>NW_027191420.1:662662-1325325 GCF_041260175.1 Vanrija albida | reverse complement strand
GGCAGGGGACCGTTCCCCGTGCTCGGTTGGGCCGCGCCTGGGCCCGGGGAGCCCATCATGCCGTTGCCTCCTCCAAAGCCGCCTCCGCCTCCTTGTGGTAATGGGCTCGAGTGTGCGGGCGTCGTCGTTGCGAGGAGTGCCAGACAGACGGCGGCAGCACGGTGGTGGAGCGAGCCGAGCGAGGCCGGATATCGTGCTCGCATTTTAGAAGTGTGGGTTCGGGGTGCGATGCGAGCGATGCAGAAGTGGACGAGGTTGAGTTGGGTTGGGCCATGTAGAGGTCTGGGAATGTCGAGGTCGTGTTAAACAACTGAGCGCGGTCGCAAGCATGCTGCGGCATCGGTCGCTCATCCGAGCTTGCTGGCCCGCGTCGATGCACGAAGACGGGTTGGCCCTTCGCGCCGGGCCTTGTTGCTCGCTCCGCGCCGTGTGACCCATCGACTTCGTCCCGCCCTCCGGCGTTGCCAGGGGAGAGGCGGCCAGGTTCATGTGGACCTTGGACACCCACCGAGGTGGGTAAAAATCAGCGTAAACGCTTAGCCCAAGCCTATGTAAAGAGTTTTATCGTACCTAAGGCACTGCACTAAGTTTGAGATGGCACAAGGTCGCGCGGCCCAGTGGCACAAACTCGCCCCGACTTTGTCGTCCTCAACCCCTCTAGGCACGTCATAATCGGAGCCAACACACCTTAACACGGACCTGACTGACCCCATAGTTCCTTGGCGGAGTCTGCCTGCTGCTTTGCGCCGTTGTGCGGACTAGTCGGTGCCGACACCGCCCTTGCAGCCGCTTCCGCGCTCCTCTGCGGCTTCACCTTTGCTCCCTTGGCTCGTTTCGGATCCTTGTCGTTGAGTAATAGGTAGGTCAAGATTCACTCGTGGACGGAGACACCAAAGTTTCAAATTGTTCAATGGCAATGCAACACATCGACACCCACCACCTCATCGGGAGTCGCCGTCTTACCGGCCAACCAGAGGATCTGCCCGCACCGCGCCTACTTTCCTAGCATGTCACTCGTACGCGCAGCCGAAACCAGGCCCGACGCCGCCAGGTCCAACGCCATCAGGCCCGGCGCCAGTGCAACATCAACCTCTCAATAGCCCACCCGTCAGCCAGAAGCGGAAGCACCGAGCTGTGGGTGCGCCGTCCAAGGTTCGGCGCTCACGACGAGCGGGGTCAGCTCGTACCCAACAAATCCCGTCGCCACCTCGCGCAGCTGCACGCCCTCCTCGGCGAGGACAGAGTGCATGCTGAGGCGTCGGTCGCGTGGGACACGTGCCGGCGGTTCGTACGCAGCGTACGCCGCGGCCTCGTCCACCTTGGCGTTGTGCGACGCTGGACGCGAGGACGCGCCGGCTGAGCTCCAAGCGTCGTCGTCGTCGCTCGATGCCAAGCTCGCCGCGTCTTGGCGCATGAGAAGACGTGTGGACGAAGTGTCGGACGCTGGCCGGGGGTGAAACAGGCCGTGCCCGCAGGAGCTTGCCTGCACAAGGTCGGCCTGCCGGGGCGGCGCCGAGGACGCCTCTGAGTCATACAGCGGGGCCCATCCTCGCAGCCAGCGGCCAAGTGGTCCGACCCTCGACGCGGCGGCAGTGCGTGAGAGACTGGTGGTGGTCAACGGCAATATCGGCGTGCCTGCGCCACGGAGTACCCCTCCAACCCTGCACTGCGCCCCCTCGCCCTGTCCCGCTGTTAGCGGCACGTAGGATGTATGTGTAATAGGTACGCACGTCGCGGCGCCAGCCGAGCCAAAGCACGAGCGCGCACAGGAGCGTGCAACCGAGGCTGGCGCCGAGCGCCGCACCGAACACTCGTCCGAGCGGGGCTGGCAGGGGCGCGGCCGGCGGCGAGGCTGGTGAGGATGGTGATGGCTCGGTCGTGCTCGTCGGCCCGAGGGGAACCGCACGGATAGTGTGTGCTAACAACACAAGGAGGGGAATCGACCAGCCTGTTGAGGAGGCCATTGTAAGACGAGGTGGACGAGAGGCTCGCCATCGCCGGTGTCCTTTAGTATACCCGTCTCTCTCGACGGGGCGGTGCGCAGCCCATGACGGGGAGCGGTGTGGAAGAGTAGTGTGCTGATAAACTGGTCTGCTGACGCGGGGACACAGACATGCGGCGCCGCCGATCGAGGGAGGCTGGAGGGGCTGTCACAGCATCCTGCGAGCCGGCCAGCCCTACTTATCCCAGTCCGGTGCTCTGTGCGTCGGGTGGTCAGCAGACTTGGAGACAAGGCCCGCCGCTCGACACAGTGCCAAGGCAGACGTCGGCGGCGATGCATTGTAAAGGAGATTGAGGCGACAAAACAATGCTCTGCAAACAACCGGCAGACAGGCCTACCGCCACAGATTGGGCCAGGCGGCGGTGCACGGCTGCCCTCGACGGCCACAGCATCGCTATGCATAGGATGGATCTGTCCGAGAATGAACAGCCTCGAGCAGGACTCTCGCTGGCGGTCTATGCATGCTGTTGGCAGCCGGCATCTGTCCGCCCTCCGAGCGCGTCGGAGCTCGCCGAGAGTGTGGAGTGCTCTCTATGTAGCTGCGTCTATTCTTCGCTATCGAGTAGGATGTGCACTGGACTGCCGTGCCGCCTCACGCACGTACCCCGGTGGCGGTGCCAACGGCGGCGTTGTGGTATGGGTGACGGGGCCGCACTCCCCCCCCCCCCGCCGTGGCCGACGTTCGACGTCTCACTCCTCATCGTCATGCCAACGGGTGTGTGTGCGGCGGTCTTGGTGCCGACGCCGACGCCGATGCCGGGTCGACCGTATGGTATGATGGGGCCACGCTCCGCCCGTCGTCGTCCTCGTCGTTCTCACTATCGCCGTCCGCCTTGTGCCGAGGCTCCTCCACCGCGCCCATCGCAGCCAGCTCGCTCTCGTCGTCCACCTTCGCAGTCCGGCGAACCAAACGGTGGACCCAGTGGTACTGGGGCGAGTCAGGTTCGGCCACGCGAGAGTGGAAGACCTACCACTACAATCCCGACGCCGATTACAACGCCAATGGCAAGGAGTATGAAAAAGATCCTCCAGGCCGTGCGAACGATGCTTTCGGCCATTGTCTCCCAAAACCAGGCTGCTTTCTGGAGCGCAGTCCGCTCGTCGATGGGTGAGGGAGCCGCCTCCCACAGCGTACCGTTGGCCTGAGTGTAGCTGGAAGGAGAGGGGACCTGCTGCCATAGCGTACCGTTGATGTACATGTAGCTAGTAGCATTGTCGACCGGCCTCCACCAGGTGCCGTTGATCTGGGTCGACGCGGGTGACGACTCTGGGGGTGGTTGGCCGACCAACGCCGCGACGAAGGTCATCACGAACCACACGACGAAGCAGCCCGCGAAGATTACTGCCGCTCGATCTGATGTTGTGTGTTGGTGTGACATTGTGTGTTGTTGAACATACGACAAGATGCTCGCTGGACGATATGTATCGACCGTCTCTGGCCTCCCTGCACCGCTTCTGGTCACCGCTTTCTGGTCACCTTGGTTTGAGACTCCGCTGCCCGTTTCGAAACCCCTTGCACAGTGAGGACCTAGGACCAGATGCATCAGTACCCGTCTCGCACAAGTGACGCTCGTCGGTGATCACTCATGTCGTGTGTTACTGGAGGGAGATGAGCCGGATTGCTCGAGGACATCAGGTGGCGTGCGCCAACGGCGGCGGTGCCACATCCTCGTTGTTGCCAAGTGGGGTAAGCCTCACGCCCCACGTATTCAAGACGGCCCCGGGATCGCCTGGCAGCCCCGACGATCGCCGTGTGTCGCCTACACAGATGCACGGTTTGGTGGTATCCCGGCTGCCATAAGCACATGGATCGCCACATGACAGCGCCACGGTCCGCCTCGAAGCTGCGATACGATACATGCAGTCTGATACACTATACACCAATGTCCTTGCCCTCACCGCGCCTACTAGCCACACACGTCGTGCTGGGCATGCCCTGCACCCTGGGCCCACAGCGGGTAGGCAGGCGCCGCCTACGAGGACGCGCCGCGCGCGCCATACGGGTTGTAGTAGCCCGCTGCGTGGCCCGCCGGGGGTGCCGACGCCGGCGCAGGGTAGGTCGGGTACGTGGGGTAGGGCTGCTGCGCGGGGTATCCGTATGTCATGTTGGGCTGGGGGAGCGGCGCGGGCATGGGTGGGGGGACATGGGCGTAGCTCGACTTTGAGCGGCGGCTGCGGCGGATGCACCAGCCCTGCGAGGTCAGCGGGGTCACGGGGCCGCACTCATAAGGCAGGAGATTGCGACGACGAGCAAGAAGACCCCCACCGCGATGCCGATCTTGGCACCGAGCGACAGGCCGTAGTCGTAGTCGTAGTAGTAGTACCGCGCGGAGAGGGGCGCGGCGCGCGCGGCGGGAGCGAGGGCGAGGATGGCGGCGGCGGCGACGGTGTACATGGTGGCGCTGGTGGTGGGAGAGTTGTGAGTCGCGTTAGCACTAGCTACCCTTATATCCCCCGGTCAGTGGCCATGCATCAGTTCCATGCAGTTGCAGCACTGCAACACAGCGTAAAGACAGAGTTAAATGCAGCCGATGCCAAGGCGCGACACCGGCACGGGCATCTCCCCAGGTGACCGCACCGCCGGTGGGCGGTGCTCCCAAGTGTCCGCTATCACACCGCCTCTATGGCCGAAACAAATCCCCCGCGCACCAACAAACACCGGACCCACTCTCGACTCCGCCTTACTCGAGATGGCGTGCGTACCAACGCGCGAAACGTCACATGCCACCGCGCGACCGATCAAAGTGTCCGTCGACTATGCTACACTACCCTTGCACTGCCCGCTCCACCTAGAAAGCCTTACCGACGCTCACTGGCCGTGCCGGAGCCGGAACCGGCGCCGTCAGACTCCTCCTGCCGCCCTCGCCCGGCTGGATGAACCGCGGCGGGTTGGCAAACGGGTTTGCTGGGTCGTTCTCCCGACTAGCGTACTGGGCCGGCGCGTGCCGTGCCTCGACGACTGGCCGGACCAGCGTCGGCTCGTGCGCCGACGTGAGCGTAGAGCGCGCCGACGCAGTGTCGTACGCGAACGGCCGCTCGTCAGAGTGCGTCTCGTCCGACATGAAATCCGCAGCCTCCTCCGAGCCGTACTGGTACCCGAGGCTGTCGCGCGTCGGTTGGCTAGGCGTTAGCGGGGCTCGATTATCACAACTCACCTGTCCTGGAAGCGCGGCGCCGGGGGCGACAGCGTGCTCGCGCTCACCGTGCTGTATGCGCTCACTGCGCTCTGTGCCGAGACCCGCTTGACCCGCTCCATCTCCTGCGGGCTGAGGGTCTGCCCCGGCGAGAGGTTGAGGTTGAGCTTTGGGCTCTCGGGCGTGAGGAGCCCGTTGTGGTCGACGTAGACGAACGTCTTGCCGGGCGGCGGCGTGCCGTGCGGGCTTGGGGAGCGGCCGCCGGCCGACGTCGAGCGGCTGTGCGTCGACAGCATCGACGACGACGGCTGGCGCCGGGGCGCGACGTGCTGCAGCGTGTTGAAGCTCGAGGCGCGGGAGCGCGCGCCGACCGTCGGCGAGAGCGTCGCGGCCGCCGCCTTCTCGCGGTCCGCGTCAAAGCTGCACGACGGGCTCGGCGCGTTGAGCAGCGCCTCGGCGTCCCGCCGCGCCTTTATTGATTGCCGTCGGCGCAGCAGCTTCTTGACGAACGGCTGGGCTAGTCAGTAGGCGCGCCGGAGGACGCGACGCAACTCACCACGGCCAGCATGACGACGATCAGCCCGCCGACGATACACGCCACAATCACACCGATGAGCGTGCCGTCCGCGAGCACCTTCTTCGGTGCCGAGGCGACGGGCACCCACACACCATTCCGCACATCGTAGGACGACGACCCGGTGAACGTCGCCTGGGTGAAGACTGAGTGTTTGGTCGGCTTGGCGGTGGGGGTCGCGGTCGACTCGGCCTCACGCGCTGGTCCTCCAGTCGTCGGAGTCACTGTCGCCATTGTCGTGTATCGGCGCGGTGCGAGCGAATTTCAAGCCTCAACGGCAGCGTCAGTATTGATGAGATGGAGAGATACTGCTGCCAAGGTTACAGCGCGTCAGCTTGGGCAAGCGAGCAGACCCAGCAAGGTCGCACCCCACCCCACCCTCCATGCTGACATCTTCCAAGCCGGGTCGATTGTTGACGTTGTTTTCTTCTGTCCCTAGCATGCAGCCGGGAAGGCGACAGCCACGCGTCTGCCGCCCCGCCTGTCAGTAAAGCGCGACATTACGTTGGGCAAAGGCATGACTGGCTTTGGCCTCTGGAGCGCGACTGTGAGTTGGGACGCGCCAGGGCCGCGGAAGCCGGCTTGGCCAGATCCTCGTGGCCAGGCGCGGGCGAACGGCCGCAGTCAGCCGCTCGACGCGGCGGAACACGACTTTGTCTCAGGCGCATCCCTGCGTCTGCCTTGATCTTCCTCTTCCCTCGCGCGTACGCAGGACACACGACCCCACATCCGACCGGCATAGGCAAGACGTAAACAAACAAGCCCGCACCAGCTCCACGGCGCGCAGTTGGCACCTCGAAACGTCTCCTGGTGCTACCATGGCTCTGTTGCCCTCAAGTCTAACGCAGGGCACGGCGCGACGCAACCTGCAGGACGGGTGGGGGACTGACATGGTGTGGGAGTCGGGACGCACGTCCACGCGTCGCCGCCTCCGCCAAGCGCTGCCGTCGGTGGTCTGCTCCGACGCGTCGGTCTTCGGCATGCGGGCGCGCCGTGCCCGCACGCGACTCATCACACGGGCTTGTCTTAAGGCGATGGACGCGATGGCCGCATGCCTCGAAGCCAGCCTGGAGTTGCCGTTGGCACTGGGCGGTCGCCCAATCGTCGCGCGCCCAATGCCGCTCGCGCCATCCGACACGTCGTTCTTCGTGCGCGTCCAGCCTCGGTCGGACCGCAGGTGCCGTCTCGCTCTTGCATCAGTCGAGCCGCGACCGCCTACCCCTTTCTCGTCGACACAGCCGAGCTCACCTGTCATGGCCTTACATCGCGTGTCTGAGGGCCTGCATGCGTCCCCGCGCCGAGCCGCGACTCACGCTCCAGTCTCACGCTCCAAGTCGTCGGGTGGGCGGCGAGGAATGACATGCTGACCACGCTGACGTCTGTTGGCTGTCCACTGCCTGACACCGGAGACAATCAAGATCAGGATGGCGGCGCCAGCGCGGAGGACGAGACCTCGAGCTCCTACATAGGATAACCCAGGCGCTCGGCCTGGCCGACTCGCGTGCGCAATCGACACTCATCCACTCGACACTGGAGACCCCGCCTTGTCAAAGTCCTTGCTCGCCGCCGCCTCTCCCCCTCCATATCCACCCCACCCCCGCACTCTCCAAACCTTCGTCGACCGAGGCCTAATGCCCGTGAGCTACGCTCCCGAGCTCAGACACGCCCTCATGCGGCCTGGCGTCGATCCCGATCTCGCCTGGTGTCGTGCACGTCCGGGAAGACAAGCTCGTGCATTCCCAGCCCGAACGTTATAGATCGCGGGTGATATACTAATCAGCGCCAGCGGCCTAGCGCTCCAACCCCCCTGGTCCACCACAACCTAATCTTGTTCCAGTGGGGCTGATCTATCTTTGACTCGCAAGCGCCGCCGCTTCTCCCGACGGCTCTGCATGTCATTGTCCCATGCAATCTGCCCTCGCTTGCGCTTGCGCTCCACCACCGCGTAGACAGACCACATGGTACGCATCGGCGAGCGCGCCGATGCTAGCGCGCATGATTAGTGACATCACGCTGTCGCCTGCCACACTGCGACGCATATAACCAGACCGTCCGCAGCACTCGGGTCGCACCTCACCAGGCCCCTACACCATGCTGCTCATCACCCTCGCCGCCGCCGCGCTCGCTGCCCCAGCCCTCGCCACGACCCCCGGCGCGTGGTTCAAAGTCCCCAGCGCCCCGGCCTCGGGCTTCGAGGCCGTCTCGGCGTCCTTCTACATCGACCCAGCGTCGAGCTGGACGACGGGCTACTACGCCGCGACGCAATGGAGCTTCCAGGGGCACGACGTGCTGTACTTTGGCCTGCAGCCGCGCTCGCGCGGCGACGGCAGCACGACCGGCCACCTCACGTACTCTGTCTTCGGGGCGGGCTCGCACGTCGGCGACACGCGGCAGTGCGCGCCCGGCGCCGACGGGGGCGACGGCGCGTCGTGCTGGCTCGATATCGACTTCTCCGCCGGGCGGTGGTACACCATCGACGTGGAGGTCGTGCAGCGCTCGCCCGACGGCAGCCGCCGCTGGAACGGCACGTTCGTCGACGACAAGGGCACGCGCACGTACATTGCGTCGTTTTGGACCGACAAGTCGTACGGCGCGCTCGGGCCAAACGTCGCCCAGTGGCTCGAGTACTACCCCTTCAACGGTGGAACCCAGGTGCCGGCCGAGCGCGAGTGCCAGCCGTGGTTCAAGATCCTGTTCGGCAAGCCCACGGTCCCCGGCCAGACGGCTGTCGGCGTGAGCCTCAACAAGGGGGCGATCGATGACAAGTGCGCGGTTGCGCACGGGCAGAACAACTACATCAGCGAGTGGACCGAGAACGGGTCGCTCTTGGTCACGGCTGGCATCTTCAGCTGAGCCCGCCTGCTATCAGTGACATGAGTACGAAAGACTTCGAGTAGAGACAGACATAAGCATGTGTGGTACGCGCCTCGACGGGCCCGGTCGCCGTCAACACCGTCTCTGCTCACAGGCAACCCTCGCAAGTCAGTCAGCGAGCGTTGGCGACGGGGTGGTTGCAGATGAGACCGACGAGTCGATGGGAGGGAGGGTGCAAATGAGCAATGATATGGGCGCTGCCGACTTCTAAACATTGTCGGCGAGTGTTGAGGTCGCCGTTAGTGCGTGCATCGCCCAAGCGCTGATGCGAAGCGCACACCGCGTTTCCAGGAGAGCTGGTGCCTGCCTCCTTCCTGGAGGCGGCACGCTTCCCGGGGCCGCACCTGGGGTACGTCATCCCCGAAGCTAGAGTGCACTGCTTGCCCTGGAGTCTGGGCGCGAGGCAGGCTGCTTGGATGATTCCCAACAGCTGGCCGATCTCCCCCCCCCCCCCCTTCAATGCTCTAGGTCCACTCTGCTTCCAGACGGGAAGCTGGCGGCGCGCAAGGGTGGGTGGGGTGGCACCTGCACGTACACGAGCCACTCGTGCCGTCATCCGTCGCGACCCAGACACTTGGGTTTGTGTCCGACTTTGCGTTCGTCTGACTCTACGCATCCATCCCGACCTCTGGCGTAGGCGTGGTGCACTGCGATGCATGCCCCGTCCACGTGTCGCCGCCCCGGCTGCACGACAGACGCACTGGCTCCAGCACCCACTGCCGCGGATACGAAGAGAAGCATGGCGGGGCGTCGGTGTGGCGTGGCGTCGGAGACGAGTAGAGTTTATTTACCCTTGAGCGAGATTTGAGCCTATCTTTGTTCAAGCCAGTACGGTGGTGAAACGTCCCGACGGCAGCGTGCGTACGTGCAGTGCGTACGCAACCTTACTTGCACTCGTCAACCTTGCCTTACCGCGAACGAAATGAGACGGGTTCCAGAGCCGGAGGGAGGTGCATGGGTGACGGCCGGCCAGGGGCCAAGGTTCGGGGCCGGCCGTGCGTGCGATCTGCAAACCTCAGAACAAGCAAGAGCTTGAGACGGGGAGCGCCGTGTCGACAATGGTTGGGGCAGCTCAAGCTCGGGCCGCTGCTTCGCCGCGTGTTCTGCCCCGCTGGAACAAGCCTCGAGGCGGGGCGAGGAGGGGCCGGTGCGCCGCGCCGCTTCCTTGCTTCCTGGGCCGCGCACCCAATGCATTGCCTGGTGGGTGCACGTACCAATATGATTTCCGAGCAGCTGCACGTCCTCGTAACTGAATCATTTCTCTCGCCATCTAGCGAGCGCCCCTCAAAAGCAGCGCAGCTGGACCGCGCCAAACCACCTCCGTCATGACTCGGCGCTCGGCCCGCGCCCTCATCGCCTACCTGGCCGCGAGCATCGTCGTCGGGCTGCTCTTCCTCTCGTCGCCGGGCGGCCGCGGGTACAGCTGGCGAAACGAGGATGCGCGCCGCCCCTCCGCCAGCACCGACGCCAGAGCACACGCGCTCCGGCAGCTCACGGCCGTCAAGAGCCCCGACCCAGAGTACAGGAAGGACCAGCCTCGCCAGAACTGGGCCCACACCGCCGCCGAGGGCTTCGACAGCGGGCACATGTGGTACTCTGAGACCAAGCTGCGCGAGCTCACGGCCTGTGCGGTGCGCAACGACTGCCACCCGAACGCTTACAAGGTGGGCTGTGGAGGGGGGGCGCGCTGACAGCCAGGTCGTCATCTTTTCCGGGTGGTACTGCCATACGACGTTCTTCCGCAACTTTGCAGCGGGAGAGGCGACGTGGTGCAACTCGATGAGGAACTCGCTCGACCGACAGGGCTACACCGTGCTGCTTGCGCGCGACAACCATGGTGAGTAGGGCGTGGGCAGAGCTGGTCGGCAGGGTCGAGGCTTACACAGCACAGAGTATGCCTACCACCTCTACCGCCAGATCCCCGACCTCGTCGTCGCTGTCATCGGCGACACGCGCAACGGCCACGGCGACTTTGCCGACTTCTTCAAGACCAAGGAGCGGCCCGACGGCATCCCGGCGTGGAAGGTGAGTCGGGACTTGCCCGTGCGCCGAGCTATGGCTGACACCCTAGTTCTTCCACTTTGGCTTCTTCGGGACGAGGGACACGACCATTGTCGGCAACAAGTGGGTCGTGCACGCCCTGCCCGAGTGGAAGGACTACAAGGGCCAGGAGGCCTGTGAGTGTCCCGCGCCCGAGCTGGCTGCTAACCCAGCAGCCTGGACATATCTGGGGTACGACCTGCCCCTAGCCGACCCCAAGGAGGTTGTTCCCTTCCACGAGCGGCCGCACCGCGTCTGGATCCTGGCCAAGGACGTGTCGTACTTCTACGACAACGGCGAGCTGCTTCCCTGGCCGCTCGAGTTCTTCGAGCGCGCAGACAAGGAGCTCAAGCAGCGGTGGCCCGACTTTGAGTTTGTCGGCTCGTTCAACGACAAGCGGTACATCATCACCCAGCACGCCAAGGACAAGGACGCGCCGAAGAAGACGCCCCGCGCGCAGCCCAAGGGCATCGTGGCGCTCGGCGGTAAAGTCGGCGGCGAGGAGGGCACGTCGCTGGACGCGGCTGGCTTCCGGCGCGAGCTGGCAAACTCGCGCGTGCTCCTCGGCATAGGCCGCCCGACCGTCAGCCCAAGCCCGTACCAGGCGTTCATGCTCGGTGTGCCCTTTATCAATCCAGTGAGTGGGCCCAGCCCTGGCCCTCGCTCACGTCCAGTACATCCCCGCGCACGGCGACCCCGACGGCACGGGGCACCAGAGGACGTGGCACTGGACCCAGCACGACTCGCTACACTTTGAGGAGCCTCCGTGAGTCGCACCCGCCCCTCCCGCTGACGACGACCAGCTACGTGTACAACGTGCGTCGGCGGTCGTACGAGGCGTTCCTCGACGCCATCATCCGCGCGATGGAGACCGAGGCGCCGCCCAAGCGCATGGAGTGGATCACCGAGGAGGCGCAGGACCGGCGCATGCGCGAGTTCATGGAGTTTGACTGGCGCTCGCTGGCGGCCGAGATCCTCGAGCAGCGCCTGGCCGGCAACGAGACGCAGCACGGCAAGGGGCCGTGGATCGAGCAGCGCTATATCCCGGAGAAGCCTGGGATCTTTGAGCTATAGTAATGTCGCGGGACACTGATGAGGCGTGTGCGCGGCCGGCCCGAGCTTGACGTTGTAGATAACATAGACACGAGACACGAGCATGCATGAGCAGAGCAGTGGACGATTGATGCAGATCCTCGCTCGCAGCTTGTTTGGTCCCGCCGGCATAAGCCGACGCCGACGACGCCGCGTGGGGCCGACTGGGGCCGCCGACGACACCATGCCCGAGCTAGCCATCGCCGACTCTCTTCACCCCACACCACAATGACAAGACAGGACGCGCCGGCGCCGGCGCCGTCCGCTCGCCCCTCCCCCGGCCCCGCGCCGATCCTAATCACGGGCTTCGAGCCGTTCGGGGGGGACAGCACGAACCCGTCCCTCGAGGCGGCGCGGCGCGCCGTCGCCCTCCTCAACGAGGACGGGACCCCCGCCGTCTTCCTCGAGGTGCCGTGCGTCTTCGCGACGGCCGGTGCCATAGTATCCGCCGAGGCCGAGCGCATCGGCGCCCGCATCGTCATCTGCGCGGGGCTCGCGGGCAACCGCCGCGCCATCAGCCTCGAGCGCATCGCCGTCAACCTGAACGACGCGCGCATCGCCGACAACGCCGGCGCGCAGCCCGTCGACGAGCCCGTCCTCCCCGGCCCGCTGGCCCTCGCCACCCGCCTGCCTGTCAAGCGCGCGCTCCGCGCCCTCCGCGCCGCGCGTATCCCCGCCGAGCTCTCCCTCACCGCCGGGACATTCGTGTGCAACGCGCTCTTCTACCACACGCTCGCGACGCTCCCCGAGTCCACGCCGACCGGGTTCGTGCACGTGCCCCTCGCGGTTGAGATGGGCGTCGATAAGCAGGCGCGCGCGCTCGCCATCGTCGCGCGCGAGACGGCCGCCGCGCTCGAGGAGGCCGGCGTCGCTGGCGTAGCTGGCGCCGTGCCTGACCTGCGATACGCGGCCGGCATCGAGAGCTAGGTACACATGCATACTATACAACGATTAGCGGGGGGTCGGCGGCACCGAGTCGTACGGCGGCAGCTGCTCGCTGTGCGCGGCTGAGGGCTGGCGCGCGAGCCGCGCCGGCGGGGGCGGGGGAGCTGGCGGGGATGGCGACGGCGTCGGCGCGGGCCCCGCTGCTGCGGCGGCCGCGGGGTACACCATGGGCGCGGGCGCGCCCCAAGCCGGGTCAGGCATCCAGTAGCGCTCTCCCCCGTCGTGCGGGCGGAGCAGCGGCACGTCGCGCACGTCGCGTGTGTCGTCGAGGGCCTTGTGTTTCTTCCTCCGGACGGCGTGCAGGCTCTTGACCCAGTCGACGACGAGGTCGGCGCCGCCACCGTAGCTCCGCGCCGCGCCGAGCCGCCGCTCGCGCGCCAGGTGCCGCCGGTACTTTGCGTAGTTTGTGCAGGGGAGGCACGTGAACTGGTGTCAGAGGGGGGTGGCGGGGGTGGCTCACCAGGATCCACATGAGGAAGACGGCGACGGCGGCGACGGGGATGAGCCAGTACCACGACTTCACGAAGAAACCCCAGAAGCCGGCCCAGGCGCGGCACCCGCCGCCGCAGGTGCTCTTCGGGCTGGGCGTCGCGCTGCGCGTCGCCGTCGCCGACGCAGAGGTGCGGCTCGCGCTGCTGCTCGTCCTGCTGGCTGTGATGGTTGTGCTCGTTGTGCTCGACGAAGCAGGCTGCTGCGGCAGCGCGGCCGCAAGAGCAGCCAGGGCCAAGGTGGTGAGTATCGTGGTGGCCATGGGTGTGTGGATGCATCACAGCATCAGTGCTGGCTAGATATCCGCTGCGCGTGAGCACGTTGTTGTTGCACGACCAGTCGAGTCGCGGCGGGCGGCGCGCCAAGCAACCCGGGCCAGCCAGCAGCCGCGGAATACCGTACAGCCAGCGCCACCGACCCACCGCCTCGGCCTAGCGCTGCACAGACTTGGACGCCGGCGCGCGAGGTCCGATGGCGTCGGGCGTGGCGAACAGCGCCAGATGCTTGCTCTTGTACCGCCCGATGCGTGCGATGCGATGCACGCAGCGCCGCACGCATGTCTTATCTATCGGCTGGCTTCAGGTCGAGTCGGCCTCGCCGGATCTTGCCGCAGCGACGCAGATGCCGACAACCCCGGCGACGGTAGTGCTGGACGCGCCGTCGGCCTTGAGGCATCGTGCGAGCGCATGGCGGCGCCGAGGAAGTGAGCTCGGTGAAGCCCTCGGCGACATCACCGAGCCCCCGTCGCCGCCGCGCATCGGCCGCACCGGCTCCCCTCGGCTCCGCCGTCACCACGCGGTGACGTCCGGCCCTGACGTCAAGCCGAAGTCAAGGCATCCATAAAGTCGATTCCACTCCACTTTTACAACCTCAACCCCCTCAACATACCCACCCCCATGAGCATCGCCACGGCCCGCTTCACCATCGCCCCGCTCACCTCGGCCGACCGGGAGGCGTTCACGGCGTACCGCGCGACCGAGGACACGGCGCGCTACCAGGGCTGGGAGGCGACCTACAGCGTGGCCGACGCCGACGCCCTCATCGCCGGGCAGCCGGCCTCCTTCCCGCCGCCAGAGGACGGGTGGCTCCAGCTCGCGGTGCACGAGGGCGGCGTGCTCGTCGGCGACGTCGCCGTGCACACGACGTCCCAGCCCGACACGTACGAGGTGGGCGTGACGGTTGCGCCGGGCCACCAGAGGCGCGGGGTCGCCAAGGAGGCGCTCAGCGCCGTCGTCGACGTCCTCTTCGACCGGCACAGCGCACACCGCGTCACGGCTGAGACGGACGCGCGCAACGACGCCGTCGGGGCCCTGCTCAAGGCGATCGGGTTCACGCACGAGGGCCGCGCGCGCGAGGCAGACTTCTTCAAGGGCGAGTGGGTCACCCTCGACTCGTGGGCCATGCTCGCTAGCGACAGGCGATGAGGTCGGCACGCGGCACATGACGACACGGACGGCACATCGATACATCACATGCATGGTCTACGGGCTGCGGGGGTGGGTCCAGCGGACGCCGGTGGTGCCGGAGTTGGGGCGGAGGGCGGAAGGGGCCCCGACACGCTGTGCCGCTCCCCAGCACTGCGCCACGATCACGACGAGGAGTAACAGCGCCATCGGGTATGGAGGCGGCAGCTGTTCACACGCGACGGCACTGGCCCTCCGCGATGGCGCGCTGCCGACACGAACACGGGCCGAGCGCCGGCCCGCGCGCGGGCCTGCTCACCAAGGCACCCTTGCATCAGCTATCGTGCCTCCGGTATCACAGAGTACGGTGGCGGCGGGACCGGCGGCGGCGTCGGCGGGGCGTACGCCGGCGCCGGTGTAACGTGCCCGGCGGTGACAGTGGTGGTGGCAGCGGCAGCGGTGGTCGGCAGCACCGTGGGCGGCCTGTTCAGCCGCAAGATTTTCTGGCAGGTCAGCACTTGCCTGGCCAGCCCCCGGCCGACGACCCACCTTCATGAGGAGGCCAACGACGATGAAGAGGACCAAGATGCCGATCATGACGGGGACCAATGTCCCCGGGCCGGGGCGGGGCTGCTGCGCGTACGCGGGGGTGACGGCGGCGGCGAGGGCGACGAGGAGTTGCAGCATGGTGCGGGGGCTGCTGGTGGGCTGCGCGGTGGTGCGGCAGCGCTGGGCGGGTATATGTACACCCCGCTCTGGCTCGCTCGGGCTGGTGCCGAGCTGTGCACGCTCTGTGCGTCGCGAATCACGACGCGCCCACCACCACAGGCACGGAGACCGTGAACCGGTGCTCTTTGGCACATGGGTGCGCGTGCGTGCGGCGCGGCGCGGACTGTGGCGCGGTGAGGCAAAGGTACAAATACACACGCGTACTGGGGGCGGCGCGGCCTCGTGCTGGGGTCGTTCTCGGGGCAGTTGCGCTCGCTACAGATATCCGTGCATGAGTGTTCTGGCTATGGATTGGCGGTCGCGGAGATGTGAGAGCCGAATCATGGAGTACGGTCGAGACCCAAATGTTCGCCACCACGCCGCCGTCCGAACAGCGACGGAGCAGCCAGCGGCCGGCCCGATTCACGCCAAGCAGCACTGCCTGATGCGGCCCTGGTCCATCAGCAGGGCTTGCCACGTACCCGTCTGTACCTTGTTACACTGGTAGATGGTGAAACCGAGTATGAACAGCATAAGAGAGCCACAGACCCCGACGATGGCGTAAAGCTCGAGCTTGCCCTTGTGATCCTTTTGATCCTGCTCAGCCTTGTCGTCCTGCTGGGCCAGCGCGGTTGTGGCGAGGGTGAGGAGGAGGAGGGGGAGTGGCGAGAGCATCGTGAGCATGGTGTGGTGTTGTTGTGCCGGGTTGTTGTGGCCGAGTGGGGCATATATACCCCTCGTTACCATCTTCATTGCCGTGCTGGCTGCTGCCACTCCCGGACAAGCCGCGCTTTACAGATACGCTTTGTGCACGCGAAGGCCATATTCGTGAAAGCGTTGCGCATGTGATGCCTATAATTGCATGCACGGATACCACGAAGGAACGTGCATGGCGGAACTCGTGCAGAGCTGCGCCTGATGTTGGACTGGGGCGCAGAGTGAGGTCGCACGCTCGCCACAGCCACACGCGTACCTATCTTCATCGTTAGGCTAGCTCTACACTGGGGGGTAGCACCGTTGAAGTCCTAGTCTGGGAGTGAGTGATCGAGGAGGAACCCTGGCATGCTTCTTCATGGCGCGAGACGAGCAGTGCATTCTCGCACTGTAGTATCGGTGCAGCTATCCTCGCCACCTCTCGCGCTCCTTCCCCACCCGGACAATACAGATTTCGCTACGGAGAGCGTCGACACCCCTGATGCTGAGATACACGAGGTGGAGGTATGCCGATCACGGAAATGCAACGCTCAACCAAGGCATACGCTGCGCTACTGCATGCGAGCTAGGAACAAAGTGTATGTACATGTACGCCGCCCGCGGGTGAGGGGTACATACGGGCGGCTTAGGCAGCCGACAAGTTGTCACGTCTCCACCTACAGAACTGGTCTGTCAGCGGGCTCGGCGCGTACCAACCTATATGCACATTTACAACCAGGTATACGCCGGCATAGAGCGCAAGGAGACCGCAGAAGCTGCCGAGACTGACGACGGCAATAAACGAGGCGCGCGAGAGGTTGCGGCTCTGCTCGGCCGTCTCGGTCGGCTGGGCCGATACGGGCATGGCGATGGCGAGGACGAGGACGAGAGGCGATAGCATGGTGTGGTGTTGTTGTGCTGGGGTACGTGCGACCGAGTGGAGAATTTATACGTGGACAGTAGACTACCACCATCTTGCCCTGCTTGCTTCTGCCACTGCCGAGCAGCCGACCAGTACTTGTGAGCTTCGTACACGCGAAGCCCATATTCGTACCAGCTTTGTTCACGTGATGCCCCTAAGTGACCTAATTGGATACACGGATACCACGAAGGAACGCGCACGGCGCAACTCGTGCGGAGCTGCGCCGCCTTCTGCTGGACTGGGGCGCGAGGGTGGCGCCCGCTCGCCACAGCTACACGCGTATTCACGTTCAGGCCTGTAGAGTGGGGGTGGTGACCAGCAGAGCCTGGGGCTGTGCGTCGGCACACTGCTTACGGTTATGGATGGGATGATCGCTGCGTCGTCACTGTGTACGGCGACAGGGTGGATGTCGGCGGCGGCGGCGACCGCCGCGGCGGCCGCGGTGGGCTTGGGAGGTTGTAGTAGGCTCTGGCGGCTATGGTGGTTAGCGGCAGGGGCGAGGAGCAGAAATTTGTGACAAAAACACGGATGATGCCACAGTCTAGACGTGGCTTTGCGAGGAAGGTTCTGCTGCTTCTTCGCCGCGAACAGCGGATTCTCCCGGGTCATTACACCGTTCTCGCCACTCCTCGACCCCGCCCCCGGTCCCTCTCCATCCTTACGGTGCAGGTCACGTTGCGGGGAGCGTAGAGCCACTGCTGTTGGGATACGAGTGGAAGTGTGGCGGTCTTGGAGGTGCCACGCTCAATCCAGGTCAGACCCCTGCTGCCGCATCGTAGTCAAGGTCGCCGACGGGAAGGCCCACAGAGTGTCCCACCTCGGACGCCGAAGGCTCCCAGATTAGGGAGACGCGGTCGCACCACCTCCTGTACATTTGGTATGTCGGCGGGCTCGCCCCGTAATGGCGTCATAATGTAGATACTACGGAGCCTGAGGAAACGGGCAAACCGAGGAAGGATGGAGTAACTTGGAACACCCGCCATTACCGAGCGATCCGGGCAGTATCTCGGAGACTCGTGCACGCCAAGGCGATAACATGCACGGATACCACGAGGTAGCGCACGTGTGCGGGGTGTGCGGGGTGTGCCCGGCCGCGCGGGCTGATACGGAGCCGGGACATAAAAGGGAGTTGTACTGCATGTTGCCGGTTACATGCTATGACCTACCGGCTAACTGCATTCGGGTGGAGAGTGCACCTGAGCATGTATGTCCCGCTAGTACCGAGCAAGCCGAGCTGTGCAGCACACCGACGCAGCACGGTCGCGAGGGCTTGGCAGCACAGGTGTGGCGCGGCCCGACGGAGTGTGGCGCCACATGCAGCGAGGGAGCATTAGGCTGCATTATAGTGACTTTACATATCGACCGGCTATCCGCGAGTTACAACGGTGCTCTGCATCCGGGGGGTGTAGGCGGGCAGACTGAAAACAGACGGCGCGGCGACGGTCGCCCGGAGTACGCCGTGGCGCTGCGCACGCCCTGCGCGGTCGCGGGCAGCGGGAGCGCTGGGTCGCTCGGCGGTTCTTGCGCTTACCGCAGCACGCCTAGTGTTAGCAGACCGGGTGGTTACCCACCCACTACTAGGCAGCCGAGAACAGGGAGGAGGACGACGATGCCGAGGCCGACGCTGAAGAAGATGAAGGAGCCGCTGTTTGCGGCCGCTGCCCCTGCGACGGCGCGCCGCGGGACAATATGAGACGCTGGCTGGGACATTGTGTGCTGGGGTTGACACCATCGCCCAGAGGGCAGGCGCATATATGTAGGTACCTCGTCCGGCCGACGTCCGGCGTCGCCTCGCTGCCGCCAATGCCGAGTGAGCCGAGCTGTGCAGCACCACCTCGGCGACTACCACTACAGGCACGCTGGCGATGGGCTTGGCAGCACAGGTGTGACGCGGCCCGAGGCTGACCTGTGGCACCACTCGGCGAGGAGGTTCATGCCGAGATTCATGCACGCTGAATTATAGCACTCAGACGGCTACAGACGACGAGTTACACGTTGCTCTGGATCATACGGGGTGTAGCCCGGCAGGCTGGTGACGGACGGTACATAGCGACTGGCTATACACGAGTTACAACATTGCTCTGGCCCCGGGGGGTGTAGGCCGGCAGGCTAGTGACCGACGGCGCGATGTGCGCCGGGGAAGGCGCGGCCACACTGGTCGGGGGGTACGCTGTGCCACAGTGCGCACAGTGCGCACAGTGCGCGCACGCGCCAGGCGCCGTGGCGGGTGCCGGGAGAGCACTGGTCCGGGTCTTGGGCTTGTACCCGCAGCAACCCTGGTGTGAGCGCCGGACGGGCCGGTACCCACCGCTATGCAGGCCACGATGAAAAAGAAGGCGCCGATGAAGACGGGGATGAGGAGGGGGAGGAGGCCGACGAACGTGGCGCCTGCTTTCCCGGCCGACGCGGGCGCGGCGAGGGCGAGGAGCGTGACGAGGGCGAGGGGGTGTGTCATGTTGCTGTGGTGGTGGTCGGCCGAGCGGGGTGAGGATGTTTATGTAGCGTTCTGCGCCGACGTCCGAGGGCCTACCTCGCCCCGTCGCTCGCGCGTCTGCCGAGCAAGCCGAACAGCGGTGCAGCGCTCGCACATGACGGCGAGGCACGGCCGCGAGCAACTTGGCGAGGCCCGAGACGGATTTTGGTGGAGACGAGCCTCGCAGGCTCATACAATGCTACTGATACAGGTGCATGCACTGGTACTAGGCTTCTGGGGGGCTGTAGATTGCATTAGGCGGTCCTCTCACTCGGGGGGCGGGGACGGGTGTAGCCATTCTGCGGCACGCTAGCCGGCGCGGCGGCGTGTGCCACGAGCGAGGTGGCGGGCCTCGCTCCGGCGTCGGCGCCGGCGTCGCCGTGCGCGTGCGCCTTCCTCCGCCTCCAGGCATTGCTCTGGCGTCAGCTCGGAACAGTGAGCACGCACGATTCTGCAGTACAGCACCATCAGGGCGATGGCAAGCCCGACGAAGAGCTGGACGAGGAGGGGCAGGAGGGTGACGACCTGCCACCCGGGGGATGAGTCCGACTGGGCGGCGACGGGCGCGATGGTGAGGGCGAGGACGGCGAGGGTGATAGCGAGCGGGTGTGGCGCTGGGATTGTGTGCTGTGGCAGTCGTCGCGCGGGCGACTATATACGGCTCTCGGCGCCGCGCCTGCTGCCGAGTGAGCCGAGCTGTGCAGCCGTACGAGCGGCGCGACGAGCAGGTACAGGCGAGGCTTGGCGGGCCGCGACCTCGCTGGATTGTTACGCAAGGCGAGAACACGCTCGGAGATTCAAGTGCATGTGGGCTACAGGCGCGACTAGCTCACCACGGGCGGGGCATACGCCGGCAGGCTGCTCGTGCTGCCGGACGACGGTGGGGCGTGCTGTGGCGGCCGGCCTGCCGACCCGACAAAGTACGCCGGCGCGGGTACTGGCGGGGGCACGGGGACGTGAACAGGCGCGGCGTAGTACGTGGCAGGCAGGGCGGGGTAGGTGTGCGCGCGCCCAGCGTGGACCGGCAGCGGGGGCAGCGGTGTGGGCCGCGAGCCGCTCTTGCGCGCCGCGTTCTGCCGTCAGCTTTGCCTGCGGAGCACGCACCGCGACGCAGGCGACGATCACGGCCACGACGAGGAAGCCGAAGATGGCGAACGGGACGAGGATGCCGGCCGGGGGGCCGGGCGAGGGCGAGGCGTACTGCGCCGACGCGCGCGGGACGAGCGCGACGACGACGACGAGGAGGAGGAGGAGGAGTGGCGGTGGTGGTGGCAGCGGCATCGTGCATACCGCGTAGGTCGGTGCCGCGTGGGGTATATGTACCACGCCGACCGCCGCCACTGCCGAGCAAGCCGAGCTGTGCTGTTGCACCACGACCAGAGCTGAGGCACGCTCCACGTCACTGCACAGGCGCGACGCTTATCATGGTGGCGGAGAGCTACGGGCTCGCGGCTAGAAGTACTGGCATTACACGTAGAAGCACAGGCATTATACGAGAAGTACAGGCCCTATGGGCGGGTCACGGCCGGGTCGGCGCCCGGCGGCGCGTACGCCGGCAAGCTGCCCACGGGCGATGCTGGTGCAAGGTGAGCTGCCGGCGGCGGCGTGACCACCTCTCGCGGGGAATACGGCGGGGCGGGCACCGGCGGGGCAGGCTCCTCTTGCGCACGGCGCGCGAACCACGCGGACGCGGGGAGCTCACCGCGCGTGAACGGCGTGCTGCGCACCTCGTCTGGGCCCGCGCGCTGGCGGCGGCGGCGCTTGTCCACCTCGTACCATGTTCTCAGGGCGGCGGCCTGGCGTCAGCTTACGCCGAGGGGGGGGGACATACGATGACGAAGAGGGGGATGAAGACGGCGAGGAGGACCTTGCCTTGGGCCGGGGACATCTTCCGGGTGTTATCACCCCACCGGCGGGTGAGGGTGTTCAGTGTGCTTGGGGGTGTTGGTGTTGGTGTTGGTGTTGGCGGCATGGTAGGTGATGGTCAGTGTGGTGCTCGCTGCCGCCGTTATAGCTGCTCGCTGGTGCCACGGCGCCAAGGCCACGCGCGAGCCACGCTCGGCACCGTCGGCACCGTCCACCGCCACGCTGCCACCCGCCCGCCACCACCCAGCCCGTACAACGTGACACTCCGTTTCGGGTTGGCGACGCAGAGCCCCGCGGCCGTCGAGCTGCACCGCTCCGCGTGGTTGCAGGCACTGAGACTGGCACAGAGCCGCTCGGCCCCGCCTGCGCCCCTCCAGACACCGGCGCCGACGAGCGGGGCTGGAGGCTGGGCCGAGGCGCGCTCTATCTGGGACACACGGCCAGTAGTGGAGCCCGCGGCGCTACTGAGGGCTGAGAGACCGCCTTGGCTGGGTGCTGCGCCCGTGGCGACGACGGGAGGGGCTGGCGTCACGCCGCCACACCGCCTCGAGGTGCGCACCGTCACGTGCCCGCACCAGCGTGCCTCGTCGCGTCGTCTCGGTAGCCGGGGTCACCGAGCAGCTCTAACGCTGGCCTGTGCACCGCGCCTCCTATTCGCCAAGGCCGCCAGCGACGAGTGTGGCTTTGCGCACCTGGGCACACCTTTGTGCCCGTCGCCACTCGCGACCGCGGCGGCCATTGCCGCTCGACACGTCCCCTCCCTCCTCGACAGACAAACCCTACGACACCTCCTCCTCGGCAGGCACACCTGTGGTGACGGTGCTCCTGCTTGGCAACTCCACATCCGCAGCGCTGCCGATGCCGATGCCATCGGATGCGTCCTGATTGGCGCGATAAGGCATGGGCAGGTTCCGACGACAGGCATCAGTCATGCCATCTATCAGCTGACACCGTCGCGTCCGTCACCACGGACGGGCTAGGAGTTGGCCCGGGTTTCGTGCTGCCCCTGTTCCTGCACTGCCCGCGCCGTCGACGCAGGTGCTCCTCTGTTTGCCGGTCAAAGCGAGGCCGTAAGCCAGCGCCAAGGTGCCCTCTGCCGACGTCATGATCTGCAGGCACGGGGCATGTGCCCGTGCGCTTGGGTCGCCCCCGGTGCCGCCGCCCGCACCGCACCGCTTATTCAGCCACCCCCCTTTTCCCCTGCACACTGCACCGCATGCAGGAACTCGCCGTGCGCTAACGGCGACGACGGCGGCGGCGCGGCGAGGCGCGGCGACCGAGACGGCGACGTGCGACGGCGCGAGACGGGCGCGAGACGGGGATCCGCGGCCGAAAGTGTGCGGACCATTTATGCAAAACTGTGAGAGATTGCGATTGAGCCGGCGGTGACGACGAGGAGGAGGAGGAGGAGAGAGTAACCGGGGTGCATAGCAGAGCGGGGTTGCGCACGTTGGTTGGATCACGCCAAGCCTGCACCAAATGCACCAAAGCAGCCCGTGCTGCACCAATTCCGCTGGAGCCGGATAGCAGGGTAGCTGATGCGACCGCGGCGCTGGAGCCGCCGCGCCGGCTTGGAGCTGCCCACCGGCAGAGACCGACGCCGCCGTTCTTGGCGGCCCGCACCGCATGTGTGATTTAACCCTGGCTGGGCATGCCAAAGTCGCAATCGCACTCCTCCATCAGACATCCATCACTTGCTCTTACTGCTTTGCTCACTCACAGCAGCACACCCACCCTGCCACTGCCCCGCCGATCGATCAATCGCGATCACTCACACTCAAGCACACTCAACGTACTCCCCCACACCCACGCCCTCCCCCACGCCAGGCTGCCCAGCGCCCCGCCCGCGCCCGCCCCCCTCCCCCGCCCCGCCCGATGGTAGCATGACCCACTACCACGGCACAACCGAATGCAACTGTAACTCGTGGCGGCGTGCCGAGCTCGTCGGTATCGCGCTCGCCGCCGTGGCCGCGTACGTGGCCCTGCCGCCGTGGCTGCTGGTCCTAGCCGCGGCCGCGTACTGGGTCCATCTCCTGCGCGCCAAGCGGGCCGCCGGCCCGTCCCCCGGCGACACCCTCGCCGCGCTCGCGCCGACCGAGCGCAAGGCGTCGGCCTCGGCCTCGGCCTCCTCCCCGACGTCCCCAACCTCGCCCACCGCCCTGCCCCCGGCCATCACGCCACTCACCGAGCCCGTCGGCGAGGACGAGTACCGCATCACGCCGTTCGTCTTCACCATCGAGCCGGAGGCGCACCCCGATGGACGTGAGCACCCCGCCGGCGTGCCCGGCGACGGCCGCGCCGCCCGCCAGGACACGCCCCGCGACATCAAGGAGGCCCTCCTCGCGCCTGCCATCACGATCACCTCGGACGAGCACACCACCACCATGACCTCGACCACCCTGTCCGACGCCAAGGCCGTCGACGCAAAGATCGACAAGATTCTCGGCGGCGAGCGCGGGCCCAACATCTCGCACGGGCGCCGCAGGCGCAAGCACAAGGCGCCGCCCGCGTACTCTGCCACGGCCAACACGCTCGAGACGGTGCTCGAGGTCGACGCCGACGCGGACGCCGACGACGACTGCGTGTCGGACACGGAGCTCGACTATGCCCAGCCTCCGCCGTACGCCCCGTCGCCGATCCTCGGCCCGACGCTCGTGCCGCCCGCCCACCCGATGCACCACCGCAGCCACAGCGCCGGCGAGGCCGACTTTGACGCGGCTGCCAAGGCGGCGCTCCGACGCGACGTTGACATTGCGCTCGAGCGCACCCGCCAGGCCGAGCGCGAGCGGGCGCGCGAGCTCGAGCGCGAGCAGCGCAACGTCGACCCACTGGTGGCCGCCGAGCTGCTCGCCGAGATCCAGCGCGCGCGCGAGGCGCACGCAGCGTCGTCGTCCTCGAGCCCAAAGCTGCGCCCGCGCTCCAACTCGTCGAGCTCGACAGCGACGACCCGTCGCCGCCCAACGGCCCCGCTCTCACGCCTCTCGCTCCCCGACGACAGCGACACGTCGTCCGTGTTCAGCTTTGACCTCGACGAGCGGTACGACGGGCAGGTCGACGCGGACATTGATGAGCTGCTCCTCTCGCCGGCGTCGCTGGCGTCGAGCTTCGAGGGCGAGAGCAGCAGCGCGGCCGCGCGCGCGATTCTCCGCGCAAAGTCGGCCCGCTCGCGCATCGCCAGCATCCGCCGCAAGCGCACCGACTCGGGCGAGACGGCCGACTCGGAGACGAGCAGCCCGGCGACGCCGCAGGACCGCAAGGGCAAGGGGAGAGCGATCCCGTCGCTGCCGCCGATGAGCTATGCGTTTGGGTCGCCGGTTGTGCTGCCGGCCACGCCGCGCTGGCGCGAGGGGAGATCGGAGTAGGGCAGGTGCTCATAATACTGTATTCGTAGCCTGTTGTACAGTATCACGGATGTATAGTACTGCTTTGGGAGGGGGTGGGGCGGGGTAGATGGGGGCGAGGAGTGGCGACACGGCGAGGAGTGGCGAGTGGTGAGGGCAGTGGTGACGAGTGGCGACGCGAGTGGCGACGCCAGGAGCCACAGTGGTTAGACTAGTCGTCGTGACCAGCTCGCGCAGCACGCCGCGATACCCGGTATGCGCGGGCCATCGCCGTGAGAGCAGCACAGCAGCGGGCGCGCTCGTACCTGCCGAGCACGGCGGCGGTGTCGGTCGCCGGTCGCGTGACGCGCCGGGCGGAGCAGGTATGGCTTAGCTGCGACTCGCGCCATCGCGGAGTGAGGCGCGAGTCGGGACAGTGGCAGCGGCCGAGCCGATGCACCCGGCGCTGCACCTTCCAGCACGCAGAGAAGACGCGAGACACGCTCGAGCCCGCACTCCGAAATGCCGCACGCACGACGACCTGAGCGCCAACGACGCACGCAGGCCTCAGCGCCCTCGCACTGGTTTGGCCCTACTTAACCGGCCCAGCGACGCTCGCCACCCACCACCCACACTCATGCCCCCCTCAGCCCTAACCCCGGCCGGGCTGCAGCCCACGCGCCGGGCCGACCTGCAAGCCCAAGCACCCCTCACCCCCCTCGCGCCCCCAGACAGCGACAGCGAGAGCGAGGCGCGGCACACCCTCGTGCGGCGGCAGCGGCGCGACGTCGTGGTCCTGATCGCGCTGGTCATCGCCGTGCCGAGCGTGTTTCTGCTCGTCCTCGCCGCGGGCCTGATCGTGCGTCTTATTTGGCCGGGGAGAGAGCTAACCCCGCCAGTACCACTACGCCGCGCCGCGCCCCCGCAAGCCCCGCCCCCTCGCCAAAGCACACGCCAGCGGCAGCGAGAGCGACGACTCGGAGCCGACCGACCCGCCGCCGTACGACGGGCGCGATGAGAAGGCGCGAGCGCCGCTCAAGCGCGTGTGGTACGAGCAGCCGGGGGTTCCGCCGGGCGTCGTGACCGTCTTCCCGGTGTCCATTGAGGGCGTGCTGAGTGGGGACGAGAAGGCGGGGCTGAGCGACGAGAAGGTCGGGTTCAGCGACGAAAAGGTCGTGCTCGACGAGAAGGCCGGATTCAGCGACGAGAAGGCCGGGGCCGACGAGAAGCACCCCGACGAGAAGTACCCCGACAACCACCCCAACAAGAAGCACCCCGACGACCACCCCGACGAGAAGCACCCCGACACGCACCCAGGCCACGCCTCGCCCCTCACCCTCCCCCCCACGCTGCCCGCAAGCCCAGCCTACACGTTCCGCCCCGACCCCCCCGTGCCGACGCACGCGCCCCCGCAGCCCCCGTGCGCGTGCGACGAGCCGACGTGTCCCGGGGGTGCGCTGGCCTTCGCCTCGGGCGGGCTGCGGCGCCGCGGCCACGCCGTGGCCGAGGACGAGTGGTCCGACTCCAACTCGAGCGACGCTGACCCCACCCCGCCAAAGGGCCCGCCGCGCTCCCCGAGCTGCGCGTGCGCGGTCCCCGCTTGTCCCGGGGGCGAGATCGCCGCGCGCCGCCATGGACAGCGCCGTCGGCTTGGGCTGCCTTGGTGGCGCCGGGTGTTCGCTTAGCCACGGGCTCCGCTATCGTCATGCCACCCGTGCCACCCGTTGCCACTGTCACTGTCACTGTCACTGCCACCGCCACGCTCATTGTACCGTGTTGTGTCTAGCCTGATGTCTGATGTATGTACATGCTGCACTACGACTTGACCTACTGCAGCTACGAGTGGCCTCCCCGCCTGCTCGCCTACGGCTCGCAGGCTCGTCAGTCATGATACTGCCCCTTGAACCCCGGCACAATCTCCTCCCCATCCCTAAACCGAAACGCCTCGCTCTTCTTCTGCTGCCACGTCTGCTTCTTCTGCGTAAACTCGCCCATCGTCGGCACCTGCACGCCCCCGCGCTCAAACTCGTTCTGGGTGTACCCCTCTCGCTGGAGCCTCGGGCTCGGCACGGTGCTGAGCACGACGTCGTTGTGCGGGCGCGCAAAGTACAGCAGGCCGAGCCGGTCGACATCGCGCTGGTCCGGCGGCGGGAGGTGCACCCTATGCACTGTGCTCTTCACGTAATTCCCCGTGAGGAACGACAGCGCGTCGCACGTGTTGACAGTCAGGCTCGCGTCGAGCGGCTTGGCCCACTTCCACTCGCCCGTCGCGTGGTCCTTTATCTGCAGCGCGGCGACCGGCTGCCGGAACAGCAGGGTAATGCTCCCCAGGTCCGTGTGCCCCTGGCTGTACAGCCCATCCCCGGCCAGCAGGCGCGCCTGCTCCTCGGGCGTGTACCGCGAGTAGAGCATGTACCGCAGGTGGTCCTCGGTGCGCACGTCGTACTGGTGGATGTTGGTGAGGTAGTCGGAGGGGAGCTCGAGCGCCTCGGCAATGAGCGTGAGGAGCGGGTCGAGCACCCTGTCGTGCAGCAGCTTCTGGAAGTCGCGAATCTCGTCGAGGTTGGCGGCGATGGCGTCGGGGAACTCTTGCGGGACTTGGTACTCTGCGGTGTGAGCCAGAACTCGCCAACTCTGGTCCGACTTCCACCACCCGCGCCCACTCACTAGGAATATTATACACCTCGGT
Organism: Vanrija albida; assembly: GCF_041260175.1. Lineage (NCBI taxonomy): Eukaryota > Fungi > Basidiomycota > Tremellomycetes > Trichosporonales > Trichosporonaceae > Vanrija > Vanrija albida. The sequence goes on along the minus strand of NW_027191420.1, from coordinate 1,298,101 downwards.
CCGGTCGCGCACGCCGTTGGCGAGCACGCGCCGCCCGGCGGGCCGGTACCCGTTATACTCGCCATTATCGAGGTCGGGCACATACTTGAGCTTCTCGTCGAGCGGGAGCGCGTAGAACTGCTGCCCGAGCGCGAACTGGCGGTCGACCGTGGCCTGGGGGATGCCGAAGCCGGTCACGTAGAAGAAGCCCTTTGTGCGGACGGCGTCGATGAGCGTCGCCGCGAGCGCGGCGCGGTCGCTGTCGTAGAGCGACAGGTCGATCGTGGGCACTGGGGGCGTGAGCGCGGTGGGGAGGCAGAGCACTCACGGTCGGCCCAGTCGAGCGCCGCCTTGGTCTCGGGGACGTGCTCGTAGCTGCTTAGCGGGACGGCGATGGGCATTGTGCGTTGGTTGGTGTGGTACGCTGCAACCCTCCAGCTGTTATACGCGCCGCACGCTGACTGATACAGGTGCGACGAGCCGGCACTCCCCCACAACGTCATGGTGTGATATGACGCCAAAACAATGTGCGTCGGACATGGCCGGCACGCCGAGTGCTGAGGCTCAGCGGGGTTATGGCAACGGACCGAGGCTCGGTCTCCAACACTCATGCATCGTGCTCCAGCATCGTGCACCTATGGCAGCGGGGGCGGCGGACTGCCGCCCCTGTCCGCGAGCACCTCCTCCTCCGGCGCCTCGAACACGACGTCTCCGCCCGCGATGACCGCTCTCGCCACTCTCCCCCGCGCGACCGTAGCCACCTGCGCCTCGGTGACAGAGTCGGCCGTGCTGCGGCGCGAGAGGCTAACCGCGGCAGTCGCGTACGTCGCGTGGGAAGCGCTCGAGCTGGGAGATGCAGGCAACGTGGGGGACGCGGTGCGGCGCACGCTCAGCGCGCGCCACGGGTCGCGCGGGCCGTCCTCGTCGTCGCCGAGCGGGGCGTACGACTCGGCCCACGCCCCGAGCCGCTGCTTCAGGCTCGCCTTACTCGGCTGGCGGGACGGAGCGTCGAACCGCACGCTGCGGACCGAGGGCCCGCGTGATGGCGCGTGCGGTTGCGAGCTCGAGGGCGCCGACGTGCGCCGCGCGAGGATCGGCGCCGGGGCAGCGCGCGACGGGCCGGCCGAGCTCGGCCCGCGGGCGGCGTGGGCCAGGCTGGTCGACAAGCGCAGCGCCGGCCGGTGCGATGACGTCGAGGGCGACGTGTGATCACCCCCTTCTTCTTCGTCGTCGTCGTCGCCGCCGTGCCCCGCCGTCGAGGCGTACGGCGGCACGCCCGCCGTCGGGGAGAGGTACTCTGGCGCCGGGTGCCCCGCCTCCGAGAGCGTATTGTGCCGCCTGAAGTCAGCGCTGCCCGGCCCCAAACCCACCGTAGGAGCTGGACCTCGTCGTGTGCCGGCTCGTTGGTGTACAGCGGCAAGTCGATGACGCTCATGTCGGCCGGGTCGCGCTCGCGGCGGCGGGAGCGCGGTCTCGTGGCCACGACGGCGGTGTCGAGCCGGTTGCGATTCCGCTTGTTCTTGTACCCCTGGGTGTGAGTGTCAGCGGGTTAGAGGGATGGGGTGGGGTGGGGGGCAAGCGCACCAGGCAGTAGGCGATGGACGCGACGACGAAGACGACCGCCGCGGCCACGAGGATGCCGAGCATGGCCCACATGGCCGACCTCGAAGCGGGGCGGGACGTGCCCGAGCTTGCCGCGGCGCTCGCCGTCGCCGTCGTCGTCGGGTCCGCCGCGACCTGCGCGAGCGGGGCTGCCGAGCCGGCGGCAGCGAGCGAGAGTAGGGCCAGTGCGCGGGGAGGGCCGACACGCATGAGGGTGTAGGTGCGAGCGTGCTTCTTCATGCTGTGGTCATTGGGTCGTGGAGTGGACGTCGATAAAACAGGCGAGAGCGATATCTATGGCGTGGTGTGAGTGACGAGCAGTGGCCAGAAGGAGCAGCACAGCATGGCGGCACGCGGAGAAGCCGACCGACGCCTGGTGAGGTCGCAGGCGCACAGTTATGCATAGCAATGGCGGGGGAGCGAGCTGCGACGAGCACGACGAGCACCACCAGGCGTCGCCTCCGCCGCCGCCGCCTCCGCGCCTCGGCACCGCCCAGGCGTGGTGAAACGACCACGACGATCCGAGCGCTGGACGGACCGCCGGGCAACAACTCGCGGTGCGGTGCCCGCAGATGCCGGGGAGCAGTGAGCTCGGTGGATCTGGGGTCATGGCTATCATCTGCATGCAGGCTGTGCGCCGAGGCGCGTCGCGCCAGATCGCGCGGGTGACGCAGCTGCGCAGCGCATTGCATTCCGGTGACTGGCATGCGAGTTCCGGGGTCTGCCTCGTCTCCGCCTGCCTGCCACTCGTCACACCCATTCATAACAGTCATTATCAAGAAACAAACATCAACGGCGCCACCAGCGGCGGCGCTTGGACGCCGAGTCGTGGCTCGGCGGGCGCTCGGCGTGCCCCGCCGGCGCATGCGCATGCACATGTGCGCGCTTCTTGGGCTTCTTCTCCACCACCGCGACCTCCTCGGCCGGCGCCGACACCGTCACCGACGGCACGGCGCTCACGCTGACGGCCGAGTCGGCGGGGGAGAAGGTATGGGGCGCGACTGGGCTCGGGACGCTGTCGCTGTCCACAGCCGCGCCCATCCAGCGCAGGCTCCCAAAGCTCATGGTGCTCATCATGCTCTGTGCGCGGCTGTGCTTCTTTGTGCGTGCCGGCTCGTCCGAGACCGAGCGGATCTCCTCTATCGCGTCGGGGTGCGGCAGGCTGCGCGTAGACGGCGAGACGAACGCCGTCGGCGGGAGCCGGGTCGGCCCGCTGATGAGGAGTGGGCCGGTGCGCGCGGGCACGGGGCTCGGCGCGGCCCGAGCTTTCTCCAGCACGGCTGCCTTGAGCTCGGGGCTGGCGGACGGTGACGAGTCAGAGTCGGCGTAGGGGCGGTACGGCTTGCGCTGGTCCTGGTCCTGGGCGTTGCGCTTGCGCTGGGGGTGAGCGGGGGCAGTCGGTGGCACTTACGACGAGGTACCACACGCCGAGGATGGCGACGAGCAGCGCGCCGAGGCCGACCGCCAGGCCGACGCTGTGCGAGCGCGACGGGAGGGGGCTCGCTGTCGAGATGGTGGGGGCCGCATCCGTCCCGTTCGCCGCGGGCGGGTCGGGCAGGATGGGCACGGGGATGGGGATCGGCGAGGCGTCGACCACCGCCACAGTGCCGCTCGCCTCTTGGCGGATGGACACGGGCACGGCGGCGGCGAGCGGGAGGCAGAGTGCGAGCAGGTAGCTTGCCATGTTTTGGTGCGAGCTGGGGGCCGAGGGTGGGGGAGAAGAAGGTAACTGTCCCCCGTGGCGACGAGCGCAAATATTGACTGGGACAAATATTGACATGCGCAGGGGCCGGCAGCTCGCAGCTCGGTCCGTCTGTCAGGTAGTCAGCAGGCAGTCGCTGCAGTCGCTGCGGTCGCTGTTCCTCGGCACGTGGCGCGGGGGAGGCGGCATGCGGGGGGATGGCTGGGTCATGCACATCGAGTTTCAGAGTCTGCAGCCGAGAGCTCGACCTTGCTTGGGGCCTTGTTCTGTGGCTGGGCCTGCACACTGGTTATCAGTGTGACGTGAGTAGCTGCCGCTGACGCCACTGGCGGTGAGGCTGAAAGATGGCGTTGGCACTGCTGGCTTGCCTGACTAGCGCTCGATGAGATCCAAGGCCACAGTCAGCTTGCGCTGCTGAGCACGATCGGCCCGGCCAGGCTGTTAGCTCTTCATGGCTCGAGGAATGAAGTGTCCACCGCCGTTGTGAGCGCTGCTATTCGAGTGGCCCAGTGGCCTAATACCGCGGCTGTCACTGCTGTGCTTGATCGATGCCTTTGGGGTCCTACCTGGCGATGAGTGTCATTGTCCAACACCAAGGATGCTCGGCTTCCTCGACCGGAACACCTCCACCTGCAGGCGGCTCGATCGATAGCACAACACGTGACTTGTCACGTGGCCGAAGCCGCGTTAGTCCCGCACCTGGCGCACTTCCCGCACACGCACACGGTGGTTACGCCATGACGCGACCCATTGTTGTTGCAGCCAGCAGTCAGTCAGTGGTGTGCAACGCGAGTAGTCTTCCCTCGTCCTCTCCTCCCTCTTCCTCTCGAGTAACCAACCCACAACACAGGCAATTACCCCATCCACAACTCTTTACTGCACCCCCACCCACCGCATCCTTGCACCCAGCCCACCCCCCACCCCCCAATGTCCAGCCCCGACCAGGGGCCGCCTTCCTCCGGCGCTGGCGCCGCCGCCGCCGCCGTCAACACCACCCCAACCCTTCCCTCCAAGCGCCCCCTCTCCCCAAGCAGCGTCGACGACTCTGAGCGCGCGCTCCGCACGCACACACCGGCCGCTGGCCCGTCGACACTGCCCACATCCGACAACGACGACGCGGACGAGCCCGCCGACGCCCTCGACGAGACTGCCGGCGCGCAGCCCGTCACCACCGAGGAGTGGTACGAGCTCCAGTTCAAGTGGTCGGGCAAGAGCTTTGACCTGCGCGTGAGCTCGAGCGACCTGTGCGTGTGCCGCTGCCGCTCCGAGAAGCTCACACACAGCGTGTACGACCTCCGTACCCAGATCGAGACGCTCACCTCCGTCCCGCCCGACGCGCAGAAGATCCTCGGCCTCGTGCGCGGCAAGCTTGGCGGCGATGTTGATGGCGTGAGGATAGGCACGCTTGGCGTCAAGCCCAATGCCAAGTTTACGCTCGTTGGCACGCCAGAACACCTGCGGTTCAAGGAGCGCGAAGGCCCACCGCCGCCCGACGAGTTCGACATTGCCTACTCATCTGCACGTCCCTCTGGTGCGCGCAAGCTTATACCCCCGGCCGAGGACCCACGGAATAAACGCCAGGTCGAGAAGGTCATCATCAAGTACCCGATCACTGTGGGTAGGCGTGGCCTATGTTGTTGATCGACGGGGATGCTCACACGTGTTAGGTCATGAACGAGCCCCGCGAGGGCAAGGGGCTTCTAGTGCTCGACTTGGACTACAGTGAGTTGGTCAGAAGGGAAGAGTCAACTGACACCCCAGCTATTGTTGACACGCGCCCGCTGCTCGACGGGGCGCTGCCACCACTGGAGTGCGCACGTCCCGGCCTGCACGAGTTTCTTGAACGGTAGGTGCTGAGGCGAGAACTGGCTGACGATAGCGTCTACCCTTTCTATGACATCGTGGTTTGGAGCCAGACGAGCTGGATGTGGCTTGAGAGCAAGCTAGTCGAGCTCGGCGTGCTGGGGGGCGAGGGCAGTTACAAGGTGGGTGAGGACGCGTCAGGACAAAGAGCTGAGCCTGTGCAGATTTGCTTCGTGGCCGACCGGACGACCATGTTTCCCGTACGTCGGAGTCTCGGATTTTTCTGACCCTCCAAGATCTTTAGCGAACGCGGCGGCAAGCTGGTCAAGCATGAGTAAGTGGGGCAACGGCGCGTACCCTGTGACAGCGTTAGCTGGCCGCACGGCACAGCATCGTCGGCGCCACCGCCTGCCCGCTAAGGTCCACGTCTCACCTTCGCACAGAGTTAAGCCATTGGCGTATTTTTGGGCAACCTTCCCGCAATGGTCGGCTAAGAACGTAGGCGCTCGGTGCGCAGCTTAGGCTTACACCCAGACCATCCACATTGACGACCTGGCGCGCAACTTTGCTCTCAACCCGGGCGAGGGGCTCAAGGTTGGCCGAGTGTGAGGGGCGTGCATCTGATCGTCTTCAGATTCGTGCATACAAGGGCGCTGGGACCCCGGATGGGCTGCGCGACCGAGAACTGGACAAGCTCGGTGCATACGTACGTCGGCGCGGGGGAACTTGTGGGGTTGGGCGCGATTGACTTTTTAGCTCACGGATATCGCCGAGAACGTGAATGACTTTGCCACGCTTGATCATTCGGTGAGTTCTGATGATGCGTGCTTGCATCACTCCGACGGCCAAGCTGATATCATGCAGCGGTGGAAGAAGCGGCAAGCCACTGGCCGCGTGCCGGGTGGTGAGAGCGGAGCGGTCGGCGGCCCGCCGGACGGTACGGCGGGGGCCAGCAGTGGCTAGAGTTGAGGCAGCGGACCCTTGATCCGTCATGTCTACAAGCCCTGTCGGACGTCCCATTCCCCTTCACACTTGTGACTTGTCACACCACGTAAACCCTATGGGCTAGACTGGCGTCGCGCGTGCCACGAACGCCGAGTTGGGTCAGATGGACAAGCGTGATGTTGTGGCCATTTCGAGCGTCAGAGTGCATGGATGTTTGTGTAGATGTCGCTGCTGTTGTCGTCGTTGTGAGTGGGGGTGGAGTTTGGGTGGCTTTGAATCGTTGCTGTCTGACGCGCATGTCTTTTATTTCTTGGGTGGTTGTTTACGTGTCAAATTTCCCTTTTGGGTTATTGTGGCGTCTCTTTTTGGCATGCATGGTTTGGGTGGCGGTGTCGCGGTGTAGCCGTGTCGCGCGTGAGACCCGAGCAAGGGACCAAGCCAGACCAAGCAAGGTCCGCCGTGAGAAACAGTTGGCGCTACTTGCTCTATTCAGTTGAAACCCGGGATCCTTGTCTCTCCCCGCCTAATTTGCGACCATTAGGTCATGCAGGGGGCCTTCGGCGCAGGTGGGAGGGGGTTAGTGGCCTCGGTCCGCAGCAGCAGTTACGAGTTGCTTGCTGCACGCGCTGGCAATCTGGCTCTGGGGCAACGCGCGTAGCAAGGGGCGGGGCTGGTAGTCTTGGAGATCTTGGCCTATTCGCAGCCACGCTACGCCCCGCGCACGCTGGTGCAGATGATCTTGAGATCTCGTGCAGGCTGCAGCGTGCATGCAACGCCGCTGCATGCTGCAATGTATCGGCGGCGGCGCGGCGCCTCGTGCCGCCCGCCCCGCCCCCGCCCGTCCTGACCTGAATGAGTGACGGTTGGGGGCGTAGGGGGTGGTGGCTGGCGGCCACAGGGCCGTGTAGTAGCCGGTCAGCTGAGACTGGTCCTGGCTGTCCTGGCTCATGGGCCAGGAAACGGATCGCGCCGAGCCTGCGCTACGACAATGAGCGATGCGGGGTGGGGGTGGGTGACGGCAAGGGCGAGGCAAGGCGGGCAGGCTGAAATGATCATGTCGTAGCATATGCGGCTGCGGCCAAACGAGCGGAAGCCTGGGTTGGGTTGGCTGCAAGCAGAGCCAAACACCTCGGCACCTCTTCACTCGCTCCCACATTCTCAACCTTCCACCACTGCTCGTCTGCGGCGCGCTCAAAGATCATCGCTCAACCCGATCGACCCATTCTCACTGTTCCTCGTTGGTGTTGAAGCACGCGTGCAGACGAGACGAAACAGGGCAAGGCAACGCAACGCAACGCACCGACGTCCAAGGCCCGCGACACGACACGGACGCAACGCAACGCACAGCGCACAGGTGCCTTTTACCGATACATCTCACCCGACGAGACGCCAGCCCAGGCCAGCCAGCGCAACGCAACGCACCGAACCCTCTCGCCATCGTCTCCTGTCGCAAACACGGACTCTGTTCTTTCTCTTACTCCCCCCTCTCGTCTCCTTGCAGCTTGGACACTTTCTATTCCACTCGCGACCATAGTCCTTTAATCTACACACCACACAAATCCAGTCCGCTACAAGGACGGACCGGATCACCACACCTCCTTCCCCCCTCCCCCTCCCCTGTGCCCACCTGCCCGGCCCACCACCTGGCACGCCGCTACGACCACCGCGACCACCCGCCCGCCCCACCACGCGCCGCCATGCGCCTGGTCGCTACTCTGGGCAGGCTGTTGCTCGCCGCCGCGCTCGCCGGCCAGGTCATTGCGCAGCAGCAGAACCAGCCCTCGCCGTCCTCGACCGCCACCGGCGCCACCGCGACGCCCACCGGCAACAACAACAATAACAACGGTAACAACAACAGCAGCAGCAATGCGGCCAGCTCGTCGACCTCGCTGCCGAGCGGCGCGCGCGTCGTACAGACGACAGTCACCAACGTTGTCAACGGGCCCAACGGCTCGCCGTCTCAGACGGCGACATTCGTCCTCACCCTGACGCTCGACGCGGCGGGCAACAACGCCGGCGGCGGCCAGAACGTGTCCCTCGGCGGAGGGAACGGCACGATAGGTCTCAATGGCACGGGCAACAACGCGACCCTCAACGGCACTGCCGTGGTCTGGAACGACACGCTCGGGTACATCCCCTTCACGCCGCACCTCGACGCGGCGTTTGGCATGGGCGGCGCGCTCCTCATCCTCACTGGCATCCCTGTCGCCACGCTCGGCGGCAAGAACCGCTGGTCGGCGCTCGCCATCGTCTCGGGCTACTCTGTCGGCACGTTCTGCCTCGTCTTCATCCTCAGCTTTGGGTGCGTTGAAAAATGGCGGGCGGCTTGGCCGCACAGAGCCAGGCGATCGGGACTAGCTAACACGCCACAGCGTCGTTCCGGCCCTTGCGCCCCCGTCGCCGACAGCCCCGTCAGCAGCCCTCCGAGGCTTATACCTGCTGGCTGTCGGCGTGTCGACCATCATTGGCGCTGCGCTCGGCGTCTTCTTCTACACCTTCGCCAGATACTGGGTCGGTGCGGCGGGTGGATTCTCCTTCGGGTGGTTCCTCCTTGCCCTCAAAAAGGGTGGCTTGCTCACCGACGTCGGCCCACGCTGGGGCCTTCTTGGAGGCTTCACCGTGCTCTCGTTGCTCGCGGCCATGACCCCGAGGCTGCACGAGTTTGTCATCCTAGGCTCGAGCGCCTGGGTCGGCGCGACAGCCTTCACCCTCGGCGTCGACTGCTTCACACGTGCCGGCCTCAAGGAGGTATGTCGTGGTTACCACCCGTGTGGCGCTAACGACTAGTTTTACATTTACAATCTGGGATACCCCAAGCTCTTCCCGAGCCTCAATGGGGGCAAGTACCCGTTGACCCAGAACATGCAGGTCGAGCTCGGTGTGATCGCCGCGGCGGCACTCGTAGGTTTGGCACACCAGAGTCACACTGACGCGGCCCAGATCGCCGGTGCGATCCAGTTCAAGCTCCTCAATGTGCTCAAGAAGAGACGCAAGCAGATCCAGGAGGAGGAGGAGGCCCGCATCGAGGCCGACGAGATTGCACGTGCCGCCGAGCAGTTCAAGAACGTCGGCGCCGAGCTCGCACGATGGGAGGGCAAGCATGGTGAAGGTGGCGGCACCGCCGCCGACTTTGACACGCCGGCATCCGAGACCAAGACGCTGTTATACAGCCCGGCGTTGCCAAAGCTCGGCTTTGACGGCCACGGCACTGGTGCCTCGCACTCAACCCTCGTCAGCAGTGCCGGCCACAAGGAGGTCCTCGCTTCCGACTCGGACAACACGCACAAGAGCAACTCGTCGACCAGACGCCTCAGCCTCTTGGAGGAGCTGGGCTTTGACACTCCGCACGAGACGCACGCCGACCCCGAGGCGGCCGCGGCCGCCAGGCCCCCGAGAAGCCCGACTTCGCCCACAGTTACGCCCCCTGTTGACACCGACCTCGAGCAGAAGCTTGCCCTCCTCGCAGAGGTCAGACGCGCCCGCCAGAGCATTAGATCGTCCATGGACCAGCTCCGCTCCGTCACCCCTACCGGCGAGACCCACCACGAACGCGTCGCCAGCACCGCTAGCAGCCACGTGCTCGACGGTACTACCCGCAGCAGGAAGAACTCGACCACGAGCAACAGGCTCCTCGACGGTGCCATTGTTGTCGGCCCCCGCCCCACGTCTGTCGCCAGCAGCAAGCTTCTTGACGGTGACCGCCCGCGCAGCCGCTTTGACTCGAACGGCAGCAGCCAGATGCTTGACGGTGGTGTCATGAACCGCGCCAGACACGACTCGATTGCCAGCAGCAACCTGCTGCTCGATGATGTTACCGGCCACACCCGCCAGCAGTCTGCCACCAGCGCCCACCTCCTTGCCACGAGCTTTGACGAGCCCCGCATGCGCCGCGATTCGCTTGGCCCACGCACCTTTGCCCCTGCCGACTCTGACCCGCGCCCTTCGTTATCTGCCCGCGAGCCCAGAATGTCGTTATCCGAACGCCCTCGCCCGCTGTCCGACTGGGAGCAGTACCTTGCCGAGCGTGACGTCGTGGTGCCTCCGCCCGCGACGGCAGCTCCCGAGCCAACCTCGCCGACGGGTCCACCCGGTCTTACTCGCCGCAACACCGACTTTGCCGTCATCTCGCAGGGTGTCGCGCAGGCTATGAGCAAGCGTGAACCCGTCACGGGCTCGCTCGACCGCCGCGGTGAAATGTCGCCTGGACGCGAGTACGGCGCGCAGCTCAACGCGTCTCTGCAGCGCTCGCTCTCGACTGGCCAGGCGCCGATCGCCGCCAAGGTGGACCGCCGCCCGTCGGTTGACAAGGCCCCCAAGGCGCGCGCGATGACCAACGATGAGTTTGCCGAGCGCCACAGGCAGAAGCTCGCGCAGATGCAGGACCGCGCCACGGGCCCGATCCGCGAGGAGATTGCCATTGCCGAGGCCAAGGAGAAGTACACAGCGCAGCAGAAGGCCGAACGCGAGGAGCAGCGCAGGCGTGAGCGCGAGCGCGCCGAGCGCAAGGCGCAGGCGCCAGAGAAGAAGGAGGCCAAGGTCAAGGTGGCGGTGCCGGCAGCGGCTTCGCCTGGGCTCGAGCAGCTCGTCGACGGTACCGGGCCGCGCGCCGCTGAGCGTGCGCGCCGTACCGACGAGTGGCGCCGCAGCGTCCAGGCGACTTCTCCCGTCACGTCGCCGGTTACGTCTCCGATTACATCGCCGGTCAAGCAGAACGTTGCGCTGCGCCCGGCCGCGCCGACGCGCCGCTCGACTGCCGACGGTGCGCGCGGCGACACGGCCGGTGCTGGGCGCCCGAGCCTCGACCGCCGCGGCAGCATGGACCCGCTGCGCGGCAACACCGGCAACGGCGGCACCAACGGACGCCGCAGCCGCGGCGGCGACCGCGTTGTGAACGCGTCGTAACGACGCCCGCACCCGGTGCACGGAAAACCACACCCTGTTTATACCACTAGAGTCAAGTCATCATTGTACGTTTTAGGGCACGAGGCGAGCCACAGCAAGGACACTAGCACCCAGTCCCCGACTTGATACAATGCCCACATATTATTCTGCCGCGGCGCAGGCATGCATGTTTTCACAGTACGGGGGGTGCACAGGGGGGAGAGGCAGGGACGGACGCGACGCGTCGTGTGCCTGGGGACTGGGGCTACGGACTGGGGCTACGTCGTTATTGTTCGTGAGAGTTGTACAGGGGGGGGGGGGGGGGCGTGAGGCGAGAGTCGTGAGAAGCGGAGGTGAGTCGTGGAGACATGGTTCGTAGTCGAGACAGGGACCGGGGGACCGGGGACAGGGGGACATGGCGGCGTAGCGTACAGGGGGCTAGGATGCAATCGGGGTAGGTGGTGCAGTCGGGCCAGTGGGTTGTCGGTACAGTCGGGTGGTGCGAGTCGTCGATACAGTCAGGTGGTGCAGTCGTGCGGTGGCATCGTGCCATGGACAGGGGGACATGGCGGCGTGGCGTGGAAGGCTAAGGTGCAGTGGGGCGAGTCGGGGAGTCGGGGAGTCGTGGAGCCGGAGGCGGGTATGGACAGGGGGGCGTAGCGGGCGAGTGTTATGTGCATGGGCCAGGTCGCACTAGTGGCGGGGGGACGCGCCAGCGGGCGGCGAGGCGTGGCCGTAGCCCGAGCCAGAGGCGGTTAGGGCGCGGCGGCGGGCCTCGGGGTGGACGTAGGCCTGGGCCGCGGCGTGCGCGGCGTGCGCGCGCTCGTCGGGGGTGAGAGGGCGTGTGGCCGGGGGCGCGGGCGGGGTCGGGGGCGGGGTCTGGGTCGGCGGCGGGGTCGCCCAGGCCTGTGGGGGCGGGTACGCCGACGAGCTCGGCGTCGGCGGGGTCGACGACCAGGCCTGAGGGGGCGGGTACGCCGACGCGCTGGGTGTGCCCGGCGTAGGCGGCGTAGGCGGCCACGAAGGCGGCGACACCCACGTGCCCCAGCTCATGACCCAGCGCCCGCTCGCGCCGGTCCAGTGTGCGATCCAGTACCCGCTGCGGCGGAGGCGGTTGTGGTGGCGGGGGGTCGGGGCGGGGGCGGGGGCGGGGAAGGCGGGGGTCGGGGGGGTCGGCGCGGGGCTCGGCGGCGATGGCGCGCGTTGAGGGTTGATGTGGTGCGGCACGACACCGTGGTGCGGCGGGACGGCGTGATGCGCCACGACGCTGTGCAGCGCTTCCTCGGACTCGGAGTCGCTGCTCTCGTCGGCCTCGCGCTCCTTCCCCTCGCGCTCCTCCCCCTCGGCTTCCTCCGCCTTGGCTTCCTCCGCCTTGGCCTCCTCGGCCTCCCCCTCCTCCCCCGCCCCCTCCTCCCCCTCCCCTTCCCCCTCCTCGTCCACTCTGCCAGGCCGGCTAGCCCCCGACCCCCACGTGCCCGCGTCCGACGCGACGTCTCTGCCCTTGCCCCTGCGCGACGCCGTCGACGGCGTGAATCTAAGCTGCTGTCTCTTGCGGCGGGAGCTACTGCGCCGGCGGAGGCCCTCGCCACCGCCACCCACCCCAGCGCCACCCTCCTCGCCACCGGCACCCATCTCGCCACCGCCCTCTCCCCCCTCCCCCACAGGCGCCGGCGCCGCCGCGCTGCCTGCGACGCTCCCGTACCGCGGCAGCGCGCCGGCCGCGTACGCGCTCTCGGCGCGATGCTGGCGCATGAGGCTGCTCTCGCCCGCGGCCGGCGCCGAGCCATACGCCGGCAGCGTGACGATGGTCTCGCCCGAGTCTGTGCGGCGGAGCCCTTGGGCGCGGCGGGATTGGGCAGGCGCCGGCCCGTCGTCGGAGAGGGGGTGGCCGACGCCGAACCCGCCGCAGCAGAGCAGCTGGTCGAGCGTGCGGCCTAGCACGAGCCCGATACGCGCGGCGCGCCGGCGCGCGCGGTGGCGAAGTCGCGTCTTTTGCTGCGGCGGCGGCTGGGGGGGAGGGGCGGCGGTCCAGCGGGCCGGGGTCGGGGATGGGGCCGGGACTTGCATCGTGCGTGGGGGGAGGTAGGCGGCGTGCCCGTCGTACGCCATTTATACTCGAAGACCGGGGGCGGGGCGGGGCGAGAAAATCAAACGAGTTGGAAGCTGGAAGCGGCCGGGTCAAGAGCACACACTGCCCGGTTAAGAACCGCGCCGCACGGTGTGTCTGCGCGCGCTTCTCGAAGAAGCGTCGGTCGATCATGGCGTGCTGTTTGCTGTTGTGTGTCGGGCCGTTACGGCGTCGTTACGCCGCACCACCTCCCGCCACGGCCAGCACGCCCACGCCCACGCCACTTGCCCAATCTGTCGCGGCGCCGCCACTCGTCACGGCGGACGGCGGCTCACAATCCCACCTTGCCCCCCCCCACCCCCCGCGACCATGACCCCGTCGCCTGCGACGCGCGTCGCCGACTTGCTTCTTGCACTCGCACTCGCACTCGCCGGACATGCCCGGCGCCGCGCCGTGCCGTGCCGTGCCGCGGAGCGCCGCGCAGCCCTAGGTTATCAGTGCGTCAGAACTCTGCCCCGCGTCGTACGCGTCGTATGCTGCAAGCGCCAAGTCGTCCTGCCCCGCCGGCCTTCCCCGCCCCGACCGTGCTCGCTGCGCCCCCACACCCTCACACTTGACCGGCTCGTTCCGCTCCCCGACCTGCTTATCAGTGGATCAGTGCTCAGTGCCCCGCTGTGTATACTGCAAACGGCAACTCCTACTGCCCCGCTCGACAGATCCGACGCTGCGAGCGCAGCGAGCAGCACCCAGCGCCCGCACCGCTCGCTCCGCTCGCAGCCTCATACTCGACCGGCTCGACCGGCTCGCTCCGCTCGCCGCTCGCCGCTCGCCGCTCGCCCAGCCAATATCATGATTACATACTCAGAATCAATGCGGTCATTATCCATGAATGTGTGCGCGGTCTCGAGCGTCGCCGACACTTTTGCCGTCGCGCCGCCAGCCACCCGCTTACTCGGTCGTAACCGACTTGGCGAGGTTGCGGGGGAAGTCGACGTCGATGCCGTTGAGGATGGCGAGATGGTAGGAGATACACTGGAGGACGACCACGTTGATGATCTGGAAATGTCAGTAGGCGACCAAGGCAACACGCCACCACTCACACCCTGGAGACAGTCGATGGTACGGGGAACACGGATAACCTTGTGCGTGTCGTTGACGCTCTTGTCCTCCTCGTTGCAGATGATGATGGGCTGGCCCTTGCGAGCAGTAACCTGCGCGAGCGCCGACTGCGTCTTGGGGTAGAGCGAGTCCTGCGTCATGATGAAGATGACAGGCAGGTGCTCGTCGACAAGAGCAAGGGGGCCGTGCTTGAGCTCACCCGCGAGGATACCCTCAGAGTGCATGTACGACACCTCCTTGATCTTGAGCGCACCCTCGAGACACGTGGCAAACTGGTAGCCACGGCCCATGATGAGGAGCGACTTCTCCTTGGCAAGCGTGTCCTTGGCAAGCTGCTGGAGCGACTTGTCAAGCGCAAGCACAGTCTTGATCTGCGAGGGAATGTCGTGCAGCGCAGCAATAATCTGCTGGCGGCGCTCGGCCTTGGAGATCGAGTCGTCCGAAAGCTGAACAGCCATCATGACGAGCGCAATGTACTGCGACGTGTAGGCCTTGGTCGAGGCGACACCAATCTCGGGGCCAGCGTTGATGTGGATACCCGAGTGCGTCTCACGCGAGAGGGTCGAGCCGACAACGTTGACGACACCGAGGCAGAGCGCACCACGCTCGAGGCAGTAGCGCATAGCCAGGATCGTGTCGGCAGTCTCACCCGACTGCGAGACAAAGATGGCAATGTCGTCACGGAACACGGGCGTGCGGCGGTCAAGGAAGTCCGAGGCGAGCTCGACCGAGACGGGGATCTCGGTAAGCTCCTCAAACACGGGGCGCACGGCGATACACGAGTGGTACGAGGTACCGCAGGCGACGAACAACAGGCGGCGACCGCGGCGGATGACGGGGAGGTACGCCTTGAGGCCACCGAGGGTGATGGTTCCGGTGTCAAAGTTGACACGGCCACGCATCGTGTTGACAACCGACTCGGGCTGCTCGTAGATCTCCTTCTGCATGAAGTGGTCGTACTGGCCCTTCATGATCTCGGCGAGCTCAATCTCGAGCGTCTCGATGGCGCGGACCGACGAGACACCGTCGTCACGGCGAAGGCGGTGGATGTGGAGCTCACCCTCGGCAATGTGCGCAATGTCGTCGTCCTCGAGGTAGAGGACGCGCTTGGTGTGCTCGATGACGGCAGCGGGGTCCGAGGCCACAAAGAACTCGATGGGCTGGGGCATGCCGTCCTCCGAGAGGAAGGCGCGCGACTGCTGGCGACGGAGCTTGGGGCCGGGGCCGTTGGCGCCGGGGACGGCGAGGAGGCCAGCGCCGTCAGAGGCAGTGGCGGTGATGTTCTCCTCGCTGGGGAGCTCGACGTCGACAAAGTCGACCTTGAGCTTGCGCTCAGTCTTGACACCAATGAGGAGGGGCGAACCACGGCGGGCAGCGACAATCTCGTCGGGGAAGTGGGTCGACTTGAAGACAAAGGCAAACGAACCCTCGAGCTCCTTGAGGACAGTCTTGATGAGCGACTGGAAGTTGAGGCGCTTGTTGGGCTGGCTGTCGTAGACATACTTGCAGAGCATGGCAACGGCCTCAGTGTCCGTGTCGGTGCGGAACTTGTAGCCACGCTTCTGGAGGACGAGCTTGAGCTCCTTGTAGTTGGTGATGATACCGTTGTGGACGACCATGAACTCGGTCGTGGGGTCCGACACGTGGGGGTGGCAGTTGTCGGTGCTGGGGACACCGTGCGTGGCCCAACGGGTGTGGGCCATCGAGGTCTGGCTGAGGAAGACCTTGCTCATGTCGGCCTGCTTGTCGGTCTGGGCAGTGCCGGGGGCGGGGGTGGGCACAGCCGAGTCGACGAGCTGCTTGAGCGCAGCGACCTTGCCGACAGCCTTGAAGAGGACGAAGGGGTCGGTGGGCGAGTCGCCGTCGACTCCGATACCTGGGTGGGGTTAGTGGGCAAAGGGCGCGGCGCCGCGGGGCGAGGCGGAGGCGTTGGGCCGCCATGGGCCGAAGGCGGTACTCAGACAGGCGCGGCTGGCGTGTGATTTGCCTTGTCTCGCGCCCACCCGGCCCACCCACCGTCGGCCGGCCCACACTTCCCACCTCGCACACACATGACACTCACCAGCAGAGTCGTAACCACGGTACTCCATACGCGCGAGGGCGTTGGTGAGCACCTGGCACACATACTTGCGGTCACGCTCAGTGAGGTAAGAGCAGTAGGAGAAGATTCCTGGCGAGGCGTTTAGCACGGGCCCTCGATCGCGCAGCACGCAACTCCGACTTACCACACATTGTTGCTCAGATCTGTCGATCAGAAAGTGGCCCGAGCAGAGCGTCGCACGCAGAGCCAATGGCGGGTGAGGTGCGAGGAGAGCGGGAGCGCAATTGAAACGTGGAGGCCAACCGATAAGGTGGTCGAGAGTTGTTGACGGCGTAGTAACAAACGTTGTTGGGAGACAAGGGTGAGACGTCGAGATGCACGCAGATATAGCAGTGGCCGTGATCGACGAGTGCGAGAGACGATATGTAGAGTGGTTTGATATTGCAACGATGAGGCGATGAGGAGCAAATGTCAGCACCGCTTCGACCGGGTCCAACACCGAGATGGCTGATGTGACGAGCTCGTCGGGGGAATGGATCTTGCCCGCCATACAAAGCGGCCTCTGCGACGACACCGCATAGCGCGGGGGGCGCTGAGCCCCCCTTCACCGCTTCCCAGACGCCATACACAGCGCCGAGTGCATTGGTCGTAGTGGGCATGCTGGGTAGCGCATTGCACCACGACGATAAACACTCGGTGACGTGGAGAGACGCTGGGTGGGAAGCGGCCTGGCTGTTGTTGGGCCAGCAAAATGAGCCCAACACGGCGCAGGGCAGGCTAGCCGCAGTGACACGACGCGCAGAAACACTTTGAACAGGCTGCACGACGACTCACCGAGATTGTGTTGGAGAAGAGAAGAGAGTGCAAGGCTAATGTTGCGAGGGGGTTTATAATGGAAGAAACGGCACGGCAGCGGCGGCGGTGGGCGGCAAGGGGAGAGAGAGAGAGGGAGGCGAGGCGAGGGAACGGGGCTTGCGACGAAAGGGGACGACAAACCAGAGAAGATCGGGAGAGGTCCGAGTGCAAGGGCCAACTGTCCGAGCGACGAGCGACAAAGACAGCGAGGTAGAAGAGGTATGGAAGGAGTTGAAGAGTGTGTGAGAGAGAAGAGCTAAGATTCTGATGCAATGCTTTGCTCGAGGAAGAAAGAAAAGCTGGCAGGTTGCGGACCTTGGAGCTTGAAATCGGTTCAGGAGATTATGGTTGGGTGTGTTGTTTTGGTGTGATTGGTGCCAGTTACAGTGACGACGAGGATCCAGCCAGGCGCGAGCCGCCCGGCGCGGTGGCGGCAGCTGCGAGCGAGCGGGGCAAGCGCGGGCAGCAAACGGCGTGCCCAAGCATGCACACTGACGTCTGCACTGCTCTCGTGCTGCGTGCATGCATGCTATGCAGGCCATTACATCTACGACGACCCTTTCAACTTGTCACTACCTGGATCTCCCTTGTGTCCCTCCCGTGCAGCCACCCTACTCCCCTCTGTATCAGCTTGTACTTTACTCTGTCTTTCTCTCTCCCGGCGGCATTGTCAAGAGTCTTGGGTGTGCTCTTGGGTGTGGCCTATCCCCTGCATTAGCATGTGGGCGGGGACCTGGGCAGACAGGCATACAGGCTCAATGAAACGAGACTGACCCGTACTGGGCACCCATAAGGGATGTAAACACTTTACCCACCTACCCAGTTGCACACCCTCGAAACTCGACAACCAGTCGTACGTACTCGCCGCGAGCGCGCGCCGCGCCGTGCCCCGCGCCGCGCGTCGAAACCCCTAAGCCCTTTTGGGCCCTTGCCCTGTGTGATCCCTGAAACGTCCTTGGAGCATCTGCCAGCGTGACCCGTTCCCACCCAGTCATTCTACTGCATGCCACTTGTTCGCACCGGCACATACCTCAGGATGCAGAAACAAGGCAATCAGAGGCGAGGCGAGGAGGCGAGCAGCGGCGCGGCGGCGTCGTTTGAGCACTGGCCGCCCGCCCGCACCCCGCCCGCACCTCCCCCCTCGACCGGGTCGATCAACCAGGTTCTGGGCCACGGATGGCGCCGCCAGTGACGCCAAAGCTGCGCGTCAGTCACGCACACACGGCTTGCTTGGCTGAATCAGGCCGCGGCGGCGGGCGTCGGCGTGAGAAGGGCTCGCCACAAGCGCTAAAGCGCTGGGAACAGGCCTTCCTTGCCTTGCACAACCAACAGTTGATTGGAGACAAGATCCGGCGTATCGCGGGTGCAGAGTGCCACCACTGCCCATGCAACACTCACCGCACGCCGCGGCGCCTCGGCTCGTCACACGGCGGCCGCAAACGCGGACAAGTTGAAGGGACGGATGCACGGGCCGCGGGCCTTGTCCAGTTGCACGCCTTGACCGCCGCCACCACTGCCTGCCTGCCTGCCTGCCTGCCTGCCGCCGCCGCCTCCTTGTTTCTCGGCTTGTGCCTCGTTGTGCCAGACTGGGCCCCCACCTCGCTCGCTCGCTCGCTCCCGGCACACAGAGATCGTCGACAAAAGAGTCCAACGCCGTGCCCGACTAGCACCACCACCATGCAACCACTACGGCCCCCCCTTCCCTCCCCCCCGTCCAGACCCATTCACTTATCGCCTTAGCACCAGCCACGTCCGATCGATCGCGGTGGCTATCATCGCCGTCCGTCACTGTAGCCCACGACCGCCCCATGTCTTTTTGCCGGGCGCCGTTGTCGGTGCTACTAGTGAGTGAGTGGTGTGCGCTAAGCGTCTACACCCCACCGAGGCGTGCCGGCACGTCGCCGCATTCACCCACGACGCGTCGTGTTAGATGCCCGACAAGGACTAGAGGCCGCCTGCCCGTCTGGAACCCGGTGATAAGACCCAAAATGCAACTCCACGTCATTATTTTCCAGATTATTGGGGCAAACCCGGGTTCCTATAGTTGCCGACGATGACGGGTTTAGTGGAATATACAGTGGGCACGGCGGCACCACACACGACGAGACGGACCCACGACCAACTCTTCGGCAGCTCGCTCAACCAACTCCAACCCCCCCCCCTCCAACAGCCATGTCGGGCGACGAGGAAGCACCAGACGTGGTCGTGGTACAAGAGACCATTGTCACCGAAGAAATCAACCAGCTAGACCCCTCTGTCGTCGACGACAGCACCACCACCGGATCAATCATGACGTTACCACCAGCTGGAGTCGCCGCCCGAGCGCCACTCAACGGCGAGTCCGACTCGTCCGAGGAGCCCGTCACCGACTCGTCGCCGCCGTCCGAGACCGAGTCGGCGGGCTCGACAGACGACTCGGCATCGCGGCCCCCGATCCTGCGCCGCACCCAGTCGTCCATCATCAACGGGCACTCAAACAGGAACCACAGCAACAAGCACCTGCGCTTCACGGCCGCCAGCCTGTCCATGACCAACCAGACGTCCGAGGTCGTCTTCCCCGGTGGCGACGGCACGACCGAGCGCCGCCTGCGGAGAAAGCGCGGCGTGCGCACCCGCACAGAGTACTACATCAGCGAGCCCGGCACCCCAAACCTCTCGGAAACGTGAGTGAGGCGTGACTTGTGGCGGATCGGGAAACCCATGACCCACCGTGGCTGAATGAAACTAACCCTCCCCAGTGCCGACCAGATCCGCCGTACGCTGTCCTTTGCGTCCATCGACTCGCTCGTGCTGCTCTCCAATGACGCCGAGGAGCGCCAGCGCGTCCTCGCTGCCGCTGCACAGGCCGGCCGCGACCTCGTGTGGCGCCAGAAGGACGAGAAGACGCTGTACCCTCCTGATCCCGAACGCGCCGTCGTCCTCGCCGCGAGACGTGGTCTCCGTGAGTGCTGCCACAAAGCCGTATGCGCTCGTCCTAACAGCCCCAGGCTCGTTCATCCTCGCATACTGCGTGCGTGCAGGCTTCAACCTCGTCCTGCTGCTCTTCCGCGTCCTGAGGAAACGACCGAAGCTCAAGTTCCAGATGATCGTTCGCGCTCTCTTTGGGGAGGAATCTGTCCGCTTCGGCGGCATGATCGGTGCGTAGGCCTCGCCCACTCGGGTTGCCGCCGGCGTGGTGACTACCACTGGGGCGCCCGGGGTTCCCCACGAGTTTGGATCGCTAGCTGACTGGCCCAGGCGCGTTCACGTTCCTCAACACACTGACGCTCCACCTCCTCCGCCTCGCCCCTCCCCTCTCGTACATCCGTCGGCGGATCAAGGCGGGCCTGTTCCGTCGCACGACGTTTGGGCCACCCGAGCGCGAGGGAAGCGAGGGCGAGCACCGCTGGCACGCTGCCGTGGCAGGCGCTGTCGGCAGCTTGGGCATGCTGATCGAGACGCCCGAGCGCAGGCGTGGCGTCGTGCAGCAGTAAGTCGGATGCAGCCAGCCCTAGGGTTAGGCTGTTGCTCACACACCCAGGATGTTTGTCCGTGGCCTGCAGGGCTCGTTCAACCAGTACGCGCCCAAGCTCGGCATCAAGATCCCGAACGGAGACGTGCTCCTCTTCGGCCTGTGCTGCGGGCAGATCATGTTTGCCTTCCTGCTCGCGCCCGAGACCATCCCCAGAGAGTACAACAACTGGATCCAGGGCGTGTCGTTTGTGCCAAAGTTTGCCGTAAAGGGCAACCTCCAGGCGATGCGCAACAACAAGATCGACACGAGCGTCATCCAGGAGGCCCTCGACTACAAGCACCTCACGCCAAACAACCGGACCGAGCTGACCACCCTGATGAACAACACTGTGGCCGGCATTCCCGCCGGTTTCTTCATCCCGTGTGGCATGACCCACCCGTGGGTCGACGGCTGTCTCGCCTGCAACTTCCAGCGCTTCTTCCAGGTCTTCGTACGTCCCCCACCCAGACCCATGCTGACGCCCAGCGCCAAATGCTGCCCGTGTACTCGGCGCTGCACATCATCCCCATGCTCGTGCTCCGCCGTCACCAGGTCTTCAACCACCCGCTCAAGATGTTCGCCAGGGCCGGCTGGGGCATCACGCGCAGTTGCTCCTTCCTCGGCCTCTTTGTCGTCATCTACCAGGGTACGTAGTACCAGCTTCCTGCCACACGCGCTAACCCCCGGCAGTGCTGTTCTGCGGCCGCACCAACGCGCTCGAGGGCAACATCTCGCCCGTGCTCCGCGCCCTCCTCGAGCGCAAGGAGACCATGTGGGCCATCGGCTTCTCGACCTGCCTCTCGCTCTTTGCCGAGGAGAAGCGCCGCCGCGCCGAGCTGGCAATGTACTGCCTGCCCAAGGCGCTCGAGTCGGCCTGGTTCACGGCGCGCAAGCGCTCGTGGGTGCCCATTGTGCCGTTCGGCGAGGCCATCCTCGGCGCCGCCGGCATGGCCATGGTCATGGACGCGTACAAGCACAAGCCGTCGGCGCTCTCGGGCGTCGTCAGCAGGCTCATGTACCAGCTTGTCGGGCCGGTGTAGTGGGGTCGTGTAAGCCATAGATTAGAGCGTGGGGGCGTGGGCGGAGGAGTCGAGGAGTAGGCTGCCGCGGCGGGCAGCGATCGTGTAGCCAGTATAGACTAGTTGTTCCTCACTCATAAACGTTAAATGCAGCGTGTAATTGTCGAGTGGGAGGCGCACGACCGCACGCGTGCGGGCGGAGGTTAGTGCCACATGTGCTTGGCGGCTGCCGGGTGCCGCATGCCCAAGTGCAAGTGCGCGCCGCGCGCCAGCTGCACCGTCACACGACTTGGACACGGCGTGAGCAGGTTGGGCCAAGTTGGGTGATCAGCGGGGGCGCAGGTGCGAGGATTAGTAATCATTGCGCTTCGACGTGTCAACGCCCACAGTGACCATGTACGAATGCATGACTAGACTAGAAGACTAGCAACACGTCGCAACCGGCCACGACTGGTCGATGTGCCATGGAGCAAGCGACACGCTTAGGCAGCGGTGGGCTTGGTTCCGGGCTCGAACGAGTAGGTGAGACCGCAGCGGCCGCAGGTCTGGCGGTCCTTGTGCCAGGCCATGAAGACACCAGCGCCGCAGGTGGGCTGGGGGCACTCGCGGCGGAGGCGCTGGATCTTGCCGTCCGAGCCAACCTTGTAGTACTTGAGGATGGCCATCTTGACCTTTTTGCGCTTGTGCTTGACTGTGCAGGAGTCAGTTTGTGCTCTGCTGCTTGTCCAACCCGCGTGACTCACTCTTCTTGGGGGTGGTGTACTGCTTCTTTTTGCGCTTCTTGGCCATACCACCACGCAGGCGGAGCACGAGGTGGAGGGTCGACTCCTTCTGGATGTTGTAGTCCGAAAGGGTGCGGCCGTCCTCGAGCTGCTTGCCGGCGAAGATCAGGCGCTGCTGGTCGGGGGGGATGCCCTCCTTGTCCTGGATCTTGGACTTGACATTGTCGATCGTGTCCGACGACTCGACCTCGAGGGTGATGGTCTTGCCCGTGAGGGTCTTGACCTGGAGCGGGTGTCAGCGCGCTGTGGGTGGGGGGGTAGAGTCGGTCGACTTACGAAGATCTGCATGTTGGCTCAGTAACTAGCCAAAGAATGGGTCCTCGTTGATGAGCTGAAGAAGAAGAAATGGATGCTGGGCGGCGAAAAGGTGTAGCGAGCGACTGGGCGACGGTCGCGAGCTGCTGGAGTTTGAACGGGAGCAAAATTTATTTTACACGTGTCATTGAATTTCGGTGCGGGGTTGTATCAGAGCGAGCTGCAGTGCGACGACTGACTCGATTACATCATTGCTCGATGTAAGCAGCCAAGGCATCCAAGGGACAAACACAAAACCGTCCTGGTAACACAGCTGCCTGCATGCATGAATGCGACAGACAGAGACACACGCAATGATGGTATCACTGGCAGAGCTGGACAGACACCTAGCTTGCCCCGCTACTACATCCCCACCACGCATCCCTCTCGCCCAGCCCAGCTCCTCATTCCACCCACCCGCCAAGCCCGACTTATTGCCTACTTACCTGCTTTTGGTGTTAGCCCGGCGTGTCCCAGTAATTACCTTTAGTGGCTTGATGGAAAACGGAACCAAATAATCTCGTTGCGTTGCCACCCACGCGCATCGCCCAGCGCAGCGCAGTAGCGAGGCGCGGCTGAGGCAGCGAGCCAGCCCAGCCAACGGCCCAGCACCCACCCAGCCAGCCTACCACCCCACCACCCCACGCGTGCCCAGCCCAGCCAGCGCCCAGCACCGACATGAGGCTCACCACACCACAATCCTCTCTCCATCCTCCCAGTCTCTCAACCTCCCCTCCATCCTCTCACCACCTCCCCCCGCCTCTCTCTCACCTCCGCCTCCTCCCGCCCTCCCCCCTTCCTCTCCTCCTCCCCTTTCTTTCTTTCGCCGCCGCTGTCGCCGTCGCCGCCTCGCCGCCGCTACAGCAACTGCGCCCGCCCTTCAACCCCGCGCTCTACTTGCCGCCTTCCCTGCCAGAACCTCCCCCATCTGGCTTTCAACGGATCGCAGTCCCCCCCAGGCCCGCATCCATCCTTCATCTTTACCCCTCTTCATCCCTCCCCCGCCTGATCCTCTGTCAACATGGCTGACACCGGTAAGTTTTTGGGCGCGCGTGTCTCGCACACACGCGGCGCGTTGCCGCCGGCACGTACGCGTCGAGCTTTTGCTGACGCCACACCCAGAGCACAAGTCGGACACGGCCCAGGAACCCCAGACCCCCATCGGCGGTGTCCCCGAGGAGCTCACCCTCCGCGCCCTCGTCTCCACAAAGGAGGCCGGCATCATCATCGGCAAGGGCGGCGCGACCATTGCCAATGTTCGCCAGGTCGCCAGCTGCAAGGCTGGCGTCTCAAAGGTCGTCCCCGGCGTGCAGGACCGCGTCCTCAGCGTCAGCGGTGACCCCGACGCCATTGCCGCGGCCTACTCAGAGGTTGCGCGTCTGCTCCTCGAGACGCCCCTCTCCGACTCATCCCTCCCCCCTCCCCCTGTCGCCGCGTTCACTTCGATCCGCCTGCTCATCAGCCACAACCTGATGGGCACGGTCATTGGCCGTGCTGGCGTCAAGATTAAGCAGATCCAGGACATGTCGGGCGCCCGCATGGTCGCCTCAAAGGAGATGCTCCCCCAGTCGACTGAGCGTGTCGTCGAGGTCCAGGGCGCCCAGGAGGCCATCAAGACGGCCATTTTCGAGATTGCAAAGTGCCTTCTCGAGGACTGGGAGCGCAACACTGGCACTGTTCAATACCACCCCGGCGCCGCCGGCGACGCCGGTGTTCTCGCTGGCGGTCTCGGTGCCCAGACGGTCACTGGCCCCACTGGCGGCATCCGTCGCACCTCTATGGGCGCGTTCGGCGCCCCTGCCTTTGATCGCCGCGCCTCGCGCGGCTCTGTCTCGACTGGCACTCCCGCCCCCAACGCCGGCAACGCCACGACCGGCACTACCGAGCGTCACACGTCCGAGGCTCCCCAGTCGCCGACGGGCGACAACACCAACCTCCGCACCCAGAACATTTCTATCCCCTCCGACATGGTCGGCTGCATCATGTGAGTGGTCGTGTGACAGTGCCCGAGAAGACTATCGCTGACTCGACACAGCGGCCGTGGTGGCTCCAAGATTACCGAGATCCGTCGTCTCTCCGGCTCGCGCATCTCGATTGCCAAGGTCCCCCACGACGAGACCGGCGAGCGCATGTTCACCATTGTCGGCACCCCCGAGTCGACCGAGCGTGCCCTCATGCTCCTCTACTCGCAGCTCGAGTCTGAGAAGGACCGCCGTGAGTGTGATGTCGTGGTCATTGTCGAACCCAGGCTGACTCTCTCAGGCGTCGGCGGCGGCAACCCCGTCGAGTCGGCCTAGGCACACAAACAGCGCCGCGGCCCACAACCGGTCGCGTCGAACAGGTAGACAGGCATGTGGATATCAATATCATCGTCATCATTTGGAAGCCACAGATATCAGACTCTTCACCTCTTCCCGTGTTCCATAGCCCTCACCCTACCCCGCCTCTCAACCCCATCACCTATCCCCTCTCCTGACCTTCTCTCACTCTCCCGTCCTTCTTCACCCAAAGCCGTCTCGGCCGAGGGAAAAAGCGAAATCTACGTGGCCATTCGTAGTGGATGTATGGCAGTCTGAAGTGTACTGTGGGGTGGGGTGGTGCTTGAGGCGTTGTGGTGCGGGCGGGCAGACGGTCAACGCGAATCTGGCAGGCAGGAGCAAAACGAGCGGCAAGGCTAGTCGATTGTCATTTTCACAGGTTCCTCAACGGGTCACTGCCAGCATGCTCACCCCCATGCATGCGTCACCTTGCGTCTGCATCACCAGTGGTGACACATCCCATGCATGCACGAGCAGAACAATGGCTGTATGCTGCGTGTGAAGGCACACTCTGCCTGGTGCCACTACGCCACATGCCGGCGCTTCAGTCGGCGCCGCTCGCGTGGCCTGAATGCCAGGCTGCAGTGCAGGTTCGCCGCCGCCACCGCGCTCACAATGTCGTCGACATGACATTCACAACTCGATCATCCTCGTCCACCACTCTCGCGTTGCTTCGTCACACCACTCACCCGCAAAACAACAACACCCACCCCGACCCATTGCATGTCCCACACGCCCACAACCCAGTCCAACACCAATGCCAGCGGTGCAGCGGCCAAGCCGACCCTAACGGGTGTGCGCATCCGCCAGCGCAAGGGCCAGGCCAAGGCGACGGCCAAGTTTGAGCCTGAAAGTGAGTGTTGCCGTTTGCCTTGTGTATGCTGACAGCGTAGCCTTCCGCGACAGCCTCCTGCTCCACCTCGCGCTCGTCGCCACCCCGCCCACGACCAACGACCTCGTCGCAAAGCTCGTCCAGGCGGGCACGACGCTCGAGTACCTCAAGTACAGCGAGCAGCTGTTCGAGCTCCTGTTTGTCGGCGGTCTCCTCCAGCCCGGCGGCGCGTACCTCGACGACAAGCGCAGCCCGTTCTACATCCTCCAGCCGGCCGGCGGCGAGCTCGGCGACTGGCCCCCCGTCAAGGGCATTGTCGAGACGCTCCAGCGCGTCATCCAGCGCTACCGCTACCTGCAGCGCCCGCTCGAGGAGTCGTTCCTCCCCGACCTGCTCGGCTACCTTGCCAAGTGGGACGCCGACCAGCGCGCCAAGCTCGCCGAGGCGATTGCCATGCTCGTCATCGAGCTCCAGATTGCGCCCAAGGCCCTCACCTCGCTCGCAAAGGACCATGTCGTCAAGGACCAGGTCGGCCTCGACTTCCTCACAAAGTTCTTCCGCGTCTACCTCGCCCGCCAGAGTATCGACCACCTCGCGGCGACCATCCGCCGCTCGGGCCTGCGCGACATTCTCACCGTGTTCCCCGTCCAGATTCGTGACCGCGCCCACCTCGACGCCCACTTCAAGAAGGAGGGCCTCCCCCAGATTATCGACTGGTACGCCAAGGTCGCCCTCAGCGAGATCAAGGAGGAGACCATCTCGGCCGTCTCGAGGATGATCAACGACGAGGACTCGAACCAGCAGGTGAGTGAAGAGCCGAGCGAAGCAGGAAGGGGATGCGGGTGTCGCAGAAGCTGCAGAAGCAAGCGCAGAAGCGAGACATTGGGCCAGAAGAGGAGGGCCGAGGGCCGTACCCAAGACGGCTCACGCCGGCTTGTTACGGTGTACCGGCTTCCTGCTACCCCCACCTACTTCCAGCTCGTCAAACCCAACCCGTCCACTAGCTGACCCCCCAGATCGTCGAGCACCTCAAGGCCCAGCAGGCCGAGCGCCCCGCGCCCGAGGCCGACCTCTGCGAGTGGATCTTCCTCGGCTGGATGAAGGCGTTCGACTGGACGGCGCGTGCCGACCAGCTCGACGCGAACGTCGTCGCCTTCGTCAACCGCCTCGCGCCCACCCTCGAGCCGTTCTGCAACGGCGCCAAGGCCGAGGTCGGCATCATCAACGCCGTCCAGGTCTTCTGCTACCAGGACACGCGCATCCTCAAGGCCTTCCCCCAGATCCTCAAGGTCTTCTACAACACCGACATTGTCTCGGACCAGGCCATCATCTACTGGCACCAGAAGGGCGCCAAGCCCCAGGGCAAGCAGCACTTCCTCAAGGTGACGCAGGCGCTCGTCGACTTCCTCGAGGAGGAGAGCGACGAGGACGACGAGTAATCTGTACTAGTGTCTCGCGCTCTCTCTTTGTCCTACATACGCCTATCCGTACCCGCCAAAACGCGGTGACAGAGCTCCTCACCCCGAAACAAACCCCGCCATGTCCACTCGCCCGCGCGCCCGCGCGCCGGGTCGGTCACTGGCTCCTCATCAAGTCTCCAGTGTCGCCGCAGTATGATGCTGTATAAATGCATTGGCTTTGCATCGATTGCGAGTTGCGTTGCCGCGAGGGTGGTGGCCGCTGCAGGGGGGCATTGGTGCCAAGAGTCGGCTTCAGGGGCACTGACACACGCCTACACAGCGGGCAGCGGCAACAGAGAAGCAGAAGCTGGACCTGACCGAAGCCTTCGTCAACGTGAAATTAGTTGGCGCCAAGGGTGGCGCCGTTACAGATCCTTCACTCAGTCATGCCCCTCGTCTGCGCCCACTCTGCACACAAACGTGCAACGCACCCACCAACGCAGCAATGATCGTGAATGACATGGTCTATGAAATGAGCGTCGAGTTACGTGCCTCGGAAGGCATTATGCATGACTATATACAGTGGCTGGCCTCGGCCCGTCTACATTTATTGAGCCTGGCAAAGTCCGGGTGTTCGTGTAGGGGTATGTAACATGGTGAGAGGGTGGTAGTGGTTTCCCGAAGGGAGGGAGGCGAGTGCGGTGCAATGATGGTTTTCACGACACGCGTAGTCCAAAGAACCCAAAGTCCGTAGCGAACGAGTGGGAGTGTGGGGGGCGCTTAGAAAGCAAAAGCCAGGAGTGCTCCGGCAGCGGCGAGGAGGGCGCCAAAGCCGGGAACAACGACGCTCGAAGCAGCGTTCTGCTTGTTGTTCTGAGCGTTGCCAGTCTTGGCGCTGGTCTCGGCAGACGAGACGCCAGAGGGGGTCGAGGAGCCAGCGGCGGCGTCAGCCGAGGGGGAAGCCGAGGCCGAAGTCGACGTAGGACGAGCAGTAACGGCGAGGTTGGTGTTGACCTGGCCGCCGACCGAGAGAGTGGCAAAGAGGTCACCAGTGTTGCCGACAGCGTTCTGGTACCAGTCGAGGCCGTAGGCATCGGCGACGGCGCTGACCTGCCAGTTCTGGGCGGCAAACTTGGGGTACTCGGCCATGAAGGCCTCGACGGTGGCGCTGGTGATCTCGTGCTCGAGGGCGAGGATACCGGGGCTGCGAGGGCCGTTAAGCCAGCCGTCAAGAATACCCTTGACCGACTCGATGGTGTATGCGGGGTCCGAGCCGATCTTCCAGTCGTTGGTGTCGCGGTTCCAGAGGACGGTCTCGAGGCCGAAGACAGCCTTGGCAATGGTACGGACACGGTTGTCAACGTCACCGTAAGGAGGGCGCCAGTACGCGGGAATGCGGCCACCGGTAAGGTCGGCAATCGCCTGCATGGTCCAACCCAGCTCGCCAAGGACCTGCTCGTTGGAGAGCGAGGTGGCTGTACAGTGTTAGCGGTGCATTGTGTGTGGTGAGGTGGGCGTTGCAGGGTTGCGGGCAAAAAATACCCGAAAGTGCCACACTCACTGTAGTGGTGGGACCAGGTGTGGACAGCAATGTGGCCGCCCCCGTTGAAGGCCTCCTGGGCGACCGAGGGGGCGCCGACAATGTTACCGCCGATCATGAAGTGAGTAGCACGGTTCGAGATGTTGTTGCCCTTGAGGAAGGTGTAGAGGGTCTGGGACGCATCGCCGGGGCCGTCGTCGAAAGTGAGCTGGAAGGGGTCCGAGTCAGTTTGGCTCCAGGCACAGATGTTGCAGCTCGGACGACTTACGACAAACGTGTTGTTAGGGGCGTCGAAGAAGTCGGTGGGCGTGTGGCAGCCGGCGGTGAACGAGCAGATGTCGGGGCTCATGCCGCCCTGGGCGATGTTGGGGTACTGGACGGTGCAGCAGCCCGTGAGGGTGGCCACGGGGTTGTTTGGGGGAAGCGTGATCGACTTGAGCTTGTCGAGCCACGGCTGGGGGATCCAAGTGCCGTTGGGGGGCTGGCCTTGCGGGGGGTAGTGCGTGGCAAAGTCTGCGAGGCAAGGCGGTTAGCTCGGGGCTTATCGCGCAGTGGTGGTGGTGCGAAGGGCGGGACGGACGGACTCACCAGGCGAGGCAGGGTTGGGAGGACCGTTCTGACGCTTGAAGAGGGCAGCGGCGGGAGAGTCGGCCGGCTGCATCCAAGGAGCGGCAGCGGCGATGGGGAGGGCGACGAGGGCGGCGGCGGCAGCAATCATTGCGAGCAGAGGTAGTGTAGGAAGGTGGAGAGAAGAGGAGTGGGTGATTGGATTTCAGTAGGAGAGCTGAAAGTCTGTTATTTAAACCACTATGGAAGGGGGAAGTGATTTGCTATCTCAAAGTGTCGTCGAGCAAGTGCGTGCGGCCAAGGGTGTGAGAAGAGGCTGGGCAGAGTGCTCGAGAGTGTGAGATTGGGAACGAGACAGAGAGTAAAGTGGTGTGGGTGGGTGTTGCGCACGGAAAGTATCGGCGGCGAAGGTGTAAAATGACGACGAGGAAGATGGGTCGGGGGGGAGGGAGGGGGTCAATGTGTGTTTAAGACGACAAACAAGGTGTGTGGGTGGGTGGGGGGTCGGTGGGCGTAGTCGTCGCTGCCCTTGCCCTGCCCTGGGTCGTTCTGTCTGTCGTAATAGGGCTAGGGTCTGCCGATGATGGTGATGAGGAGTCGTGCCTGCGATCCAACGACAAGGGAGAGGGAAGATGGGTCGTGTTGGTGCAGGTTGCCCGCATAGACGACCGAACTGGCTGGCTGGCTGGCTGGTCGGCTGGCTCGTTGTTGACAAGGGCGACCATCTTGCTTTCGTCACAGGGTTTCAACATTTCGGGGGCGCACCACTACGTACGTCCAACGGGGGGCGGCACGGCGGCACGGCACCCTGGCAAAGGCTACACGGCACGGCACGGCACGGCAGCGGCGGCAGGCTCGAGGGGGCGCAGCGAGCGAGTCTGTGTGTTCATCGTGTATCGCCTATTACGCCCTTTGGCTCACACGCCCTACGACTCTCCGCCCTGAACCATAACACGCAGGGCCTCCCTAATAGATTTTCTAGCTCGCACTCGATGAACGCCGATACCTAGGGAAGGGGGGCTATTTTCACTCCCCCCGACCGCTTGGCAGGTTGCGGCAGCGGCAGCGGCAGCCTCGGCAACATGGACGGACATGCGCAGGCATCGTCTCGTCGTTTGAGCAACAGTTGTGCAGGAGCTTGCATTAGTCGCGGCGAGCGGTGTTTATCACGGGCGTGGGGGGGGCACTGATGCGATGCGGTGCGAGACGTCGTCGTGTTGACGAGGAGCGGGCGCGCCCGGCAGAGCACAGGCCAAGGCCGCTCGATCTCACTGAGGCTGGACGATACAGGCTTGGCTAGCTTGGCCGCCGCCCCCCACCCACCCACCCAGCCGCCCCGTTACCCACGCCCCAATCTCACTCAATGAGCTCGCCATCCACACTGCGCCAGCTGTCGGCGCCCCCAGGTCCGATCGGGCGCACAGAAAGAAGCAAAGTTTTGGTGCTCTCTCGGGGCTCGGGGAGATTTGCGGTGGTGCTTCTCATGTAGGGTGACGGGCTCGTGCAGGCGGGCAGATCTTCGCGGGCGAGGGCCGCCGCAGCCGCAGCTGCTGGCCATGACGAAACGAGCGAGCGTCGGTAGACGTCCCGCTGCGAGGGAGGGAGCGCACAGTGACCTCGCTCGCTGCCCGTTTGCAAAACCTTGTTTGTGAGTGGGTGGGTGGGGGTGCATGACGCGAGGCGAGGTGCGGCTCGCGGCGCGCGGCGCGTCGGTTCGGTCAAATGCGACTGGCTGCTCCAGGAACCGAAAATAGGGCGTCGACGTCGACGTCGCCATCCAGGGCGCTTGCGGGCGGGCGGGCGGCGGGGCGGGCGACTAGGGCCGTAACTCCAAAGGCAGGTGCTACTTCTGAAACACCTGAGCTTGGTCGACGAAAGACGTCAACACGCGCTGCCGCCAGTGATCGCCCGCAAGACCGACCCTTGGTTAATAGACGAGCGAGCCCACTAGTGAGTGAGCACATGCACCAGAGCATATCACCTGGGCTAGGGCGGACACCACCCGCTCCGGCGGTAGCGAGCGGCAAGCAAGCGGCGACAAGGCGGCGAGTATGTACGGGCCAGAGTGGTCCGGGACGCCCGAGCAGCACAAACGCACCGCAGGAACAGCCGGCTGCGCAGCACCGTGTTGCCCGCAGGGGTGTTTGTTGGTGCAGGTGCAGGTGGTGGCGCAGTGCACTGGCAGCGGCGCCAGCCCACCAGCCCACCAGCCAGCCAGATCGAGAGCGGCGCGTGCACCGCCAGCTAGTGTTTGTTTGTGCAGGCGGACGCGCGGACAGTGGACCGCGGCATGCTCCTTCCAGCCATTGGCGAGCCGCGGCCACGACGGAGGCACAGGCCGGGGCCGTCGCTATCGTATCTTGCCAACAGCCCACCGAAGCACGGAATGTCGCGGGCCGGCCTTGTTTGTTGTTGTCGTTTCTGGGAACGCTGGGAACAGTTTCCGGAACGGAGGGGCCTTTGCTACCGCTGCGCGACGACGGCCGTCGGACGAGTGAGTCTGTTTACGCTTGTTTCAAGGAGTGCGGGGGTGCGGTGCCTTTCGGCCTCGTGCTTGCATGCTTGTTTCGCTGTGCCGCGTACACACGACCAAGCCGGGCCGGGCTGGACATTGCGCCAAGTCAGCGGCTCGCCACCCCGCGCCGGCGACTGCAGCAGTGGCCGGCGCGCTTGGTATCTTGGCCCGCCTCTCGGCCGCCACCGCCTCCAACTCAGCCGCACGGCCGCCAAAGGCAGGCCGGCTTATCTCGCCGATGCGCGGCGCGCTGGAGGCTTGATGCCAGCATGCCGAGCAGAGGAGGAGGCTGGCAAGTGGCTGTCTGCTGCGTTACCGCCCGCTGCATTCTTCGACGCGCGCCATCGGCGAATGGTCAGGTGCCGACGATTGACGCGCGGCAGACGTACGTGCTGGCGGGTGAGGAGGACAAGGGCAACGGAATGGGACAAGCTGGACAAGTAAACAGTAAACAAGTGTACAAGTTGTCCTTGTCCGAGCGACCACGTGGCGCCTGCGTGGCCAGCGCCGGCCTGCATGCCTGCATGCGCCTGCACGTCTGCAGCGCAAGCAGCGCTGCAGCTCTGCAGTGTCTATCCTGGCCTGTTGCCTAGCCAACCGTCAGAGCGAGCCAGAAGACGCCGTCGCGCCGACCGGATATCAGCGGCCGCGGCTTGTCGTCGGGCCAGGGGGCGCGGGCCGTGAAGACGGTCAGGTGTGATGGAGCGGCGTCGTCGGCGCCCACGCCGGTGCTAATCGCTAATCGACCCAAGGGCGTCTAATGAATCCAAATACTGACTGCACTAAAACTTGTAATCCAACTACAAAGGCATGTCGCGTCGCTTGCCGGGCGGGCCGCTGAGCCGAACTTGTTTGCCGGCTTGCCGGAATAACGACGGCCCGCCCAAGTCGCGAGTGCGCCGTCGGTCGCCTTACTCGCATAGTGTTGCCTCTGAGCCACCACAATCACGCCATCAAATTGGCTGACTCGTTGGGTGGCTCGGCCAATCGCCAAATCCTAATTGGCTCTTGGCCTCGCATTTGACTTCGGAATACTCCATCACTAATGCCACGTGGCTTTTTCCCTAAGATTCGGCCGATCCGATTCGTGCACCATTCGAGATTTACGACTCGAGATGTGGAGACGGACGACGAGGACAAGGCAAGGGCGACATGGGCGGGCACCGCGGCACTCGTCTCTAGCCGCGCTTACTCTCCAGACGTCCCGACACCGACACCCACACCCACACCTCTTGAATGCCCTCCTCATCTCTCAGAAATATCAAAAAGAATACAAACGCAGACAAACTACGGCTGCGACTGCAAGACCTGCCCAACAACATGGTCTCGTTCGCATCCCCATTGTCCTCGGGGCTGTCCACCCCCAGATCCTACTACGGCGATGTCGACGAGTCGCTCCTCCACAACGACGTCGGCGCAAACCTCCCATGGGTCATCCAGAAGTATGGCGGCACCTCGGTCGGCAAGTCGCTCGACTCGATCACCCAGATTGTAGAGTGAGTAGCGGCTCCCATCGCACAGAACCGTTCGCTCACGTCCCCAGGTCATACCTCAAGACAAATCGCGTCGCTATTGTCTGCTCGGCCCGCTCGACTCAGACCAAGGCGCTCGGCACGACCAACCTGCTCCTCCAGGCGTCGCGTGAGGCCCTCCAGCCGTCAAAGTCGCGCCCCGACGCCTCGGGCTACCAGACGCCATTGTATCCCAAGCGCGTTGGGAGTGGCTTCTTCAGCGGCTCGATGATCTCGTCCTTCTCCTCGCTCAAGGACGACACTCCCGCCCGCTCGTCCTCGCCCTCGCCCTTCCACCCCATCTCAGGCAGGAAGGACGACAAGAGCAGGTCTCACTCGCCGACCGACTCTGAGCCCACCACCCCGACGGGCTCCGAGCCGCTCGAGCCCCGCTTCCACCAGACGGTCGACACGATCAAGCGGTCACATCTGGACGCTGCCCGCGCCACGCTCAAGGAGGGCCCATTGCGCGACGAGCTCGAGGAGGAGATTGAGCGCGATTGCGAAGTCCTCCGCTCGTTTTTGAATGCCGCGCATGTAAGTGGCGGTGTCATGGCGATGTGGATCGATCTCGCGCTAACGCAACCCAGATCATTGACGAAATCTCGCCAAGGTCCCAGGATTCCATCATCGGTACCGGCGAGAGGCTGGCATGCAAGATTGTCGCGGCCGCCTTGAGGGATCGCGTGAGTCGACTCCACCGCCTCCCGCACAGCCGGCTGACAGACAAAAGGGTGTCGACTCGGAGCTCGTTGTCCTCGACAACATTGTCGACGCGGCTATGACCGCTGCGACCGACGCCGCTCTCACCGCCGCCGGAGACCAGGGTGTTGCCCAGCTGGGCCAATCGTTCTACGACGAGCTCGCCGTGAGGCTCGGCGAGAGATTGAAGGAGTGCGGACCCCGTGTTCCCGTCATCACCGGGTACTTTGGTGCGGTTCCTGGCTCGCTCCTCGCACAGATCGGCCGTGGCTACACCGACTTGTGTGCCGCCCTGTGTGCCGTGGGTGTTGCCGCCTCCGAGCTCCAGGTCTGGAAGGAGGTCGACGGCATCTTCACTGCCGACCCCCGCAAGGTGCCCACCGCCCGCCTCGTGCCCTCGATCACGCCCGACGAGGCCGCAGAGCTCACCTACTACGGCTCGGAAGTCATCCACCCCTTCACCATGGAGCAGGTTATCCGTGCAAAGATCCCGATTCGCATCAAGAATGTCGACAATCCCGGAGGCCCCGGCACCATCATTCTCCCGGACCAGGACTTCCCGGTTGGCCTGAACGTGCCCCCTCCGGCGCATCTCCCGAACGGCCTGCTCGACCGCATGCCGACGGCCGTCACCATCAAGGACCAGATCATTGTTCTTAACATCCACTCGAACCGCAAGACCATCTCGCACGGTTTCCTTGCACGCATCTTCGGCACCCTCGACCGCGCGGGCGTCGTCGTCGACCTCATCTCGACCTCAGAGGTGCACGTCTCGATGGCGATGCAGCACTTTTTGAACCCCCGCCGCTTGGAGCGCCTCATTCGCGACCTCGAGAAGATTGGCGACATTACCGTGTCCAACGACATGGCCATTCTCTCCCTCGTCGGCCGCAACATGCGCAACGCCA
The DNA here is from genome assembly GCF_041260175.1 of Vanrija albida. Lineage (NCBI taxonomy): Eukaryota > Fungi > Basidiomycota > Tremellomycetes > Trichosporonales > Trichosporonaceae > Vanrija > Vanrija albida. The sequence goes on along the minus strand of NW_027191420.1, from coordinate 1,263,225 downwards.
TTGGCTCGGCCGGTCTCATGTTCGCGTCGCTCGCCAAGGCCGAGGTCAACATCGAGATGATCTCGCAGGGTGCCAGCGAGATCAACATTTCGTGTGTCATTGAGAACAAGGACGCCATCAAGGCCTTGAACATTATCCACGACTCGTGTCTCGCCATCCCCGCGCCTCCCGCGGCAAACGGCGACGCTAACGGCGGACCCAACGGCTATGTGCACACCAAGGCCCTCACCGTCGACACTGTCAACCCCGCGGTTCTCAACGTCGAGTACGCTGTCCGCGGCGAGCTCAACACCAAGGCCGAGCTGCTCGCTACCAAGCTCGCCGATGGCGAGAAGCTGCCGTTTGAGCACATCACCTACGCCAACATTGGCAACCCGCAGGAGAAGGAGCTCAAGCAGAAGCCCCTCACCTACTGGCGCCAGGTTGCCTCGTTGGTCGAGTACCCCGACCTGCTCAAGCACCCATTGGCCAACGAGCTGTTCCCTGCCGACGCGCTCGCCAAGGCGACGCAGCTCCACGAGGAGTTTGGCTCGGTCGGTGCTTACACTGGCTCCAAGGGCTCGCTGCCCATCCGCCAGCGCGTCGCAAAGTTCATCGAGGCGCGTGATGGCTTCCCCGCCGACCCCGAGCACATCTACCTCACTGGCGGTGCCACCCCCGGCGTGTGGATGATCCTTGGCCTGGCTCTCCGCCCTGGAGACGGAGCCCTCATCCCCCGCCCTCAGTACCCCGTGTACACTGCCTGCCTGGCCCACCTGCACGCCGTGCCTGTCTCGTACAGCCTGAACGAGACGGAAGGCTGGGCGCTCGACCTCACGTCGTTGAAGAAGGCTATCGCCCGCGGCCGCAACGACCTGTCGATCAAGACGCTCAAGGCCTTGGTCGTCATCAACCCCGGCAACCCCACCGGCTCGTGCCTCTCCGAGGAGAACATGCGCGAGATTGTGCAGATCGCCTACGACGAGTCGCTCCTCCTCCTCGCCGACGAGGTCTACCAGACCAACGTGTACGAGCCCGAGCGCAAGCCATTCATCTCGTTCAAACAGATCCTGCGCTCCATGCCCGAGCCGATCGCGTCGTCGGTCGAGCTCGTCTCATTCCACTCGATCTCCAAGGGCGTCAGCGGCGAGTGCGGCCGTCGCGGCGGATACATTGAGACGGTCAACCTCGACGCGGGCGTCGAGGAGCTTCTGCTCAAGATGGCGTCGATCTCGCTCTGCGCGCCAGTGTCGGGCCAGATCGGCGTCGACCTGCTCGTCTCGCCCCCGCAGCCCGGCTCGCCCTCGCACGAGCTGTTCGTCAAGGAGTCGCGCGCCATCCACGAGGGCATGCGCGACCGCTCGGCCTACATGTGCAAGCAGTTCAACGCGCTCGAGGGCGTGTCGTGCCAGCCGGCCGAGGGTGCAATGTACCTCTTCCCGCAGCTCACGCTGCCGGCGCGCGCGATCGACGCGGCCAAAAAGGCCGGCAAGGAGGCCGACGTGTTCTACGCCCTCGCCCTCCTCGACGCGACGGGCATCTGCACCGTCGCCGGCTCTGGGTTCGGCCAGGAGGACGGCACGTACCACCTGCGCGTGACGACGCTCGCCCCCGGCGTCGAGGACATGATGGCGCGCATCGCCAAGTTCCACGCCGACTTCTTGTCACAGTATGCCTGAGCCCACCAAGGTGGCGACGGCGACGGAAAACAGACGACACATTTCAATGTGTTTCGACATCCAACTGTTGTAACACGTCTTGATCATACGGTTAGTGTTTCACGCAGAATTCTATGCGTGGTCGACATCCAACTGTTGTAGCACGCATCACACAAAAGTAGCTTCTTGCAGCGGCCGCTGCTGGATAATAAACCCATTATGCATTCATTACCCACGGCGAGCGTGAGCACGAGCGCAGCGAGTGTGAGTGTTGTCGCCAGCCAGCACCCCGCCGTCCAATCTAATATGCATTGAGCCGTACAAACATCCGAGCGAATCCAAAATCTATGCGCCACCTAGTCGTCAAACTTGATCGAGTGCGACGCGAGGGTGATGTCGCCGCCGGCGTACGACCCGCGCTTCTTCTTGTTCTTCTCCTTGCGGAAGCCGTCGCCGCGCGTGACGATGAGGTCGCGGCTGGCGCGGGCGCCAAAGTCGTTGGGGTTTGCGCCGTTGCGGATGTGCGCGTCGAACGAGTTGTCCATGAGGCGCTGGTCGTGGAAGCTCACATTGTCCTGCTTGATGCGCTCGAAGCGCTGGCCCTGCCCGCGCGCGGGCTTGCCGCCGCGCGGCGTGGACGAGCCCGACGCCGACGCCGACGGGTTGAACTCGGGCGCGGGGGAGGGCGCGCTGCTGGTCGTGGCAGAGGTCGTGGCAGAGGTCGAGGCCGACGACGCCTCCACCTTGCGCTTCTTGGCCGGCTCGTCGTCCGAGTCGGACGAGGACGAGGTCGACGGGCTGCGCGCGCGCTTGGCGCCCAGGCCGAGCTTGGGCTTGTCCTCCTCCTCGGACTCTGAGGAAGAGGAGGATGACGAGGAGGAAGAGGAGGACGACGACGAGGAGGATGACGACGAGGAAGAAGACGAGGACGAAGAAGACGAAGACGAGGAGGACGACGACGAGGAGGACGACGACGAGTCGCTCTCGCTACCGCTGTCGCTGTCGCTGTCCGAGCTCGAGTCCGAGCTGCTCGACGAGTCCGAGCTGCTGCTCGAGTCCGAGTCCTCCTTGGCCGGGTCAGGCAGAGTCTCGCTGCCGCTGCTCGACGTCTTCTTGTTGCCCTTGCTCGAGCCGGAGCTGGACGAGCTGCTGGAGCTGGAGCTAGAGCTAGAGCTCGAGCTCGAGTCAGAGTCGCTCGAGCTCGAGCTGCTCGAGTCCGAGTCGGGGAGGGGGATGTCCTTGGGCTCGGTGGACTTGGAGACTGCGATGTTAGCTCAAATCTCACGAATGTCAGCTCACCCGCTGCCTCGACCTTCTTGGCGTCCGAGCTCTCGTCGCTGTCGCTGTCCGAGTCGCTCGAGTCCGAGTCAGAGTCAGAGTCCGAGTCAGAGTCCGAGTCCGAGCTCTCGCTGTCGCTCTCGTTGCCGCTGTCCATGTCGACGTCGGCGTCGGCAGCGGGCGCAGCCGCCGCCCACGCCTTGAGCAGCTTGCCCTCGGCCTCGGGGGCGATGGCGACGCCAGCCTCCTTCTCGAACGCCTTGGTCGAGCGCGTGAAGCCGCGCGCGACGAGGTACGAGAGCACGGCGGTGTCGAGGGCTGGGGTGTGAGCGTGGCCAACGCACCCAGAAGCAGCACTACTCACCCTTGTTCTCTGCCATTGTGATAGATTGTTGTGGTCGTGTGCAGTTGCTTGCTTGGGCCGATAAAATGCGCCCCGCACGACACAATAGACGGCGCCGTGGTGCTCAAAGTGGAGGTGGACTGTGGAAATTTCTTTATCTTGTGGTCATTTGTCGCAATTTATCCCATCGGGGATGTGTCATCACGTGACGAGGCACGGCTAGATCCCCATCGCCGGACCTGGCGGGATGAGTGTTGGACTGAGATGCTGGTCGGCCGGCCGGCTGGCATCCCGCCCGCCCGTGGATGCTGGGTGGGTGGGGTGGGGTATGCATGTTGCAGTTGTCATTCACCCTTTACTCTCTCCCCGTCACTCGCCCACACACGACTCTGTGCAAGGCTACTCACTCCCCAGGACCCTCGTACGCGTCCCCACCCAGAGCACACACCTGTCCGTCGCGGCCGCATCACAGCGCCGTCAGCCATAGCACCCCGCGCGCGCGCGCTCGTACCGTACCCCAAAAGTCGAAACCCACCCCAGCGTCATCACAATGACCTTTGGCTTCTCGCACAAGCCGCTCGTCGCGCTCGCCGGCAGCGCCATCACCTCGTTCTACCGCAAGATCGAGGTGTACGGCGCCGAGAATGTGCCCGATGAGGGCCCGATCATCTTGTGCGTATGCTGCGCCGTGGCGGCCCGGTGGCGACGCGTCGCCACGCCCCCGTGGCCGAGATGACTCGAGCTGACGCGTCCAGCGCGTGCACCCACACCAACATGGCCATTGACGTGAGGCGAGGCGAGCGCGCAGTACTGACGTCTAGCCTGCCATCCTGTCAAACACCATCCCCCACAGGCACATGCTCCACTACTGGGTGAGTGGAGGGCACAATGTGGGGCCGAGACGGCGCCGCTGACATGCCCCAGGTCAAGGACTCACTGTTCGCCAACCCGGCGATGAAGGCCATGCTCACAAACGCGGGCAACATCCGTGCGTTGGCTGGCTTGGCATGCTCTGACCGCCACAGCTGTCGACCGCAAGAACAAGAACAACCAGCTCTTGTTCCGTGGCACCTTTGAGGGTGAGCTCAGCCTCGCCGAAGGAGCTAACAGCAGCCCTGGCTCAGGACGAGTGCATCGGTGTGTTTCCAGAAGGAACATCACACACCGAGCCCCACTTGATCCCGCTCAAGGACGGCACGTCGTGGACCGCGCTCGAGTACCTCGTCTACCTCAAGGGCGACTCCGAGTCGGGCGGCCCTCGCAAGGGCAAGCCGGCGATCATTGTGCCTGTTGGCATTGCGTACTGCGATAAGACCAAGTACCGCAGCCGCCTCGCTGTCACGTGGGTGCTTGCAGCGAGAAGCATGCTGACTCTGCAGCTATGGCCCACCCCTTTCGATGGACGCGTACCGGGACCAGTTCCTCAGCTCGCAGGAGGGTGCCAACAAGTTGGCCGTCAAGCGCCTGACCGCCGACATGTTCCTCGAGTTGCACAAGATGACGGTCAACGCGCCTGACTGGGATACTGCGTTTGCCGCGCAGATGGCACGGCAGCTGCTGTGGAAGTACGAGGACGATCTCGCGCTTGCCGATTATGTCGACGTGGGACAGACCCTCGTTGACCTCTTCGCGACCAAGGGCAACGAGAAGATTGACCAGCTCAAGAGCCTGCTCGTCACCTACCGCGACCTGCTGTTCTCGTCGAGGCTGTCCAACTATGACCTCACCGACCTGCCGCTTCCCAAGTCGCTGGACCCGTCGCGTCCCACGCCCCTTCCTGGAAGGTTGCGAACGCTGGCCATTCTGATCAAGGACACGATTATTTGCCTGTTCCAGTTCCCGCTGTTCATTGCGCCGTTCATCTTCAACCTGCCGGTGTACGCCATTGGCACGTGGGGCGCCAGCCTCGCCGAGGACGAGATCGAGTCGCAGGCGCAGAACAAGATCTTCCTCGGTCTGTTCCTCAGCTTCCTGACCTTCCCTATTGCTTTCTTCATCTTTTTCTGGCTCTTCTGGTCGGTTCCTTTCGGGTTTGTGTTTGCTGCCGGTGCCGTCTGGATCCTGTCGCGGTACCATGCCGCTCTGATCGACGCCAACTACTCTGCGTGAGTGTGCCTTGTACGACCTGGGCTGACATTACAGGCTCAAGAAGCTCATTGCCGCTTGGCGCGTTCTTGTCGGCGTCTGGCTCGGCCCAGGTGTTGAGATGTCGCTCAACCAGTTTGTCGACAGCGCTGCGTCGTTTGCGCCCAACCCTCCTGCTGTGGCGGGCCTGCCGCCGGGAACGCCCAAGGAGAAGTGGACCAAGCCCAAGCACCTGCCGTCGCGCGTGCTCGTGCGCCACGTCCTCCGCACGCGTGTGCAGGCCGCGCGCGAGCTGGCGGCTGTGCTGCTCGAGCTCGAGGAACAGGACGTGCGCCTCAAGTCGAGCTACTGGCTGGCGGAGCGGTACGGCGGCGAGGTACTCAACGTCGACCACTCGGACAAGGTGCCCGAGTACGAGCGCCACTGGCCGCAGGGTGGGCGTGGCGCGCGCGAGGTTGTCGCGTTCCTGCGTGGCCGCGGTGCGCGCTTCGGCTCTGCTCGGGACGAGCACTGGGCTGCTGCGCTGAGCGGCGACGAGTCGGACGGCAAGAACGGCAAGGCAGAGTAGGCGGGTGCGCGGGCAGTAGTCAGCGTGGTCGTGCAGCAGCTAGATGTAGCTCGTCCGTGTTAATCTTGATGCATCGGCGTTCCTACTCCACCACTGCGACGCCATCGTCGAGCCGGAGCACGCGGCCGTGCTTCCAGGGCACCTCATCCTCGTAATGCGACACGACGACGACGGCCTGCTCCTTGCCCTCTGCCTTCATCTCTGCCCACTCCTGCGCCAAGAACGCACGGCACGCCTCCCAGATCTCCTCGTCCATGCCCTGCGTCGGCTCGTCGAGCACAAGCAGCGGCGGGCGGGACACGACAGCACGGAGGAAGAGGAGCAGCGCCTGCTGTGGCGGGGTGAAGTGTGCGAACATCTGCCTGCTGAGCTCCTTTGCGCTGGCGTTCGTCGGGCGGCCGGTGCGCGACTTGGCGAGGTGGGGCCTGAACGCGTCGAGCAGAGCCAGCACGCGCGCCTTCTGCCCCTCCGTGAGCTTGCGGCGCGAGAAGACGCCCTCGAACCCGCTGCCCACGGCGTCCTCGGCATCGAGGCTCATGTTGCGCGGGAAGGCCGCAAACACCTCGGGGCTCGTGTGCCCGATCAGCGCGCGGAGCACGGGCGTCGGCGTCTCCCTGCGCGGCTTGCCGAACAGCGTCAGCGCCTGCGCCGGGAGCGCAAAGCTGCGCGGGTGGTGTCCCAGCAGCACGCTGAGCAGCGTCGTCTTGCCCGACCCTGCCGTCAGCGCCGTCGGGCTTCCCACCCACCGTTAGAGCCCTGCAGGTGCCACCTGTCGCCGGGGCGGATGGCCCAGCTCACGTCCTTGAGCACGCGGCGCGCGCCCTCGGCGTACGAGACGTTCACGCCGGCCAGCTCCGCGATCGGCTCGGCGCTCGAGGGCCCCTCGGCCTCGGGCACGGCCGCGTGCGCCTCGTCCCCGCGCGCCGCCCTCCGCGCCTCCCACTCGGCCCGGGGCCCGGCCCACACGTCGCCCCCGCGCACCTCGAGCACGTCGGTCACCCAGGACGCGAGCGTGTCGTCCCCCTTGTCCCTTAGGACGAGGAGGATGCGGGGCTCGTCGTCTGCGGCATTGAGCTCGCCGAGCAGCCGGTCGACGCGCGCGCGCGACGCCACGTCGAGCCCCGCCATCGGGTCCTCGAGGACCAGGAGCGCCGGGCGCGCCATCAGCGCCGTGGCTATGCGCGCGCGCCGCGTCTGCCCCGAGCTCAGCGCTATCGCCGGCACGTCGACGAGCGCCTCGAGCCCCATGTAGGCTACGGCCGCGGCGATGTTGGCCTGTGCCTGGTCCGACGTGCCGAACGCGGCTGCGAGCTTCTCGCGTAGAGTGAGCTTGTCCTCCTCCTGCAGGGCGCCGTAGCGCGCCGTGTAGTCTGTAAACTCGCCGGTGGTGCTCGGGCGCGCGAAGGCGAGGTAGCGCACCGCGCGCCAGTCGTCGGCGCTTGCGCGCGCGGGCGGCGGCAGCTCGTTGACCGGCAGCGCGGGGGAGGGCGGCAGGATCCGGTGCCGGCCGAGGATGGTCTGGTGTCAGCCTTGGCCGGGGGGGAAGCCTACCTCGACGGCGAGGCGCCGGCCCTCGGCGTCCCCGACGATCGCCCACCCCTCGCCCCCGTCGCTGCGTACGCGCCAGCCCGAGGCCGGGAAGCGCAGCAGCGCGTCCTGCGCCGCCGCGTGCTGCGCCGAGCCGAACGGGTGCACCGTCGCCGCGGGCGGCAGCTGGACGTGGGGGGCTGGCTTGGGCGCCGTGCTCAGCCAGCGGGTGGCGCGCGGCGCTCGCAGCAGGGGCCGTGCGTGCCGTAGTAGAGTCGTGCGCATCGTTGTTGGAGGCGGCGCGGCTGGGAAAGGGCGAGTACATATAGACAGAGCCGGGAGTCGGGAGTCGATTCAACCTCGTCGGCGGCCGAGCGACGCGGCCGAGATGAGATAGCCCGCGCCGAGCATGCAGCGGTGCCGGCGCCGGCGCCGGCGCTGGGGCTACTTTTGGCTGCGTGTGGGCAGGTGGGTGCTGCTGCCAAGCACGCCGAGCGAGAGCAGCGAGCAGCGAGCAGCAGCGCGCATGTCGGCTGGATGTAGACTGCGGCGCGCGGCGCGACGGCTTTGTCGGGCCGCCGCTCACGTCGCGTGCCGCCGCACAGTGAGCCCGGCCGGCCATGTCGTCGCGGCAGTCCAGTCGCGGGCACGGCGGCCAACACTCGAAACTACTAGGTCGCCTCAACAAAACACTGGACAGTCTTTACAACCTTCCTCGTTCCCCTCCTCCCTCCCCCACTACAATGCCGCGCCGGCGCATCCCGCTCGAGGTGTGCATCGACTCGCTCGACTCTGCGAATGCGTGAGTACTGGCGCGTTGCCCGCCTGACAACGCCGCAGCGCCGCGCCGCTCCTCGCCCCAGGCGACCGCTTCGAGGTCTGCTCGTCCCTGCTCGCCGGCGGCGGCCTCACCCCCAGCATCGGCCTCGTCCTCGTCCTCAAGGAGCTGTACCCCGACATTGCCATCTTCGTGCGTGCTGCTCCCCGCGCCGCCGCCCGGCCCGCCCGGCTGACATCCCGCAGGTCATGATCCGCCCGCGCTCAGGCAGCTTCGTCTACACGCACGCCGAGGTCGAGATCATGGCGGCGGATATCAAGGCGTTCCGCCAGGCCGGCGTCGACGGCATCGTCGTCGGCTGCCTCCACCCCGACGGCGAGGTCGACATGGAGACGACCCAGCTGTGAGTTTGTTGGCGAGCCAGGCGTCTTGGCCCCGGAAATTCGGCGCCGCGGCCCTACCCGCCGCCCTACCAGCGCCGCCAAGCGCAGCGGGCAACGAGCACGAGCTGACCCGATAGCCTCGCCGACGTCGCGGAGCCACTGCCAGGTACGTTGCGGACAGTGCCCGGTCGCCAAGCGCAGACCCCCCTGGCGGCCGGTTACGTCGTGCGGTCGCTTGGCCCGCACCAGCTCACCCACACCCAGTAACCTTCCACCGCGCGTTCGACGTCACGCCAGACTGGCAGCGAGGTGGGTGCAAGCACCAACAACACTGACCCGCAGCCGCCGACGACATCTCGTCCATCCGCGGCATCACGCGCATTTTAACCAGGTGAGTGAGCCCCGGCGAGGCCCCGCTTGCCCCGCGCCACCGCCCACTGCGCCCACTGCGCCGCTCACACCCCCAGCGGCCACGCGGCAACCGCCATCCAAGGCGCCGCCGAGCTCGACGCCCTCTTCCGCTACGTCCCACGGCACATCACCGTCACCCCCGCATCCGGCCTCAACGCCGACTCGCTCGCCGAGCTCTGGCGCCGCGCCCCGCTGATATCCGAGGCCCACCTCTCAGCCAGCGGGCCATATAACCCCGGCCCGACGCCGACCCTCGCCCGCGGTGTCGCCCTCGGCTTCGGCTCGGGCGACGAGTGGCGCTTGAATCCGCGCAAGCTCGAGGGCGTCGTCGACCTGTGCGAGCGCTACGCCGAGCGCCACGGGCCATAACAACGGCTCGGGCCACAACGATGCGTTGCATTCTTGGGCTAACGCTGTGGGTATACTTGTACAATGACAACAGTTATGCAGGGGTTTTCATGTGATGGGGGAGAGCGATTGCGGGGGACCCGGGAGTGCAAGAAAAACGATTGAGGACCCAGGAGTGATGGAGACTCAGGAGTGATGGACTATGAGGAGAAAGTCGGCTTCTTGGGGAGGGACGCGAGGCCGCGTTGGAAGGCAGCGGTCTGGAACGGTTCAGCCCGTGCAGCTGCACGGGTGTTCGTCGAGTCGGGGGCGGAGCGCGGGGGTGGGGAAGGCGATTTTGGCCGCTCACTGGCCTCGGTGTCGTCGGCCGGAGGTCGAGCGTCGGGCTGGGGGCTGGGCTCGGCACTAGCCTGCGCACTCGCAGCAGCGCTCGCAGCCGCGACCGCCTCGGCGCCGAGCTCGCGCTGAATCTCAGCCTCGAGCGCCTCGGCCTCGGCGCGCTCCGGCGTCGGCGAGCGTCCTGGGCGCTGGGCCATGGTCGCGAGCTTTGCCTCCATGGCGGCGATCTGAGCCGCTGCGCTGGTACGTCAGCCGGGTGTCCTGTGCTATCTATCCACCCAACCCACCTCTGCGGCCGCTGCCGCGACTTGAGGAGCGAGAGCGCCGTCGGCTTGGCGGCCTCGCCCACGCGCCGGCTCTTGGGGTACGCGAGGTCCTCTGGCGGCGCGGCCGTCGCGTACGTGACCACGAGCTTGCGCCCGCGGAGCAGGCGGTCGTGCAGCTTGACGAGCGCCTTGAGTGCCGCCTGGGGTCAGCTCGATGCAGCGGAGAAAGCTCACATCCTGCGAGGCAAACTCGATGAACGCGTACCCCCGCGGCTTGCCCTTGAGCGGGCCAGACTTGTGGAACATGAGATCGAGCTTTGTGATCTTGCCAAACTTGGAGAAGACCTGCACGAGCGTGTACTCGTCGACCGCGGGCGCGAGGTTGCCGATAAACAGGCGCTCGGGCTTGCCTGATCCCGAGGCTGGGGACGCCGACGCCGACGCCGGCGGCCGCGACGACGACGGGGTGGACATGGTGGGTTGGTTTGTTGTCAAGTTTGTCGCGGCGAGTTGCCACCTAAAGATGTCGAGTGAGTGGGCGATTTGATTCCGTCGGTGACTTGTGTCTATTCGGGCTGTGGTGCCTGGCGCAGCTGGGCTGAATGCGATCATGGCCGACCGACGGCGACGACGACGACATCAAGGTGCGTGGGTGGTCAAACACGACATCGCCTTTGCTCTCTCCCTCTCTCTCTCACTCCACGCGGCTGCGTCCAGACACCATGGACTGGTGAGTGCCCGCATCCTGCTCGCCTGTGTCCAGTGCTAACCCCTCCAGCCTCGACCAGCCCCTCCACCTCGAGATCCTGAGCTCGCTCGCGTCCAACCTCGCCAAGAACGGCGGGGTCGAGGACGGAGCCGATATCAGCGTCCTAACCGCGGGCCTTCCCATCGACAGGAGCCACGCCAACCACAACGGTAACACGTCTGACGACGAGGACGATGGAGATGACACCTGGGTGCGTCTGGCCGCCAGCCGCTGGGCGCCACTGACCCTCTCCACAGGACGAGTACGAGCTCAACCACGCCATCTCGTACGCCCACTATGTCACCTCGCTCGACACCTCGTCGCCCTACCTCGACCACGCGCTCCCGCGCATCCGCGAGCTCCTCTCGGGCGTGATCGCCAACGCCGTGCCCCGGCGCGATGACCCCAGCTCGTCGACCGCGAACAGCGACGTTGCCTCCTCGTCGACGCAGCACGCCGTGCTCCTCGAGGCGCTCCTCAAGGCTACGCTCTGGGTCGGCTGGAGCCGCACCGAGCTCGCCGCTGAAGCTGGCGCCGTGATCGCCAACCTCCTCGAATCGATCCAGCGCTTCATGGGCCGCGCGCTCACCTTCTCGGGCGTTGTCCTCGCCACGATCCACGCCGTGCTCTCCCACGTGCCCCTGCCTGCGCTGCCGGCGTCGGTCGTCGCGCGCATCCTCACGGCCGTGACTACGATCGGCACGCCGGACAACCTCGCCAAAGCCGTCCGCGAGGCGTCGGCATCCTCCCCCGCGCCCCCGCTGGCGCCTGCCTTCAACACGGCCCCGCACCCCACAACCCCGGCGGGCGTCGCGCTGCTCGTGTCAGAGATTTGCAACATCTTGCTCGCGCGCGTGCTTACCCCGACCCCGGAGATCACCCAGTCGGTGTTTGTCAACGAGCACCAGCCCGCCTCGCTCGACAGCCAGTCGTCGTCGGTGTGGAAGAACCAGACCAAGGCGCTCCTCGCCGAGCCTGTCGAGCAGAGCTTCCTCGAAGCGGACCCGGAGGGCAAGCCTGCTCTCGAGGAAGCTGGTCGTCTGGCTCTTCGTTGGTGGGCGGACCTCAACGATAACGAGGGTGACACCTCGCCCACCTCGGGTATCCGCAACCGCTACAGCCGGCTCACGGTCAACGACGGCCAGGCCGAGGACGAGGTTTACCTCACCGTCGCGGTGCTGCACATGCTCAACCTTGTCAGCCTGCACAACGGCACTGCCAATGAGGGCCAGCTCGCCAGGCTCAAGCATCTCCTGTCTGAGAACTCGACCGTCTCGGACGCCAGAGTGCTCCAGGCATCGTTCATCTGTCTCGCGATCGTCGTCCGCAACTACCCGGAGCTCGGCGCTTCCTTGACCCACCACCTTCGCCGCCTGCTTATGAGCCCGCTTCCTGCCCTCGAGAGCGAGGTCACGTCGTCTGGCATGGAGCTCTCGCCGACGATCACGGCCGCGTCGACTTGTCTGGCCATGTGTATTGAAATGTCGGCAAACGACGACTTGGTCTCGTCGACGTTGTACTCGCTCCTCGGTGTGCTCAGCCACGGAACGACTGTCGGCCCTGGAGCCATGTCGGTCCGCTCGCTCCCGCTCAACCAGGCGACGCTCGGCATCCCAGAGCTAAAGTCGCACACGTCTGCCAAGCGCTCTGAACAGCAGCGCCAGTTGATCAGCACGACGGCTGTTGAAATCGTGTCGCGCCTTGCCCTCGACACGGGCAGAGACGACATTATCCACCTCAGCATCTCGATGTTGCTGCAGCGTCTCCGTGGCGTGGACATTGCCACCGAGTCGGCCATCGTTACCAACCTCGTCCCTCTCGCCCTCTCCGCCACGGACGAGGACCTTGTCGAGGTCTACCGCGCGTTCTCGCAGATTTCCCGTTCGTCGCACCCAGAAGACCCGCGCATGTCGTCCAACGCTGTCCTCTCGGCGCAGACCCTACTGGCCAAGGGCCTCGGCTCCCGCGTTAGCACCCTCGACGGCTACCTCTCCGAGCTCCTCAGCCTCTTCGCCGACCGTGGTGTCGACACCCAGGCGGCCCACATGGCTGCCACCAAGGAGAGCAACAACCGCGAGAAGGAGAAGAAGTTGAGCGCCATGCGCCCAGACAACGAGCGCCGTGCGGCCGACATGAAGGCTTCGCTGTCGGCCCTCCTGCTGCCCATTGCTGAGGTCCTCGCGCACAAGGACTACCACCCTGGCATCAGCCCTACGCCCGAGTGTGTGTCCCAGTTCCGCAACCTGTGGATTCTGTGTGCAGTCTTCGGCCTCAGTGGCAGCGTCAACCGCTCGCAGCTGTCTGACCACGAGCATGACGCACTCGCTACCATTGCCGTCAAGACGCCGCCGCTCGTCCTTGAGACCGCGACCGACTTTGTGGGCAGCGACCTCGAGTACAACACGGTGCTGCGCAAGGACTTCGCCTCGTCTATCCACCACAAGATGCGGGTCACGCTCCAGGAGCTGATTCCCTCCACCAAGTACACGTCTGATATTCGCAACATGTCGACGCCGCAGCTCACGTTGCTCATCGCCATCCACGATCTCGAGCAGACACGCACGCTGCGTAACCAGCCATCGGTCATGCTCAGCTACTTCTGCAACGAGTCGATCAACAAGAGCCCGCCTATCGTCGGCTGCCTTTCTGGCATCGCGAACAAGCAGACTCAGGTCTTCCTCAAGGCGCTCAGCAAGGATGTTGTCGTTCACAACCTCCCCCCCAACATCAGTGACCAGGTGTGCAAGATCCTCGTGCTGTCTACCCACCGCATGAAGAAGGTCCGCGAAATGGCTCTCAGCTACGCTCGCTCCATCATCGAGACCTTCTCGGCCTTGATGTGCGACCGCAAGATTGTCTTCACGCTCCTCGAGATGTTGACCCTCCTCCGCCGCAGCTGTGAGATGCAGTTCACCGACGAGTACTCTCCTACCCACCACTTCAAGTCGGACAAGATCAAGCTCACACTCGAGCTCACCGACGACTACGCGGCCCGTAACGAGATCACCACGTCCCTCCACTCCGTCTCTCACAGATGGTTCACCATGGCCATCTCCAGGGCACCGATCGAGGTGCAGAGCACTCTGCAGTCGTACCTCAAGGAGTCGCGTGATGTCCTGCTGTTGGACAGCGTCGAGCTCGGTGCCGGCGTCGCTCTGCACTTTGCCAAGGCCGTGTCCCGTCTCGACCGCCAGGAGTCGATCATGCCCCAGATTGGCGGCTGGAGTTCCGACTACTCGAACCTCCTTTCGAGCGTGTTCGCGTCCAAGAACTACTATGAGGGTGAACTCTCAGGCGCTCGCCACGTGCTCCAGGAGGGCCTTGGCCAGATGCAGAAGGGTGCCCCGGCCGAGTCGACGTACGAGGTCCGCCAGGCGTTCAAGCAGCAGATGGCCGACGCTGTGGCCAAGGTGCCGACCAAGGAAGCCCTCCGGGCCACTGAAATCCGCCGTCTACTCTACCGCGCCGTCAACGTGCTTATCGCCTCGACTCAACTCGACGCCGATATCCTTCACTTCCTCGTCGCACTGCCCATGGCTACCTTCACTCCGCTGTCCATCGCTGCTGGCGTTGATGCGTGGACGTGGCTTGTGCGCCAGCGCCCAGACGCTGAAGTTGCGCTGCTCGGCGAGATCTCGAACGGCTGGTTGACCACGGTCAAGCTCGGCAAGGGCATGTTCAGCACCCGCATGAACTACCACGATCCGTTCGTTCAGCCTCTCGAGTACGCCCCCAGTGACAAGAAGGTCATGGACGCCGAGCTGGCCAAGGCCAGGCGCCTGCTCAAGCCGCATCTTCTCCTCATCCAGATCCTCTCGAGCCAGTTCCAGGCGGTCAAGTACCGTGCCCCGGGCATCATGGTGTCGATTGCGCGTCTCATGCTGCGCTCGCTGGACTCTTTCCGCCACATGAGCACACACCCTTTGGCCCGTGAGGTGCGCTTCTCGCTTCTGCTCTTTGGCTTCCAGGTCCTGGCCAGCACCAGAGTCGAGACTCTTCTCGAGCTCCGCTTCCGCGACGCCCTGTACAATGCGGCGTTCGGCTGGTTTGCTGTCAGGCCGCAGTGGTCGTTTGGTAGCAACCGCATCCAGGTCGGTGCCGAGATCAAGCTTCTGCAGGACTTTGCGACCGCGATCCAGGAGGACCAGATTCGAGCGGACCATGCGACGACGTCCCTGCCTGACCGTGCCCCGGCGTGGCTTGTCCCAGGTAAGCTGAACCGACCTCGTGTCCCCCAACCAGCTGACATGCCAGGCACTACCTCGCTCCAGGACTACATTGCACAGCATAAGGAGCGCGTCCGTCTCCTCCAGCTTCTCGTCGAGAACGAGATCAACCGCCTGGCGGTGTGGAGCAACCCGGCCAACGACCGCAACCGCGCGCTTGCACCGTCCACTGTGGTGGAAGGTGCGATTGGCGCCGAGGAGTGGGGCCACCTTGTCCGCAAGGCATGGAAGCTCAACCCCGCTGTCGCTGTCCAGATGGGCGAGCGCTTCAAGCAGGTGCAGGTGCACTCTGAGATCACCCGCCTTGTTCGCTCCAACCCCAGACGTGTCCTGGGAGTGCCAGAGGCTCTCAACTTCCTCCTCGGCGACAAGCTTGAGACTACCTCGAGAAGCCTCTTGCAGTGGGTGCTTGTGTGGGACCCTGTGCCCCCTGTGGAAGCCCTCAACTATTTCCAGCCGCGCTACGGTAACCACCCGATCTTGCTTCAGTACGCCATGCGTGTACTGGAGCAGCACCCAGTCGACCTCACCTTCTTCTTCGTTCCCCAGGTCGTCCAGGCGCTGCGTACCGACGCGCTTGGCTACGTTGAGAGCTTCATCTTCGAGACGTCCAAGATCTCGCAGCTGTTCTGCCACCAGATCATCTGGAACATGAAGGCCAACACGTACAAGGATGACAACGGCGAGGAGCCCGACAGTCTCAAGCCGGTGCTCGATCGCATGGTGGACAACATTGTCGCGTCGCTGTCCGGCCCCGCCAAAGAGTTCTACGAGCGCGAGTTTGGCTTCTTCGGCGAGGTCACGTCCATCTCGGGCAAGCTCAAGCCGTACATCAAGAAGACCAAGCCGGAGAAGAAGGCCAAGATTGACGAGGAGATGGCCAAGATCAAGCTCGAGGTCGGCGTGTACCTGCCGTCGAACCCCGACGGTGTGGTCATTGACCTGGACCGCAAGTCGGGTCGCCCTCTGCAGAGTCACGCCAAGGCGCCGTTCATGGCCACGTTCAAGGTCCAGAAGGAGAAGATTGACCTCGACTCGGCCGACCTCGACATTGAGGCGGAGACGGATGAGGTCGCCAAGCGCTCGTATGATGTCTGGCAGTCGGCCATCTTCAAGGTCGGCGACGACTGTCGCCAGGATGTGCTTGCTCTGCAGCTCATTGCCATGTTCAAGAACGTCTTTACCCAGCTCGGCCTCACGCTCTACCTCTTCCCGTACCGTGTCACGGCCACTGCTCCTGGCTGTGGTGTCATCGATGTCGTCCCCAACGCCACGTCGCGTGACGAGATGGGCCGTGCGCAGATCAACGACCTGGTCGAGTACTTTGTCGACAAGTACGGCGGTGTCGACACGGTCGCGTTCCAGAAGGCGCGCCTCAACTTTGTGCAGTCGATGGCGGCGTACTCTGTCGCCTGCTACATCCTGCAGATCAAGGACCGCCACAACGGTAACATCATGATCGATGCCGAGGGCCACATTGTCCACATTGACTTTGGTTTCCTCTTCGACATTGGACCCGGAGGCATCAAGTTTGAGGCGGGCAGCTTCAAGCTCAACCGCGAGATGGTGGCGCTCATGGGTGGCGCCGACTCGCAGGGGTACAAGATGTTCGTCGACCTGACGGTCAAGGCGTTCCTCGCCATCCGCCCGCATGCCGACCAGCTTGTCGACGCGGTCAACCTCATGCTCGGCACCGGGCTCCCGAGTTTCAAGGGCGAGGGCACGATCCACCGCCTGCGCGAGCGCTTCGCGCTGCACCTCAACGAGAAGGCCGCGGCAGACTTTATGCTCGGTGTTATCCACAATGCGCACCAGAACATGCGCAGCGACCTCTACGACGGTTTCCAGAAGCTGCAGAACGGTATCCCTTACTAGAGTGGCGGCAGTGGCGTGGTTCGAGAGCGACGTTGTTATCTTCTGTAGTGCCGTGCTGTGATGCGACTTGCGTTGAATTCTTGCGCTGCACATGGCCCGGCTGTGGTCAATGTGGATGTCGGTGCTGGGTCAGCAAGCAAGTCTCGGCTCCTCTGCTCTCGCTATCGCCCCCCCGGCTGCCTTTCGCCGCCCGACCCAGCGCAGGCTCGCTCACACTCGGCCACGCCCCTGGTTGTCTACTGTACATGCATGAATGATAATCCTACACACCCCCGCGCGGCACTCTACTTGCGCATGAGGAGGTAGACGTTCTCGCCGACAACCACATTCGCGAGATGGCGGTAGGACCCGCGGAGGGCCATGAGGAGGCCGCCGTACGAGAAGTAGGCGGTCGTCATGTTGTCGCCCTTTTGCGAGTCGTCAAACTTGTAGATCTTGCCGTGCATGACATAGTCGTACTCGTTTGCGAGGCCCTGGTCCTCTGCGCGCCAGAGCTCGCGGCGGACCTTGCGCGTCGCGCCGTCGTCGTCGTCCATGCCCTCTGCGGCCTCGGCCGCGTCCTTCTCGGGCGTGAGGCTGCGGACGACGGCGAGCGCAAACGCCTCGCCCTCGGCCAGGGGGTACAGCTCGGACGCGACGTCGAGCGTCAGGTGCATGCCGAGCTCGCGGCTGGCCGCGACGATGCGCGAGACACGGTCAAACTTCTTGCCGTCCTTGTCCACGTCCTGGGCGTTAGCTGCCGCTCAGCGGCGCAGCACCCACCGTCACCGTGAACCGGTCCTCGAAGATGATGTTGGAGCGCTCGTCCATGGCTGGTTTTGGGGTATAACGACGAAAGTCGAGCTGTTGCAGGCCGAGTTGTTCAAGTTGTTGGTGCTCGCATGCTCGACGAAATCTCAACATGACGGCCTGGTGTATTCGCCCCGCCCACTTTAGCCGCCGCCCAGCATGCTCCGAGCTGGGTGCTCGACTTTTCGCGCCGGTCCGCGAGTCGTTTGCCGCAGCGACGAGCATCGACAAAACACTTGCTGCATCTTGCTCAATCAACGGCACTACTACCACCACGATCGCTCAGAAGCACACGACGAGCACGGCGTAACCACCCGACCACGACCACGACCACGCCCATACCCATCCCCTAGTCGCCCCCCCACCCCCCCACGTTCATCCCTCAAAATGTCGCACGCCGACCACACCCGCGACCCATGGTGCGTCGAGCGCCGGCGCCGCGCGCGCAAGCACTGACCCCACCCCCAGCCCCTACGTCATCCTCAACGACTTTGGCGGTGCGTTCGCCATGGGCGCTATCGGCGGTGGTATCTGGCACGGTATCAAGGGTGCACGGAATAGCCCCAAGGTGCGTGGTGGTGGCGGGCGCGGTGCACGCCGGCGCCGGCGCCAGCAGGCCTCGTCCCCCAGCCCCGCAGTGCTGACTACCCCCAGGGCGAGCGCCTCGTCGGCTCCCTGTCGGCCATCAAGGCCCGCGCCCCCGTCCTCGGCGGCAACTTTGGTATCTGGGGTGGTCTCTTCTCGACGTTTGACTGTGCCGTCAAGGGATACAGGCAGAAGGAGGACCCGTGGAACGCCATCATCTCGGGTTTCATGACTGGTGGTACTCTTGCCTTCCGTGGTGAGTCGAGGTGTGCTGGTGTGGGCGGACGACGCGGAGTGGAGGGTGGATGGTGCATGAGCGGCGCCCCGCCGCTCCGTGGCGCGAGCTCCGTGGCGCGAGCCGCTGTGCCGCCGCGCCGGCACAGATGTGCAGCGTACAGTCGCTAACTTTCCCAGCCGGTCCCAGGGCAGCGCTCGGTGGTGCCATTGGCTGTGGTATCCTTCTCGGTGTCTTCGAGGGTGAGCTACACCGTCCCCGACTGTTAGCTGACCCCAGGCGTCGGTGTCCTCATGAGCCGCGTGTTCGCGCAGCCCGTCCCCGCGATGCAGTGTGAGTCGCCTCCCCTCCAAGAACTCCAGCTCACCCCCAGTGCCCGAGCAGGCTGCCCCCGCACCCGCCGTCGCCTAAGCGCGCCCCCACGCCGGATCCCCGGACCCGCCCCACTCACTTCGGCGTCCCTCCAGCACACGCCAGCCGGCGCTTGTACACTGCTGCCACTTGTACCCCGCCCGTCGCTCATATACACTTCTCTGCATGCATTCCCGTTGGTGCTTGATGGCGGCGGCGTTGTCGGCGGGGCGGCAAAAAAGTCGGTCAGCCGGATGGAATGGCGTCGAATCGGCCGAGGGGCCGAAGGCTAAGGGCGGGGTGGAGGTTGTCGCTGCGGGTCACTCCCAGCTGACATGACGCCCATCGCATCCCGCCTCCGTCGTCCGTCCCCATCTCCACTCAACGCCGAGTACAATGGCCACAAACGCGACGAGAGCAGTACGGGGTGTGCGGGGAGTGCGATCGCGCCTGGCATCGGCGGGCCTCCCCACCGCCGTCCCCATCCAGCGGGGGCTCGCTACCGCCGTCACCGCCGTCCGGGCCTCCCCCCTCCGCCTCCCCACGCCCCACCGCCGGGACTACTCCTCCCCCTCGGCGCCGACGCGCCCCTGTCCCAAGTGCGCCGCGCCGATCCCGCTCCCGGCGTCCCCCTGCCCCAAGTGCGGCGCGCTCGTGCCCGTCCCCCCCGGGCTCTCGCTGCACTCGCTCCTCGACGTCTCGACGCCCCTCCCCTCCAGCGCAGGCTTCGACCTCGTGGGCGAGCTCGACCGGCTCCCGGCGCACGGGTACGCACTCGACGCGCGCGACCTGCGCAACCGCATGCTCCGGCGCCAGCGCGACCTCCACCCCGACAAGCACGGCGCGGCGGGCGGCGACGTCGACCTGGCCGCGGATCTGTCGGGGCGCGTGAATAAGGCGTATGAGACCCTCGCGAGCCCGCTGCGCCGGGCAGAGTATATCGTGGGTTTGGGGAGAGGCGGCGCTGACCCCCCAGCTTAAGGTCCTAGGAAAGGGCACGCAGGAGACGGACGCGGTGACGGACCACGACCTCCTCATGGAGATCTTGGAGGCGCGCGAGACGCTCGAGGAGGCAGAGGAGGCGAGCGAGGTCGAGGAGATGCGCGACTCGAACCATGGTGAGTGGGTGGAGGGGCCGGCGTCAGCCGGCCTGAGGTGGGCTGGGTAGCTATCGGCCGCTGCTTCGCCGCTGGCACACGTCTTACCCATGCTGCGTGCGGCCACGCTGACCTACCCAGCCAAGGTCGTCGACCTGGTGCAGCGCCTCACAGAGTCCTTCTCTCGCACCCCCGTCGACCGCGACGCCACCAAGGCCCTCGCCGTCGAGCTCAAGTACTGGGTCGGGCTCGAGGAGGCGGCCAAGGAGAAGCTGGGGCGGCTGGGCGAGGGGCGTTAGTGTCGGCGCGGCGCTGTACTATGCATTTCTTGCTGCGACCTGCGACCGGGATGGTGTGGCTTGTGGCATACAACAGTACAATCTACGCCGCCGCCACGAGGGCCCACTCGTCACCGGCGACGGCGTCAAGCGTGCGCCGGCCATCGCGCGCAAACCACACGCGGCGCACGCGGCAGTTGGCGTACACGCGGACATAGGACACGCTGGCGAGCCGGCCCTCGGGGAGCGCGGCGAACGCGGCGCTCGCGAGGCGCGGCTTCTTTGCCTCGCGCTCGTCGTCGCCGGCTCCACTAGGCAGGGTGCGGAACAGGGCGAGCAGCGGCGCGAGGTGGACGCACACCTCTGCCCAGTCCGTGAGGCGCGCCGCGTCGTCCGGCAGCGCGAGGGGGAGGTGCAGCAGCGGCGGGGTCGCCGATGCGCGGAGCGCCGGGTGTTCCTTCAGTCAGCGGGACCCCAACACAACGCACAAGCCACGACGAGAGGCGGATCGCGCCCTCCCTCCCGCGCGCGTCCACGACGCCGACCTCGACGCTAAGGCCCCGAGCGCCGAGCGGCTTGATCTGGAGCCCGAGCCAGGCGAGCTCGACGCCGAGTGGCCGCGCCTCCTTGCTGCTGGAGCTGCCCCCGGCCTGCAGGTACGTGTCCCCGATGCGCGGGCTCTGGAGGTGCGCGACGTGCCCGGCGACGCTGCCGCGCTGCGTGTGCTTGGGCACGTGCGTGCTGCTGTTGCCCGTCTCGCGCGGGTACACCGCGTCGTCGACCACCTCGATCAGGCTGTGAGGGCCGCGCCCGACGTGCGCGTGCCACACCGGCGAGAGCGCCGGCGTCGACCCCGTGCTCAGCAAAGTGAGCAGCGGCGGCTGCCGTCAGCGCGCGTGCGGCCGCGGGCTTACCTGCACCGTGCCGGCGAGGAGGGACATGGTGGTGACGCCGAAGCAGGTGGACAACGTGGGTGGAGGTGAAGGCTGCCTCATTAGGAGACGGTTCCTAATCCCTCGGCTCGCCATTAGCCCCACCCGCTAATCCCATTTTTTTCCCACTTTACAGTCGATTTTCTCCGACAATGTCAGTGGCCCATCTCGATCTCGAAAAGCCAAGTTACTCACAACACACCAGTGTCCACCCCACCCCCACCATGTCCGCCCCCCGCCTCGCCCGCAGCCTAGCGACGAGCGCGCTGCGCCCAGCGCCCGAGGCGAGCGCCTCAGCACCGCGCTTCACGCCGAAAGGCCGGCCGATCCCGACCCGCCCGCCGCGCAGCACGCGCGTGAGCCTGCCCTCGGGCTTCCCAGAGCCGCCCAGCTACCCCCCGCCCGCGAGCTACTTTGCCGAGCTCAAGGACATCGAGAGCCGCCTGCCCGCCAACCAGGCCACGCCCAAGCCCCACCCCCTCTGGGCCTTCTTCCACGTCCCGCCTGCCGCGCTGCGCAAGGTCGCGCCCAAGGCCCAGTTTCCTCCGGATATGGGCAGCCTCGACCGGCTCGACGACGAGGCCGCGTCGCTGGCGTCTGGTGAGTGCCGCTGAGTGCCGCCGAGCGGAGCGAGGCGGGGCGGGGGTGAGAGCGAGGATGGCGTGGGGCGTCGGCTGGTACAGCATCGCGGCGTGATGAGCAACGCCGCTCGCGCGACCGACGACGCCTGGCCTCCAACGCCCCCTCCCCTGTCCCTCCCCCGGCCCAACGCAGCGCTAACCAGCCCCCAGGCCGCTCGTGGACCGCCGCAGAGCTGCGCCTCAAGTCGTTCGAGGACCTCCACACGCTGTGGTACGTGCTCCTGCGCGAGCGCAACGTGCTCGCCACGCAGCGCGAGGAGCGCAGGCGCGCCGCCATTCCCCCGGGATACGGCGGCGAGGTCCTGACCAAGCGAGGGTTTAGGGTGAGTCGGTGTGGTCGGGGATGGTGGCGACGACGCCCGCCTTCCCCCGCCAGCTCGCTTCGCTCGCTCGCTGACACGCCCAGTGCCGCAAGTCGATGGCGCGCATCAAGTACGTCCTCAACGAGCGCCGCCTGGCCCTCATCGCCGCTGGCGGTCCCCTCCTCCCCCCGGCCGAGCCCCACTTTGACGTCCTCTCCGCGTCCGCCGCCATCGCCGACACGGTCACGGGCGTCGACATGGACACGCTCCAGAGGCAAGTGGCCAAGAAGGCGAGGAAGCCGAAGAAGGCGCAGAAGGCGCAGAAGACACAGCCCACCGCCGCCCAGGAGGCTGAGATTGCCGCGGAGATTGCGGCGGACGCTGCTGCCGAGGACGCGGAGATTGCTGCCGAGCAGGCCGCCGAGAAGGCGTCGGAGCAGGCTGCTGAGAGCAAGGCCGCCGACGCCGCTACCACCCCAAAGAAGGACTAGGCCTGCACCCCTCTCTCCGGCCTCCTATGCATTGCATCATACAGTTCAGACATGACACTGCCACCGTCACCACGCCGTCGCCGTCTCCACACGGCGCTGTTGATGCGTTGCATGACAGCTCGTCTTCTCCTGCGTCTACTACGCATATCATCACCAGGCGACGGGGTGCAACTGATTGCCTGGACACCCATGTGCCCAGCCCCACGCGTTGGGCGGCTCACTCGCACGGTGCGGCACCTAGGCCTCAGCCTTGGACTCGTCGGCAGCCTCGGGTGCGGCCGCAGCGGCTTCGGGCGCCTCGGCGGCGGCAGGAGCAGAGGCCTCCTGCGCATCGGCAGTCTTGTCCTCGGTCGAGCCGTTGCCATTCGTCTCGGGCTTGGCCCCAGACTCGGCAGTCTTCCGGAGTGCGGTCCACTGGTGCGTTAGAGAGCAACTGGATAGGAGACCCACGTCATTGTACAGCTTGTCTGCGCGCTCCGTGATCTTGAGCTCCTCGTTGCGGGCGACGCCGTCCAGGGCGGCAATCATCTTCATCACTGCTGGGTCAGCACCGCATGCGCCGCATGGCATCCACCCACCCTTGTCAATCTTCGAGTAGAGGATGGCAGCCACAGTGATGTCGGCAGCCTCCTCAATCGTCTTGAACAGCTCGTCCCATGAGTCCATCTCTGACGCCGCGGGCAGCGGCTTGTCCTTGGAGAGGAACGCCCGCTGCAACTTGTGTCGCCAGTCCCGGACCTTGACAGATTGGGGGGATGCGGCTGGATATCAGCGGGGGTTCAGCGCGCACTACTCACAGTCGTCCGCATTAGGCGCGGGCTCCGAGCCGCTCTCCTTCTTCTGCGCCTTGGGCTTCTCGGCCTTGGCCTTGGGCTTCTCCTCAGCGGCGGCCTGTACCAGTTAGCGCCTGTAGGCTAGCCCTCACCCACCTTCTTCGCCGTCTTGGCCTTCTTCGAGTCCTTCTTCACGGGAGCAGAAGCGCGCTTCCTCTTGCCCTTGGGCTCGTCTCCCTCCTCCTCGAGCTCGTCGACATCGTCGTCGGCGTCGACTTCTTCTTCAAGTGCGCGACGCTTGTCGGCCTGCTGGGCGTCCCACTCGGTCGGGTCCAGCGCCGTCTTGTACGCTTCACGGAGCGCACCCGACGCCTTGCGGTGAGTCTCGTTGAGGAAGGCCTCGATCTGGTGCTTTGGCAGAGACTGAACGTCCTTGGGAGGAAGCCAGGAGCTGCGCAGGGGTGTCAGCACGAGTGTGGGCCGCGTCGTTGGGTGGATGGCCTCACAAGTCGCCGACGGGGAAAAATTGAGTGCAGTACACCTGCGAGCTCTTTGGGCGCTGGGCGAGGACGTTGGCCGGGAGGTCGTCGGGGTTGGTGATCTGCGCGGGTCAGACGGCGTCACAGCGTGCGCGCGAGGTCGCGCGTTTTCTCACCCTCGCAGCTGCGAGGTGTCAGCACAGCCCACCGCCATTCATCACGCCGCCGTCTCTCGAGAGCGGCGCGCGCGGCCATCACTCACGCCAGGCTGGGTATCCACGGAGACGCGCGAGGACAATCTCGCCGTAGGTGAACGTCGCGTCAGCCCCGGGCTGGGCCTTCTTGCCAGCCTTGCCGCCCTTGACCGCCTTGGACTTGGGCTTGTCGGCGGCTAGTGACACGTCCTCTGTGATCAGGACAGCGGCGTCCTCGGACATGGTACTGGCTGCAAGCATCAGTATTGGGTGTGCCGTGTATGTCAGCTGCAAGCGAGACCAACCTGTAGAGTCAGTCAACGGTTAAGAGATGGGGGAAGGGGTGTGATGTCGCGTTTGTTGACGCGTAGTGGAGGATGGAGAGGAAAAGAAATGTTGTTGACAAGATTGAGACGCGTGTGGAGTTTACAGCCGCCGTCACGCGCGACTGGAGACGACGGACTCTGTCGGGTGTGTGTGATGGGCGCGCGTGGCGGTGGAGGGGGGGAAGGTGCGGGGCGGCGGGGCGGTGGCTCACTCTTTGTTGTTGCTTGTTGATGCGAATGTATGGATGGATGGATCGGTTTGTGTGGGGGGGGGGAACGAGCAACTTGGCGACGAGAGGGACGAGGAGGACGAGGGAAGGAGAATGAAGTGGAAGCAAGATGACGGTGGTGGGGTGGGGGTGGGTGGGTTGGGTGGGTGGTGCGCGCTTGTACGGCTGTTGCCTGGCTGCTTGGCCTTCCCTCTCTGCTTGCCTACCTACCTACCGGCTGTTTGCCAGAGTGGATACTCGTCGTGTTGACGGCCTGCCTGCATGCCTGACTGCCTGACTGCTTGCCTTGCTTTCCTCTTAGCCTGAGTCCTCTCCTCATGCCCTTTGGTCGGCCGGCCCCTTCCCTTCTCTTCCCCTTCCCTGTGTCGTTTCCCAGGTCAGGTGTGTTTGCGCCGCCGCGGCCCTCGTGCGGCGCCGCCCACGCCCCCTCGCCGCCGTCAATTAGGCCCGCAATCGAATGCCTTCTTGGGTTAAAATGATTGACGTGCCTTTTTCAATAATAGGCCCGCCAAAACTAGGCCTACGCCGCCGCGCGCCTTTCAAGTCACCACCTCCGGCCTGACCGATGACACCCACCTGCTCGCTACCAGCCCATGGCCATCGACGACACGAACAACGTCCAGCACACCGACAACTACAACCCACACCCCCGACCATGCGCTTCTCGCCATCTGTCGGTGCTGCCTCGGCCCTCATCCTCGCCGCCTCGGCGCGCGCCTTCCGCGACTCGTCGCCCCTCTTTGTTTGGTCGTCTACACCGTGCGTTCAACGGGTTGTCACCGCTACCGCCCGCACGCTCATGCTAACGCGCCCAACAGTAACGACGCATTGCTAGAGGCTGCCAACGAGGTCAGCTCGGGCGTCATCTCGGCCGACTCCGTCTTTGGTACCCTCAAGTCGATCGGCTGTGACTGGGACGCCATTGTCGTCGCTCACCAGGACGAGGTGAGTTGTCGGCGCAGAGGGAAGGCCGGGGGCGCTGCGGAGGGGCGGGTGGTGGCGATACGTCTTGCTCGTGCAACGCAATGGGTGGGCGGGCAGAGTATCGCTCGCGCAGCAGGTGGGTGGCCGGGCGAGCCATCTGCGCGCAGAGCGAGGACGGCGGGGGTGAGATGGTCAGGTATATGCGGCATAGGACTCGAACCGCCGCATACAGCAGAGGCCAGACGGCGCCGACGACCTATACCCAGACCCATGCTTACAAGACCAGCTGCACCAGTCGCACATTGAGAAGATCAGCCTCCCCTACTCGCAGGCGCACGCCGACCTGCACATCCCCTATCTTATCCGCCCAACGCGCGAGGGCCTCGACGAGGCTGTCACCACGTGGGCGGCCGAGTGCGGCGCCGAGCTCATTGACGAGTACAAGCGGCCAGCGAACGGCGAGCGCGTGTTTGTCTACTTCAACGCCGAGCACGGCAGTGGTAAGTGGCGAGATCTTGTCGTCGCCCACGTGCCTGCTGACAAGATGCAGAAGTTGCTCTTCCTTCGGACCTGCCCAAGCGCCACCTCGTCGTGGTGACGGGCACGCGTGACCTGAGCAAGCGCCAGAACGAGGAGAAGCCCTTCATCTCCGAGGCACCCTCATCTTCACACACCGCCACCGCCGACGAGGACATCGCCGCCCCCGGCAACGGCACCAAGCCGCCCCGCGACGAGGTCACGCTCCTGACGACGCCGGTCATCGTCGGCCTGCTGCTGTCATTTGGCGTGCTCCTTCCTATCCTCCTTGTCGGTGTGTCGCAGCTCGCTGCTATCCAGGTGCCTCCGCGCATGCTTGAGATCAGCAAGACGCTCTCTGTGAACAAGGACCGTAAGGACCAATAGTCGGCGAGTCGGCCGTATGGTAGACTGTGCTTCCCTGGTACTGGGTGCACAGTGGGCGCATACTGGGCGCGCTGCGAGAATAGATTAAACCAGTGGGAACCGAGCCAAAGTGTATACGATTGCGATGTAGAGATCGTATGATAGATTGCGGGGTGCGTACCCAGGTACAATACATGACTATACACTGCGGTGGCAGATGCGACGCGTACGCCCGCCGCGTCCCCGGCACGGACAAACGCGTAGGCTATAAATCTGTCTATGGCCACGGCGTGGGAGTGTAATGTCGCGGACACGGTGATGCGGCCGGAGGACACGGTGATGCACCGGGGGGTGGCAGGCAGCCCCGCGGCGATGATGACGAGGGTGGCGAGTGTGTCTGGTCGTGGGGCGACGCCAAGCCGTGCGTAACCGAACACTGTGCCGCCGCCAAGCGGTGTTGCGACCGTTTGGCTGCCGCAGCTCGGCAGTAGGGGGAGGAGAGGATGGAGCTGCGGTCAGTGCTGCGATGGAGCGAGATCTGGATCGAGCGGGTGGGTGTGCTGTGCATGGTGCTGGCTGGCTACGCTCGGCACGCGGCCGATGGGCATGTGGTGCAAGCCGAGCACGGGTCGCCTTCAGCCCGACTCTGACCTCATTGGGACGGTGAAACGCCCGTGCGCTGCATGGTGCATGGGTGCCAGTCTCCAACGCGTACCGTAATGAATGGAGACGAGGCATTGCACGGTGAGTCGCCAAGAGCAACGTCACGGGCAGCAGTGTGGGTCGTGTGCAGGTAGAGAGCGGCGGCTCCAAGCACGCTTGCCCCAATCCACGTCATCGGCCGAGTGGGTGGGGGATGCCCACTTGCTGGACGTAAGCCGTTGCCGCGGGGTGTGCCGCTGCGGGTCGTGCTGCTGCTGTGTGCCGCTGCGTGCAATCAGGCCGATGGATGGCCCAGACCCCGACCCGCCAGCGTGCCCGACCGTGACCCGAAAGGTGCAGAGGCGCTCAGGTAGCCCGCGCAATGGATTAGGAACAAACGTCACTGGGTGGAGTTGGTGGCTACGGCTACTCGACGACGGCGGGCGGCACGCGGCACGGGCGAGGCGAGCGAGCGGCGACGGCGACAGTGGCGAGCGAGGGGGATCGATGATGATGCTGCAAAGGGTGCATGCGAGGGCTGCGGGGTAGTGTAGCTGGCGCTGGGGCTGGGATACATAAACTACGACGGCATGGAGCCGCGCTGAAGACGTCTTTTCCCCCTCCTCGTGCACACCTCGATCTTGCTCGGCCTACATTGTCTTGGACTGTTCTCGTTACCGGCGGCATTGTTCAGTCGAGCTCTCTTTGTGCCGTGTGACTTTTTCAAAGACAACGGTCAATTACTGTGCCTCGCGTACTCCAAGCTCCACTCGACCACCCCACCCGCAGCCGCCTTGCCCAGCCTGCCCGCCCGCCCAGCAACTGCCCGACCCTGAAGATCTTCTGTTCGTCTGATACGTACGGCGACCACGACGACGACGGCCGACAAAGCACAAAGAACGGCGACCACCACCACTGCACACATCACACACCCCAACATTGTTAAAGTCGCCCCATCGCACCTTGCATTGTTGCACTTCTCGACAATAGACGGCGCTAGATTGGTAGCGACGAGACGACAATAGCCACAGTGAGGGCACCCGAACGCAGCAGCCCAGGGATTGTCACTTGCACCTTTTGCGCCAGCACCCTTGCCTTGCGCGCAGACACTTCCCTAGGGGGGCCACCATCGCAGCGACCTACCTCGACACCGCATCACGGTCAGTTGTTGTTCCCTCTTCTCCATCTATCTCTTCCTCTCTTCTCTTTCCCCCCAACGACCACGCTCACTCATGCTAACGCTCCACTCGTAGACTCGCAACACTTGACCTTCCCCCACTTCCCTCACACCACCCCGCCCTCCCCCTACCCTACGATGCGGTGGTCCGCCACCGCCTGGCTCGCGCTGGCCTTTGCATTCGCACTCGGAGCTTCGGCCGAGTCTGTAAAGCCCGGAACATCGCTCTACACCAACAGTGTAACGTACTGCGCAGAGGCCAAAGCCGTCCTGGTCGACGACTTTGACATTGCCTACTGGAAGGAGAACAACTCGGTCACCTTCTCCTTTGCGTTTGCCTCGGTAGAGCCAAACCTAAATGTGCGGGCAAACCTCTTCCTCAATGCCTACGGCATGGTCATTTTCAATGAGACGATCAACATCTGTGACCTCGTCTCGGGCGTCCTGTGCCCACTGCCCATGATCAACTTTACCGGTACGTAGCCCGAAGGCGATGATGGCGGCGAAGGCGATGGCGCCTTGGTCAGCCGCGCCACGCCTTGGCGACGGTGTCTGGTCTGAATGACCTCCACCATTCCACAATCCCCATCGAACGGTGACGCTGACTCGAATGCGCAGGCTACGGCACGTATCCCCTCCCCGAATCCATCCAAGAACAGGTCCCCGGCATCGCCTGGAGCGTGCCAAACCTCGAGGCGTATGCACGCGTCGAGCTCTGGAACCAGGCCACAAACGAGACGGCAGCATGCTTGCAAGCGACACTATCAAACGGCTGGTCCACAAAGTACAAGGGTGTCATGTGGGGTACAGGCATGTTCACGCTCGTCGCCGTCCTGGCAATGCTCGTCCATTCCTTGTTCCTCAATTCGCCTTCCCCCGTCATCTACCGATGGTTCGACATCCTCTTCCTCTACCAGTCGACCGCGGCAAGCGGCCTGCTACACCTCAACTATCCGCTGGCGTATTCAAACTTTGTGCAAAACTTCCGGTGGTCGCTCGGCTTGTTCTTCTCCGAGTCGATGCAGAGGAGCATCAGCAGAATGCGCAACAAGACGGGCGGACACATGGACGACACGGCGTACAGCGCTTCGCAGTACATCAATCGCAAGCTGTCCCCGTACAACATTCTGACCGCCGTCAACGTCACGGACCCCGTGTCGACGCCGGAAAAGTTCAGGACCTTTATCACAGACTACTCGGCCGACTACGCCCAAAAGCACGTCAAGCGCATCCAGATCCCGTCGACTGTTAGCCAGAACGCGTCCAACGACCTCACGACTGGTATCCCAGTCTACGTCAACACGGCCGGCATCCCCCAGGCCAACGCGTACGACACCATCTTCTTCTTCTTCCTCGCCGTCCTCGGCATGGTACTGGTGGTGCACGCTCTGCTCGGCCTGTTCACACTCTTCCTGAAGTGCGGCACTTCGAACCGCAAGGGCCGCAGCTGGTCCGACCGCTTCCAGCGCTCCTGGTTTGACCAGCTCATGGCCAACCTCCTCCGTCTCGCTCTGGCCTTCGCCCTGCCAATCTCGATCTTTGCATTCTACCAGTTCATCCTCGGCAGGCGCGACTCGGGACTTTCCATCTTCTTCGCCGTCCTCGGCCTCATCGTCGTCTTTGTTCCTCTGATTGCCGCCTTTGTGTGGCAGATCTTGAAGCGACGCAACCCCGAGTCGGGCGTCTCCAAGAGGTACACCGACTTCCACGTCTTCCACTCGATCGGCGCCGCCTTGTACCGCCAGTACAACGAGAGGAACCACCTGTTCTGGTTCATCCCCATCCTCTTCGCTTCGGTTCTGCGCGCGGCCTTTATCGGCTTTGGCCAGAGAAGCGGTTGGGCACAGGTGATTGGAAGCCTCGTCGCCGAGTTCATCGTCTTCATCGCGCTCCTCGTCCGCCGACCCCACAAGACGCGCGGGAGTGACTGGCTCTCTCCCATCCTGAGCTTCTTCCGCCTCGCCCTTGCCGGCCTCATGGTTTGCTTCCTTGAAAGCATCAAGCTCAAGGCCATCCCCCGTACCATCGTGGGCATTGTCTGCATCGCCCTCGTCGGTATCCCCACCGTCATTCTTCTCCTGAGCTTGATCTGGAACATTGGCTACGGCTGGCTGTGGCGACGAAACACGGAGCGTACAGTCGACGGCGCCGACCTCGAGCACCGCCTGTCACGCGGCGACTACCGCGACGACGCGTCCCAGGTCGGATTCCAGGAGGACCCAAAGCTTAACGGAGGTGCTCCAGTGGAGCGCTTCCACACCCCACACAGCCATGACGGCGCGTCTACCACGGTCGACTACACCGACAAGACGCCCAATGAGGCTCACATCAAGCCGGTCGAGTTCAACGAAAAGGCGTCACCTACAGAGCAGCGCCCTCCAGTCCTGCATTAGAGGCTTGCACACGACCATTAGACATCTAGCATTATGACTCTTTCCTCTCCTTCTTAGAAATAGAGACTGTGTATTACAACTACCACCACCACCACCACCCCCACCATCATACCTTTTGTACGAGCTATGTAGCGTCCACAACCTCATGATCATGTCATTCGCCTTGTGCCCTGTGCATTGCAACTGGTTGGGCGTGATTGCCGCAGTGTTGAAGTGATCGCACGCAATGTCGCCCACGTGACTGCCAATGCAATGTGGGGGACGATGTGGGGGCCAATAATTGGCCGGATGCAGTCTGGAGTGATCCAGCCAGCCAGTGGTGAGTGGTGGACGGCGCGTGGCTGCGCGCCCACTGCCTGCTGGCCCACTGCCCTCCCCTGGCCCCGCTGGCACCTACCACCATCTCAGACAATCCATCTCCCATCTCCTTTTTCTCTTTCCAAGGCAATACATTCAGCCCCCCTCTATCACACAACACTACAGGTACCTGCGTACACAGTCTACGCTCCTCGGTCCCCGTCGGTCTTTGGTCTTTGGTTAAACCGGTTACAACGCGCTCCCACACGGCATCTACAATGGCTCTTTCCGCAGCTGAACTTCAGAAGGTAGGTCGAGTGCTGGGGTAGGGGGAGCAGGCCAGTCCAGCACCGCTCACACCCACCCCAGCGTCACCAGCTTGAGGGTGCCCCGGACCCATTCCCGACGCTCGGCGGCGGTGCGCCGTCTCCGGCTCGTCCCGCTGTCGTCGCTCCCAAGGCAACGTCGACTCCGCCCGCTGGCTTTGACGCCGCGTCGGAGGATGCGTTCCCCTCGCTCGGCGCCTCGGCTGCTGCTCCCGTCAACATCTCCAAGCCTGCCATCTCGGCCTGGTCGGCCAAGCCTGCCACTGTCAAGGCTGGCGCCGCCAAGAAGGGCTGGGCGCCCGGCGGCCTCGGCCGCGCCGGCCAGGCCACCTCGGCTTCCCACCCGTACACTGAGACGTTCTCGATCCCCGCCGCCGAGCTCGCTACCGGCAAGGCTGCGCAGGACGCCATGAGGAAGGTCCAGGAGCAGACTGGCGCCGTCGTCGAGTCGTCGACCCAGATGAGCACAGGCCTCAAGCAGTTCCACGTCAAGGCCGCCGACCCCAAGCGTCTTGCGCTGGCCCGCCAGCTCATTGAGCGCGGCCTCAGCAAGCCCGTCGTGCTCGAGGTCGAGGTCCCTATCACTACTATCGGCACTATTATCGGTCCCAAGGGCGCTACGCTCAAGTCCATCACCGACGCGACCAGCACCAAGATTGACATCCCCCGCCGCGACTCGCTCCCGGAGTGGAACCCGCGCGAGGCCAACGGCGGTGCCGACAGCGACGACGAGGACGAGGGTCCCGAGGAGCCCCAGGTCA
The DNA here is from genome assembly GCF_041260175.1 of Vanrija albida. Lineage (NCBI taxonomy): Eukaryota > Fungi > Basidiomycota > Tremellomycetes > Trichosporonales > Trichosporonaceae > Vanrija > Vanrija albida. The sequence continues at coordinate 1,231,308 of NW_027191420.1, read as the reverse complement.
CCATCACCATCTCGGGAACGTCGGCTGCTGCCGCCGACGCCCGTGACCGTCTGCTTGGTCTGATTTCGCACAAGATCTCGCAGGGTTCGGCTTCGATTAAGAACATTCCTTCCAAGTACTACCCCTTCATTTCTGGCCCTCGCCGTGCCAACATCCAGAAGCTCGAGGAGGGCCTTGGTGGTGGTGAGGTTACGATCCACGTGCCCCCTCCCTCGGTCTGGCGTGCCATCCAGAACGACGAGGAGGATGACGATGAGGCCCCCAAGGAGCGCGACCTTGCTATCAAGCTCAAGGGCAACAAGGAGAAGATCAAGCTCATCCAGGCCGAGATCCAGCGTCAGTTCGAGGACCTCGTCGTCAGCCTCAAGGAGTTTGGCATCGTTGTCCCCAAGCGCCAGCACCGTTACCTCATCGGCGACGCTGCCGACGACATTCTCGAGCAGACTGGCTGCATCATCGACCTCCCTCCTGCCAATGACTCGAACGAGCAGGTCACCATGCGCGGTCCCCAGGCTGGTCTCCTCAAGGCTATCGAGCTCGCCATGTCCAAGGCCAGCGCTGTTGCCGTCGAGTCGGTCGACGTTGTTGCCGTCTCGCGCCTCAGCTCGTCCGACCCTGTGCCTCACGCCAAGAAGGTTGCCCGCTTCCTCCAGCGTTCGGGCCGCCTCAAGGCCATTGCTGCCAACCACGGAGTCCAGGTCTACGCTCCCCGTGCCAACGTCCTCGCGACTTCTGACAAGGTTGTCATCGAGGCCGTCGGTGAGGACCAGGCTGCTGTCGTCAAGGCCCGCGACGAGGTTGCCAACGCTATCAAGGCTGTTCCCCCCGCTGCTATCACCACCGTCCAGATCGACCCTGCTGTCCACAGCATCCTGATCGGCAAGAAGGCTGCCCGCATTGGCCAGTTCGAGACGGCCAACAAGGTCACCACCGTCTTTCCTTCGGCCGACGAGGACTCGTCGGACGTGCACATCATCTACTCGGGCACGGACGCTCTTCCTGGCGACAAGAAGGGCCGTGACGCCAAGCTCAAGGAGGTTGTCGGTGCGGCTGCCGAGGCTCTTCTCGGCCTTGCCAAGTCGGCTGCCGACGTCAAGACGGAGACTCTTGACGTTGAGAAGAAGTGGCACCGTGCTGTTATCGGCCAGGGTGGCTCGGTTCTCAACGCTCTTATCGGGGAGGACGGTCTCGTCAACATCCGCGTCGGCGCCGGCAAGGACGCCAAGTCGGGCGCCAACGAGGACGTTGTTGTTGTCCGCGGCCCCTCGGGTGATGTCGACCGCGTCGTCGCCCAGATCAAGCAGATTGTCGAGGACGCCAAGAACGACGACATTATCAACGGCTTCACTGCCGAGTTTGACGTTGACAAGAAGTACGTCGCTCACCTTGTCGGCCAGTCGGGCTCTGCCATCAACAAGCTCCGTGACACTCTTGGCGTCAAGGTCAACTTTGACGACGATGACGAGGGCAAGAAGGCCAAGAAGCCCGTTTCCCACTGCAAGATTGTCGGCCGCAAGGAGGCTGTCGAGGAGGCCAAGCGCCGTATCCAGGCCCAGATTGAGAAGCTCGAGGACGAGACGACCGAGGTTGTCAAGATCAAGCGCGAGATCCAGCCTGCCCTCATCGGCTCGGGTGGCAAGTACGCCATCCGTCTCGAGGAGAAGTACGGCGTCAAGCTCTCGTTCCCCCGTGACAACAAGGACAAGGACTCGAAGGATGCCAAGGACGCCAAGTCGGACGAGGTTACCATCCGTGGTGGCAAGAAGGGCGTCGCTGCTGCCAAGGCCGAGCTCCTCGAGGCTGCTGCCTTTGAGGCCGAGTCGCGCCAGACTGCCACCTTCACTGTTCCTTCCAAGGCTGTCGCCATGATTGTCGGCAAGCAGGGTGCCACCATCAACGGTATCAAGGACGACACTGGAGCCCAGATCGACATTGACAAGTCTGGCAAGGAGGACAAGACGACCATCACTGTGCGCGGTGACAAGAAGGCCATTACCGCTGCCAAGGCTGCTATTCTGGCTGTTGTCGAGGAGCTTGGTGACGAGATCACTGTCAACCTTACCATTGACCGCAAGTACCACCGCACCCTTATTGGTCAGGGTGGCCAGAAGCTCCGCGACCTTATTGCGGCTTCGGGTGGCCCTGCCGAGGGCCACAAGCAGGCTGGCCTCGTCACCTTCCCTCGCCAGGGAGACGCCAACACGGACACTGTTGTCCTCCGTGGTGACGCCAAGGTTGTCAAGAAGATCCAGGCCGAGCTCGAGAAGCAGGTCGACGTTCTCAAGAAGACTGTCACCGTTGGTGTTTCTGTTCCCGCCGCCCAGCACGCTTCCAAGATCGGCCGTGGCGGTTCGGCCCTCCAGGACCTCCAGCGCAGGACCAACACGGCTGTTCACTTCCCTGGCTCGCGCCAGTACAACCAGATTGGCGAGGTCGACAACCAGGACGAGCTCGAGGGTGTCGACGCTGGCGACATTGTCAAGGTCGTCGGTACCAAGGAGGCTGTTGCCCAGGCTGCCGAGCTGCTCCAGGTTGCGTCGCCCGAGCGCGGCACCCAGAACCGTGGTGCTCGTGGCGGTGGCGCCGACCTTGCCCAGCGTGAGGTTGCCATCCCCGTCAAGTACTACCACGCTATTTCCGAGCAGCCCAACCTCATCCGCCAGATCCGCTCTGCCAACGCGTTCCTGACCATCCCCACGCCCGCGCCCGCTAAGCCGGTGCATGTCCCCTCGGCCAACGGCGACAGCCTTGCTGCCAAGACTGCGCGCATCGACCTCGACGCCGAGGACGAGGCGCCTGTCGAGGGCGAGTGGGAGATCCGCGCCAACTACGAGGGTGCCGACGACAAGACGCTCAACTGGGTTGTCCGTGCCAAGGAGGAGGACCTGGACAAGGCTGTGGCTGTGCTCGACAAGGCTGTCAAGCAGGCCGAGTCGGCGTCGCACGTCGGCTTGCTCACTGGCCTTCCCCGCGCTGCCTTCCCCCGCATCATTGGCTCGAAGGGCGCGACCATCTCGCGCCTGCGTGCCGAGACTGGCACCGACATTACTGTTGGCAAGGAGAACGACCTGATCACGATTACGGGTTCGGAGGACTCTGTGCTTGCGGCCAAGGAGGCGATTCTCTCGGTCGTCACGCGCTCGGGCAGCCGCTTCTAAACGAAAGCTTGGTGGTGACACCGGGCATTATGAGCAATCAAAATGACACATTACATAAATGCATCTGCACATGACTGGAGCGAGCGAGCGCGAACGAGCGCAGCGAGTGAGCGCGGGGGGGGGGAGTGAGCCGGGCGGGAGCCATGTGTTGCTGCTCGCGCGCGCAAAGGCGGGCGGCTGGGGGTACGTCCGTCCAGTTGTTGACCTTGGGTGCGCGACGCGACGCGCGCCGCAGCCGCCAGAGACTCGGTACCGTTCCGGGAGTCGACTCGTACCCATCCGTCTGTTGCGGTAGCTGCAATCCATCGGAACTCGGAAGCAACCTTACTCGCGCGCCGATGTGCGCAGCGGACAGTCACCAGCGCCAAGCAGACGGGAACGAGTACCAAACATGGGTAAACTCTGTTCCAGAAAAGGCAAACGCGGCGCGCGAGATCGGCGGGGAATGTGTGCCGTGTGCGCGGGTGGAGGCCGAGCGGAGGCCGAGCGACAAAGTCAGGCGCGCCAAGCGACGCGCGATCGGCAACTACCGCCCCAGTTAGAGTTGGGCCGCGCGGGTGCGTCGCAGTGGCAGGGGGCCGTCTGCCGCGGGGGTCAGGCCGAGGTGTTTGCGACGTCCAGTCCGCGGGCTACCGCGCAGTGTGCCAACCCGCAGTGTGCCAACCTTGCTCGACGCGGCGAGGGTGGCGCCGCCGCGCCGCGTATTTGCGCAGACGGGGTGGGGGATGAGCCTCGAGGTGGGCGGGCGTGGGCGTATAAGAACGGGCGGGGTGGACTGGGTGGCAGGAAGGAGACGCGCTCCCTACCACGCTCGTTACCCATACTCGTTACCCACACTCATTACCCACACTCGTTTAGCACAATGAAACCCCTCGCCCTCCTCGGCGCGCTGGCCCTCGCCTCGCTCGCGCCCACACTCGCGCAAGACACGGCCAACACCGCGCCCTACGCCTTCCCGACCAACCCGCTGGCGTCGTGGCCGAGCGTCGCGGAGAACGAGGCGGCTGCGGCGGGTGTGCTCGCGCGCCGCGGGTACGGCGGCAAGGGCAAGGGCCACGGCGGCAAGGGCCACGGCCATGGCCACGGCCACGGCGGCAAGTGCAAGCCCAGGCCGGAGACGCCGGTCAATACCACCGGGTATAGGTACTACCATGAGTGTACAAAGGGTTCGTGGCGCGGCGTGTGGCACTTGCCTGCTCGCTGGCTCGCTCCGCTCGCTCCGCTCGCTGACGCCCGCAGACTTCCTCACCGCCCCCCTCCCCGACGTCAACTGGGACCTCGGCGAGATGTACTCTGGCAACATTCCCATCGACCCCGGCAACCCGAACAACACCCTCTTCTTCGTGTTCAAGCCGCGCGACGGGCCGCCGGTCGACGAGCTGACCATCTGGCTCAACGGCGGGCCCGGCTGCTCCTCCCTCTTCGGCTTTGTGCGCGAGATCGGGCCCATGATGTGGGCGGCCGGCCAGGCGCGGCCCCGGCCAAACCCGTACAGCTGGGCCAACCTCACCAACGTGCTCTTCGTCGACCAGCCCGTCGGGACCGGCTTCAGCACGGGCACGCCGACGGCGCGCTCGGCGGCCGAGGTCGCGACCCAGTTCGCTGACTGGTTCGGCCAGTTCTCAAAGACGTTCGGCATCCGCAACTACAAGATCTTCGTCACGGGCGAGAGCTATGGCGGGCAGTGGGTGTCGTACATTACGAGCGAGTTCTTCGCCCGCTCAGCAACCGACAAGAGCACGTACGACGTGCGCGGCAACCTCGTCTACTCGGGCGTGGTTGGCGACTATCCGGTGCAGCACGACGACATCCCCGCGCTGCCCTTCATCGAGGGACGCCGCCGCTACTTTGGCTTCACGGATGAGAAGATGGACGCGCTGCGCGCAAAGGCGGCGCGCTGCGGCTGGACAGAGTACTATGACAAGTACATGGCCTTCCCGCCCGCCGGGGTGCAGCCGCAGCTCGAGTTCCGCCAGGACTGTTCGATGTTCCCCAACACATGGAGCACGGCCCTCAAGGTCAACCCGTGCGACGACCCCAACGGCATCAACCATCTGTGCCCGGCCCCCGACGACCTCGTGTTCGGCATCTTCGGCCGCATGTTCGTCCCCTCCGAGACCCTCGGCTACACGCTGTACTTTGAGCGTCCAGACGTCGTCAAGGCGCTGAACGCGCCCACGTCGAAACGCTTCACAATGTGCGTGCGCGACGCGCTCATCGGGACGGGAAGGCCAGGCGGGTACCCCGACGACTCGCCGCCCGCGATTCAGGCGGCCCTGCCCCAGTCCATCGACGGCACGGGCCGCGTGCTCCTCGTCGGGGGCGACCTCGACTTCAACATGGCTCCCGAGGGCATCCTCCTCGCGCTGCAGAACACGACGTGGGGCGGGCAGCTCGGGTTCCAGTCGCGCCCCAACAGCACGTTCTACGTCCATATGCTCGAACGCGCTTACCAGCATATCGTCTCCCCCTCATACCCGCCCAACTTTGTCACGGGCGGCCAGGGGCCCATGGGCACGTGGGGCCAGGAGCGCGGCCTTGCGTGGGTCCACCAGGACGGCGCGGGCCACGCGGTGCCCGAGGGCCAGGGCCGCGCCGCCGTCATGCACCTCGAGTGGCTGCTCGGCCACCGACAGGGCTTTGGCTTCAACGACACGACGGCGTACACGGACGGCGACACGTTTGGTGTGCAGTTTGACTTTGAGTATGAGCCGTGAGCCAAGCCGGGTGAGCGAGTAGAAACTAGTAGTGGAAACAACAATGCAATGAATTGAGGTTGGTGATGCCTGTGGTGTACAATGAATGGAGGTGTGGGGGTTGTGGTCGTGGTGTCGGCGTTGCGTGTTGTCGGCGTTGCGGAGACTGCTGCCTGCCCCCCGAGCCTACGCGTTGAGCAGCGCCGCAATACGCTTCCTGCTCTCCCGCTCCTGGCGCTCACGCTGCGCCCACTTGACCTTCTGCTTCTTGCCCGGCTCCGCCGCGGGCGCCTTGTGCCGCCGGGCACGGCGCTGCGCCGCCTCGATCTCGGCGGGCGTGTGCGTGACTTTTGGCGGCGGTGCTCTGCGGCCCAAGCCCGCGCGGTCGAGCTTGAGCGCGGTCGCGATGGGCGTGGTCCGGCCGGGCCCGGAGGGCGGCTCGGGCTCGGAGGGGACGTCCGAGTCCGATTCAGAGTCCGAGTCGGCCGTGAGGTCGACCGTGCCGTCGGGTTCGACGACGGCCCTCTTCCTCTCCGCCGGCGCGTCGTCCTTCCTCCTCTCCGCCGGCGGCGCGTCGCCCACGACGCGGCCCAGCCCACCCCCACCCCAACCAAGCGCCGCGAGCCGCCCGTACCCCGCGTTCTCGGGCCCGAGGGCGTACACTGGCCTGGGCTTGGGCGGCGGCCTCGCGGCGTCGATGTTGAGCAGTGCGCCGATCGACGAGCGGGGCGGTGGTGCGGGAGCTGGCGCCGCCGACGCCGCTTTCGACGCGAGCGCGCGCCGGATGAACCACTCGGAGCGGTGGACGCGGAGCGGGGCGGGGGCGGGGGCTGGTGCAGTTTCCGCGACGGCTGGCGGCGCCGTCGTCGTCGTCGTGGCCGGTTCTGGCGGCTCGAGGGGGGGAACAGCGTCGGGCTTGGGCGCCACCTCGGGCTTGGGACTCCCGCCCGGCCTCGGCGTCGAGCCGCCGCTCGCGCGCGACAACGAGCGATACCAGTCGGCCACGTCGCTCCCCTTCTCCTTGCCCTCGGTCTCGTCCACGCCTTCCGCTCCGTCGTCGACGTCGACGCCAAACCCGTCGGCGACGCTGCGCCCGAGCTCGTCGTATTCCTTCTCGGCGCGCACGAACACCGGCGGCGCGCGCGTCTGCCCGCCGTGCCCCGAGCTGTTGGTGTGCCACGCCTTCCACTGCGTCCACGCGTCGGCGGGCTGCTGGGCCGCCCGCCAGCCGGGGTTGGCGTCCCGGATCACGACGGCGTCCGGGAAGAAGCCGAGGCCCCTGTGCCGCGGCCTGCGCTCGTCGGTGTCGGCCTCCATCTGGGCGGTGGAGGTCGTGAGATGAGTAATGGAGCGGAGCGTTGTTGTTGCGCGCCGACGTTTGACATTTGGGTGGCGAGTGTCGGCGATTTGGCTCCGCGCGTGGGCGTGCAGACACTCGCCGCAGTGGGCGGCGCGTGCAGATCAGCAGCTCGGCAGCAGCGGTGACGCCGCTCTGCGCCCCTCGCCTGCGCCCCTGCTTCGCAAGGCCACCGTAGAAACACCCAAAAACATTGGTCATTTTCAACCGTTCGTGGACGCACAGGGGTTTGAACCCTGGACCGTCTCAATGAAGTCGATACTGCAAATGAGAAATGCAACCGCTACACCATACGCCCGACGATGAAGTCCGGCAAAAGCGGCTGCACTATGAGCGTCCAGCCGCTGGCACCGGTCACTCAGGCACCCCCTCCCTCCCTCCCTCCCCCTCCTGCGGTCGGGTACGGTTGCCGGTTTGTTTACAAAGGTGTCACTGCAAGGCGTCGCTGCACGATCGCTTCTAGTCTCGCCGCGACGTCTCGGGCATGCATGCTGTTGCCTCGTCGACGCACGCCGCGCCGCCGCCAGAAGCAATCGATCGGTCGCTGTCGCCCCGCCCCCTCTCGATCGCGGCGAACCAAACCCAACCCACCCACCCTCAGAGCCCAGACACGGACGTGCGCGCTGTGGCTGGCAGGTCACTTGAGCCCGAATGGCCACCCATGTTATCGTTACACCACACTCTTTCACGACCGACCCAAACACGCGACGCGACTCCCACCCCCACCCATAACCACAGCAGCACCACCACCCGGCCCCGGCGCCCGCTCACCATGGGCGCCGTCTTCTCGCTCCCGTACCTCCGCCTGCGGCTGCGTCGGCGTGCCTCCCTCGGCTCCTCGGCGCCGCCGCCGAGCCCAGTACAGAGCACGCGGACGCTCGTAATCTCGCACCCGCGCCCGCTGGACGGGAGGCCGCTTCCCCGACGCGCGCGCACGCCGAGCCGGCGCGCGTCGGCCCGCTTCAAGGCGTACGACCGGGACGCGCGCCCCGGCGTCGAGCGGCACGCCAGCCTGCGCGAGGCAAGGCCCGCGCGCGAGCAGCGGCCCCGGCCGCGCTCGTTCCCCCCGTCTGCGGGGCTCGCGTGCCTCGAGGAAGAGCTGTACCACCTCTTCGAGGACGACAAGCGCGGCAGCGTCGAGACGGCGCGTGTAGGCAGCGACGAGAGCCACGAGACGGCGACAGAGAGCACGGCGACCGCGACGACGCTGTCGGCGCTCGAGTTCCTCGCGGGCCCCGCGCTGGCCTGCACCTCGGCCAGTGGGCTCGAGCACCCGCCCAAGAAGCGCGCACTGCTCACAAAGCACCGTAGGATCGAGGGCGGCTGGGACTGGGTGCGTGCAGAGGATCTCTCGGGCTGGACCTCGGCTTGACTTCCGCCTCGTTTGTTTGGTCCGCGGTCGGATCGCGAGAGTTGTGCACGCACTGCACTTGTGCTGCGTCGCCCGTTATCCTTGCTCGCCCCCGCACGCCGGTCCCTCTTGTGCTTGCCAAATGCGTCGCGTCCGTCGGCAACCCTCGCACCCCATCGCCCACAACAAAAGGCGACCCACCCCCCGCCGCCACCTGTCCCTTACGAACCAACCTCACGCTTCTGTGACGACCCGTGCCTCTTGGTTGTACAATACCCTCCCTGCTGTGCCACTCCACCCTCCCTTGCCCGTATTATACAAATGCATGGCTGTCGCTATGGTCTATGGTATCCCTCGGCGAAGTGCGGCCAACGTCCGTGTACTGTGGCAATCTCAGAGCCCCCCCCCCCCCCCTGCTCGCTCCCCGTGCTCATTCTATCACGAGCTTGTTGTATGCGACCTCGTCGCGAGGGCCATCGATTGGCGACTTCAGTTTGCCGCCAAAACCAAGCCCCACGTTCTTCTCCGGGTCCGCTGTGAACGTAAGTAGCGATCGACATCTGCTGCCCCCGTCCCAACGCACCGTGAGCAGCCTTGAGCCCCCGGCCAAAGTTGTTGATACAGATGCACCCGTTGATGAACGTGATGGCGAAGATAAGAACGCTGAACACAGCTGCGGTCATCAGTTGCCAGCACACTCGACAACTCACAGAACACAGCCATCGTAATCTTCGTGTTCTTGTACAGGCCAGCCGTCTTGGGCATCCACAGACTGGCCAGCTTGTACACAAAGTATCCCTGGGCACCGAGCATGAGAACGAGGCAGGTGGCCATTGGTCTGGGTGTGTCAGGCCTACTGACGCCCTCCTCACTCACATCAGCCTCTCATTCTTCAATGCCCAGCCACACACGCCCAGGGCGACGAGCGAGAGAGGAAGAGCGATGATCGTGATGATGCTGCACAGGTCAGCGTCTAACAGGCGTTTGTCACCTGCAATTCGGGGCTCGAAGGATTCGCCGATGTGATCAGAATGAGGTACTGGGAGTCAGCGCGTCGACAATCGTCAACTCACCGCAATGCAGAACGATGTTGCGAAGTAGGCAACAAGCTTGAGAAGCGACACCTGCATCTGATAGGTGCGGTGCAGCTTCTTGAGCTCGAGCGACGCATTCACGAGCTTGAACTGGGCCCATCCGAACTGGAAGTAGAGGTGCCGAGCGAGGAATACGTAGGCGATGGTGGCCAGTCCGATAACGATAGGTGGGACGATCATGAGCTTCTCGAGCAGGCTGTAGAGAGATCCTGGGCCGAGGCAGTCCTGAGAGTCAGCAACCGCAGCTTCTGCCACACTCACGAGTTTCCCGTCCCGAAGGACGCACCCGTCTTGAAGATCAAGATCTTTGAACGCATTCCGTGTCTGTGGGATCTCAAGGATGGCGTACGTGAGCATGCACACCTGGAAGAAGATGTGCAGGCAGAGCTGGGTGTCAGGGGGGCTCAGACAGTGGGCGTACTTGGACAACGTTCCGTCCACCCAGGGCGTCAAACGAGTACACGCATGAGAACAACCTGAGAACGATCAGATCCCGCCTGTTCGAGTCGCGAGCCCCGACTTACCGTGCAAGGATGAAGATGACGAGGTAGACTGGGACTGTCCGAACCTTGGCATTCTGCACCGTGACGCGAGCCTAGAGTCAGTATTGCCACCTTGGACGCCACCCACCTCCACCAGGGCGAAGACGGTGAAGGCGATGGCCGAGACAATGACCGCCTCCACCACCGCTGCATGGTAAGCCTCGCTGCTGCGAAACCATACCCACCGATGATCAAGTACGCCCCCTCCGCGCGGGTGAGGCTCCTCACCCCGCTCCCAGCGTTCGAGAGTCCCGACGCGCCTGAACTGCGAGAGAACCGCGAGAAGGTCGACTTGAACGAGCTGTTGTGTCTCAGGTCCCTCGGTCTTCCCTCCGCCGGCGAGAGTGCCAGGTCGGCCATGTCGTAGTCGTGGTTGCTAAGCTGGCGGTACGGCTGGGGGTACATTTCCGGCTGCGAGGGGAAGGGAGCGACGTGGGGTATATGTATTGCGCCCAGATGATGTGGCGAGGGCGAGGGCTATGAACTTGCAGAACCTGCGGCAACTGTAGGGCGTCGGTACAGTCAGACTTCTTCCCCCTGGTGCACAGAGAAGCGGTCTTGTCTTTGCTGGAGGTCGAGCAATTCCTTTCGAGCGAGTGCCGTCGTTGAAATCCCAAGCAGGGAGAGGTATGGGGAGCTCAGGTATCAGGATGTTAATTAACAAGTGGCACGAGTGAGAGAGCGGACATGAGCGTGCACAGGGTGTGCGAAGGGGTGCGGAGAATGGGCGAGATCTCTGCTGGCTGGCTGCACGGTCAATGAACCAACATGCAGAGGGTGACCGAGGCTGTGAGTGTCTGGCCTGGTCCAAGGCGGTGGAGGGAGCAAGACGTGACGAAAACAGCGTACAGTCAGGAGGGCGAGTGCAGGATAGATCACAGACCCAGGGCAGTGTATGAGGGGCGACGCCGAGGACGAGGGGCGAGCCTCGGGGCAGACTGTGGGGGCGCCGTCAAGCCAAGCGGTGCGGCAAATGACAGGCTGCGCATTAGGCGGCATGACCACCACCGGGGGTGGGGGGAGGGAGGAGCGAGTCGCGAGTCGCGAGCCAGGCAGTGTTGCTAAAACGGACAGCGGCGGTCAGGGCGATAACAACTGGCTGGCTGGCGACCCGCTCGGCGTTTGCGAGCAACGAGGTCTGTGCGCTCTGCGCACCGAGCGCCCCCACCACTTGGCCACAACCACGCCCAGACGATTCACGTGCGCCCTCTCATGTCTGTCAGGTCACTCATCACTGCGCCGCCGCCGCCCACACTTGTGCGCCACTCGCAGCTTGATCATGCACACTCTGGGCCTCCTTGCCTTTGCTCCTCCTTGCTCTCGACGCAGCAAATCTGATCAAGGAGTAACAAGTTCTGGATTGCGGGGTCTCCAAAGCACAAGAGTCACCCGGGATCAAATGCTGACACCAACTGTAGCCGTGTATAGCCTTTATTACCACGCGTGCGCGGTATTAGAAAAGAGTCGTAATTGCAGTTGACCCGTTGCGGTATTCGGTTCCTAATACAGGGATGGGTCACCGCCGAATCCCCCGTTAGTGCCGCCGAGTACCGCGCGAGCTGGACCTGAATTCTGAACCTGCGAGGGCTGTACTCGCATGGGCGCTTGGAGCCAGCCAGCCAGCCAGCCAGCGTTGCCTCCGCCTGCCTGCCTGCCTGCCTGCCGCCGCCGTCGCGCCGTCGCGCCGCCTACGGCGCCACTGCCGCTTACAGACGTCGTCGTCGCCTTGCTTGGCTCTCTCCGGTCCCTCACCTCACTCGCTGCTGCCAGCGCCAGCGCCAGCGTCGCCCCCCGCCCAGCATACCGTCCCTTCCCAACCCCACACATATCTACCTGCACCTGCACATCTCTTTGCACACATTCTTCTCCTTCATCTCTTCATCGTTTCATCTCTTCATCTCATACACACACATCCCAGCAGTCAGGCTTCTCCGACCACCACTTTCATTCGCTCTGACTTCCGCATACCCCAACGAGCATCGTTCAAGGTCGCATTCACACCGCCCAGTTCAACACCACCCAGGCCTCGGCCGACACGCATCAACGCGCACCACTGCGCCGCTTGCAACGCCCCATCACCTCCTTCCTCCTCCCTCGCCACCACCCATCCACGCCTGAGTAGCTGGCGGCATCGACGACACAATGTCGTACAACCACTACCTCCCCAAGGGCAAGGTCTCGCTCAAGCCCAAGAAACACCACGGCTTCCAGGTCGTCCTCTTCTTCCTCGGTTGGCTCTTGCCACCGCTTGGTGAGTGCACACAGCATGGCCCTACACTTGACTTGGTCACTGACACACTGCACAGCCGTCGCTGCCCGCTTCGGTATCGGCAAAGACGTGAGTGTTGCTTGTGCCTTCTCTTCGACGCGTCCGAGTAAACACTGACGACGACGGCCACGTAGTTCTTCATCAACATTGTAGGTTTCATCTCTCGCTGCTGCCAAGCAAGCTCCGGGCAGTCCCAATCATTCATGCTGACTCGTACTCAAGATTTTGACTCTTTGCGGATGTGAGTGGACCCCAGTGGCTCTGTTGGTTGCTCGTGCTAACCTCCCAAGACATCCCAGGCCACGGTCACAAGTGAGCTCGTCTGACAGGGAGCAAGTCTTAACGCGCAGCTTTTACATCCAAAATATTCGTAACAAGTACGTAGCCCACGCAGGCACGCGAGCAGCACGCAAGCGCATCAGGAGCTGACCCTCGGCAGCACGAACCGGGCACGTACTCCCAAGTGGGCGATCCGTTACGGACTGGTCGACCCTTCCAACCAGACCCGCCGTGCTCAGAAGTCGGCATGGTCAAAGCGCTACGATGAGCGTCTGCCCGAGTCGACCCTCGTTGGACAGGAGCTTGCCGACGGCGAGGAGGGCCCCAACTGGGATGCCGCCAGGACGAAGCAGAACCAGCGCCGCCAGACCGAGGGCCTCTGGGACCGTGAGGACGAGCAGTACTACAACGAAGAGGGTGAGTACGGCGATGGCAGGCACAGCCCCTGTGATAGCGAGCGCACAGGTTTTCTTGGCATTGGCACACACACGTGTTGCGTGGTGCCGAACAGTGCCGCATGCCGCTGATCGCGGGCTGACGACGACGCAGACGAAGCTCCAAACCAGCGCAACTGGCACTACCCTGCCAACTTTGAGGGTGCTGTTGGTGATGGCCGCTCCAAGCGCCGGCAACAGGTGGAGAGCGGTGACCGCTGGGAGCGTACGCGGTCCGCCACCGACGACTCGTATGGCTCCTACCCTCCAGGTGGATCCGCTGCGACCGACGACGACGTTCCTGAATGGGGCCGCGACTACGGTCGTCGCAAGAACAGCACCGGTCGCAGCAAGAAGCCAAGCAACAGCAGCTACGACGACAATAGCAGCATCGACTCACGTGACCAGCGTGACCAGCGGCAGCCACAGCAGCAGCAGCAGAAGAAGTCGAACAACCCCGACGACGTCTTCAACCACGAGTTTTAAGCGGGCGCCCCATTTTATCCAGAATGATCGGGGGTGTACATTTAACCGCCCGGTTGTTCTGGGCACAAGACGCTAGACGGAGTGTGCGTTCGGCGTGTGCGTTCGGCGTGGGTGGATCCCGCTGGACGTAGTTTTGAGCGCGCTGGCGGAGTGCCGCGTGCGGAGTGGAGTGGCCGAGGCAGCAGCGAGTCTAGAGAGTCTGCTGCGGCCGCTCCCAGTGTCTCTTTTTTCAAGATGGGTGGTCATTGAGAGTGGTATTGTCATATCAGTGGCCAAGTGTACGAGTCTATGCAGGTGGTAAATCTTGCGAGGCTTATCGGTGCAGATGTGGATATCCCCGTGGCCGTCAATGTGTGAGTGGTGGCGGTGATGCAATTGCACTGCACAGCGACGTCAGTAACCGGGTAAGGGGTAGTAGGCAAGGGCTGGAATAGGCGGGATTGGGTGCTGGCCGTATTCCTCGGTGCCATCTCTAGTGCAGATCTCTAGTTGCAACTCTATATTAGCTTTAGGTAATGGGAATAGAGATTTGGCTGGCTCATGTTGGTCGTGGTGTGTTATCGTATCGAGCGCACCACTTTCTCACGCGGGATAAGGGGCCATTCCGGCCAGGGCAAGCACGTTTTTGGATGTACATGATACGATGATCACCGGCGGCATGTGCTCGTTGTGGTGGTGCTTGTGCTTACTTGGGCCTTGAGCTCGACATGTTGTCGACAAATTACCAACGATTGGCTGCTCGGAGTGACGCCGGACGAGCGCCGGTGCAGACTCGCTGCCTGCCTGCGTGGTGTTTGAAGGGGCCTGCAAGTACAGGTAAACCGTCGATCCTGCTTTCTGTATGCATCCCTGAACCTGCCATCGACCGCGCTGGGATGCCCGCGGCGGTGGTGCGCGGCGCTGCACTGCAACCATCACTCAGTATTGTGCCTGGCTGCAGTTTGTGGTCGTCAAATCAGCCAAGCGGCGGTTCGGATGAGTGAGGTGAGACTGAGCCAGTCAAACTTTGCATCAAAACACACACACCACACACCACCCGGGTGCATTCCACTCACTGGGTTACAGCACTGTCTTGGCTAAAGACTAGTGTGTGTCGTCCTACTTTGCACAAACTCGCCACTGGCAACAACGTTTATCATTGCTCTTGCATTCTCGCCCTCTTGCATCACTGCCTGCCTGCACTGTGCGCCGCCCAAGCCCCAGCCGGCCAGTCACCAGTCACCAGTCACCGCCCACACGACACGCAACGCCACCAAACCCGACCCGGCCCTATCCCTCCTTCCCTCGTCCTCCTTCCGCCCCACCTCCCTTTCCGCCAGTTTCCTTTACAACCACCCATCACTCGCAATCGCACCACAAAGCACAAGGCGACAACCTCCTACGACATCCTACACCCCCAGCAGCACAGGCCACGATGGCCCTCGTGCCACCCGCCCCCGCGAGCCCATCGCGCCATGCTTCCCTCGTCCGTGCAGACGGCCAGTCGCCCTCGCCACCAAGGTCACCCGACAGCCCAGCCCACAAGACTGTCCTGCCCCGCCGGGCGGCTGCAATGCCCCCCCAGGCAGCGGCAGCGGCAGTTGCGCCTGCAGCCTCGTCGTCAAACGGCGGGACATCGGCCTCGTCGGCCTCGATCCCAGCCACCACCGCTGGCCTGACGACGGCCACGACGGCATCGAGCGTCGCCGTCCCCACCCCGCCTGAGGAGACATCGGGAGACACGGCGGCTGCGCCGTCGTCGACCTCAGTCCCCGATATCGCTGACGTCGGGTCGTCGCTCGCCCCGTCCCGCGCCCGCACGCAGCCCAGCACAATGGCCAGCAGCACGAGCATCAACAACCTCGCGTTGACGGCGCCGGTGACCCAGGGCACCCCCCTCACTGGTGCGGGCAAGATGGCTGCTGCTGCGGCGTCCCTCAAGCGCGGTGCTGGAAGTGACGAAGTCCGGAGGGAGCTGCAGTACAATGACGAGGAGCACCCGCTGTCTGATAAGGTGCTTGGCTCAAGGTGCGTGCAGTGTGCTTGAGCCCGTGTACCCGAGTCTGGCTGACGCAACACAGAGGATACCACACACTGCACACGCTCCAGCACCTGTTCCATGTGCCCGACCGCTGGCGCCTGCTCAGACCACTCGGCCAGGGCGCGTACGGCCTCGTCATCAGCGTGCAGGACTCTATCAGTGGAGAGCCCGTGGCTGTAAAGTGCATCACGCGTGTGTTCGACAAGCCGATCCTGGCGCGTCGTGCTTTGCGTGAGATTACGCTGCTCAGGCACTTTGGCGAGCACGAAAATCTCACGGGCTTGATCGACCTCGACAATGTCTGGGACGGGTACAATGAAATGTGAGTCGTGTGGCCGTCTGTGTTTCGGCGCGGCTCGGCGCTACCCCGTGCTCGTGAGCGGCGCCGCCCCGTGCTCGCGGGCGGGCGTTTCCCCGACATGGCTACTGCCAAGCCCATGACGGTAGGAGCCCGGCGCCAGCCACGGGCTGCTACTGGCTTGGGAATGGGAAACGGATTAAGGGTGTTTACAATGTGGGTGGCGCTGATGCGACTTTCAGCTACCTTTACATGGAACCTATGGAGGGTGAGTAACGCGCATGGCTGACGCGTGGCGTGAGAAGTGGTGCTGATCCGCGACACAGCCGACCTGCACCAGATTGTCCGCTCGGGCCAGCCGCTGTCCAACCTGCACATTCAGTTCTTCCTCTACCAGCTGCTCCGTGGAATGAAGGTGGGTTGCGTGTGGCGAGGGCGTGTATGGTGCTGTGCCTAACGCCTGTGGCAGTACATTCACTCGGCAAACGTCATTCACCGCGACCTCAAGCCCGGTAACCTCCTTGTCAACTCGGACTGCGAGCTCAAAATCTGTGACTTTGGTCTCGCCCGAGGCTTTGTGCCAATACAGGGGGAGGCCGGCCAGAATGACGAGCTCAAGTTGACAGAGTGTGAGTGGCCGTGTGTGTGGGCGCCTTGCTGACAGTTCCCAGACGTCGCCACACGATGGTACCGCGCGCCGGAGATCATGCTCTCCAACCGCCGCTACACCACCGCCATTGACGTCTGGTCCATCGGCTGTATCCTTGGCGAGCTACTCGGCGGCAAGCCCATGTTCAAGGGCAAGGACTACGTCGACCAGCTCAATCTCATCCTCGGCGTGCTCGGCACCCCTGACGACCCCACCCTCGACCGCATTGCCAGCGAGAAGGCCGCAAACTATGTGCGCTCGTTACCAAAGAAGGAGCGTGTTCCGTTCGAGGACGTGCTACCGGACGCCGAGCCCGACGCTGTCGACCTCCTTGGCAAGCTCCTGGCCTTTGACCCCGCTGAGCGTCTCGACGTCACGACCGCCCTTCAGCACCCGTATGTGGGGGCGTACCATGACCCTGCAGACGAGCCTGTGTGCGAGTTCCCATTCGAAAAGTGGCAGCAGGTCGAGTCACTGCAGACTATCGAGGAACTCAGGGAGGCCATCACACGCGAGATTGCCGAGTACCGCGCCGAGGTCCGCGGCCTGGCAGAGCTGGAGGAGGGCTTTGTCGAGGACGAGTTTGACGAGGACGAGGAGGAGCTCGACCACGGAGACGAGCTGGAGGAGGTGGTCGAGGAGCCCGAGCGTGAGGAGAGGGAGAGCACGGCCGTGCCGACTGCTCTGAACACGGGCGTCGCGGACGACGGCGACTCTACATTCGTTTCGTCGCCGGTGGCGTCGGAGGAACTCACCCTTTCTCCCGACCGCACTCGGACGGCCCTTGGCGCCGCCGCCATGGCCGGCCGGTCACCACGGCCGCGGCGCACTGCGCTTCCGCCGACTACACGCCGGTCTCGCGACACGAGCCCTGTTGCCAGACGCTCGCGCGACACGAGTCCCTACACACCGGTCACTGGCATTTCGGAGGACTCGTTTGGGCACAGTGCCGGCGCGGCCGGCCCTCCCACTGGTGCATCGACCATGGGGCGCTCTGCGCGCCGCTCGTCGAGCCATTCGGTCACTCACCGCAGATCCATGTCGTTCCTTTTCGGCGGCGGTCTGGGCATGGCTGGCTTGTCGATGACTGCGGCATCTGGGCCGAACGCTCCCGGGCCCAACAGCACGGCCATTGGCACGGGCTCGAGCGGCGAGTACACTGCGGGATCAGTGTCTGGCAGAAGAAGCCGCGCGCCGTCGTCGTCGGCGGGCGGCGGTGAGATGGGGTCTTTGAGACCGCTTATTCGCCGTCTGAGCACTGCCAACCTGACCGAGCTGCACGCGACCGACGACGAGCCTATCATCACCAACTCGCCGAGCGACGGGCCTATCACACTGAATGTGAAGCGACGAGGCTCGCGGGGGTCGAGGCGGTCGGCGTCGGGAACGTCGGGGACGTCGGGAACGTCGGGGACGTCGGGGACGTCAGGGACGTCGGGGGATGGGCCAGCGGCTTAGCGTGGAGGCAACGACGACGTCGGTACCGCTCACAGCGTCGTGAGCGCGGACCCCACGGCGCTGTCGCCATCAGTTGCTACACGGACAGTCACGGACGGCGCCGCACCGAGCCGCGCGAGCGAGCGTGCGTGCGCCGCGGCTAGGGCCGGCTAGAGCAGGCATGGCTGCGGGCGGGCCAAGATGGCGCACGACCTGCTGTCGAATTGCAGCAAATACAATCATCATCATAGTAGCCATCTATAGTTCATTCTGCATTTGTCATCAGCGTGGGCTGGGTGTGCAGGGTGGGCGGGGTGATGCGGCCGAGCGCGCTGCGCTGCATCGCTGCTATACTGCTCGCGGGCAAGCGCGACTGAATGGGATGTAGTTGTTTCTGTCACGACTGCAGGGTCAGTCAATCAGCTGCCAGTGCCTGCGCGTGAAAATAGACATGTGGGCGGGGACTTGTGCGGCACTGGCGGCGCTGGCAGGCCCATGTGGACGCGGTGCGTCGTGGCTCCGCTTTTTGGATGGATAGGCCGGCAGCCGTATCCGCCGTGTCGCAGCAGCACGATCCGCATCCGGTGTGTCTGGGCCTGCCTACAAAGCAACTTTGCAAGCCTTACGCATGCCCGGCGGCGGGGGCAGGGGCGGGGATAAACCGAGCCCGGGGCGGATTACAGATCATTCGCCGCAAGGTAACAGATCGGGATGCGTAGGTCGGCCAGTCGGTCATGCTGCGGGCGGTGGGTGGGCAGCCGGCCGGCCGGCCGAGGCGCGCGCGCGTGGACGGTGGACTGCAGATTGTACCTGCTGCTGCAAAGTCTAGGCGGCTTACTGTTTCTGGCGGACGTACGTCGAGGTGTGTCTGCTGAGTACGTCGAGGGTGGGTGGTGCACTGCTCTTCTTTGTTCATCAACATCTTGTCACCGTCGCCGCCGCCGCCATCGCCGACGCCGTTATCTCACCGCCTTATCCGACGATCGCCAGATATCGGCCCCTACTGCCCTGCCCCTCCTCACCCACCCGGCGCCCGGAGCCACACAATGTTCCTCGACCGCCTGAAAACAGGCCTCGCCCGCAAGCACAGCGGCGACGGCTCGCCGTCCCCGTCCTCCTCCCCCGCGTCCCCCTCGGCGCCGGAGCACCGCCCGTGGCGGAGCACGTCGAAGGAGGCGCACCGCAGCGTGCTCGACCTCACGCCCCGCGACTACGACCCCGCGACGCTGCTGCCTAGGAGTATACAGGTCGGGGGGTATGCCGTGCGGCCGCTTGTCAGCGTGCAGCAGGGTGAGTGGGGGACTTGGGCCTTGAGACGAGGAGGGAGGTAGCTCACACCACAGTCCGCGACCACCTCACCCTGTTCGGCGCGTTCTCTGCCCTCGCCGCCGCTGCCGGCGCCGACTTTCACCGCGTCGCAGACCACGCCGCGTTCGAGTACGAGCGCTGGGCGCAGACCATCCTGCCTGGTCGCGCTGGGTCGTCCTCGCCGCCTTCCCACTCGCCCGTGAGCCCGACAGCAGGCAGCAGCAGCCCGCTGTCCCCCTCGGCTGCGCCCCTCGCCACCACCGAACTCCCACCGCTCGACGTTCTCATGTGCTGGCACGCGCACCTGCTCAACCCGGCGCAGTACGCGCACGACGTCGAGGGCACGTACGCGGCGCTGCACGACGTGCCGTTCCCCCTGGCCGAGGCTGCTGCGGCCGTGCGCTCGGGCACGCTGCCCGCGCTGCTGGCTCAAACCGGCGCGGGGAACCTGCGAACAATGCCGTCCATAACGGGCTGGACGCCCCCCGACGTTTCAGCCGCCGTCCAGCGCCAGGCGCGCATCGTCGCCACCGTGCAGCAGCAGGGGTGGTTTGACCCGCGCTTCAGCGCCAGCGCGAGCGGCACGGCCGTGTTTCAGCGCTGCATCGTCCGCTATCGTAAGTGGAGTGGGAGTGTGGGACGCGGGGCACCCGAGGAATTTCGGATGGCTGACGGTTCAGATGCCTGGTTGGATCTAATGGCCGCGGTCGACGGGCACCCGTTCCTCCCACCGACGTTGGATATCGAAATCGCGTGGCGCACACACCAGCTCCGCGGGCTGCGGTACCGCGCCGAGACGGCCCGGCTGATTGGCGCCCCGCTCGACCGCGACCGCGGCGACGAGGCGGGGCTGAAGCGCGCAGAAAAGCTGTGGAAAACGCGCTTCCGGCACGACTACCTCGGCCCCGGGAGCCAGCCGCGCGGCGCGCCAGTGGGGGGCCGGGGCGGCGCGCCGCTGCGGCAGCCTGCCAGAAGCCATACGTTGTGAGGTGGGAGCCGGGGGGCGAGCCGCGTGCACAGAACAGAGCCGATGCCACGCGCCACAGTTGTACACCGTTGTAAAACCATGCATTTGCCACTGCCATCATTGGCCGCCGTGCTGGCCGTGCCTCTGCGCCTCCGCCTCGCCTCGGCTCCGCCTCCGTCGGGAGTGACGGCGAGGTGCGCCACTGACGCTTGTGCCGGTGTGTTGGTGCCAGACGCGACGGCGACGCAGGGTGGAGCCGCCGTGCTAGCGCCGGGCGTGTACGTGATGGTCCCAAGGTCGTCGCACTTGCCACTGAGCAGACCACGGCGCCCGGCGGGCGGGCGACGCGGCGGCGGCATACAGATGTGCCACTCGGCGGTCCCGAGTATTTGTAGGCCGCAGGCTGCTGGGCCGTCGACTGCCGTTTCGTAGCTCGGCTCGTCTCGTCCATAGGGGCGGGGGCCGTCGGGGCAAGCATGCATCCCTTGGCACGCTCTAGTCACGAGACTGGCGCGAGGCTGCCTGCATGCTAGGGTGTGAATGTTATGCAGTAGTGCATCTGCTCCACGGCACCGTAGCGAGCGAGTCCACCCTACCACCCCGGAGTTATACGGCGTTCCAACCCTTAGCACGTGGAAATGCTCCCGCGTGGTCAGACGTCGGTGGCTGCTGGGCGCTGGGCGCTGGGTTCAGAGAGTCTAGGCTGGCTGGCGGCGGCCCGCACCCTGGCAGGCTGCAGGTGATGATCGCAGAGGCGCCAGGTTTTGAATTACTTTTGGACTCGGCGTGAATACAACGCGGGCAGCTTTGAAACTCAAATCCTAGGCAGGCGGGCTGCAGTCGACGACCGACGAGTGCAACGACTAGCGGACCCGACCTTTCAACACCTTTTCTTATCACCCTCTCGACTCGCACTAGCCCATTGTCGTCGTCGTCTCGTCGTCGCCCAAGTCGCAACCTGCATCACCGACGCAGATCCGACACACCGACAGACTCGGCCTCTTCCTCCCCCCTTCCTCTTCCCCTCCCCGTCCCCCTCCCCTCCCCGCACCGTCCGCCTACAACTCGTCAAGCACGACGCGTCTGGCTTGTCTTCTTCCCTCTCGCCCCTCCCCCTCCAACCCACCTCGGCTCCCTCGACCATCTGCCCATGCCCAGCAGCAGCACCTCGCCGCATCTGCACTGATCGTTCCGTGCCCCTGCACACCCGTCTATCGACCCACGCCGACCCGCCCCAGCCATCTCAACAACACGCCAGCCGCTAGCCTAGCGGCTGCTCTCGGCCCCAGATGCCGTCCTCGCTCCTCCGCACAGGGTTCAGTGCGCTGCGCGACCGCTCACGCGTCGCCGTGGCCGCGCTCCTCACCGGCGGTAGCGCTGTCAACGGCGCCTTTAACGGCGCTGACGGCGGCGGCGATGGCGACGACGCGCGAGGGCTCGGCCCAAACGGACTGAGCTCGCTCGTCCACGGCCCAGCCTGGTCGCCAGACACGCTCACCGATGTCTGGCGCCTCTTCTTCTACGCCGTCGCCGCTGCCTGTTTGCTTGTGCTGGGTGAGTCCCGAGTCGTGCCACTGCACTACGCGGCGTAGCGCACGCGCAAACAAAAATCTTGCTCACACCCGTCCCCAGTCGCCGTCACAAAGCCGACAGAGTCGTCGTTCCGCTCATACCTCACCGAGCTCGCCTTCCGCCGCCATCTTATGCACATCCGCTCGTCGGATGAGCCCGAGACTGCAGCGGCTGGAGAAAACTCGTCGGGGAACGCCTCGCCCTCTGGCAGCGGTGCCGACACGCCGACCATCGCTCCGTTCCGCTTTGCAAACCACGTCGCCATCACGCTCCGAACCCCATCGCTCAACTACCGCTCATACTTCTTCTTTGCTCTCGCCTTTTCTGCGGCCCCAGGCCCTCCCGCCTTCCTCTCGGATCCGGTCCCGGCGAGGCCCTCAAAACAATCGTCTGGCGCTCCCCCGCCAGAGCCAACCATCTCCTACCTCGGCGTCCTGGGCCACTGGTTTGTCCTCGGCCCAGTGCCGTCGTCGTTCCAGTGGGCATGGCGTCTCCTGCATCTGTCGCGTCGCGACAAGGCGAGGAAAAAGTCGTCAATCTTGGACAAGCCCGGCGTCATGGAAATGCGCGCCGTGCTCCCAAAAGACGAGTCTCCCCCTTGTGAGTAGCCTCGATCGTACCCCACAGACACGCGCGAGGCCCGTGCAATGTGATCTCCTAAAGCTGACGCATTTTGCACAGCCGCCGTCCGACCCTCGGCCCTGGTCCCCAAGCTCTTGTTCAAGAGCGAGTCGAGCAAGGACCTCACAGACCTGCTGCCCCTCCACTCGCAGTCGTCATCGCTGCCACCCAGTAACCTGGGCGCCAGCTCTCGCCGCGGGTCCATCGTCAGTCTGGTCGCCACCCCGCCGACACCCCCACTGGTCCCCGATCCAGTGTTTGAAATCTCATCGCCAGTTCTTACAGCCCTCAAGGCCGAGTTGTCTGCCGCCCAGGCCGTGCTTGCCGAGTTGCAGTCACAGCTTGCCGCCCACGACGAGTCGGTCGCGACCGCCCAGGCCCATCTCCAATCGACCGTCGATGAGCTCCGTCAACGCCGCAAAGAGGACGATGCCGAGCGTCAGGACCTCAAGTCCAAGGCAAAGACATTGGAAGACCAGAAACGCCAGGCAGAGGCTGCACGCCGCGAGTCGGAAAAGCGACTCCGGAGTGCAGAGTCTGCCCGTGACGCGCTCCAGTCCAAAATGTCGGCTGCTCGCACCGAAATAGAAGACCTCAAAGGCAACATGGAGCTCAGCGGCAAACACGTCAAGATTGTAATTGAAGAAGGCGCGCTTCACGTCAAGGAAACACGCGAGGCAGTAACCAACAAGATTACCGAGCTCGGTGAGATGGAAATCACAGTCTCCGAGCTCGAAACGACAAACGACATTTTAGGAAAGCAAGTGCGAGAGGCAGAGGACAAGCTCAGGACTGCCGAAGCTGCATTCGAAGACTCGCGCAAGATGGCCCCAGAGGAGGAAATGATGCTCATGGCAGCCGCATACGAGGCTGCCGCTTCCGAAGGCTACATGCACGGCCAGCGCCAGAACAAGCCCGACAACCAGTGGGCTTCGCAAGCCGCTGCCTACATGGCCGAGGCTGGCATGCCTTACGTCGACCAGTCGTACACGGCCCGCCCCGTTCAAACCGCTGCCAGTGGCTATGGTCACCTTGCACACGGCAACTCGAATAGCTCGTCTTTCCGCAACCTCAACGACGCCCGCCATGGTGCTGCCGCCGACATTGCTGGATTCGAAGACTTTGGCCCGGGCACCGCAGGCTCGAGATCTCTCGCCGCGCTCGCCCAAGGCAAGGTCACGCCTCCGGCTGCTCACGGCGAACCCGAGGACCAAGGCTCGCCCCTCAGCGTGCTGTCTCCCTCCGAGTTCATGGACAACTGGCTCCCCCAGGGTCTGGTGCGCTCGCTCGAGGGCGACATTACCCCGCTCGAGGGTGCCGGCTCCGAGGTTGAAGCCGAGGACGACGACGATGACGGCCTGCTGTCGACCATTCACGATGCTCTCCGTTCCGGCCCGCCCGCCAACGGTGGTGACTCTGGCTCGGAATCGGGCGAGGACTCGCCCCGCTGGCCCACGTCGGCTGGTTTCGCGTCTGGTTTCGAGCGCTCAGATGACGGTGCTGTCACGGGCGCCCGCCGTGTCACCCCGACCTCGCGCTTCCCGAACGTTACTCCGCCCAACCACCCTGGTGGCTCGACCTCTACCGTCAACGCGCTGCCCAACTCGCGCCGCTGGTTCTCGAGCTCGCCCTCGTCTGAAAACGTCTCGTCTGGCTTCAACCTCTTCCCGTCTGGCGTCGCCAACGTGGGATCGAGCGACTCACTCCCCCTCGCCATGGGCGGGTACGAGTCTCTCTTTGCCCCGTCGGCGTCTGAGAAGCGTGCGCTCAAGTGGCCGCTCCTCAGCGGCAAGGCGCGCTGGTCTGGAAACGGCAACCGCTCCATCTCTGGCCTCGACGAGATTGCTGCCAACCTCAAGGAGAGCCAGGGCGCTGGGGGATCCAACTTTGATCTCTCGCCTCCTGGCCCCAATGGCCTTCTCAGTGCCGAGGAGCTCTTCAACCGGGCTCCAGTTGGCGACAACGACCGTGGCAACTCTCTCGAGGCGAACCAAGGCGGCAGCAGCCAGTGGCTATCGTCACGCTACTTTGAGAAGCGCTCGGTTGCGGTGGACGAGGAGGGTAGCCTCGGTTACGACGGCGGTGCCGAAGCCGATGCCGAGGGAGAGACGGGACGGGCCGCTCCAGAGCGCAAGCCTTCGTTCCGCTTCTTCTCTCTGCGCAAGGGCGGCGGTCAGTAGCGCTGGTGATCCTGATGCAAATTGTCGTGTCGATGTTGCAGTGGATCCCTAAACAAGCAAGTGCATGTACTAACCAATCTATGCGTGATAATGACCCCCCCCCTCCCCCTACGGCTGAATTCCGTCTACACTGCGCTGAGCTCGCTATCGCCGTCGTCGCCATCGCCCGGCCGACGGGCCTCGTACTCGCGCTGGGCAAAGTTGCCACGGGCGCCAACAGGCAGGGCGTCTGGCCCGCGTCCCGACGTGGCCCTGCCAACAAGGCTGTGCTTCATTTTCCGAAGCTTGACGGCGATAGGGTTGGTGCTGAGGCGCCTCGTGACCCTCTTCCTTGACGAGCCGCCATCGTCCTCTGAGCCTTCGTCATCGACACGGCGGTACGGCAGCGGAATCTCGCGCGTGACGCGGTACGCGTCGGCGTTACCCAGGTGTTCGGTCTCAACACGGACTTGGCAGAGTCAGCACTCATCAGGAGAGGGCGACTCACAAAAGTTCCACTGCCAGCGGCGGAGCATCTCAAACGTCGCGAACATGAAGGATCGGGCGCGCGGGTGCAGACTCCGAGGGGTGGGGATGTACCTGTGGGCGGAGTCAGGGCCGTTCTGTACGTGCGCAACGGCGACTCACCACACCCAGATGAAGCGGATGATAATGTTGGTGACCATGGCAAAGTAGTAGACAATCGGGTGTGAGTACCCAAGGTCCGGGCGCAGGAGTTTGTACCCCGGTCGGAGGAGACTCCAGTCGACGACCAGGTCCTGCGGAGTGTGAGCACGATACTACCCGCGACTACCGCGCACGCACCCAGGCTGACGTGTAGATCGACGACACGGTGGCGAAAATAACCCAGAGGATGAACGAAGCATGCGCTCGGCGTTCACCTGCGGTATGTGTGAGCACAATGGTCGGGTATTTTCTGCACGCCACATACCCTGGCTGCGCCACCAGATAAAGAGGCATCCTGATAGAATCGAGCTGCAGTACTTTCCACCCTAAGGAGTGTCAGTGGCGCCGTCCAGGAACGCGCGCGTGTGCATGGCTCACGTTTACTAAGTGGATCTGGAGACCCGAGTCGTGGTAACGCTTCAGACACTGGATGAGACGGACGAGTGGGGGCAGCGCGCCAAGGAGGGCGTACTGCCACGAGGAGCCTGAAGGGCAGACGGCGTAGGCGTTGTCCGGCCAATGGTTGCCGTCTGAGATGTCAGCTGACGTCGTTATCACAATGAGCTACGCACAGACACAGGACAAGAAGTAGACGTTCTGGATCGTGTAAACCAGACTGTTGAGCTCGTCTGCGATGAAGAAAGCAATGAACTGGACGTCAGCTCATGGTGTCAATGAAACAGCTCACCTCGACCCGAGAGTAGCCCGGTGTGATGACGCGCCACAAGACATGAAGGAACCAGTATCGTGATCTCCGGCGAATGATCGGCAGTGGATTGATGAAGAAGACGACGATGAAGACAAGCCATGCTGCAGGCCACGTTGTCGGCGCAACGCTGTGCGTCGCCACGCGGTAGAACGAGAAGAAGAAGCAGTAGCTTAGAGTCATGAAGAAGAAGGTCGGCATCTGAGTCAGCGCGTGTCTCCTGCCAGCCTCACCTCAAAGTACGACCTAAAGTCCAGAGTCGGGCGAGACAGCTCCATGACGAACTCGTAATTGATCCGTGCCTCGACAAACGCAACAAGGTTGAGCTCGAATAGCATGGCGAAGAGGACGGGGAGGTAGAGTGCCGAGTAGATCGTAAGCAGGGCGTCCCAAGAAGGGATGGCTTTGCGGGTCTCGGGGTCGAACGCTGGGGGTGAGCGTTCGCAGTAAGTTTGCACCTACTCTTGACAATGGCGAGGACGGCAGGCGGGAGGCCCAGGCCGAGCATGATGCCGGATCTCAGCATGGTCAGGTAGTGCGTGTGGTCGACATCCTGCCTTCGGAGCCTGTCGCGCGCGCGCTTGCCGTCGCCGTGCTCGAAGTGCTCGGTGAACAGCTCCTCCGTCTCCTTGATCAGCCCCTCGATCACCTCACCGCGTGCAAAAGAGCACGGGGCGATCCTGTCATCGGTGTAGAGCTCGAGACAGACAATCTTGGTCGCTTTCTCAAACTTCTTGAGCGCCTTGCGGAAACCCGTGAGGTTGAGAATCTGTCGTCAGCAGCGCTCCAGCGAGCCAACCTACGCGATAGTTCTTGATCAGCTCGAGGTGGCGGTAGAACTCGAGCATGGCATTGCGCAAGTCCCGCTTGTACTTGCCGTATCGCTCCGGGTCGTACTGCCTGGCGGTGGCCCTCACGGCGCTGTCGTCTCCGTCCCTCGACTTCCTGCCGCTGCCGTTCTCGCTGTGGCCGTTGCCGTTCACCGTGTCAGCCGCGCTCTTGCTCGTGGCTGACCCCGGCGTGTCGGCGTCGTCGTCATGGTGCTTGAAGGGATTGCGGAAGTGGAGGGCCGATTCGACTGCGCGCTCAATCGCCTGGTTGGTTCTGGTCGGAATAGCCAGGCCCATGGCGGCCTCCCACTCGGTAGTGCCCTGCGGGTACTCGCGGTGGAACACGCGGCGGTGCTCTGCCAGCTCCTTGAGTTGCTTGCGGAGCTCGTTGGCCTTGCGAACCGCCTCGAGCTCGCGTGAATGGTAGAACGACTCGACCTTGTCGAGCTCGTGGTCCAACAGGTCGAAGAAGGCCTGCTCGTCCGGCGCCAGAGTCTCGTACAGCTCGTCAAACGTGTTCGCCATGCGTGGCTGCAGGCGCGGCGAGGGGAGTTTGAACGAGCCTGTGCAGTGTCAGCGCCGTTGCTTGCCAATAGCCGCTCCTCCACTCGCACCACCCTCCGCTCCAGCCAGCAGATCCTTGCCACCCATCGCCCTTGCCATCTTCAGCGCCAACGGTGCCCCTTGCTCTCGCCTTCGTCCTTGCACGCTCTTGCCCACGCGATACTCACGAAGGCTCTTGGCACCACTGGGTGCGTCGCTCATCCCGGTCGTCGACAGCCCAGCACTCGGCTGCACCCGCGGGCTGACGATCTGGAACTGGGGGCTGAAGCCGGCGTTGAGCGCCGACGGGCTGCGCTTGGGGCGGGGGCTGGCCTTCATGCGGCCAGGGGAGCGGGTAAGCTTGTGCGGCGCGTCTCCCGTGCTCGCCGTGTCGGCGTGCGAGGCGCCGTCGTGACCCTCGTGGCCGCTCTCCCCGATATCCACCTCGGTCGGGGGGTACGCCTGGACGGTGGGCGAGAAGTTGACCCTCCCTGGCGACGCGGCGCCCGCAACGCCCTTGTTCAGCCGCTGCTGGTGCTTGTCACGCGCTGGCTCCGGTGCCGTCGCCGTCGCGGGGTGCTGGAGCGCCGGCTCGCCGAGGTGCAGCGGCGGGGGGAAGGTCGGCGCCGGCGGCAGCGGGGTGCCGCCCGCGATTCCGCGCGGGCTCGTGCCCATCGCGCCGTAGCCTGGGCTTTTCTGCAAGTCAGCTGGTGTCACGGCGCGCGACTCACGCCAGAGCTGGAGAGGCCCGACGCGGGGGTATGGTGCGTGGAGCGCGTCGACACGGGGCTCAGCTTGTCGCCTGTCGGCGCGAGCTTGGCGTCTGGCGCGGGCGGCACGGCACCCCCCGTGTTTGGGGACGCGGCGGCGCCGCTCCCGCCGGCTCGGACGGACGCCGCGCCGGGGGTAGACGGCGGCCTGGCCCCCTTGGCCTTTGACGGGCCGTGGTCGTCGTCGCCCGAGCTCGAGCGGTTACCGTCCTCGTCGGCCTCGGGGTCGTTCTGCTCGAGGCGCGCCGTGATGCGCTTGATCTGCTTCTTGCATGCCCGGTAGTCGATGTAGGCGCGCTTCCACTCGGGCGTCGCATTGTCGTTGAGGTACTGCCCAAACTTCATGGTGAGGAGCTTGGGCCGTCCGGGGGTGGGGGAGGGGAGATGGGGGTGATGGAGTGGATCGGCGGAGAGGCGGGGCGGGGGATGTGATGAGATCGACGACTTGTTTCCGACTCTGCGTCTGTCGGCGTCAGTGTCGGCGTCGGCGTCGGCGGAGCGAGCGCGGCAATGCTGCTCGTGATGTCTGACAGGCCAAGAGCTGCTGCTGCTGCTGTTCAAGGAAGGCGGTTGGTCAAACGTACGGGTCGGCAGGAACAGCACCAACCGAACCCCGCTCCCCCTTCCCTCTCGCGTAATGCACGTGCCGCATAAACAAATGGGACCACGGTATTACCGCCATTTTTCCACCATACAGTGACATTCCTATTACACATCCACTACTATGACGCAGCCGCGGCCTTTGGCGTCCACGACCACATGCCCCAGCCCAACGCGCCCTCGGGCTCGACGTAGATTTCGTTCACGTCGTCGGTCGCGGGGTCCGCAGCGGCGGCAGCGACCACAACTGGGAGCAGGTGCTCGGGGGTGGGGTGCGCTTGGCGGTACAGGGGGTGGCGGAAGAGGTTGATCGTGTCGTCTACGGGCGTGTTGGACTTGACGGCCGCGTCGACGGCGGCGAGGAACGGCTTGCCGTACGTCGTCGGGCGTCGCTGCACTGGCGTCGTCAGTGATGCACGCGACCACTACCCACTGAAATCGCGCAGGTTGTGCACCGCCTGTCCGGTGCCCATGATCCCGTAGCCCTCGTCACTGGCGTCAGCTCGCATGTACGCGGCCGCATACCCACCGAAGCGACGCCAGCGCGCGCCCTAGCCGCGCCGCGCTCACGGGGCTCGAGTCGCCCGGCAGCGACACCTGCACGACGGGGATGTCGGTCTTGCCCTCAAACCCGACGAGGAAGGGGACTGCTGTCAGCGCCGCCGCCGCGCGCCAACCCACCCCACACGCCGTGGTCGAGGCCGCGCTTCTCAGTCGAGTAGTCGACACCAGCCTTGCCCAGCGCGGTTTTGATGTCTGCCAAGAGCTGGGCGTCGCCGTGCGAGTGGAACTGCTGCTTGTAGAACTCTGGGGGGAAGCCGTAAAAGTCGTAGACGAGGGGGTTGGTCGTGTCCTCGTTGACTGGAGTCAGCGCGTCCCACGCCTCAACGCACTGATCACGCCGGCCGTCGGCGCGTCGTTCTCCCAGTGAGCCGATACGACGACGAGCCCGCGGGGCCGCGCGCCCTCGACGAGCTTGCCGTACCGCTGCCAGGCCTTGTACGGCTCCGACTCGGCCTGGAACATGGTGGGCGGGCCCTGGCGTCAGCGCAGTCGCTCAAGCAGCGTACCCCATGCGAGAGGAAGTAGACGGCGCCCCGTTGCGCGGCCATGGTTGCTGCGGAGGAGGAGGAGAAGGCGCGGGGCGAGAGACGGCGGAAGAGGGACGAAATGGCGGCGCTGTGGTCGGCGATGAGGCTGAGCGCGATTCCGAGAGCGATGCACAGGACGCCGGTGTACCCGATGAACTTTGTGGTGAGCATGCAGTGGTGGAGAGGGCTAGAGGTTGCGTCGCGCTGGCTACATATATGCACGAGGAGTGACGATGGCGTCAGACGGCATGCCGCAGCAGTCGGCATGACCAAGCAGTCTCACTGATGGCAAACAAAAGCGCAGCCGTCGGAATGACCGGCCGGCCACTGGCTGGCTGCCTGGCGGACGCTCGGCGCCGCCGATCGGCCAAATCGCCCACACCCTTAGATAACAAAGTGGTCGGCGTCGCCCCGGGACGAGTGCCAGATCATGCAGAGAGACAGTGTCACTAGTTTCTCAATGGGTAGTTGTACAACATGTATGAGGTGGGGCAGCTATGAACCCTTGGGGAACTTGCCAGGCAGGGCCGGCGACCCCGGCGGCGCTGCCTCCTCCGTGGCAGGTGCAGCCGCGGCTCCGTCCGCTTGCAGAGCAGGCGCCGATGGGGGCGCGGGTAGAGGGTCAGAACTTTGCGTGCTAGCGCTCTCAGTCGCAGCTGGAGCAGCACCATCGTTCGGGCCCAGTGCCGTCGTCGAGGCCGCCGTCGTGGCCGTCGCCGTCGCAGCCTTCTTCTCCGCAGCCTTCTTCTCCGCCAGCATCTCCTTGATCGACTTGTTGCAGTAGGGGCATCGTCCTGAGTGCTCCAGCAGCCAGCTGTCGATGCAATCACACTGGAGGAGGGGTCAGCACGCTCTCCATAAGGTTCCCGCTCCGCTTACATGGAAGGTGTGCGCACACGGCAGCTGGCGCAGAGACGGCGCATCGTACATGATGCGGCCAGTCACCTCGCGCGGAGACGTGAAGTTCTCCTGGCATATGCCGCACGACGCTCGGTGAGGAGGTAGCACTACGGCCGGGTTGGGCAGTCGCGACAGGTCGATCTCCCCAATCGGTACAGGCGTTCCCGGCAGTTCAACGGGGTCGTCGGGGTCATCGTCGGGGTCGGGGCTCGGCGGGCCCTCTTTCGGGTCGGGCACATAGCACACGAGCTTGCACTGTAACAGGTCGACATTGGAAAGAGGGGCAGGCTGTGATGCACCAAAGTCCCACTCTGGGATGTCCATGATGCCCGCAATTCTGAGAATAGTCTGCACACCCGTCAGGGAGAGCCGCCACGAGATCACTCACAATGACAATCGCGATGGTATACAGCAGGACGAAGAAGAGTGTGTAGGAGGCGACAATAGCCCAGACGTAGGCGATGGGCACCAGCACTCCCCACCATAGGAGTGGAGCCCCCTTGTAGCACGAGTGCTGTGAGGATGGGGAGGGGCGGAAGAGTAGAACGTGGCCCAGGATGAAGAGTATGAACATGCCCGTAAACGTCCAGGGTTGGATGCTGATCTGCGTCAGCCAGCCCTCCCGTCTGTTGCAACACTCACCGGTGTGCCAGTCTATCCACGGCTATCACCCATTGATCTCTTCTCCGTTGACGGCGCTCGGCGTTCGTGACGTAGGGTGCAGGGTATGGCCCAAACGTCGCGCTCGACGACAACGGACTATCGCCCACGCGAGGCGAGGCCGGGGTGGAAAGATTGGCCGCCGGCGTGGGAGTAGGCAGCTCCGGAGGCCGCAGTAAGGCTGGAGGTAGGGCCGTTATTGCCGGAAGGCCGAGTGCCAGTCCCTGTGGTTGGCTGCCTGTGGGCTCGTCCTCAGGCTTGGACAAGTCGGGGTAAAGCTGAGAAAGAGCCAACGACGGGGTGCTTGCATCTGCTGCAGTAGAGCCAGTTGGTGACGAAGATGACCCCGGAGTCGAAGGGCCAGGCGACATGGCCGCGATTGGGGAGAGGTGGAGAGCCGGCGATGATGCTGATCCTGGGGCCCTTGGCGCGAGACGAGCCGACGGCATCGAGTGCATGTCTGGTAATGAGCGGACACGGGTGAGGGGCATCGGCCGGGGTTGCTCGAGCTGATGCTGGAGCTCTGCCCGCCGCCGCCGCCGCCGTCGCCGTATAGCTGCGGCCGCTTCATGTCCCAGACGGGGACGCTCGACATCGGGCGCACGCGCGGCACGCTGCCGCAGCGTCGCCCTGTACTGCCGGATCATTAACCATGCAGAGGCCGAGAGCGCGGTGGTAATGAAGCTGAGGTTTGCGCCTATCCATGCCTCGAATAGTTGGGGATGGGGGCAATCCTCTGTGGGTTGGTTCTGCTTCTTATGGGGCTGAGTGGGCGAGCGCAGCACAGCGGCGAGGATGACAAGCACCAGGCAGGCTACGGCCTGGGCCCACCACAGGCTGTATTTGAGTATAGAGAAGAATCGTTTCCGCGCTGCGGCGGTAGTCAGCGGATGGGCTATGCTGGCGGAAGGCGCCAACTCACGGCTGGGTCGAGGGGTGTTACCAGGTGGTGGCCTGGTGCCGCCGACCTCCTCCACTGCAACGATGGGCATCGATCTCCTTTCTGTGTGGTGGGGAGAGTCGCTGGTCGAGACGAGAAGGGGACTGTGGACCGTCCCGCCAGCGAGACGACGGTCAATCAGTCGATGCCTGCCGTCGAGACGCGAGACGAGAGGGTCGAGGGGGGGGGGATACGCCGTGTGTTGCTGTATTTCAAGGCGCCCGTCAATGTGACGCGGTGGCGAAGTGGGCGTCGCACGGCGGGGCGATGGCGCGGCAATGCGGTGCGTCTGGTCTTTAACGGGCAAGGTTGAGCGAGGCGAGAGAGTGGGAGAAGGCAACAGTTGGTGACGGACTGTGCGAGCTTGAATGGCAGTCGTGGTGCGAGCGAGAAGTCGACTCGTGTATGTGCGCGTGCGTGCAGGCGTGCAGGCGGGCGTCGAGCGGTCGCGCGAGCGAACGACAGAGTGACGGACGACCTGCGAGCGATGAGCCTTCTACTGCGCGTCTTGCTGCTTGCTCCTCTTGTGGCAGCGGCTACGGCACAACCAGGTCACCCCAGTGGCGCGCGAACAGGCGACCAGAGATTGTCCTGTGCACGCGGTCGTTGGGATGGCCGAGTCGTGCGAGTCGTGACGTCTGCGCCTCGGCTGAGCAATGTGGTGCTTGCTGGTCGTGGGGTATCGTCTGTGCCGCCGTCGACGCGCATGTGATAGAGTCAAGAGTTGTCGATGACCGATGGCCACCCACCCACCCCAGTCCGGCGCGTGCATTGCCCGCGCCGCGGCGCGGCGCGCCCGTCCCGTGGCCGCCCCGTGACGACGGCGGCGGGTGGCGGCAGAGATCTGCATCGCCCCTGGTGTTTTGACCCACCCACCCTACTGATGACATCTTCCGGCACCTCTTGCAACCACACTTTCAGCTGCCTGCTGCATCCTATCTATCCTACTCGACCCGCGCCTGCTCTACTGAATCAGCCTCACTACTGACCTCCTTGTGGGGCGAGCGGTAAAAGACAAAGAAGCCGATGGTCCACAGCAGCATCCACCCGATCTGGAAGTAGAACGACGCCTGGACGTTGCTCCAGTTGTAGAAGCTGCCCGGGTTGACAGTGAACATGCCCGCCTGGATGGAGAAGGACACGACCGAGCCGACCTGGTACGACACCTGGAGCACGGCGCCGGCCACCCCCGACATTTCCTTGGGCACCGAGGTCATGACGCCGACCGAGTTGGCCGCGAACGCAATCGTCATGCCGCCGCAGCCGAGGATGCCGCCGGGGAACACGAAGCGCCAGTAGTCTGTGCCGACCTGGGTGCGCGACTGGGAGAACATGACGTACCCCGTGATGGCGAGGGACATGCCGACGAGGATACTCCAGCGCGGCTTGGACAGGAGGACGGGCTTTGTCGAGAGGCATATCGACACGACGAACATGGCGATGCCCTGCGGCAAGAGGCGGACGGCGGCTATGACGGGGTTGTCGTGGTGGACGTTGACGTACACCTCGACCAGGGCGAGGTAGTTTACGCTCCACCAGGCATACACCTGCAGTCCGAAGACGATCCACACCGTGAAGTTTGGGATGCGCCAGGTCTTGGACGGCAGGATGGCCACGTCGTCGGGGAGGCGGGCCTCCCAGACGAAAAAGGCGGGGAAGAGGACGAACGAGAGGAGGAAGGGGACGAGGAACGCAGCCGTCTTGAACCCGTACGACGCGCCAAACGTCAGGCCGAGGATGAGCAGGATAATCGCCGCGAGCATGGTGAGGGACCCGACGAGGTCGAGCCTGCGCCACTTGGCCCCGGCCCCGGGCTCGGGCACCTCAAGCACGAGCTGGTACTCGCGCGGGTCGGGGACGAGGAAGAAGGACACAGCCGCGACGGGGAGCACGAGCGCCGCGACGATGCGGAAAAACCAGCGCCAGGCCGTCATCTGCCCCGTGCCGGGGATGTGCTCTATGAAGCCGGCGATGACGGTGCCCGTCGCGCTGGCGATCGAGCCCGACATGTTGAAGAGGGTGAAGGCGCGGCCGAGCTCGTGCGGGGCGAAGACGTACGAGATGAGGCGGTACGACGCGGGGACGAGCATGGCGCCCGCGATGCCGGCGAGCGCGCGGAAGATGAAGAAGGCGTACTTGTTGGCCAGGAACGAGGTGATCAGGCTCAGCGTGCCGAGGAGCGCGAGGCCGGTGACAAAGGTCAGCTTGGGCGTGTACAGGTCGGCGAAGCGGCCCCAGAAGAGGAGGAAGGCGGCGAACGTCGCGGCGTAGGATGTCTGCGTGAGTCACCATGCCACAGAAGCGCACTCACGATAACCCACGACTGCTGCTCGACGACGATGCCGAGGTCGAGCGAGATGGGGTACGTGAAGAAGTAGAAGGCGGCGTAGAACCAGACTGGGGTGAGCTGCCACTGCCACGGCGGCTACTCACTGTCGACAAACATGGCGAAGGAGAAGACGAGGAGGAGGGACCACTTGCGGGAGGGCGAGAAGGCGGGGGCGGGGGCGGGGGTGGCCTCGGCGTCGCGGTCGTGCGAGGGGGCCTTGTCGCTCTCGGCGACGGCGGCGGCGTCGGCCACGAGCTCCTTGCCCTCCACCTCCCCGCCCACAGACAACAAGTCCTCACTGCCACGCCCAGCCATGACTATGTACACTACACTATTCACACTGCCTTATCCGCGATAACGAGGGGCGTGCTATCGCCTCGGGTAGATATACCCCACGCGCCGGCACACTCGGCCAGTATCCGCTCGGCTCAGCTTGCCGCCAAGCCAAATTACTAACCGCCCGATAGTAGGCCCGAAGGGGTGGGGGAAGGGAGGCAGGCGGTCGGCACGGCCTGCGTCCCGCACGGCTTGTCCGGCGACATCCAGCTGCGGCCCAGGGGAAGGAGGAGGACTCACGCAGGCTACTCACCCAGGCAGGACGACTCACCCACCTCACCACTCACCGCCGTGTGCCGAGCGGCCCGACTCACATGTGACTGACTCGACCTCACGTCACTCCCCCACCCACCGCTTTGTCACTCCGGCCGAACAGTCGGGCCAAGCTGCGCTGAAGAGAGCTGCGCTGCATCCCGGTGCCGAGGCCGGCCTCCGTTCGGCAGCCGAGGCGCATGCATCGTCGTCGCCGGTGCGCCGAGCCTGCCTCGGGCTCGTCTGACCAGCGAGGTGCGCGAGGTGGCGCGGGGACCCCGCAACCGCGTGGCCGCCACGCGACATTGCCCCCGCGATTTTCTCAAATGTCGGGCAGAGACGTCGAGCTGCCTTCAGTGCTGGTATCACTGTTGTGCACTTGCAACTCGACACCAGCAAACATGTTCGGCGCATTCCGGCCCTCGTCCGTGTCCATGGGCGGACTTTTGTGGTGCGTGCGCTGTCGCCTGCGAGAACGCTACTGACGCCCGCAGGAAGTCGCCCTTCCGCCTGTCGTCCACGCGCAAGGCAAACCTCCGCAAGCGCCTCGCGCGCGTCGACGATGTCATCGCCGCCGTCGCAGAGTCGGGCGTGCAGCTCAAGAACTTGGACCGCGCGCTCGCCCTCCCCAAGGCCAGCGAGATGCCCGCACGCGACAAGTACACCACCTTCGACCCCAAGGGCCGCGACTGGCGCAAGAGCGTGCACAAGGTGCCCAAGTGGACCAAGGTGCGTGATCGGCAGAGGCCGCGCTGACGACCAGTTGACATTACGCGAAAACCCCAAGGGCTTCTAGAGACGACACTGCATGGCCATGTACAACATCCGCTTGGACGATTAGGGTGGGGGCAGGCGTTTGGGGGGGAGCAGACCGCTACGGGGGACTGACGTCGGGGGGGTGGGGCGGAGCGTCGTGGGCAGAGACGGGCACTGGTGTTGACGCGGCGGGGCGGGGCGCGCTCGGGATTCGAACAGCGTTGGTCGGGAACGGGGACGAAGGCGGCTCGAGGCAAGGGATCGGGTCGGCCTGCTTCAGTTGGCAGGACAGGAACGGAAGCCCGCACGACCCGGGTTTCTTCGACGTCGCTAACGGCTGGTCACGGCAGATTGACTCTGGCACTAATGCCGGCACCGGCATGTAGCCGGTATTGATGATGGCGGGACGAATGGGCGAGGACTGCTTCAAGGTCACGGCGCGACGCGGTGCTGGCTCGCGCGCTTGTCGGTAGCGCACAAGCGCTGCCCGTCAGCCCTCATCGTCACCGCGCCGACTCACGTAGTCATACGACCGCACGACCCACGACGTGAGGCACTGGATCACGTTGGGCTCGCGTGAGCTCAGTGTGATGACCGGGCTGACCGTGCAGCGCGTGTACGCCTTGTTCTGGTATGTCAGTCTCGCGCAGGCGGCCACCGCGACCTACGAATTGGCCAAAGACCCAGTACTCGGCCGTCGTGACGGCGAAGAAGTAGACGCGGCTGTGACGGCAGTCGTCGTACACCTGCGCCTGGAGAAGGTTCACCTGGCCGGCCTCGGTCGTGGCCCGCTCGGCGGGCCAGTGCGACCAGCCGTCTGGCGAGCCGGACCTGGCGAACTCCCCCAGCATTGCACCGCTGATCACACTCGGCGGGCGCGCCAGCACGACCATGGCGCGGTCGTGATCGTTGCGCGTGTTGTGGAGGACGAGCGCGCCGAACCCCTCCCACAGCGTCGAGGGCGGGCCGGCGTCTTGGTCGCCGGGCTTGCGCCACACCGGGGACACGGTGCTGAACTTGAACCGGTGCGCGCTGTTGCGTACCATGTGCAGCGCGCAGACGGCTGTCTCCAGCACCTGTCGAGGCTGTCAGCGCTGTGACAGCCTTCGAACCCACGTTACCCCTCAGCCAGTTCAGCAGCCCCTGGTCAGGCCCGATGGGGTCTGAACACTGCGACGCGCTGAACCCTGCTGCATGGAGGGCGAACTTGCTGAAACGTCAGCCTCCCAAACCGGTGAGTTCTTACCCCGCTCACCTCTCGCTTCGCACACGGCGTGAATCCTCAACTGGCGTGTCCGAGATGTGCCTCTCGAGATCTGAGCTGTTAGCCGGGACAACACTCACACTCACTCACGCTCGAGGATACCAGTGCTCCAGTCGCGCCCTGTGTCCCAGGACCGCAGGGCTCGCCCGTCGGCCCGTCCCATCTCTGCCGCCTTGAAGCGCTTGGTCCACTCGACACCCATCCCGCCGAGGCCTGGCACGAGCGAGGCCGCCCATTGCCGCTTGCTGTTGGGAACGATCGTGGGCCAAGAGGAGAAGTCCTCAATGTTCGCCAGACGGAGGTAGGTGGACAGCCTGTCGGCCGGGTGGAGTTCCTTGGCTGGCGGGTACGGCGGGTATGGGCTGGGCTGGTGGCTCTGCCTGGTTGGCTGTGGCGGCCGCTTGTGGCTTGAAATCGGACGGCTGTCTGGTCCGAAGAAGGCGTGGATGAGGTGGAGGAGGTTGTCCTGAGTGCGGCCGTGGCTCTGGCCGGAAGGTGCGGACACAGGGCGAGCGGTCGCAGGACGCAACGCGCGAATAGGTGCCGCCACAGAAGACGTCATGCCAGCGGTGGGCGTCTTGGGCCGAGTGTTCGCAGGGGACTTGGCGCGGGGCGGCATGCTACGCCCCGCCACCGGCGGTGACGGTGGAGCGCGGAGGGCTGGGCGCACCTGGTCCGATTGGATCCTGCGGTGGTTTGGCTCGTTGCGCGGCGGGCCGACAAACTCGACGACGTCCTCGCCACTCTTGCCCGAGCTGTGCCTGTGGTCATTGGGGTCGCAGCTGCCCGACCCCGTGCCGCTGGATGGCCCCACATCACACTGCTTGGTGCGCAGCGAGGTGAAAGACACGCGCGGGCGCAAGCCTTGCTGGCTCGGGTTGCTTGACGATTCGCGAGCTGGGAGCCCCAGGCGCGAGGGCGGGCGCTCATGATTTCCCCGATCGTCAGCTCGGCCCGCTTGCCGACCTTGGCGAGCGCCACGCTCGGCAGCCTCGCCGGTTGTTGGTGCGGTCGTTGGCACGGCGAGTTGTCCTTCGGCGCGGTGGTAGGCGTGACTGCTGGTCGAGTGGCGACTGGTGCTGTCGCCGGCTTTCAGGTTGGTCTTGCTGGCGGAAGAAAGAAGCAGGCGGGTTGACCCCAGAGGTGCGGCGGTGGTGGCGGGGTGTGGGTGGCGATGGGAAGCTGTCGAGAGGTGTTGATTCGCGTCCACCCAGTCGGTCGTTCGCGTGTGGCGCGACGAAGTGGTCATGCAAGTGTGGATAGTGGAGAAGGTGAACTTCGTGAGGTGGGAGCTGGGGAAAGAAGGGAGGCACGAAGGCAACAACAACGCAAGCCTTTAGTACTCTCCCCAAGGTTGAGTGACAACGAGGGAAGGCGATGGAAGGCACTTACGCCGCGCTTTGGGCGCCGGTGTTGTCCGGCTACAGCGGCAACTGGGGGAGATGTCGACTCGCACAGACGCCATTGACGCCCAGCCGCATGTCTGGGGAGTCACAGGTTTGCTGACCGCCCCCGCCTGATTGTTTGCCTTGACAAAGGCAAGGCGCCTCAGCGGCCAGCGACAATGGGTGATCACTGTGGCGCATGGTGCGGTGCGCGTGCCAAGATGACTCCACCCACGTGCCCGATATCCCGGGGTGCACGGGGTGCGCGGGGTGCATTGCTCTTCTCTCCTGGCGGAGTAATGCTCTCGAGGTGGAGTACTGGAGGGCACGTCGTGTGGGGCGCCATTGTGAGGCTTCTTGCTCCTCGTGCTTGGCGTGAGGCTGTGACGGAGACGTCATTGCTGACCCAGAAAAGAGCGTGCACACACGCATGCACGCACAGACGACGTGACCAGGATCCGGTTGTGGCGTCGTGTGGCGGTGGTTACTCCCGACCAGCGCGGGAGTGACGATAAGCAACCGTGATCCGAGGAGATCCTCCCGGGACGTCTCAAGTGCAGTGTGCAAATGCGTACGGGGATGGATGTCCGACCTCTGGATCCCCG
Source organism: Vanrija albida (assembly GCF_041260175.1). NCBI lineage: Eukaryota > Fungi > Basidiomycota > Tremellomycetes > Trichosporonales > Trichosporonaceae > Vanrija > Vanrija albida. The sequence goes on along the minus strand of NW_027191420.1, from coordinate 1,191,957 downwards.
ATGCTGTAAGCAACCATTGGTCAGTGGGTAGCGCTCCGTCAGTTGCCAGGAATGCCCTTGGAAGCGAAAGTGAAGCTCTGCTCCACGCCACATCCGTAAATGCTATATTCATATCCGTGGAACACGAAGGAGTGTAGTGGCGGCCATAGGGATGGAATCGGATCTTCGTGGTCGCTGGATGGTTGCGCGTTGCGGGGACGGTGGAACGTCAATGGTATAGTCGTTGTGATGACTGGTGGGCCGAGAAACATAATACACGGTGGGGCTAGAACTGGTTCGTTAAACTTCATGCTGGTGGTTCATTGAGGTCATTGAGCAGTGTTCGTGTCTTGCGAGACCTCAAACGGCCACAGGGTGGCGACGGCCGTTGTTGTGGCGACCGGACCTGGACGGCTTGGGGGACGATGTGACGGAGTGGCTGTCAGAGGTCACGGTCTTGGAGGGCGTGCCCTCGTCGTCCGTGGCACTGTGCTTGAGGAACTTGCCGGCACCAGGTGTGCCCTTGGCGCGCCCGTTGCCAGTCGAGTTCCGCGACGACCCCGAGCCGCGACCCTTGCGCCTCGACACAGCCTTGGTCGGGGATTCCTCTGGGAGGTTGACCTTGCGACTGACATCGCGAAGTGTCTTCACTGGAGATTCGGCTGGCTTGGTGGGCTCAACATGGACGGGGCCCTCGGAGGCCTTGTCCGTCATGTACGGCTTGAGAGGGAGGTGCGAGATGTTCTCGTTACGCGGCTTGAGCTTGTGGGATCAGCGACGGCTATCCAATTCGACTTACTGCGTGCTGACCAAAGCGCTTGTACAGGTGATCCACAGTGAGGACTTCAGCGAGACCACCACCAGCAGCCATTGGCGAGGCAGTGACGGATGGCTTCATCACCTTGGACTGGGGGGAGCCGTGGGGGTACTTGGCCGGTGTGTTGTTGGGAACCTTGTTGCGCCAGTTGATGCTAGCTTCCGCCTTGCTGGCAGAGAGATGTGGGTACTGATGGCTGTAGGCTGCCTTTGACTCAATGGAGTTGATGTTGCTCGGGATTTGGACACTGTACACAGTCTTGGTGTTGGGGTCAACGAGCTGGAGAGGAGAGTAAGGGAACCCCGGGACGCCGAGCCCATCCTGGGGAAGCTGCCACATGGCACCGCTCGCCGAGTGGATGGCGTAGTCAGGTGACGGCATCACTGGGACCTGTTGGATGTAGTCATGAGCATAGGGATACCCGACTCCAAGGTGGGAGTGAAGGTCGAGGTGCTGCATAGTTTGCTGGTTGTGGGCCTGGGGGGGATACGTTAGAACGAAGGAGTAGAGACCGAGGTGACTCACGTCATGAGGAAGAAACGAGGACGGAATCTCGCCACTGTTGACCTGTGCCACAAGGCGAGGGGCACCTTCCTTCTTGATCCCAATGATTTGGTGATAGTCACGGATGATGAGCGGGCGCCTCGTGGCCCCGGCGGCGATGCTGCTGTCGCTCATCATGCCTGAGGAGACAGAGTGGTAGCTAGAAGACGACACGTTGCGCGAGCCAGAAGGGTTGGGTTCGCGCAGGTGCTTCGACAACTTCTTCTCGGGCTTCTCGTCGGCCGATTCCACCGCACGGACACCGAAGACGTTCGCCATGTAGGCATTCTGGTCTGACACAGTTGCATCGACGCCACTGGAGAAGATGTTAGCAAGGTGGCACGACTGGAGAGGTACTTACCTCGGGTTCCTCGCGTACGGGAGCGAAAGAGGCCCGTGAAGAAGGGGAATGGGACGCTCGCGAGCTCCCGCAACAGGACGGATAGGCTTGGCCTTCTTCAGCTGCTCCTGCCGCCACTTGGATAGGATGCTAATGTCCTCGGGCTTGGAAGTCGGCGCCGCGGGAAGAGCACGTGGAGTCTCCTCACTCTCGTCGGAATGGTTAATGGCAGCGAGAGGGTTCGAGTGCTTAGGAAGAGGGAGTGAGCCAATGTCACCCGGTTTCTGGCGGCTCGGGGAGGCCTCCATCTCCGCGGCAAGAAGGCGGCGGCGATGGTGAATGTATGACAGTGGCTGGGGTCCGAGGAAGATCTCCAAAGAGGTCGAGGAGGTAGAGTCGGGCCCCGTGGAGGGAGTTGTGAAGGAGACGTCACCCGAAGACTCGGTGTTGCCAGGCGTGTGGAACGGGTCATCCACGATCTTGATTGAGGAGTTGGATTTGACAGAATAAGGGGTAGAGGATGCCATGGATGAAGGGGGATGCTCGCCGGGAGAGCACTCGATGTGGGGGAGGGGGGATCCAGACAGAGTAGTGTCAGGCGTGTGATGCGCAATGGCGATGGGCCTATGGAGGTGTCAGGGAAGGTCCGCCGTATGGGAAGGAAGACACAGCCCGCGACTCACTTGGTGTTGACCTCAGTGGTCAGCGATTGGTCCGCCGATTCAACCGCTGGAGCGACGACCTTGATGTCCGCTGGGTTCGGAGAGGAGGACATCATGGATGTCGACCCAGGTGGGAAGATTGGATGACTGATGTCTACAGAGTGATACGGTACAGAGGCGTGGTCTGTTGACAACGGGGACGGTGGTCAAAGAACGTTGGCGTTGAGCCTCGAGGTAGACGGGTGACGTGTTATCAATGGGGGGCAATGGTCAGAAAGGGAACGTTGGTGGGTGGAAAGGAAAGTGACAGAGGAGGAAGAGGACGAGACGATGAATGGGAAAGAGGAAGAGAGATGAAGGAGAGAGAAATGAGTTGGGGGAGGGTAGGGTTAGGGGGGGGGAAGGCAGCGCTGGTGGTAAGGTGGTTGACCTTCCTCGCTGCTTGCACTGAACCCCCCTTCCTCGCTGCAGCTGCCCGCCCGGCACGCCTCTACCAGGCGCGACTGTTTTGATGGACGTCACGAGTGGAGGTCAAGTAATGTCTGGTGGCAAATCTGGGATAAATGAAAGAAAAGCGAAAAACAAATAAAAAGTCGGCAGACAGTCATGTCCAGGAAGATCAGCTGGGTGTGTGATGTCTACGAGCTTGTATGGTCGTTTGACAACACCAAAGCTATCTCGTGTAGCAACACCATCGCAGCAACAAACGCCAAGATGGTCAAGTCCCGAGTTTCGAGGGGTATCCTCCTCACCAACAACCTGCCTCAGCTGCAGAACCTGATCAAGGTTGGTGCAGCACTCCACGGCACAGAGACGTCTTGCTCACATCTCACAGCGTGACCCCGTCGCGTACAAGGAGGAGTTCATGGTCCAGTACAACCACTACGTCTCGCTCCTTCGTCTCCAGACCGTTGCGCCGGCCACTGGCTCATCATCTACGTCGAATGAGAAGTCTACCGAGCTCTTCGGCGAACTCATCACGTTCGTGAGCCAGTGTGCTCAATGCTACCCGACCATCACCAAGGAGCTTCCCCAGCAGCTGCGCGCTCTCCTCCTCGGCACCGAGGGCGTCATGGCCTTGACTGGTGACCTTCGCGAGTCAGCCGTCAAGAACCTTGTCATGCTTCGCAACAAGGACGTTATCGACTCGGTCGAGTAAGTCGCAGTCCGAAGGCAGCTGCTGATCGTACAGGCTGCTCCAGACTCTTCTCCCCCTCCTCCCCCTGGTGTCCAAGGATCTCCGTTCGACGATCAGGAGTACTATCCTTACCGACATTAAGACGTCTAACCAGCGCACCAAGAACCACCGCCTGAACCGCATTGTGCAAGGCCTCCTGTTTGGCATGATCGAGAACGGCATGGGCGGCGAGGTTATCGGCAACAAGGGCAAAGGAAAGGGCAAGGAGCAGGGTGGTGAGGCCATGTGGGCTGTCATGATGGTGCGCGAGCTCTGGCGTAAGGGTGTCTGGTGAGTCTAGTCGGCTATCTTGCGACGTGCGCTGACGAGGACCAGGACCGACGCCAAGACGGTATCCATCGCTGCTCTCGCCGTCTTCCACCCCAACACCAAGGTCCAGTCTGCGGCCATTCACTTCTTCCTGGGATCGGATACCGATGCCGACCGCGAAGATGACTCGAGCGACGAGGAGGACGGAGTTGTCGCGAGCCGCCGCAACGTCAAGGGCATGGAGCACAAGATGGGCGTCGGCAAGCACGGCAGGAAGCAGCAGCGCCAGCTTGAGAAGCTGAAGACTGGTCTGTCCAAGAAGCGGAAAGAGAAGGCCGCGGCCATCTCCGTCAACTTCCCAGCCCTGGAGTTGTTGAACGACCCCCAGACGTTTGGCGAGAAGCTCTACGACAACTTGAGCCGCTATGGTGAGTTTCAACTTGTGAGGCTGTGCTAAAGCTATCAGACAAGCAGTACACGCTCGAGCACAAGGTTCTTATCATGCAGCTGCTCTCGCGTGTCATGGGCGCGCACAAGCTCTGCGTCCTTGGCTTCTACAGCTACGTCATCAAGTACCTCACGTACCACCAGCTTCAGGTTACCCTCATTCTGGTCGCCCTCGCGCAGTCGGTGCACGAGCTCACGCCTCCCGACGTCCTTACTCCGGTCATTCGCAAGCTGGCCCAGGAGTTTGTCCACCCAGGTGTCGGTGCCGAGGTCATCGCGGCCGGTATCAACTCGATCCGCGAAGTTTGTCGTCGCCAGCCTTGGTGTATGGAGGAGGACCTGCTCAGTGACCTGATCGAGTACAAGAAGTCCAAGGACAAGGGCGTTGCGACTGCCGCTGGTGGTCTGCTGTCCCTCTTCCGTGAGGTCAACCCTGGAATGCTCAAGCGTCGTGACCGGGTGAGTTGGGACACGCCAGGTGTAAGAACACAACTGATACACCTCACAGGGCAAGACGGCCAGCATGGGCCTCATCGACGGGCAGGTGCCCGAGTTCGGCCGCACCAAGGAGGTTGCCGACGGCATCGACGGCCTCGAGCTGCTGGAAGAGCACTTCAAGAACATGCGCAAGGAGGCCAACGGCGGTGTCAGCGACGACGAGGACCTCGAGATCGACGAGGACGACGAGGCTGGTTGGGACAACTGGGACGTCGAGTCCGAGGACGGCTCTGACTCTGACGAGTGGAACGACGTGTCGTCGGACGGCGAGGACTTTGAGATCAGCGATTCGGAGGACGAGGACGACAAGCCCAAGTCGAAGAAGGCCCGCCTTTCCAAGAAGACCGAGGAGGAGGAGGAGGAGGACGACGACGCCAAGTCTGTTGTGTCTACCGCGACCTCGACGGCTACCGAGGCGAGGAAGATCTCGCTGCTCGCGCAGCAGAAGATCCTCACGCCTGCCGACTTTGCGCTGCTCAACGAGCTCAAGCTCAAGGCTGCTCAGGATGCCGTTGAGAAGGGTGGTGGCTCTGCTGCCAAGCGCAAGCTTGCTCTGCTCGAGGCGTCCAAGCGCAGCGTCGGCGAGGACGAGCAGAACCGCTTCCTTACCGAGGGCGAGATTCTTGGTGCTCGCAAGAGGACCAAGCAGGACTACGAGGAGCGCATGGAGAGCATCCGCAAGGGCCGCGAGGGCCGCGAGAAGTTCGGCTCGATGAAGGGCAAGAAGAAGAAGGATGCCCCAAGCTCTTCTACCAACCGCGAGAAGGCGAGGAACAAGCCGCTCATGATGGCTATTCAGTGGGTGTTTCGCCTCTTTGCTGTTGCTGACGCTTCCCAGCTCGAACAAGGTTGTGCAGAAGAAGAAGGCGTCGCTGCGCGACAAGCAGATGCGTCTTCGTGCTGCCATCGACAAGCAGAAGAAGTCGAAGTTTTAGAGAGCTCTTGTCACTTGTTGCTTCATCCTGTGTTCACTTCTGTAACCTCTATGCATTTTCCACTGGGCATTAGTAAACCTTGGCAGCTCGTATTAGCTCTGTCCAGACCCAGAAACGTGGGGCGGCTGGGTTAGGATGACGATCTGGACAAGCTCAAGGCCCGCACATGGCATTGAGGGCATTACCCAAAGTGGACATGGAAGATGTCTTCTTTGGGTCAAGGGAGGGGGCAAAGGGAAGAGACGAGGGGAGGGCGGAGCAGCAAGAAACGCGCCTAAGGATTTCCGATCAAGGAGCCGCGGCGCGCAAACGCGCCGTTTGCGCCATTGTCGAGCGCGAGGACGACGAGGGATTCAAGGAGCAGCGCGTGGGGCGGCGTGTGGCGCGTGCCCTGGCCCTCATGCTGCTTGCGGCTGGCGCGTCTGGCAGTGGCAGTGGCAGGGTGGCAGTGGGCCAGAAGGGGCAAGAGGAAGAAGTGGGTGCAAACGAGGGTGCGTGGTGTGTCGTGCGTTGTGCGTCGCCGTGCGGCCGTGCATACATGGCGAGCAGAGCATTGAGAGGGCGAGGCGGTGGCGGCGCCGACTTGACGGTGCTGCAGTGGTGTCTCTGGTACCGGGCCTGGTCGTCGGAAGCATCTGGCTCGTTGCCTGACCCATCTGCCTGGGCCAAAAAACGACGACGGCAGTGGGCGAGCCAGGCACGGGCCCCTGGCTTGTGCCGGTGCTGGGCGTGCCCCCCACTTTGGGTCCTGGCTGGTACCCACCCCACCCAGCCGGCCATCGTCACGACGCAGACCGCCCAGTCCAAGCTTGTGCCGCCCCTCCGCCCTCCGCCCCGCCCGCTGCCTGCCCCCGCCCTCCCCCCCCCCCTTACTTACCAACAACACGAGCCAACCAACGACGCACTGCACTGCACCCACCTGCGACCACCAGCGACACCACCACCGCCGCTCGCTCGCTCGCTCGCTGCTTGCACGCTGCAGCCGCCTGCCCCCTTTTACCTCACTCCATCAGCAAACAATCAACCATCATCCATAAACAACAAGCACCGCGACTGCACCGCACAACTCTCACACTTTCCCTTACCACTCCTCACTGTCAAAGCGGCAACTCTCCCCCCCAACCCCCTCACCCCTCGCAGTCAGCGCCCAGCCACCCCTTCCCCCCCGCCCCGCCCATCCACCCACCCACCGCCTTTGCCAGCAACCAAGTCTCAGTCTGCCCGCACGGTCCGACTTTTACACCACCCACTCGCCCTTCCCCCCCTCCCCCTCGCTCTCACAGCACTCACCCCCCCTCGTCACGTAGGACGAGGAAATGGCAACATCTTCGGGCGCACCGCCATCCAACACGGCCGACACTGTCCCTCAAGCCGCTCCTGGGTCGTCGGCCAACACATCAACCGGCGCGGATGTCTCTTCTCCCGCAGCCGCGTCCTCGTCTGGCGCAGTGACCGGCCAGCCGCCAGCCGAAGCGGCGGCCCCGGTCGCCGCCCCCGCGGATGCGTCGACGTCGTCGCAGTTAGCAAAGGCATCCTCCTCTGCGCCAGCACCAGCGGCCACGACGGCCAAAGGCGGCAGCGCCGAAAAGGCTCCTGCTGCTGCCGCTGCTGCCCCCGTGCCTGCAGCTGCCAAGTCTGTGCCGGCCAAGCCCGCGTCCAAGAAGAGACGGAAAAGAGGTGGTCTGGCGTCCATTTTCGTTGTCCTCGGCTGTCTTTCAACCGATGACTTTGAGGACATTCCGCCCGCAAAGTCGACCGCGACCTCCAAGCCCACGGGCCCGAGCCAGCCATCCGGTTCGGCGGCGACTGCGACGGCGGCCAAGACGGCCGTCGTGCCTGCTGCCGCTGCCAAGGACTCGACTGCGACCACTTCGAGACAGCCGGATGCCGCGACCAACGGCGAGAAGGTTGTCGACAAGTCGGCGGACCGAACCTCGACCCCGCCGCCAGTGATCCCCCTCCCAGACGGTCTGGTCCCGGCGAGTGAGCCCACCACTGCGCCCCTTGAAGAGGTGAGAGCTGCCGCCCCTTGTGCACTCTGCTGTGGTTCCCATTGCTGACATTCATCCTTTCAGACGGCTGGCTTGACTTCTGCGGCTGTTCAGGCTCCGGGCTCAGGCTCAGAGATCATCCACCAGCACATGCTGCACCGTAGCGAGTCGGAGCACCACCTCCCCCACGCCCACGCCGGTGCCGAGGCCCACAACAAGACGGACACGAGCGGCGGCTACTCGGACCTCAGCGACTCGGAGGACCCTGATGCCAGCGCCGGTTCGCAGGAGCTGTTATACGGCGACGAGGACTACGAGGACGAGGAGGACCGCTTGATTGCGCAGGGTGGTATTGGTATCCCCATCGACGAGGTGAGTGTCGCGACGACGCGCCAGCGTTGAGAGGCGCCGTTGCTGACATGGCCAGCACGGCAACCCCGCACCATTGTTGCCCGAGATTGACAAGAGGGACACTGGCCGCAAGTGCTTGGTCCTTGACCTGGACGAGACTCTTCTGCATTCCAGTTTCAAGGCGAGTAGATCAGAGTCGCCGCGAAGCGGACATTGGGCTAACGCGCGTTACAGATGTTGCCATCGGCCGACTACATTGTCCCCGTCGAGATTGAATCGCAAACGCACAATGTCTATGTTATTAAGCGCCCCGGTGTCGACCACTTCCTGTCCGAGATGGGCAAGATCTATGAGATTGTCGTCTTCACCGCAAGTCTGAGCAAGTATGCCGACCCCGTGCTCGACATGCTCGACGTCGGCCGGGTCGTGCGCCACCGTCTGTTCCGTGAGAGCTGCTACAACCACAAGGGCAACTATGTCAAGGTGAGTCGGCGCTGGCGCATGTCATTGGGCAACAACTGACCCATACTCTAGGACCTCTCGCAGCTGGGTCGCGACCTCTCGACGTCTATAATCATTGACAACTCGCCCGCTTCGTACATTTTCCACCCCAACAATGCTGTTCCGGTTTCGACATGGTTCAACGACCCTCACGACACTGAGCTCACCGACCTTTGCCCGTTCCTGGCCGACATGGCGACCGTGGACGACGTCCGCGGCGTGCTCGACGGCAGCATCTAATACAGCGTTTCTTTGCAACCCACCACATTGTCATCGTCTCACCACGTCCACCACCACACCGCACCCACCACCGCACCCACCACCACCACCCACCCATTCATACAGGCCGTCGTCTAATCGTCTGACTGGACTTTTGCCGTGATACTTCCTCTACATTTGCGCATAGTCTATTGTCTCTTCGCACTCTCCACGAGATACCCCGATACCAACATTTGTACACTTTCCTTGGCGCTGTGGCCTCTTCACATCACACTGCGTGCGTCCCTCGTCCCTTAAAGCGTTTGTTACAGCCTCGAACCCCTAGTCAATACACTCTTTGTCTGTCTGCACATGCGCATTGATATCCGCACATGCACAGTATGCAGTGGGAGGGGGTGTAAGCCCTGGTAGCGTGAGTGATGCAGCGGATCGAGGTCGCACGCGGGTAATGCCGAATGGGCCGGTGCGCGTGAAGCGTCGCTCGCGGCGTCGCGGTTATTTCCAACACTTGTGAGCCGAAGTTCCAATGACGGCGTTGGAGTCTTGTCGTTGTTGGACGGCCCGATTTCCAAGGACGCGGCGTGTTTTCCACAAACGGTGGCTGCGAATGGACCATTGCTATCGCCCTATCGAATAAGAGCAGCGCCGTGTCCGCATCACATCGCCCTCGACTTGCATTCCCCTCCAACTCAGCCCCACTCACACCATGCTCGCTGCCCGCTCCTCCCGCGCCGCTCTCGAGCGCCTCGCCGCCGCGCCCACCACCGGCCGCCTCGTGCTCCGCGGCTTTGCGACCTCGCGCGCCCAGGCCGAGAAGGTAGGCTTGCCCCCCCTCGCTCCCACTCACGCCCAGCTCAAGCGCACGCCGCTGTACGACTTCAACGTGAAGAACGGGGGCAAGATGGTGCCGTTCGCGGGGTGGGACATGCCGCTGTCGTACGGCGACGTGGGGCAGGTCGCGGCGCACAAGCACGTCCGTGAGAGCGCCGGCCTGTTCGACGTCTCGCACATGGTGCAGCACGAGTTTACCGGCGCCGGCGCGCAGGACTTTTTGCTGTCGCTGACTCCGACGTCGCTCGACAAGCTGGCGAACAACACGAGCTCGCTCTCGGTCCTCCTCAACGACGAGGGCGGCATCATCGACGACACGGTCATGACCAAGCAGGCAGAGGACGGGAGCAGGTGGTACGTCGTCACGAATGCCGGCCGTGCCGACGAGGACATTGCGCACCTCGACGCCAAGATCGGCGCGTGGAATGCCGAGCACAAGGACAAGCCGGTCAACTGGAAGATCCTCGAGGGATACGGCCTCGTCGCGCTCCAGGGCCCCAAGGCCGCCGACGTGCTCCAGCAGCTCACGGGCGCCGACCTCTCCCAGCTCAAGTTTGGCGGCAGCCTCTACGCCGAGATTGGCAAGGACAAGGTCCGCTGCCACATTGCGCGTGGTGGCTACACTGGCGAGGACGGGTTCGAGGTGGGTTGGGCGGGTCCTGCCGGCCGACAGGTGGCTAACGGCACCAGGTCTCCATCCCCCCCGCTCACGCCGTTAGCGTCACAGAGGAGATTACCGCCAACCCCGACGTGTGGCTCATCGGCCTCGGCGCGCGCGACTCGCTCCGCCTCGAGGCCGGCATGTGCCTGTACGGCCACGACCTGGACGAGAGCGTGAGCCCGGTTGAGGGTGCGCTTGCCTGGCTCATCGGTGCGTCGGCCTCTCCCCCTCCCTCGCCTCTGTGCGCTAACTTTGTCTAGGCAAGGACCGCCGCACGCCCGAAACCGCAAACTTCCCCGGATCCAGCCGCATCCTCGCTGAGCTCGGCAAGCCCGGCCCCGCGCGCCGCCGCGTCGGCTTCACCATTGCCGGCTCGCCCGCGCGCGAGGGCTCCAAGATCTTCGACGCAGAGGGCAAGGAGGAGATTGGCGTCGTCACGTCCGGCATCCCCTCGCCCACGCTCGGCACAAACGTCGCCATGGGATACGTCAAGAACGGCCACCACAAGAAGAACACAAAGGTCCAGATCGAGGTCCGCAAGAAGCTCCGCGAGGCCACCGTCACCCCCATGCCGTTTGTGCCTACCAAGTACTACAAGTAGACGAGCAGAGCAAGTAGCATTGGTGCGGGGCTGCAAGTGACCGCGAGCACTTCAACGTCTCGCAAGCCGACGCCCACTTCAACGTCTCGCAAGCCGGCGCCGCCCGCACCGCCCGCACCCCACCCACACCCCCCCGTTGTCCACGCCCCCGTGTCCATATTTGATTTCATTAAGAGCCGCTGTCTGTCATGATATTTGGGTTATACACAAAGCAGGTATTGACGTCGAGCGAGCTACGAGTGTCCATGACCTTTGTACAAGGGTAAGGAGAGGACGTCGGTTCCTAACCGACGAATGGTGCTATTCACAGTGACTACCGCGTTACCTAATGACCCAGAGAGAGGGAAGGGAGGGGAGGGAGGTTAGGTGCGCGCACAGATTATAGGGCGCAAGCGATCGCACCGATGAGGGCGGCACCAAGGACCAGAGCAGACGCAAGGGGCGCCGACAGGCTCGCGCCCGAGCCACTTGGCTGGGCATTGCTGACAGAGGGAGCAGCAGGGCCATTCGTCACATTGACGTCGGGGGCAGCAACAGGAACCGGCTTGGGCTTGAGAGGAAGGTCGCTGCCGACAATGCCGACACCGTACGCCTTGGTGGTAGCGCCGTCAAGAGTCCAGGCGAGGCCACCAAAGATGTGTCCGATGAAGACCTCGTCGTGCCACGTCTCGTTGGCGTGGCCAAGACCGGTGTAGAAGGTGCGGCCTGCACCCGGGGCACCAGCGAGGAGGGGCACAGCAGAGTAGGGGCTCTCGATACCCCAGGCGATGGGGTGAGGGCTGCCCTGGTTCGGTCCACCGTCACCACCGTCGTCTGGGCACGTCAGATCTGCGCCAAGCTATAATGCTCGCTCTACGCACTGTTGAAGCTCGACTCGTTGACCGTCAGGTAGACAATAGCCTTCTCATTGCGCGGGTTGTTGGCGAAGAAGTAGACCTCCTCGGGCTGCACGAGCTGTCAGTGCCGAGCTCGAGGCGCTGAATCTGCCAGCACCACTCACGTAACGCCACTCCTTGGGAAGGTTGACTGTCGAGGGGTGGTTGTCATCGAGCTTGAGGAAGGTCTGAAATGGCTGTCAGGGCTGGTTCTAATGATAAATCGCCGCAACTTACCGCGTTCTGAAACGACGGGTGGTAGTTGAAGATGCCTGAGAGGAGAAGTATTAGCAAAAGGCACGGGCGATGCCGTCCACGGTGCGGGTTCTGCACGTGGCGGTGCATGGCGACAACCGAACTCGGAACTCACCGCCCTGGGTCTGACGGAACATGGTCGAGTTGGTGAGAGCCGTTGCGGCGCAGTGGACGCCCATGTAGTGGCCACCGCTCTGGACATAGCGGTGGAAAGCATCCTGCCCGTCCTGGTCAAGAACTGATTAATCTGTTAGCTTGTTGTTTCGACTAGTGGCAGATTCAAAAAGTGTGCCAAGAATGGGCGTCGGGGAATGGTGGGCAGAGGTCGATCGCACGCGTGCGCGCGCGCGCGCCAGCCCTCGCGCCCGAATCCTTGGGACATTGTGCGTGCGAGATCCGAGCACAACTATGCAACACTTACCATCTTCACCCGAAGCAGAAACAAACAACAGTCCGTCAAAGTTCTTGAGGTAGTTGTCGTTGAAGGCACCCTTGTCCCTGCGCCTGTGTCAATGCTGCGGTCAAAGGATGGCTGTACACCAGCCATCCCCATCCAGATCCAGATCCAGATGCAGGATAGGATGGCTGATGTCTGATGGCTGATGTCTGTGTCATGTCGGCTTACTCTGTAAAGTTGAACGAAATGCCAAAGCGGTCCGCGTTCTGGCCGAGCACCTCGATGGCAGTAGGAATCGAGTCGTGACGGAAGCCCGTGGTACCGGTGAAGACGAGGACGCGAGGTGTGTGAACGGGGCCGTCTGCTTGGACGAGGCCGGCGCCAAGGACGAACGCCGAGAGAGCTGCGGCGCCAAAGCTAAGCATGGTGGTGGCCAAGACGAGGTTTTCGTTTAAGAGAGTAAAGGAAGAGAGGAGAACCCTGTCAAGCCCCGCGCAGTCGTTTGCGGGGGTGGTGGCTAATAGGGAAGGAGGAAGATGGTCGAGATCGCCAGCGAGCGGGCTGAGGTTGTGGTAGTAGTCGTGGTGTGGGGGGTGAGCTCGTCGCCGACGTTGATGACTCGGGGTAGTCGTCGAAGTTGGGGGGGTGGGTCAAAAGGAATGGAGACAGAGTAAGGAAAGAAGAGGAAGATGATGTTCTGATTCCCAAGTATAAGGCTCAAAGCGGGTCGAGCGTCCCAAACAGGGTCGACGGGCGAGTGAAGGGGGTGTGGTGTCGGACGGGGGGGCTGGGGGGAATGTCAGTTTGGTTCATAGGCACTTGTCCAGGTACGCTGTGTACACTTCAGTCGCACTCTCTTTGCATGCACACGCCAGTCGGCTCTTCCGTTCCACACACTCGCTCCCTCTGCCGGACTGGGTCGACCGACAGAGAGATATTTTGGGGGCAGGCGGATGACGCGGGGGGAAAGAGGGGGGGCGAGCAGCCGACAACAGACTCTGTTGTCCAGCCAACCATCCGCAGCAGTGGACAGCCGGGCAGGCGGCGGCGTCGGGGGGGCGCCAGGGCTGTCCCTCGCCGTCCGGCCGGCAAGAGGGCCCAGCAAGTAAGATAGCAGCAGAGGGCGAGCGAGGCCTACGGAGAGCCAGAGCGAGAGCGGGTACCCTCTGCTTCCCACCCCAGGTGGAAGGGGTGGAGGGGAGGTGGGCTGTCTGCCTTGAGCCCCGCGCGCTGAGCGCGTTGTTGACACTTTGACCCAAAAAGGCACGCCTGACCCGCTCTCGGCCGACTGTTACGGCTCCCGTCGTATAGGCATACCCCGTCCACCCCGTTCACACACGCCACCAGCGACGTAAAGTACCCGAGGCGTGAGCGAGGGGCGTAAACAATAACAGGGGCGCGGCGGCGGCGACGAACGCTTCAGGCCGCGCGCGCCGCGTGTCAGCCAGGCGAAGGCATCGAGGGCCACTGACGCTCAGACGCTGACACTTCACGCCATCTCTGATGCTACCACCCCACATTCCACCGACGCGTCCTCTGCTCTCGCCCGACACGCGTTGAGTGGCTGCACAGTCGGCCGACGACGGTTGTTATGCTTTTTGCTGTTGCGGCACGACGTGTTCTTTACCTCATGCAGGTCGGCCGAGCTGCATGTAGGATGGGACGGGGGGCCACGTTGCATGCAACGGGCGGCGGAGTGCCGCCCGCAGCCAGCGCAGCACGTCGCCATGGCAATGGAGTTGTTTTCGGCTGGCCCCCCGGTGTTTGTTGGCTGTTTGCCAGAGCTGGAACAACAGCCAAACAGAGTGCCTTGAATTGAGAGGTGAAAAGTGGGCTGTCGTAGCCTGCCAGCCGTGTCCCGCCCGGCCGTCCGCCCAGAGTCTTGGTGTGCTTGGGAGCAATGCTTCATTCCGCGCTGCCCACCGGCGGCCATTTCATGCATGTCTCGAGAGTGTGGTGGGAAGCGGCTGCGGTGAAACTCGGGCGCGAGGACGCAACAAGAGAGTTGTTGGGCTCGTCGATTCCCAGCGAGGCGGCCACTTGTTTATGGGTGTCGGAGAGGATGAAACAGGAACCCTCAGGAATGCGGACTCGTGTTCCTCTCTGTCCCCTAGCCTCCCGACGGACGGATCCCTGACACAACAACGCTGCCACGCCTCTGGTCTCGTGGCAGCGGCGACTGGCTACAGGGTTGCAGCAGCAGCACGCTCGTCCCGTGTCCCCGTCCCAGGAAACTAAGAGGAGCACCAGGATCGACTCCACGCTCCTTGGCCCCACACTGCCACGGCACACGGCTCGGCTCTTCACGTGGCTCTACCCGGAGCTCCTCAACCTTCCAAGCCGGCACGATACCCGGCTCCCCACGACCAACCCCGCTAGTCCAAATACAATGGCATCGTTCTACTAATGCGGTAAATAATGCAATAACACCCTTCCAGCGATCAATGTACAGAGGCGGAGGCAGACAAGTCAGCAAGTGTATGGGGTTTTGGTGGTTTAGATGAGGTTCTGGCTCTCAAGGATCATGATGATCGAGTGGACAATCTCGGGCACAGAGTCGGTGCGGAGGTCGCACGTAAAGTCGGCGTTGGTGGGCACCTCGTAGTCGTCGAGCTCTCCCACACGGGCGCGCTTGTACAGGCCGCGGCGGTCGGCCTTCTGGCAGTGCTCGAGGGGCGTGGCGACGTGGACGAGGAAGAAGTTGCCGCCGGGGCCGGTGACGGCGTCGCGGATGGCCTTGCGCGAGCGCTCGTACGCGGCGGTAGGGGCGGCAATGACGGCGGCGCCGGCCTTGGTGAGCTCCGAGGCGACAAAGCCAATGCGGACAGAGTTGGTGTGCTTGTCGTCGGGCGAGTAGCCAAGCTCGGGCGAGAGCTCGGCGCGGATCTGCTCACCGAGCAGAAGCGTGACCGAGCGGCCGCCGTGCTGCTGCAGCGTAACCTGGAGCGCGCGCGCGATCGTGTCCTTGCCCGAGTTGTGCAGGCCCGTGAGCAGGATGGTGAAGCCCTGCTTGGGACGAGGGGGGTACGAGTCGCGGAGGACCTTGACGACACCAGTGTACGAGAACCAGTCGGGGATGGCGGCGCCGGTGCGGAGGCGCTTGCGGAGCTCGGTGCCCGAGATGTCGGCGGTGGGGGTGCCCTTGGGGACCTCGTCGACGGGCTGGTACTCGTCCGAGCCGGGGAGGTAGGTCATGGCCTGGAAGGGGACCATCTCAATGTCGAGCTCGTCCTTGAACTGGGTGACGAGCTCCTGGGCGTCGTAGGGGCCGTAAAAGTCCTTGCCCTGCGAGTTCTTGCCGGGGCCGGCGTGGTCACGGCCGACGATGAAGTGGGTGGCGCCAAAGTTCTTGCGGATGATGGCGTGCCACACGGCCTCACGGGGGCCAGCCATGCGCATGGCGAGCGGCAGAAGGGCGAGGTGGGCCAGACCCTCGGGGTACGAGGGCATGAGGGCCTGGTAGGCGCGGACGCGGGTGTAGTGGTCGACGTCTCCGGGCTTTGTGAGGCCGACGACGGGGTGGATGAGCACGTTGGCGCGGTGCTGGCGGGCGGCGCGGACCGTGAGCTCGCGGTGGGCGCGGTGCATGGGGTTGCGGGTCTGGAAGGCGACGACCTTGCGCCACGCGAGCTTCTTGAAGTGGGCGCGGAGCTCGGCCGGCGTGAAGCGGAGCGAGACGTAGTCGTAGTGCGTGGGCGCCTGCACGGCCTGCACCTTGCCGCCGACGTAGAACTCCTTTGTCTGGTTGTGGAGGTAGGCGACGGCGGGGTGCGCCTTGTCGTCGGCGCCGAGGACCTTTTCGGCCTCGAGCGCCTTGTCGGGGCGGTAAATGTCCTCGACGGTGAGGATGGCGAGCGCGGCATCGTCGCGGAAGTCGCGGAGCGCAATGCGGCTGCCCGCCTTGAGCTCGAGGCGGTTAATGTCCTCCTGCGACACGTCGAGTGTGATAGGGATCGGGAAGAGGGTGCCCTGGCGGTGGCCGTTGGTCGGCGCGAGGCGGAGCGTGTCGCGGACGCTGGGGCGTGTGAGCTGGTGGCAACGGGGTGGGGGTGGGTGGCCACTCGGCGTGCCGCTGATAGCGGCGCGGCGGGTCGGGTCCGCTGCCGTCGTGGTCGCCGCCACACTGCACTCACCTCGTGTAGTCGCGCTCGTTCATGAAGCCCTCGAGGGGGGAGAAGCCACCGTTGAGGATGAGCTCGAGGTCACAGAGCTGGCGCTGGGCGGGGGTTAGCTCACTCCCGAGTGGCACGTTTGTGGAGCCGGCGGTAGCAGCACACATACCTCTGTGAGGAAAATGTCCTTGAGCTGACGGGCCTCCTCAGCGAGGGCAATGTGCTGAGGAGCGTCGCGAGCGACGAGGTCCTTGAGGATACCACCGTGGGGAGCGTTGGCCATTTTAGCTGGAGTGGAAGGGTGGTGGGAATGGAATGGGGGAGAGAAGCGCGACGAGATCAATGATGATATAGATGGTGTGCACCTGCTCAATGTTGGGAATAGCGAGCAAGCAGGCACTCGCTGCCCGCCCGCGGCCGTCGCAAGCGTCAGTCAGCCAGCAGCTGTGCCACCCCACCCCAGCACGGCTGCTCGCTCGGGAACGTTGCGTGCTTGTCGACTTTTTTGCCTTTCGACGTCACTTGTCACTTGTTATTCCAGATAGTCGGGCCACGACTTCTCCACACGCTGCCGCGTCCGCTGCGCGGGGATCGATCCCAGTGTAGTATCAGTGCACTGTCTCGGCTAATGATTCAACGTTTTTGTCAAGATATGCTGTGATAGCACGCCATCGGTTACCTCAATCTCGAAGGGCGGACGGGACGCAAGACGCCACCTTGGGCGCAGTTCCAGATATGCCACGTGTGCCACGTGGGGTGGAGCAGGGGGTTAGGCGGGCAGGGCGAACCACATGCTGGCCTGGCTTCCTTCACGCCTAAATCTCAGTTAACGCCAATGCCACGCGGCGTCGCCCTCGGCTCCGCCCCACCGGATTTCCCGGCTGCCGGCTCGTCAGACACCCCCGGTACAATGACATAATGGCCCTCGTTCTGCTGACACCGCCGGTTTATTGCTGGCAACGATTCCCCCATTGCACTAGCTATCGACGCAGTGGAGGCTCGTTTGCGTGCATGCGCGCAGCCGTCCCCCTCGCCTGCACGATCGTTTAAGCTGGTGGAGGGCCCATTGTCCCCGGCCTGGCTCGTGGGCAATGCCGAGCCGGCTTAGAAATCTAAGCACCAGGTGCCCCACTTTCGTCACCCTCGGGGGTCATAGTCGCCGAGCGGGTATAGCATGTGACGTGATTGCGGACGTGTATATAGGAGCGAGCGGGGCTGTCCTCAGCCAGCTACTCACCTTCCCCCCCCCCCCCCCCCACCGAAAACCCAAAACACAATGTCCCTCCCTACCCAGCAGCGCGCGTGGATCCTCTCCAACCCCCCCGCGGGCGAGATCCAGAAGGACACGTTCGAGCTCGTCACCCGCGACCTCCCCGAGCTCAAGGACGGCGAGATCCTGCTGCAGGTCGAGTCGCTCTCCAACGACCCGGCGCAGCGCGGCTGGATCCAGAAGGACCAGGACCCTGTGCGTGCGGCGTGCTGCCTCCCCCCCCGCCCTCTAGCCCGCTAACACCCCCCAGGAGCGCGCCTACTCGCCCCCCGTGCAGAAGGGCGACATTGTCCGCGCGACCGGCATCGGCAAGGTGCTCAAGAGCCGCTCAGACAAGTGGCAGGAGGGCCAGCGCGTCGTCGGCATGTGGGGCTGGACCGACTACGCGATTGCGCCGGCCACGGCCGTGCAGTTTGCCGCCATCGACCTGCCCGGCAAGCCTACGGCCTCGCTCTCGGTCCTCGGCATGGTCGCCGTCACGGCGTACCACGGCCTGTTTGACGTGCTCGACCTCAAGCCCGAGCACGCGATTATTGTTTCGGGCGCCGCCGGCGCCGTCGGCTCGATCGTCGTCCAGCTCGCCAAGAACGTCGTCGGCGCCCAGCGCGTCATCGGCATCGCCGGCGGAAAGGACAAGTGCGACTGGGTCAAGAGCCTCGGCGCCGACGACTGCATCGACTACAAGGAGGCCGGGTGGGCGGAGAAGCTCAAGGCGGCCCTGCCAAAGGAGGGCGCCGACCGCGTGTTTGAGAACGTCGGCGGCGAGGTGCTCAACGAGATCTTCAAGGTCACGCGTCGCTTCGGCAAGATTGCGTCGTGCGGCATGATCGCGGGCTACAACGGCGCCGCGCAGAACCTGACCAACGTGTCGGAGATTGTCAAGAACCGTCTCGTTCTCCAGGGTGGGTTTGCTGCGGTGTTTGTGACCCCCGGCTGACACTGCCCCAGGCTTCATCGTCATCGACATTGGCGCCCGCTGGCCCGTCGCCGTCAAGGAGCTCGCCGGCTGGGTCACCGAGGGCAAGATCAAGATCGACGGCGCCGAGACGCTCGTGCCCGCAAAGGTCGACGACATCCCCCAGGTCTGGCAGCGCCTCTTCGTCGGCCAGAACCGCGGCAAGCTCATCACCCAGCTCACCAACTAGCCGCGCCCAGTGTAGCAACTAAAGTGTATATGATGATGCATGAAGAGTGAAGAAGGAGGTCACGAGGGCGGCTTCCGCGGCTTCGGCTCCGGATAACCGACGCCTGTGGACGATGCCTCTGCCGCTGCTGCCCACTGATCGACCTCAACGCCCGTGCCATGCGCCTCAGTGCCAAGAAAGCACAAACTGGAGTAACCAGTCGTCGTCGCCATCCATGTCGATCAACGAGCAACCGCTGTCGCAACGATTGGCGCTGCCGTTGTCGTGTCTCAATTCACAAATCACGCCAATGCGGCTACGGCAAGGGCCGCAGTCGCCCCGTATCCGCCCGCCCGCCCGCCCGCCCGAAAGCCACACGACATTGCATTCTAGCTCTACAACGATTTCACCGAGTCTCATGCGATACACCTGTCTATGCTGGTCACGGCAACATGTTCACTGCAACCCCTACGCCGCCTTGGCACTGTCCGCCGTCTGGTCGTAGTACTTACGCGCGCTCGTGTCGTGGACCGGGATGTCGCCAGACGGGATATTCGACAGGCCGTACGTCGGGTTCTTGCCGTCCTTGCTGGGCTTGGAACGATGTGTGTCGACCGCAGCAATGGGCAGGGCAAAGCGCTCCTCCAGGCATCCGTACGCGCGCGGCGAAATCTTGATGAGAGTGTGCAGAGGCACCTTGATGTAAGGAAGCTCCTCCTGGCTCAGGCCCATGAAATAGGCGTAGAGGCAGCGGATAATAGCCTATGTGGGTTAGCTTTGAGAGAGAGAGATGTTTCCACCCACCTGGTGACCAATGATGAGAATGTTCTCCTGGCGCTCGAGCTCCATGATGACAGGCTCGAGACGCACAACAACATCCCTGTACGATTCTCCGCCGCGGTAACGGTAGTTGAACTTGTCCTCGTCGCGAGCCTCGTAGTCCTCAGGGTACTTCTGCTCAATCTCCTCGTACGTCATGCCGTCGCAGACACCAGCGTCGAGCTCGTCGAGCGCCTTCCAGGTCTTCTTCTCAAACGGAAGCTTGGAGGCAGTCTGGATGGTGCGGGTGAGGGTGGACGTCCAGACCTCGACTCCGCCCCCGCCAATGTGCTTCTTGACCATGTCCGGGAGAGCTTCGGCATACTGCATGCCACGGGGTGACAGCTCGGCGTCGCCTCCGATCTTGCCCTCGACGTTGTACATGCTCTCGCCGTGCTTCGGCTGTCAGCACGAGTCCAAAGATTGCCGACCTACTCTCGACAGATAGATGCTGCGAGGCTTGAGGTGCAGGTTCATGAGGTAGAAGGCGATTCGACTCTGCAGATAACTCTCGATGCGGTTGATCGACACCTGCTGTCCAACATTCTGAATGCGGCAGAAGCTGATATCGGGTTCGGAGATCGTCTGGTAGACCTTCTCGTACGCAGCAATGCGCTTGCGGAAGTCGGCAACAGCCTCCTCCTGGGACATGCCCTTGTAGTCGGGGTCTCCAGAGCTGGCCTTGAGCGCGACGTTGGCGGCGATCAGGGCCGGGTCATCGCAGAACGA
The DNA here is from genome assembly GCF_041260175.1 of Vanrija albida. Lineage (NCBI taxonomy): Eukaryota > Fungi > Basidiomycota > Tremellomycetes > Trichosporonales > Trichosporonaceae > Vanrija > Vanrija albida. The sequence continues at coordinate 1,171,553 of NW_027191420.1, read as the reverse complement.
TTCGAGGTACAGGAGCTGCAGACCAGGCTCCTTCTCGACACGCTCCCTGATCTTCTCTCGGCGGCTGATCGTGCTGTTGGTAGCGTCCATGATGCCGACGTTGCCGCCCTTCTTCTTGAGCCAAGTGATAAGGTTCTCCAGGCTCTCCTCCGCCAGCTTCTCGCGAGAAGCCTTGGCGTCCGGGTTCTCGTCTGAGAAGAAGTGGGCAGAGTGGTCGGCCTTCTCGCCGTGCTGCTGGAAATCCTTGCGGGCCTTGGAGCGACGGAGCTGTCCCACGTTGAACACCTCGACGTTGTACTCGAGCCACTGGAATCGGTCAGCTACGCATTACACACCCGCACTCACTCTCAGGTACCGCATGACCTTGTTACTCAGGTACGACTTGCCTCTGGCAGGAAGGCCAACCTGTGGGGAGTCAGCTTTCCGTCGTAGCAGCTTGTTAGCTGCCTCACCATGGCCACAACAATCTTGGCCTCGGAGTAGTCTGGCTTTTCGACTGGGAGTATCAGCCCTGCACACACCGGGCACTGCATGGGAAAACGTACCGACACCACCGATACCGGAGACTGAGGGCGCACGTTCGAGTCCCTTTGCGTTCGCATTCGCACGAAGAATCTTGGTGCTCTCGTCGAGCGTCTTGAGCCTGGTTTGTCAGCAAAGGCCGACCAACACTCAGACTCACATATCACTCTGGGCGCCAAAGTGCGGGGTCGCAGGCGGGCTGACATGCTGCTTGATGTCACCGCTGGCACGGCGGACGGCAGCAGCAGCGGTGGTCAGGGGCGGCACGGTCGCAGCAATGCCGGGGCTAGACGCGCCGGAGGGGACGGGCGAGGTAGCAGCGCTCGGAGGCGCTGACATGCGGAGCGAGTCGATCTTGGAGATTGCATCGGCAAGGGTGCCAGCTTCGGGAGGATTGTTCGGCGTGAGCGGCTTGAGGAGCGGCGACTTGCTGGGCGACTTGGTGCCAGGGGAGCGCGACAGGGGCGACTTTGTCGCTGGCACTGTGGATTTTGGTGGACCTGGAGGCGGCATGGACATTGTGTGTGAGTGAGTGAAAGGAAGAAGGAGAAGGAGGATGGGTTGCAGTCGAGCGGAACAGTGACTGCGGGCGGGTGACACTGGCAAGGAGGCGGTTGGATGCAAGCGAGTCGATAGTGGGCGGGTGTCAAGGTAGGGGGGTTGAATAAAGCTGGAGCCCCACAGCAAGTGACGCGACTGGGCTGGCTTGGCTGTTTCGCGCTCGCCCGCCCGCCCGCGCTTGTTGATCCGACGCGACCATCATCGACTCTCCTCTCCTCTCTTGTCCACTTGCACAATCGTCAAGCAGCACCCACAATGTCGTCCTACTACGGCGACGGTGCGCGATCAGCCCCAGCATGGGACACACTAGACGGGGGGTACGACGACGAGACCATCGACCAGTCAGAGGTACGCGTCCGAGAAGCCTTCCTCGCGCTGACAGTTGCAGTACCAGTTCGAAAACCGCGATCATATCCTCTTCGCGATCGACGGCTCAGAGTCGATGCACAAGCCGATGCCGGACGAGAGGAACGCTGCTGGTGTGATCCGCGGCAAGAGCGCGCTCCACCAGGCTCTGGAGGCTGTCGTGAGGAGCGAACGAGGCAAGGTCATCACTGGTCCAGCGGACAGCGTCGGCCTCCTGATCTACAACCTTGACGTGAGGTGTGCATGATGGCAGCTTGCTGACGTGCAATAGCCTGACAAGGTTCCTGTGTCGCCCCATGGAACGTACAAGCCCGGCACGTACGTGGTCCAGGCCGTCCGCCAGATCAACCCTTCCGATATCAAGCGCCTCGTCAAGCTCCTCCAGACGGCCAATGAGCAGTATGACAAGCAGGAAGACAACGATGAGCCGACAGTTGAGCCGCCTATTCTGCGCAAGACGTTTCCTCCGTGTGCCCCTAAGAACGAGCTCAACCTTGCCGATGTTTTGTCCACCTGCAACTTTCTGTTCCGGGATGGGTGGGTGATAGGCGTCGGCGCACAAGCTCATAGTTCAGCGGCACCAAGCTTGTTGGAAGCAAGCGTGTACTCATTGTGACCGACAACGATGACCCACCCGGCAGTGAAAACCGTGCGCCTGCGAGGACTGTCTGCAGCGTGGGTCTACACCGGCTCCAGGCATATCTAACCGTTCTCAGGACCTTGAAGCCTATGGCGTCAGTATCAACCCGTTCTTTATCAACCGCCCTGGCCACAAGTTTGACCCCAATACCTACTGGAATGTAAGTGAGATTGCTGGCCCTCCGTCTTCAACCCTCACCATTCACAGGACATTCTGGGCCGAGACACCAGGGACGACATTGCCGATCAAGCGGCCGACGGCCTCGAGATGCTGTCGGACATGATGTGTGATCTCATTGTTCGCCAGGCTCCAAAGCGCAAGCAGTTCTCTATCCCCCTCAAGTTTGGTGGGCGGGATGGTGACATTGTGATCGGTGTCAGCGGGTAAGTGCGATTGGAGCTTCACCGAATGTCGGGCTGACTCTCCCAGATACTCGTTGGTGGCTGAACAGAAGAAGGGTACTCCGAAGCTCGTACGCATGCGAGGCCAGACTGTCGAGGAGGTTGCGATCAAGACAGTGTACACCTCGGCGGTGAGTGCAGCGGTGCTCTCCTTGCCTCAGCCACTGACACCACGCAGGAGACCGGCGCGGACCTCGCAGAGAACCAAATTACCTCTGCGTTCCAGTTTGGAGACGAGGCAAAGATCAAGAACGTCCTCGAGCCAAACTGGTGGGAGTCGGACGAGCACCAAAAACAGCAGGAGATCTACGCCGAAGAGCTGTTAAAGCTGGAGAAGGCGCGGATAGATCGCGGAGAGGACGGGGACGAGGAGATGGAGGACGCCAAGCCCGCGAACACTGTCTCCGACGGCAGCCGCCCCAGAGTTGTGGCCCGCACTCGCCTGCAGTTCTCCGACAGCGAGATCAAAGAGTTCAGGTCCTTGGGCATTGAGCCGCGTAAGTGTGACGATGCGGGCGAACCGCTAACCATGCTCAGAGATCAAGATTCTTGGGTTCCAATCCCCAGACAATCTTCGTATGGAGGATAATGTCAAGCACTCATTCTTTGTTTATCCAGAGGAGAATGTAGGTAACAAGCACCTCCTAGTGCTCACCTACCAGGCGTACATCGGCTCCACGCGCACATTTGCGGCCTTGCTGAAATCATGTGTCAAGTTGGACCGCCACGCTCTGGCACTGTGCCGCTTCAGGATCAACAGCACTCCAGAGATGTGTGTGCTTATCCCTCAGGAGGAAACTTTCACCAAGGAGGGCGCGCAGGACGACCCTCCTGGATTCCATGTCATCGTCTTGCCGTTCATTGACGACATTCGCGACCCACCAAAGGCCTACACGGACAACCTGACCTGTGAGTGACCTTTGGTGGCGCTGAGCTCACCACCAGCCACCGACGACCAGACCAAGGAGATGGAGCGGCTCATGCGCAAGCTGAGGTTCAAGTCGAGAAAGTACCTTTCGGACGCGTACCCGAACCCAGGTGAGTCGGCTGGTACTTGAAGACAGCTGACCCACTCCAGCCCTGGCGTACCACCAAGAGCAGCTGCAGGCTCTGGCTTTTGACGAGGACTTTGACACCGAGCAGTTCGACGACCGTGCACTGCCAAAGTACAAGGGGATCCACACGGCCGCCGGTTCGATCATGACCAAGTGGAAGCAGCTCATTGACGACGACGAGCGGTCGCGGATTGTCATCGCGACCAAGGGCGGCACCAAACGTGCCGTAGTGGAGGTTCGTCGCTTGCCTATGGACCACGCTGACGGCAGGTTGACAAGGATGACCTTGCCGACATTGAAGGCGCGTACAAGAAGGGTTCGCTTGACAAGGTCAGTTACGACTCTGCCATCCGCTAACTGCGTTGCAGCTCAAGGTCCAGGAGCTGAAAGACTATGCCAAGTATCACAGTGAGTGTTGGCAAATCGACGAGCGCTGACTCGGCCACAGAGATTTCTCTTGTGAACAGGAGCAAGAAGGCGGACATCATCGACGCGATCCAAGACCACCTGGATTCTGCCCCAGCGGCGAGTGGTACCAAGAAGTCCAAGGCGTAGTGCGCAAGCGGCGGCGCGTGTTGTCATGTATCATAGTGGAGGCACCGGCACCAGTGGAGGCAACCTCGTTTACATCTCGCACTATCAACCCGATCGGACATTTAAGCGCCGGCCAGGTTGCGGGCGTTGGCGAGGATCTCGATCCAGTATCCATCAGGGTCGTAGATAAAGGCGATGTGCTGAGTAATCAGTGAATCAGCACCGAGCTGGCGTGTAGGACCCGCCCCGACGCCGACTCACGCGCATGCGGCCCTCCTCGGGGCGCTTCTTGAACTTGACGCCGAGCTCAGTGAAGCGCTGGCAAGCGGCGTCGAGGTCGTCGACCGAGATGCAGATGTGGCCAAAGCCGCGTCCGGGCTCCTCGTTGCCCGAGACGTAGCCCTTGAAGCTGGGGTCAGACTCTGCGGCGTCAGCTCGCCCCAGGCCGCGCCACGCACCAGTGCCGTGGTTGTGGCAGAGCTCGAGCACGCCCTCGCGGCCGGTGAAGAGGTCGCCCTTGACGTCCTTGCTCGCGCTGGCCTTGTCGCCAAAGCCCGAGGGGTAACCGAGGCTGCGGGTCAGCGGTGCGGGCGGGAGCCACGCACAAGTAGTTTGTAAAGTCGGGCCCGTCCGACTGGCGGAAGCACTGCCGTCAGTGATGCAGCAGTAGCAGCGACCCACCTCCATGCCGAGCACCTTCTCGTAGAAGGGGATCGAGACCTTGGGGTCCTTGATGCGGAACCTGGGGTGTGGGTGTGAGTGTCGTCCCCCCGCAGCCGCATCGCGCCTGGTCGCGAGCCTCCCCCCCCCCCCCCCCGCGCTAGCCCACCCACATCGTGTGGTTGAAGATGTACGTGCTGACGTCGGTCTTGGCGGCCATGGTGGAGAGTGTGCGTGTGGTGGTAGCTAGTGGGCGAGAGAAAAGAGACAGCATGATGTCAGGGTGGGGCGAGTTATATGCCGAGGACGGCGACGACAGCGACGGTGACACGGTTCATAGGCGATAGGCGCGAACAAAGGTGGAGGGAGCTGCGGCTGGCGAGGGAAACGGCAGTCGGCATGTCGCGGTCCGTCGGTCCGCGCCGCGTGGTGGAGTGGAGGTGGAGGGCGGCTGCGGCGCCGCGCTGTTCGGCCCCCCCGCGTAACCACGTGACCGGCTACTCGCTCCAGCGCCGTGCAGGCATGACTACCCCCCTCTGACAGTGTGGCACTCGGCGCCGCCCGAGCCGCACAGACTGACAGGAGCCATTGCCGGCCCGGTAGCGAGATAACTTGCCGTGGGCGTCGAGCTCATTAACAACCTGCCGACCGGCCAACTTGTCCCCATCGTCTCTCTCCCCCTCGTCCCTCTCCCCCATCGTCCTCTCCCATCACCTACCCCCCCCCCCCACACCCACCACACTCCTTACCATGCCCCCCAACATCCGCGCCGCCGTGCTCCAGCAGGTCGAGGCGCGCCGCGACGAGCGCCGGCCCAACGGCGCGCGCCTCGCCGCCAAGGTCGGCATCATCACCGGCGTCGGGCCCGTCAACGGCATCGGCACCAACGCCGCGCGCCTGTTTGCGCGCGAGGCCGTCGCGGCGGTGTACCTGCTCGACCTGAGCGGCGAGCTGCCGGCGCTCGCCGACCTCCTGCGGTCAGAGTACCCCAGCGTCAAGGTGCGTCTTGTGCTGGGCGCCGCTGACGCCAGTTCACGGCCATCAACGGCGACGTGGCGTCCGACGCCGTGGTCAAGGGCGTCGTGGCCCGCGCGCTCGAGGAGCACGGCCGCCTCGACTTCTTCTTCGCCAACGCCGGCGTCACGCAGCTCGGCCGCACGGCGCCAGAGCAGCTCGGCAGCAAGCCCGGCGCCGTTAAGGAGCTGCAGCAGGCCGTGCGCCCGATCGCGAGCATCCCCGACACCGAGTTCTCGGAGATTATGCGCATCAACGCGCTGAGGTGGGTCGTTGGGTGCGGCGCGGCTGACAACAGCGTGTTCCTCGCGATCAAGTATGCGGCGCCGGCGCTCGGCGTGACCTCGGCCGCTAAGCCCGTGCCGGGCGGCAGCATCGTCGTGACGGCGTCCGTCGCGGGCATCCGCTCGAACGCCGGCCCGATCGCATACTCGGCCTCCAAGGCAGCCGTCATCTCCATGGCTCAGACGTCGGCCTACGAGCTCGCGGGCACAAACGTCCGCGTAAACGCCATCTGCCCCGGCCTCATCGAGACCAACATGACCAAGGCGCTGTTCACGCTCGCTCGTGGCGCGGGCAAGGGCGACGCCGTGGGCCAGCTCAACCCCCTCCACCGCTACGGCCTGCCCTATGGTGCGTGCAGATGCGACGTAGCTCACACCCGCAGAAATCGCGTCCGCCGCCCTCTTCCTCGTGTCCGACGAGTCGTCGTACGTCAACGGCCAGGCCGTGGCCGTCGACGGCGGCCTGTCCGGCGGCCACCCATACGCCCGGATGTAGAGCCCCAGCGCACAGTTGTACGTTTAAGCGAATGCAAAAATCAAGCACGTTGCCGTGTTGCACGGTCGCGCGGCGCTACCCAGTCTCTATATGTCCGCATCGCCCGGCTACGACAGCCGGCGTCGCCCCTGCCCCTGTTACTTCGACTTGCGGTGCTCTGGCTTGTGGTCCACCTCGTGGTCGACGTGCACAAAGCAGCGGTCGACGTTGGGTAGCGCCTCGATCTGGTCCTGCAGGTCCTGCGCAATGTCGTGCGCCTTCCACAGCGGCATCTCGGGGTCGAGCACAATGTCCACCTCGACAATGTAGTCGGGTCCCGAGTGGTACACGCGGACAGTGTCGACATTCTTGATGTCCTCGGAGAAGGTCATGGCCTGGCGGTGAGCTTGCAATGAGTCCATCAAAGCTCACCTTGTACGTCACCATGTTGACGTACTCGGTCGGCGCAGTGATGCCCGCGAGGTGCGTGAACTGCTCTGCACATGTCAGCAGGGTTGTGGCACATCCGCCTCACCGTACGCCGTCTTGGTCCACACTCCCATGACGGCAAGCGCGATGATCGTGGCGCCCAACGGGTCAATGAACCAGCGGAGCTTGGCACCACCCGCGTTCGTCAGGATGGAGAAGCCGTTGACGAAAATGTCATTGCGGTGGTCCTCCCACAGCACCTGCACCTGCGACGACGACTTGCGGATCGCGTAGCAGTAGAGGAAGAGGGAGAACTTGACGGCTGCAGAGTTAGACGTTGTGGCGGATGGCTGTGGCACTCACCCCACGAAATACACACGCAGACCAGGGGAATCAGGTGGAACGTCTTGGTCTCTTCGCCGCCCTTGTGCGTAGCGAGTTCCTGAATCGACATGACGATAAGAATCAGGTTGACTGCACCCATGATGAACGCGTAGACAATGTTGCCGACTGCGAGGTTAGCGAAATGCTTGGCTCGGCCGAACGAGCTTGGCGCCGCCCTGTATCGACTCACTCGTCTCGAATCGCGAGCCATGGGCGGGCCACTTCATCTCGTCAGCGCGCGACGAGAAGCGATGCGAGAGGTAGAGCAGGAGGTTGGCAAACGGGTCGACTGGAGGAGTGAGCTGGTGGCGACGACGGCATGGACGGTAACTCACAAACTGAAGGAGCAAGCCACCACGTGCGTTAGCAGTGAGCTCTGTCTCTATCCGACGCTCCACGCACCAGCATCGATACACGACGCGAAGAGGGAGAGCGACAGCGAGCTGATGGCGGCGTAGAGCTGGACACCGGCCAGAATAATGTTGGCGGCAAACGACACGTTGACGGCAATCTTGACCTTGAGCGCCATGTCCTCTTCCTCCTTCTGCGCGTCGGTCGTGTGCACCGCGAGCGGCTTGAGGAGGTTCCCAATGTGTTCATTCTGGGCTTCGTAGAACGCCGCGAGCTTGGGGTTTTTGCTGCGTCTCGTGCGCAGCTTGTCGAGCTCGGCGTCCGAGATGATCTTGTCGCGCAGCAGCAGCGGGTCGCGCTCGCCCGACTCGCGCCCGAGCACGCTCGGGACCGTCATGAGCTCAATGTCGGCCTCGTGCGAGGGGCGGAGCGAGGGCTCGCCCCTCGACTCGAGCGCCGACGCCGTGACTGTGATCGTGTCGGACATTGTGTGATGTGTGAAGGCGACAATGTGGGCTGTGCGAGTTTTGACTTCTAATAAAAGCCACTAACTGAACCACTAATGGACCCAAGTCATTTGCCGCGTTCCGTGCCGACTCGGCAACGCGTGGTGAGTCGCAATGCACACAATGACGCACATGGCACATGGCAAAAAGCACAATGCCACGTAATATTTTACTCCCGCTCTCCGCCTACCTGCGTCCCGACGCGTCTGGGTCAGTCACGCACGCGGGGCACGGCACGCGACTGTAACCGCAATGTTGGTTGCGACTCGTCGACCATTCTCGACGACAAAGTGCCAAGATTCCACAAACAGAACAAGGCCTGACCCGACTCCAGCAATGACGACAGAGGCCTCAGAACAACCCTGGGGACGAGGTGAGTGCTGCTGCATCACAGCGTCTCGTGCCAGGCAGCTGCTGCGCTCCACGGGACGCTGCATACACTCGCACGCACAACCCAGGCTAACCTCCGCTAGTGTTGATCGCGGGCGGTACAGACTGGTACGTGTGCCTGAGTGACGAGCCTGCACAACTCCTAACCATCACCAAAGGCCTACCAACGGCCAAAAGAACCGCGCAAACGCAGCGTGAGTACGTGAGACAAGCTGCATCACTCACTCGGCATCAGTGTAACCGACCTCCTCGCACCGCACATCCTCCGCTCAATATGTCACGTCAAGGTCACCAAGATCATCGCGGGGAGTAATGCAAACTATGCGCTTGCCCTCGACGGTGGGTGCAGCTGGCCAGGGACGAACAAGCTAACCCTACAGTCTACGGCGTTGCACACCTCTTTGGCAAGCTGCCAACCGGTGGCCTCGGCCCACCTGGATCGAAGGGGATCGTGCCGCACGACCAGCCCTTGCATATCGCACCGCACTCTGCCGGCCTGGCACAGGGAGCGCGATGGGTGGATGGCAGTGTAGGCCGTAGTCACTTCTTCCTCATCGACAACGACGGTGGCGTCTGGGGTTGCGGCAACAATGTTGCTGGCCAGCTCGGCCTGGTGAGTATCTGTGGCGCTTCCGAGCTGACGCCAAGCCTATAAGCGCAGAGGAGCCAAAGCTTGTCCAGATCAAGGGCCCCTGGGTCAGCCAAGGGGCAAAGATTGTCCAGGTGAGTCGGGAGGCGTTGAGGCGCTCGGCGATTAAACCTGACCTTTGTTCAGGTCAGCACGGGGCTCACCTTCTCCCTCTTCCTCACCGACTCGGGTCAGGTCTACGCCGCCGGGTCGAGCGAGTTCGGCCAACTGGGCAATGGAACGACTGGTGGGTGACCGAGGCGGTCAAGACTGGGCAGTTGCTGACACGCACAGGCGAGCGCCTTGTCAAGGCGGGCCGCATGTCGTACGAGGTTCAGACTCCCCCGCGCCAGATCACGGAGGGACTCGGATCCAAGAAGGTCGTGCAGATTTCGTCTGGCAGCCAGCACTCTCTCGCGCTCGACGACGAAGGCAACGTGTGGGCGTGGGGTCACGCAGGCTACGCCAGGCTCGGACTCGGCGATACGAAGGACAGGCTGGTTCCCACCATTATCCCCCAGTATCAGGCCGGCAATGAGAAGAACAGGGCAGTGGAGGTGCTGTGTGGGCCCACCAGCTCCATAGTGATTGACCGCCATCGGCTGTTCCACATTGCCGGCAAGTGGAAGCTGTCCGGCGACGGTGGGTCGCTGTACCACCTCCGTGCGTTGCTGACTCGCGGCAGGATCAGCAGGCACGCCGCACACCTACTTCAAGACAATTGAGAACTGTGCGTTGGCGCATGCTGCTGCGCAGTGCTGACCTCCCAGTGAGCTGCATCACTACCCTTGCGGCTGTCGGCGGCTGCACCCACTTCATCACCACGCCGATGGAGGAAGGCAAGACTATGACGATTGGCTGGGGCCAGGGTGCGGTACGTCGCTGCCGATACCTGTTGATCAGCGACTGACCTGCAGCTCTACGGCGAGCTGGCGTTTGGCAACGAGAAGATGAAGAGCTCGACCAAGCCTCAGGAAATCGTACCATTGAGAGGCATCGACGTCATTGAGTGAGTCTTCGCAACCGTGCGCGCACCGACTTGTCCTGACGCCGATCCTAGTGTGGCCGCAGGGTGCTTCTTTACCCTCTTCCTCGCACAACCGACCGACGAGCTGTCCGACTTGCCGCGATACCCGGAACACATTGAGTCGGCTGATGTGTGCCTCGTGTGCAACGAGTTCCAGGGCGAGGATGAAGTGCAGCTCGAGTGTGAAAGGGTGAGACCATGTGAGCTTTTGCAGCAGCTAACGTTCCTAGTGCGACGAGCCATACCACCCAGGCTGCCTCGACCCGCCGTTAGACGGCGTGCCATCCGGGCAATGGTTCTGCCCTGTGTGTGAGGAGGAGAGTGAGAAGATGGGACAGCCAGGGACCAATTCGAATGGGACCGAGGAGGTCGAGGACAACCTCGATGTGCAAAGCCAGCGCGCAGAGCCGCTCAAGCGCAAAGGAGGCAGCGAGGCGAATGGTGAGTCTACCTTTGGCAATCGCGAGACTCATGCGTCTGCAGTAACCCCTAAGAAGGTGCGAGCGGAGTGAGTGGTGGGTGACGGTGGTGGGTCGTGTCGTTTTTGCATACACCATCTGGAAAATGCACACTGTAGCCTTTGGCCCTTGGTTCGCACCCGTGGGTGTGGCGCGGATTGCGGCCCGCGGTCCGAGGTTACGCCTGAACATGGCCTCGGTGTTTGCTCTCCTGGTGAGTTGCACATGCTTCGATTGCAAGTTGACATGGACAGGTGGGGCGTGTCTCGTCGTGGGTCGGCGTAGTGTGTGACGGTGTGATCTGCCTGCCTGCCCTGCTCGCTGGCCAAACTCGCTGGCCACTGAGAAAAGCGCGCAGCTGTCGAGGATTGTTTGGTTCCAGTGCGTGTCTGTCGGCTGTCTTCCCCCCCCTCACCCCTTTCAAACCACTTACCCCGACTTGCGTGAATTCTAATTGGCCACTTTGCATCCGCAGTTTGGTGCATCAAGTAGCTCAAGTGGCGTTCTGCAACGAGAAATGGCCATCTGCGCCCTAATTTTAGCAGCACCGCCATTTTCGCGGCGAGCAGCAAGCCGGATGCGTAGAGCGGCGGCGAGGCCGCAAGCAGCAAGCAGCGACCGCGAGCAGCGCCAGTGCAGAGCCGCAACGCATTCCCACTCTGTGCCCCCCCCCCCCCCCCTCCACTCGCCCCGGACTGGATTGGCCCAACGGAAATCGCTCGTCGCTAGCGGTATAGCGGTCACCAGGCAACCCGTGGCAAATCGTGATCTCCTCGCCGCATCTGGCTGCCGCCGCCGCCTTGCCTCTGCGACACCACCTCTGCCCGGTCTTGCAGGCATTCGTCTGGCGCATGCAGCGCCCAGCGCCAGCGCCCGGGGCACGCCTGTCTGCTGCAGAGATAAGGGCCGGCGCGCACTGCCTGCTCCAGGGCGGCATCTCGCATCCGTGTGATTGGATCTGCGCCACGACGTCTCGTCTCGGGCTGTCACCCTCCTGCCTGCCTTCCTGCCGGCCTTCCCTCCCTCTGGCAGCGGTGCGACGGTTGCGTCGAGCAGAGAAAACTGATGGCCGGGGGCGCTATAAAGGAGCGTGGTGGAGTGCACTGATGCTTCCCCCCATCTCCTCACTACTCACCCGTCCCCACCCAGCTCCCAGCTGCCCGCCACCCCGCGACGCACAATGGAACACTCGACGCCGCTAGGCAAGGCGACGACCAAGGAGTCGGACGGCACGGCCGTGCCCGAGCTCGACTATGAAAAGGCCGAGGGCCCGGCGCTGTACACGACCACGTCGCGCCGGTTTGCGCTCCCGCGCTCCATCACGATCCAGGAGGACGACGAGGGCCCGCGCGAGAACCGCCTGCGCCGGCAGGCGTCCATCTCGATCGCGACGGGCCCGCAGCGCGTCGACGCGGCGAGTCGTCTTGTGGGAGAGTTTAGGTGAGCCGCACCAAGGCCCTCGAGTAGCCACTGCTGACACCCCCCCGGGACGCTCTCGATCCATGTCACCGACTCGGTGCAGCACCCCGAGCTGCGTGAGGCCAAGCGCGACGCCGTGCGCGAGCTCACCGAGCTCGACTGGCACACGCTCTCGCGCGAGGACGTGCTCCAGCGCCTCAACGTCAGCCCCAAGGCCGGCCTCGACAAGGAGCAGGTCAAGCGCCGCCTCGACCAGTACGGCCCCAACGCCATGACGCCGCCGCCGCGCAACCTGCTGCTCAAGTGGCTCGGGTACGTGTTTGGCGGGTTCGGCTCGATTCTGTTTATCGCGTCCATCCTGTGCTTTATCGCGTGGAAGCCGCTGGGCGAGCCCGCCCCGCAGGCGTCCAACCTCGCCCTCGCCGTCATCCTGCTCGTCGTCATCGTCCTGTCGACGGCCTTCAACGCGTGGCAGGACTGGTCGACCTCGCGCGTCATGGCCTCGATCTCCGACATGCTCCCCCAGGACGTGGTCGTGCTGCGCAACGGCGCGCAGGAGCACGTCGAGGCCAAGCAGCTTGTCAACGGCGACCTCGTGTACATCTCGCTCGGTAACAAGCTCCCCGCCGACGTGCGCTTCCTCGAGGTGTCGTCAGACTTGAAGCTCGACCGCGCCGTGCTCACTGGCGAGTCGGAGCCGATTGGCGGCACGGTCGACTCTACCGACGACAACTTCCTCGAGACCAAGAACATTGGTCTGCAGGGCACGCTGTGTGTTTCGGGATCCGGCCTCGGCGTGGTCATCCAGACGGGCGACCTGACCGTCTTTGGCCGCATCGCCAAGCTCTCGTCCACGGGCGCGCCGAGCATGACGACGCTCCAGCGCGAGATCATGCACTTTGTGCTCATCATCGTGGCCGCCGCGCTCTCCATCGCCATCCTCGTCATCATCCTCTGGGCCGCGTGGCTCAACCCCAAGCACAAGGGTTTCATCACGCCCGCCACGCTCGTCATCGACGTCGTGTCCGTCATGGTCGCCTTCATCCCCGAGGGCCTGCCCGTGTGCGTGACGCTCTCGCTCGCCGTCATCGCCACGACTCTCTCCCGCAACAAGGTGCTGTGCAAGACGCTCATGACGGTCGAGACGCTCGGCTCGGTCTCGGTGCTGTGCTCGGACAAGACGGGCACGCTCACGCAAAACGTCATGACCGTCACCAACGCGGCCGTGCTCGACGACGAGTTCCCCACGCTCGAGGCACGCGACCGCCTCGTCGCCAACGTCCCCACGGCCGACAACGTCCGCCAGCTCGCCGCCGTCGCGGGCGTGTGCAACGCCGCGCTGTTTGACGAGGCGACGCTCGACCAGCCCATCGGCCTGCGCCGCGTCAACGGCGACGCGACAGACTCGGCCATTCTCCGCTTTGCAGAGTTCCTCCGCCCCGTCAAGGAGTCCAACGCCGACTGGAACGAGGTCTTCAAGGTCAACTTCAACTCCAAGACCAAGTTCATGCTCAAGCTGCTCCGCGTCGCCGTGTCGGCGTCGTCCCCGCTCCCCCCGCCCATCGCCCCCACCGAAACGTTTACAAAGGACGACCTCGTGCTCATGGTCAAGGGTGCGCCCGACGTGCTCCTCAAGCGCTGCGCTTTCGTCAACAACCCCGAGGGTGGCGCTCCCCTCCCGCTCGACGCTGCCACCACCGCGCGCCTCGTCAACGTCCAGGAGGAGTGGGCCGCCAAGGGCCAGCGTGTCCTCCTCGTCGCCAAGCGCGTCGTCCCCCACCACGAGCTCCCGGACATGTCGTTTGACTCCGGCGAGTTTGGCGACTATGTCAACCAGCACATCAACCAGCGCCTCACCATCGTCGGCCTCATCGGCCTCGTCGACCCCCCACGCGCCGACATCCCCGAAACAGTCAAGACGATGCGCGGGGCCGGTATCCGCTTCTTCATGGTCACGGGCGACTTTGCGCTCACCGCCGTCGCCATTGCCGAGCAGTGCGGCATCGTCACCAACGCCCGCACGATCCACCATCTCTCCGACCTGAACCGCGACAAGGAGCTCGACACGGTTGCGAAGTACGACCCGGACAGCCTCGACATCCCGCGCGCGCTCGTCCTCTCCGGACCCGACCTCATGCAGATGAACGACAGCCAGTGGGAGCAGGCGTGCCAGTACGACGAGCTCGTGTTTGCGCGCACCACGCCCGAGCAGAAGCTGCGCATCGTCAAGGAGTTCCAGCGCCGCGAGTGCGTCGTCGGCATGACCGGCGACGGTGTCAACGACGCGCCGAGTCTCAAGGCCGCCGACGTCGGCATCGCCATGGGCGGCGGTAGCGACGTGGCGATGGAGGCCGCCGACTTGATCCTCTTGGAGTCCTTCTCGTCCATCGTCGTGGCGGTGACCTACGGCCGCCTCGTCTTCGACAACCTCAAGAAGACGGTCCTCTACCTCCTCCCTGCCGGCTCGTTCTCCGAGCTCATGCCCATCCTGCTCAACGTCCTCCTCGGCCTGCCGCAGATGCTGTCCAACATCCAGATGATCCTCATCTGCGTCGTCACCGACGTGCTGCCCGCCGTCTCGCTGTGCTTTGAGAAGCCCGAGGCCGGCCTGCTCACCCGCAAGCCGCGTAACGTGAAGAAGGACAAGCTCGTCAACGGCAAGCTCCTCTTCCAGGCCTACGGCTTCCTCGGCGTCATCGAGAGCCTGTGCGCAATGAGCATGAGCTTCTGGTACCTCCAGCGCAAGGGCTTCCGCTTCAGCAAGCTCGTGCTCGCGTACGGCGGCCTGCCGGAGGAGTACGACCCCGCCGCATTCGCCGAGGCCGTAAACCACGCCCAGTCGGTCTACTTCTTCACCCTCGTCTTCATGCAGTGGTTCAACCTGCTCGCGTCGCGCACCCGCCGCCTCTCCCTCTTCCAGCACAACCCCCTCTTTGGCCCCTCGAAGAACCTGTGGATCCCGCCCGCCATGCTCGTTGCCGCTGGCTTCCTCTTCTTCTTCAGCTACATCGACTTCTTCCAGAACACGTTCCTCACCCGCGGCGTCGAGGTCCAGTACGTCTTCCTCCCCATGGCGTTTGGCGCTGTTCTGCTCTTCCTCGAGGAGGTCCGCAAGTTCTTCGTCCGCCGCTACCCCAAGGGCTTGCTCGCCCGGATCGCCTGGTAACCATAGAGTCGTGTGGCCCTGCCACTGCGACACCACTTCTTGCTAGACTGGATACGATGTGACATGTATGTAACCATGAGTGTGATGTGGGGGCGGGGTGGTCGGTTCCCCGCTTCGCGTAATAGCACAAAGTGTTCATGTAGTCTATAATCAAACGGCGACAGCGTCTCAGTACACGGCACCACGCTACTGGAAGCGGGCGAGGCGAGCACGGCGAATCTCGTCTGCGGTGTCAGCTCCACCTCCACGCTCAGCTCACCAGGCGACAGCTCCTGCGCCGGCGCGTCGTCGTCGTCCTCGGGCAGCTCCTCCTCCTCCTCTTCGGCCGTGGCGTACTCGTCGTCCTCGGCCACCACTGGCGCCTCCTCGGTCGGCGGGGACGCGGATGCAGCAGTACGGGGCACGGGCTGGTCCTTCGGCTTGAGCTCGGGCAGCACAAAGTCGGGCGGGAGGTCGGCCATGCTGGCCTTGAGCGCGGCCTGGAGCGCCTCGTCCTCGTCGTCGTAGCTGCGGTTGTGATACGCAAAGTCTGTTGGGCCGCCGTAGAACTGCTCGGCCAGCGCCAGGCCACGTTCGACACGTGCGTTGCGCGCAGCGGCCACTGCCTCCGCGTCGTCAATGTCGAGCTCCTCCTCGTCCTCGGCCGCGCGCGCGTTCAGCTCATCGAGCATCTGTTCGTACGCATCCCTTGCCAGCGAGCCTCTTCCGCGGCGCGAGTTGCGATAGCTGCGGCTCGGCTGCGGCTCCTGGTCCACCTCGTCGACATCATCGGCGGTGGGGTCCGCCTGGCGTCTGCGATATCTTCCCGAGCCGGCGGCTGGCGTGTCCTCCTCGTCAGCAGTGGTGGCCTCAGGCGCCGAGCGCGGCTGCGAGGCTGGTTCGTGTCAGCTAACCGCATGAGCTAAACCCCTAGCTACTCACGGCCCGCAACGCCCATGGTAGTGGCAAAGGTCGGCGGCGCCACACCCCCACCCCTGCCATGCACCGGGCCAAGCTCGGCCGCCATGACATCGGCCCCCGACTCGGGCAGGATCCCAATCCCGCCGTCCTCCCAGCCGGCCGCCTCGCCGACATCCGTGGGCTCCTCGCCGGCGCCCTCGCCGCTGCGGCGGACCGCAAAGACCGAGTAGCCCTCCTCCTCGGCCTGCTTGAGCACCATCTGGAGGTACGTCGGCGAGATCCACTCGGGCGCCCGGAGGAACGAGTTGAGGTTGTACCAGCGTGTGCTGTCGCCGAAGCGGCGGAGCGCGAACCAGTGCGACTCGAGGTTGAGGATGAACGCCGCCTGGACCCTGGGGTGTGAGTGTTAACCTCGGGCTGTGCACTCACTCGGGGTGCTCCTGGAACGGGCGCATGGCCTCGCCGCGCCACCGGACGAGCGTCAGGTCCCACACCTGCATTGCCTGGGGGTTAGCAATGTCGACGGCCGCGCCGCACCTTCTCCAGCACCGAGATTGAGAAGAAGCCCGTATCGTCGTAGTTGTACGACTTGGCCCCTGGCGCGCGGTACGTCGCGGCGCTCTCGGCGTCATCGAGGCTGCGGCGGCGTCAGTCGGACCACAAGCGCATGTGACTCACCGTCTTGCGAGGTCGGCCAGGTCGATCTCGGTGTAGACGGGCTGCTGGAGGAGGTTGTTGAGGCAGTGCTGTGCACCTAGGGGTCAGCGGCGGGGCCGAGGAAGACACGTACACAGCAGCGAGCCGGGCTCCTGGAGCTCGTGGAAGATGTCTGGGGTGTGAGCTGGGGTGCAGTAGGCTCGACGTACATGGCACGAGGTCCATGGTGCTGTCTGGGTTGTGGTGTTGAGTAGAGTGTTGATGAATGACAAGTTGAAGTGGATTGCACTGTCGTCACCCACCCAGCTGCACGTTCAACCTCCACTTTCCCACTTGGCAATGACGAGTTGCCGGGATCAAAACTTGGAGCACCAGTGGCCAACAACAGTCGATACGATACATGCAAGCTACAAACACTGTCCGTTACCCACCCACGCCTACTTGGCCGCCTTGGCCGCTTGCTCGGCCTTGTAGCGCTCGAGGAACTCGCGCAGGCTCTCGACGTCGGGGAGGATGGCGCGCGTCTCCTCAAGCGGGATGGGGTGGTCGTTGTGGTCAAAGTACTGGGTGTGTCAGTGGCGCCCTCGTCGCGCACGCACCTCGGCCATCTGGTGCAGCATCGGGATCGTCTTCTTCATGAGGAGCGCGACGATGCTGTACGTCGTGTCGATGGGCTTGCCCATAACCTGGGGTCAGCGCCACCAGGCAGGCGCCGCTCACCTCCTGATAGATGGCCTCGATCTCGGCCGTGGTGCGCTCGTCGCCTGCGAGGCGGAGCTTCTTGCCCAGGTACTTTTCCGGCTCGTGGATGGCCTTGGCACCCGCGCGCCCAATGTCGCGCGTCGAGATCATCTGGTGCTTGTGGTTCGGGTCAGAGTACGAGTGCCAGAGCACCATGGTGCGCGAGAACTTGAACATGTACTTGTTGGTCGGGAGCCACTGGTGTTGGGGTCAGCGGCGAGCCTGGCGCCACACCCACGTTGTCCATAAAGTCGGTGTCGCCGAGGATGGTGTACCCGATACCCGACTCCTTGATGTGGTTCTCGATCTTGCGCTTTGCCTCAGCCCTGGGGGTCAGCGCGGCCAGGCGAGCCACTCACTCGGCCCAGCCCGTCGGCTTGTCGGGCAGGTCGAAGCTAGCATAGACGAGGTGCTTTACGCCGTACTCCTTTGCCGCGTCGGCGATAGCCACGCCTGGCGTCAGCTCGGCGCCAGCCCCAACCCACCCTGGTGCAGCTGCTGCTTGTCGCTGATGTATCCCTGGACCGAGAAGGCGCCGTGCACCTCGCCCCTAGCGAGGCCGGTGGCGGCGAACGCGAGGCCCGGCTCGTCCATGTAGTTCTTGGCCGCGGGCACGACCTTGACGCCGGGCACGGCCTCGAGGCGGCGCGACGAGCCGGCCGCGACGTCGCGGCTCAGCGCGTAGATCGTGTACGTGGGTGAGGTGGCGTTGTACGCGCCCAGCGCGCGGATAAAGGCCGAGCCCTGCTGCCCGGTGCCGCCGAAGACGACGATGTTCTTGGTCGCTGCGGCCATTGTGTGGGGGGTGGGGGTGTGTGTGAGTGTGAGTGAGTGAGTGCTGTCGCCGCCGCTGCCTGCGCAAAGAGTTATATATCGCGCCGCCGCAACGCACCCCGCCGCAGCCGACAAGAGATGCGCACGGTGGCTTGGCGCGGTGCAAAACCGTCGTGGCGTGCGTGGCGTCGCGCAACGCCTCTCGGAGCCGCTCGCTGCGGCGTGCGAAGTGCGGCGGGGCAATGCAACGGGGACTGATTGAGACGCGCAAGTGTGCGAGGGCGGGCGTGAGTGAGTGAGCTTGGGAAGGAAGCGACAGCAGAATGCAGAGGGCACCTGCCACAAATGACGACAGCTTGACGGCCACATTCCTCCAGCACCGTCTTGGCATCGCTGCAACCCATCACAACGCCAACGCGTCCACCCCGTGCTTATCAATGCTGGCATGCAGCTGCAGCAGCGGCGCAGCGTCAGGGGACAGACGCAGCGCACGCTCCGGATATCCACCACGAGCAGGCCCGTGCGCGACGCGTCAGCGGCAGAGAGCGTCATGCGCAGGGAGCGGGCACGACGACTGATCTGGGCTCTGTGCAGCCCCCTTGTCGACGCACGCGCCATCACGGAGCGAGCGGCCAGCTATTTGGAGCTGCGCGACCATGGCCCGGCGCCGCACCCCGCGCCGTCGTGGCGCCGTCTCCCCCCTCACCGCGACGTGGCTCGGCGCCGGCGCAATCGGCCGGCGCTGTCCAGCCGTGGGCCCCAGCCGTGGGCCGGCTTGCCGGGCGCAGGCCGACACGCCGGGGTGGGCCGCGCTCTGCCCCTCCTGCTCTTGTACTCGCCAGTCTAGTGCGCTGCCGAGCCCAACCGGCGGGTAGCGAGCCGGCCCGCTCGCTGCCACTTTGCCTTCTCCCCTCCCCGTCCCCGCGGATGTCTCCATGCCTCCATGTCTCCATGTCCCCGCCGCCCACCCACCCCGCAGCGTGTGCAACGCCGAGCGCCCCCGCTCCAAGTCAAATGCACGACGCCCCCCACACCTCGCGCATGACACATACCCCGCCTCAGCTGACCCCCGCGTTGGTCATCGGCGCGTGGCGCCGCCGCGCCGGTAACTCCCACCCGGAGCATTGGGCCGTGTCTGGCGGCGACTGTCGGCGGCTATGGCTTAGCGGGGGAGGGCGCATCTGACCTGTGCATGGCCCGCACCTGATCCGTCTGCAGGTGGACGAGGCGCAGACGGACGTCCGTCGGCGCGTAGGCGCGTCCCACGCCAGGCGAGGCAGCCGGCGCGTATCGCCTGCAGTAGGACCGCGGACAAGTCCGACGGCGCGGCACGGCGCCCGCCGGGCAAACTCGTATCCGCGCCCTCCTGTCCCCGGTTCCCTCCGACCGACGCCGCGCGAGCAGGTCCTGGCGAACGCGAGCACCCTGCCCAGCCAGCCAGCCAGCCCCAGCCCCTCACCCCGCACGGAGCCCCCAGCCCGGTGATCGTGGTGACTACTCGGATCGGCGGGCGTAAGTGTCGCGTCGGCGCCAGTGATGGTCGCGGCGATCATTGTTCACGTCAGACAGCCCCACCCCTTCAATGCGCAAGTATACATAGAGTCGACACAATAAATGACCAGTACAATGTTCAACTGAGGCTTTGCCCACCTCACGTCTTTTCGTGCTTCAGAGTGTGGTAAATGCGAGCTGCTGCTTAGGCAGTGACGGGGCCGGCCGCCTTGATCTTGGGGTCAATGTCGGCCTCGTACTTGGTGTACGCCTTCTGGAACATGCCGGCAAGCTTGGTGACCTCGGACTTGAAGGCGGCCTTGTCCTGCCACGCCTTGGCGGGGTCGAGGATCTCGGCGGGGACACCGGCGACAGCCTTGGGGATGGCAAGGTTGAAGACGGGGAAGTTCTCGTACTCGGCGCTGGCGAGCGAGCCGTCGTGGATGGCGTCGACAATAGCACGAGTGTACTTGAGTGGGCAGCGGCGGCCAGTGCCGAACTTGCCGCCAGTCCAGCCAGTGTTGATGAGCCAGCAGTTGACCTTGTTCTTGTCCATGCGCTCGGCAAGCATGCGGGCGTAGCGACCGGGGTGGAGGACAATGAAGGGCTGGCCGTAGCAGGTCGAGAAGGTGGGCGAGGGCTCAACAATGCCGTCCTCGGTACCGGGGGTCTTGGAGGTGTAGCCCGAGACGAAGTGGTACTGGGCCTGCTCAGAGGTGAGGCGCGAGACGGGGGGGAGGACACCGAACGCGTCGCAGGTGAGCATGATGATGTTCGAGGGCTGGCGGTTGGCAATGCAGGGGATCTTGGCGTTGGGGATGAACTCGATGGGGTAGGCGCAGCGAGTGTTCTCGGTGATCGAGACGTCGTCGTAGTCGGGCACACGGTCGGCGGGGTTGTAGACAACGTTCTCGAGGATGGCACCGAAGCGGATGGCGCCGTAGATCTCGGGCTCCTTCTCGGCCGAGAGGTTGATGCACTTGGCGTAGCAGCCGCCCTCAATGTTGAAGACACCAGTGTCGGACCAGACGTGCTCGTCGTCGCCGATCAGGAGACGGTTGGGGTCGGCCGAGAGAGTGGTCTTGCCGGTGCCCGAAAGACCGAAGAAGAGGGTAACGTCTCCAGAGTCGTCCTTGGACTTGGCCTGGTTGGCCGAAGAGTGGAGCGAGAGCTGGCCGAACTTGACGGGCTGGAGGTAGTGCATGACCGAGAAGATACCCTTCTTCATCTCGCCGGCGTACTCGGTGCCGAGGATGACCATCTCCATGCGCTTGAAGTTGACCTCGACCGAGGTGGTCGAGCTCATGCCCTTGGTGAAGCGGTTGGCAGGGAACTGGCCAGCGTTGTAGATGATGAAGTCGGGCTCGCCAAAGTTGGCCAGCTCCTCGGTGGTAGGGCGGATGAGCATGTTGTGCATGAAGAGGGCGTGGTAGGCGCGCGAGGCGATGACGCGGACCTTGATGCGGTACTTGGGGTCCCAGCCGGCAAAGCCGTCAAAGACGTAGACGTTCTCGCGCGTGTTGAGGTAGTCGATGGCACGCTCGCGGTTGATCTCAAAGGTGTGCTCGTCCAATGCAATGTTGACGGGGCCCCACCAGATGTCGTCCTTGGACGAGTCCTCGTAGACGATACGCTTGTCCTTGGGCGAACGGCCAGTCTTCTTGCCCGAGAAGTTGATCAATGCGCCGTTGGACGAGATGACGGCACCCTCGTTGACAATGGCATCCTCGTAGAGGGTAGCGACGGGGGCGTTGCGCTGGGGGCAAGTGTCAGTGATGGTGGCGGCGGAAATAGCCGGTGGCCCGGTGGCCAGTGCGATGGGCAGGTCAACTCACCTTGATGTGGATGCGGTCAAGGTCGAAACCCGCCTGGGAGAAGTACTTGAGCTCCTTGCCGATGAACTCGTTGGCGTGGGTGGTAGGCGACATGATGATTGGTCTTGTTGGGGTCAAGCGCAGAGCGGGTCTTGGTAGCAGGTAATGTGGGAAAGATGCAAATGCGTAGAGTGTGCTTAAGGGGTGTCAGCGGGTGTGTGGGGGGTGTGATGGGGGAGTCGAGAGACGGTGGATGCGCGAATAATATGTATGGAGGGGAGTGGGGAGTGGCCAGCCGGGGGAGGACGGGAGGGATGTGGCCATGTTCCAGGCTGGCGTCGTCGGGGAGGAATGGAATGGCGAGCAGTATAGTGGTGGCTGGGTGTCGCCGTGGGCGGCAATGACGGCGGCCAACCGACGACGAGCCAAATGACGCAGAGCGAGTTCGAGCCAGGGCGGGGTCTGCCAGGGCGCCACCACCCAACTCCGGGTATACCATCCCCGGCCTCACGCCGCCGCCAGCCAGCCAGCCCAGCCACGCCGGCCTGGGTGTGTACGGCCGGTACGGGTACCCCGCAGGCCATGTCCCCACGTCACACGAGCTCGCCGGCGACTCGGACGACCGACCAGGCCGCACCGACACGCGTCTTACCGCTTGGTCGCCAGCATCCCCCCTAGCCACTCCAGAACGCGAATAGTAGACTCACCAAGTGGTATTCCTTCGACTGGTGGGAAGAGAGGAAGAGAGATGGACGGGGCGCGGGGGGAGGGGGATGGGTTGGGAGGCAGGCGGCATGTGACTGCCCACCCATCTCTTATATCAACTGTTCTCGGTTGCATTCCAGGTCGGCGCGGCCGCGCGCGTCCAGCACCAGCTCCGAACCTTCCCGGACGGCAGGCGGGGTTCGACATGATCATGCGCGCATTGGAAAGTGGTCGTGGCTGGCTGCGAGGCGAGGGAGGACGCGGATAGCGCGTAGTGGTGGTCCATTTCGAATCGCGCGCCGCCGTGCCGGGTAAAACCGAAAAGTCCACCCCCTAATCCACCGTCCGATTACTCCGACCCAGCCAAACGCTCGCTGCCGCCGTTACCGCACTTGCCGCCCAAGCCGTCGGTATCCCGCATGCCCTGGACGCAGCTGGCCACGCGCTCACCGCAGTGCGCAGAAACGACGGAACGGAGCATCCCAATGACATGGCGTGTATTGTGCCCAGCGTAGCGCCCAGCCCCGCCCTGCGCCCTCCCAGAGCCCGCATCCCGCCCAGCGCCAGCCCACTGGCGCCCCGCGAGCCCTCCCCGTCGCCCCCCACGCCTCGCCCTCCACCCCCACCCAACCCACACCCTGGCCCACAACTGCCGTGTCGCATCCACATCCGTCCGCGTCGCCGCTCGCCGCCCGCCGCCCGCTACTCGATTCGATAAACCACCGCATTTCGAACGCATTTCGAACTCATTACTCGCAGCCCCGGCCCAGTTATGTCCACCCAATGTCCGGGACCACCCGACGGGCGCGTCCATGAATGCATGCATCGCATCCACCACCACTGCACCCGCCTGGCCGTTGGCACGGACATTGCATGGCTCTTGCTGCTCGCTGCACGCGGCGGCTTGCACCGCACGCTCACGCACGGGACACTCCGCCGCCGCGGCTGCGGTCGCTCTCGCTCACTGACTCGCTCGCTCGCACGACCTCGCATGCCCCGCCCACGCGCGCGCGCCCTCATTCACCGCTCTCACCGGTGCCACCGCTGCCACCACCACCGCTGATCAAAGCCACCAACTTCGCTCACCGGCTTCTTCCCCCGGAATTGACGGCGACGGCACGGCCCGATGACGGCACCAGTTCCACCTTCCACAAAGCCGCGCCATCCACCACATCCGTGATGTCAGCCAAGCGGAACACCGCCAACATTGTCATTGTTGCATGCCAGTCGCGGCTTTTCGGACGGACGCGTCCGCATTATCGGCTACTCTCGACGGCATACATCGATGCGCGGAATGCATCGCATCATATGTCTACATTTTACGACTGCTGCGCCTGGGCTTGCTGCTGCTGTTGATGCTGCTCAGCCTGGGCCTGCTGTTGTTCCTGCTCCTCCTGTTGCTGCTGCACCACAGCGAAAATGTTCTCGACGGCCCGGCCCACGTCCCCGAGCGTGTGCTCCTCGTGCGGACCCACGAGACCCTCGTCATGCGACGGGTGCTCCTCGCTCGGAACAACGCCCTCGACCCCAGGGAAGTCAAACTTGGCCGGCGCAGACTTGCGCTTGCGCTTGTTGGCATTGGGCGACTCGAAGGCCCCGCCGAGCGATGCTCGTGCAGACGCTTTGCGCTTCTTGACGCTCTTGCCGTCGCCCCAAAGCTCTGGAGGTCTGATGATACCAAACTTGGCGTGATACAGGCCGCACGCTGAAAACACCGTTATCTCTGACCCTCTCGGCAATACCCCTAGTGACTCACCATTACAGACCTTGTGGTCTTCGCCGGCCAATGTCAGCTTACGCCACACACTGGTCTGTGTCCTTCCACAAATGTCGCAACTGCCAGGAGGCCCGCGCTTAAGACGTGACAGGATATTCGGCGGCGTAGATCCACCGTGAGTTGCCGTGACGTCTTCCTGTACCGCAGGTTGCGCAATCGCCGACTCGATGGTCGTGTCGTGCCCATGTAGCTGGGGCGCCGTGTGGTTGGCAGCTGGCGACTGAGGAAGGAATGCGGCGAATGATGCACTGTCCAGATGAATTGGCGCATCCTGCCCATCGTTCGTCGCATTGGTCAGGTGAGATAGGAGATAGTCGTCGTGAGCATGTGTCGTTTGGGGAGCGACAGGAACGTTG
Organism: Vanrija albida; assembly: GCF_041260175.1. Classification (NCBI taxonomy): domain Eukaryota; kingdom Fungi; phylum Basidiomycota; class Tremellomycetes; order Trichosporonales; family Trichosporonaceae; genus Vanrija; species Vanrija albida. The sequence goes on along the minus strand of NW_027191420.1, from coordinate 1,147,068 downwards.
GCCCCAACGTCGACGCCCACACCACTGGCGACCGAGCCCACTACGTTGCTTGGGCCAGCCTCAGGTGGCGGAGGCGAGGCGCGGATTTCGTTGGCAAGGCGACTCTTGCCTCGCAAGGACGCTCGCAGGGGCCGCGCGCTGGGAGTTGCAGGTAACGAGTCGGCAGCCGCCGCGCCTGTCACGTCGGACGAGCCCGGGGTCGAGTACAGCATCGAATAGGTGTATTTGACCGGAGGGATGCCGACCTTGGGTGGGCGGCCCCTCCGACGGCGTGCTGTCGCCGGTGACGAGAATGGATTCACCAAGGCACCATGGACGTAGCCGCCCTGCAATTTGTCAGGTCTGTGCGCGACGTGGCTGACTTACCTCTGGAGCATTCATCAGGTTGGTGATGTGCGCACGGACCGCCTTGAGGGCCGTAGTAGTTTGCTCTCGGTCAACCTCGGTATTGCCATCGACATCGAGCGCTTGGAGCTCGGCAACTAGGCCCGACAGCTTGCGCTCCTCCTGGGAGTGCGCGTCACGCATGCGAGCCACCACCTCCCGGAGTACGGCGGCCTGGCCATCAAGCTTGGCCTGCTCGGCTTGAATCTCGGTGGTCCGCGTTTGCACCGACTCGTCGCTAGCTCCACGGAGATCTTCGGGTAGGCTGAGAGTGACTGGTTCGTCGACAATTCCGTCTTCCAGATACAGAGGCTGGCCGCGGAGTCTGGCGAGCTCGCGTTCGACACGCGCGATAGCCGTTTTGGTCTGCGCGATATCTTGTTGCAACAGTTTCTCCATCTCCGAGTTGATCGCTGCCGTCACTGCCGAAGCTGCCGACGCGAGGATTGATGACGACGCGGGAGTCGACGACGACAAGACCGACGCCTGGCGGTCGCGACCGCTGGGGCCTCCGAGCACGTCGCCGAGACCCGAATGGTCGTTCGTGCTGCCCTCACCGCCTTGGCCAGCGGCAACGGCCGCCAGCTCGCCCAGTCTTCCGCTGGCCTCAGCCTCCTTGAACAGGCTCTCCACACCCTGCATCCAGCTGGCCGCTTCGCTGTCGGCGTCGCCATCGAGCCCGGCGGCCAGTGCTTCATCGAGAGTCGCTACGCCTGCCGAAGACATCAGAGCCGCCAGAATTGTGCGCGAGTTGGTGTCTTGCTGAGCGTCGACCGCGTCGGCCACGGACACGGCGTTAGCCGCCTCGACCGCAGCAGCAGCCACCGCAGCGGCAGTCTGCTCGTGGTTGACGATGTTCTGGTCCCCTGCCGTTCCCGCGTCGTCCGCACTTCTTCCCTCGAGCCGCTGAATGTCTTCTCTGAGTCGCAGGTTTTCGTCTCCAAGAGCCTGGATCGCCATCTCGAGCGCGATGATCTTCTCCTGTTGCCGCCCGCGAGAGCGTTCGGCAGCCAAGCGGTTGGCCTCGCGTCGCCGCGAGTCGACCGGGGAAGCTGCGGCCGCCTTCCTGCGCTGTCGCCCCGTCGACGTAGGGGTTGACTGGACATCATTCTCGATGAGGGAATGGGGCGGTAGTGGATCGGTTGCTGAGGGAGTTCCAAGTCCAGTTTCACCTTGGAGCGCAGGGTCTGCGGAGGAAGGTTAGCCTGCGGTACAGCGGTAACAGCTTTTCGGCGCACCTAGAACATGTTGGAGGGTGGACTCGAGTGTTGGGTCCATTGTGAAGGAAGGCCGGCGAAGCGATGGATGCCGTTGGACCACACACGTCGAGGGATGGCTGCATCGCGTCAGTGGACTAGTTCTGCGAATTAACAAGCAGTCACTCACCAAGAGAGGGTCGTTGCCCGGTGGAGGAATAGCGCTGTGTGTCGTAATGACAGAGCTCTAGAGGTCGCTGCTGCCTTGACTGATGCGGCCGTATGCTCCAGGTGGTTGGAGAGGGGTGGATGAGGCCTGAGGAAAGTCTCTGGCGCGCCGGTGTGCCAATACGTCAACAACAACAACACCAACGACGAGTGACAAGCGACCCGAAGAAATGACCTGGCAAACAGATTGGGGCGGCGGTGGGCTGTTTTTGCTTCCGACACCTCGAGCGTAAGTCATCCTCCCATATTGACACGTGGCCCTGCTTCGTCCTACCCTTGACATCACCTTCCCTCGTCCCCTCGCCTGCTGCCACCTTGTTGTTGCATCCGGGGTCGTCTGGTCCATTGTTCTTCCCATCCATTCCTCGACTCTTGTTGATTCAACAATCGACATACACTCATTCTAGACGACACTAAACCCGCCCCAAAAAGGTTCTCATTTCACCAAGCACCCAACGCTCCAGCCGCAATGTCCGACGCCAAACTGTACGCGACGAGGAAGGGGCGCGTCGCTAACTCTCACAGGCAAAAGCTCAAAGTTACAGAGCTCAAGGAGCTCCTGGTCAAGAACAACCTTGCTCAGACTGGCAAGAAGGAAGACCTCATCAAGCGCCTCCTTGACAATGGAGTGACAGGAGACGAGCCTGCCCCTGCTGCTGTAAGTTGAACGCCGAGGTTGGCCGCCAGCGTAGCTGACATTGGCAGCCCGCTGCCCCCGCCGCCCCAGTGGCCAAGCCTGCCCCGGCCCCAACGGCTGCACCTGCTCCTGCAGCTGCTCCCGCCGCCGCTCCTGCTGCTGCTGCTCCACCAGCCCCTGCCCCGGCTGCCGCTCCTGCTCCCCCCGCCGCCAAGGTACGCGAAGCTGCCACAAACAAACTGACCTTCCCCCAGCCGGCTGCCGCCACCGAGACCCCAGCGTCTACTGAATCGGCACCCGTTGAGCTCACTGAAGAACAAAAGAAGCTGAACGCACGCCGCGAGCGATTCGGCCTCCCGATTGAGCCGCCAAAGCCCGCCACGACCCCCGCCGCTGCGGCTGCTCCGACGCCCGTTGAGGCAGACGCTAAGCCCAAGAAGGAGAAGGCTAGTGCTATCGACCGCAGTGCCGCTGTCAAGGAGTCGGAGGAGATTCTGGCTCGTCGTCGGGCCAAGTTTGGTCCTGTTGAGCCCAAGGCGCCAGCTGCTCCGGCCACTGCTGCCCCCGCCGCCGCCGCCGCCAAGCCTGCACCAGCCCCTGCTGCTGAAGCTCCCAAGGCGGCGGAGATCTCCCCGTGAGTTACTTCAGACACCCGCGGCCTGCTTTCCGCTGACCATACGTAGTGAGCAGGCTGCCAAGATCGCTTTGGATGAAGAGAAGAAGAGGAAACGCCTGGAGAAGTTTGGACCCGTTGCGACAGCCGCCGCCAATGGCGATGCCCCCGTGAGTAGCAGCAACTGAAGTGGTGATCGATGGCACTGACACTGGACTAGGAAGCGAAGAAGGCAAAGGTCTAGGTGAGTTTTGGTATCTGGTCATGAGTTCCGAAAAGGGGGCGAGCTGTTGGCTCGCACCCATAGCTGTAGATTTACACTGTGTGCCATGAGGTTGCATCGGTGCGTCCGTTATCTGCCCAGTGCGTGTGTGGCCATGTGCTTCCTTGTTGGTTCCGACGCTGGCTCGCGAGCAGTGGCAGCGATGGACGAGTGGTGCTCCGCGTTAGGGATGTCCTTTGTGGCTGAAGGGGCATGCCCTCCAGGCGTCGTTTCTGCGGCCACCTGTTGACGCTCGTGTGCGCGCTTGACCAGGACTGTTGCCTGCCAAGGCCATGAAGCTGCTGTATTGGGCACATGGGCGCGTCGGCCACTGGCCACACTGGCCACTGGCACCGCGAGCTCTGTCCGGCATTTGATAGACACAGGCTCCGGGTCATTTGCCTGTGCGGACTGGGCCGAATTACAATAAGGTTGGATTTGAAATGGCTGGTGGATAAGCCCGCTGTATCCGAGTCGATTAGAACGGCGTGCGTCATTTGTATTCGTCTCCCCCTGCCGGCGGGACCATTTTTCAGAGTGGCTGAACCTGGCTGACAGGAGTGTGATTGTATGACGCCAGTGTAGAGAGGCACACCACCCAAGGCCCAAGGGCGAGTCGGAGCAAGGCAAGGCACAGTGTGATACCGTCGCTCGCCTGGCCGGCACACCCGAGCAGAGCAGAGCATCCAATCGACCCACAACTCCCTCCTATCCCCCCACCTCGTCTAGCTTTGATCTTCTCACCCATCCTCGCTCGATTCCATCATAGAGACTCTTCTTGACAAAGGCATCGCATCACGCATCAAGCGCGCATCCTCAACATGCATCTCGCCACGCTCTTTACCCTCCCCCTCCTCGCCGCCGCCGTCCCCACCGCACCACACCTCGTCCAGGGTCAGCAGGGCCAGGTAATCCTCTCGGCTGCGTCTGCCGCCGGGTCCGGCAGCTCGGGCATCAAGATTGACCTCGACCTCGACGACCTCCGGCTCGTCCAGTTTGGCGAGAGGGAGCCCCCAGTGTAAGTCGCGCGCGAGTGGGGCAGCGGGCCACGACTGACACCCCCCGCCCAGCTGGATCACCGAGCTCGAGAAGATTGAGGCAAAGGCAAAGGGACGCCGGTTCATGGACATGTGAGCACGAAACCCCAGGTCGCGGCGGACCGTGCTGATGGCTCGCCAGTACCGAGACGCCGACGCTCGGCCTCACATCGTTCCTCACGCCCGCATCAGCAAAGTACAGTGAGTCTGCGCGCTTGCAATGCTTGCATGAAGCCCGTCGCTGACCTAGCGACCTCGTTGCTCCACTTGAAAATACATTCGTGCCTTGGCAAATCATCTTTGTCGGCCGACAACCACAGCCTACCCGAAGCCCGGCAAGTATGTCAAGGAGGTCAAGGAACTCTTCAAGTCGCTCAGCGTCGAGCACATGAAGACGTTCTTGAAGAAGTTTAGCGGCTTCAAGACACGCTACTACAGGTCGGACACTGGACGCGAGTCGGAGCTCTTCCTCCTCGGCACACTCAAGGAGGTATGTGAGAAGGGGCGACGGAGGTCGCGTCTGGTGCCTGTCACTCGTCACACTGCACACTACCCATCAGACATCCGCTCCGCGCCTGCGTTGCCCCACACTGCCAATGCCGCGCATGCTGACACGAAACTGTAGATTGCACGCGACTACCCCGAGGTGACGATCAAGGAGTTTGAGCACCCTTGGGCGCAGAACTCGATCATCGCGCGCTTCCCTCACACTGGCCCCAAGGATGCTCCTGTGGTCATTGTCGGCTCCCACCAGGACTCGACCAACATGTGGCCCTTCCTCCCGGCCCCCGGTGCCGACGACGATGGCTCGGGCACCACCTCGTCGCTTGAGGCCTTCCGTGCCCTCGTCGGCGCCAACTTCTCCCACCCCTACCCGGTCGAGTTCCACTACTACTCTGCCGAGGAGGCCGGTCTCCTGGGCTCGCAGGCCATTGCCAAGTCGTACGAGGAGAAGGGCGTCAAGGTCCGCGCCATGGTCCAGATGGACATGACCGCCTGGGTCAAGGAGGGCACGACTGAGAGCGTCGGTGTCATCCAGGACTTTGTCGACCCCGCTCTTACCGAGTTCAACTGGGGCCTTGTCGAGGCTTACCTTGACATCCCTCCCGTCAAGACCCAGTGTGGCTACGCTTGCTCGGATCACGCTTCGTTCTCCAAGGCCGGCTACCAGGCGTCGTTCTCGATCGAGAGCCGCTTCGAGGACTCGAACAAGAACATCCACTCGACTTCGGACACTATCGACCACCCCGAGTTTTCGTTCACCCACATGCGCGAGTTCTCCAAGCTCGCCATTGCCTTTGCCTACGAGCTCAGCATTGACAAGTCGGACAAGTAGACGCCTCGTCCGGCTTAGCCACCCGTGCCGGTTGACGGCACAAACATTTGCCCCGCGTGGGCCGCCATTCCGCCTGCATCGCACCGCCGCAAGCATGTTAGTTTGATATGTATTCAGAAGTATTCAATGCAGTATGATAAGCTAGAGGGGTAGGGTGGGCCGTGGCAGTGCGGGGACGCGACAGAGTGTCGAGTAAAGACGAGGTTCGAGCGCGAGCGCTCTACTCGGCCCTTGGTCACTCTTGAGCTTCGGAGAGATGCGACGGAACGAGATACGACAGGGATACATGTGAGCAACGCGACGCGCAGGACGTGACGACCCGCCGCGTGCAGCGTTGTGGCACAGCACGCCACGCCACGAGCACCCCGTTCGGCAACGCGGCAACCCACAGACCGACGTGACGCCGGCGCGAGGGCACGCTCGGCCCACCCCGGCTGGCGCCACGGATCTGAGCGGCGCACGACGGGCGCCTTCATTAGCCAAGCCAGGGGGGGGGGGTGAACGGCCGGCCTCGCGTCGTTGCCCTCGCGTGTGCGCTTCGGTTGCGACCTCGCGTTGTCGGCCCGCCTGGCTTGGCCGCTGCGTGAGCTGGCGGCGAGTCGCAGCTCAAGGCCGCGGCTGCAGTCGCCTTGCATGGCCCCCTGTATCGAGGCCGCGCCCTCGCTGTCGACCGGCTACACCTCCGCCCCCGCCAGCACAAACAATGACATAGTGTACAAGCTACAATGCAACGTATCGGGCCCAGGGTCCGTAAATGCAACGACTAGGTCTTGAAGACGATTATGAGGAGGAGGAGCACGACGATGAGGCCGACAATGGTGATTGTGCTGCCTGGGGGGTGTCAGCGGTGGTAAGAGCGTGTTGGCAGTGCTGCAGTGCAAGGGGGGCGAGTCGGCGCCGGCCTCCCTCTGCCAGCATATCGCGGCCGCTCCAGCCCGACACTCCCCGCACTACGGCCCGGCACGACGGCCCTCCCCCCGCCCCACTCACCATGCTGCTTGGCATTATCCGCGACGTGGTCGAGCCTCCGCCTTGCGCGGTTCATCCTGTCGGCCGTCCGGTCCATCGCCGCGTCCGTGTCCTCGAGCAGCTCGTTGTGCACCTGCAGCTCGTCGCCAATCTGCACCGAGAGGTGGTTTTGCCTGTTGATCGAGTGTGACAGGAGCGTCAAGCGCTCGTCTTGTTCTGCCGCGCGTCAGCACACCCCCCTCCCCCCGACCCACCCTCCATCATCATCTGCTGCTGCGAGATCATCTCGTGCGGCGACGAGTCGTCCCCGTCCTCGTCCTCGTCGTAGTCGCGGAACGGGCGCAGCTCCTGCGCCGGCGGGGAGGGCGGGTCGGCCTCGACCACCGGCGCAGCGACCGACTCGATCTCGGCGTCGAGCTCCTCGGGCGACGGGTCGGCCTCGCTGCAGCGGCGTCAGTACTTCCATCACCATGCCTGCAGCCCACGCACCGCCGCTCCCGCACCAGCGGCCGCGCCTTGTCACGGCCCACGTCGTCGGCCTGCAGCATCTCGACGGCGCGGTCGTACCGTGCCCCGAGCTCCTCGAACGCCGCGAGGTTGCCCGAGGCCGAGTCGCTCCGCTGCCGGGCGCCGCCGCCGCCGACCGAGAGTCCGGCCGCCTCGATCTCGACCTCGTCCTCGAGCTTGCCCAGCTCCTTGCGGATGATGGTCAGCGCCCGCACTAGGCCCTGTGTCGACGACGGGGACGGCTTCATCCCCAGCCCGAGGATCCGGCTCCGCTCCAGCAGCTGCGCCTGCACGCTCGTGAGCCGGTTGGATATCGTGGCGATCGCGCCGGCGGTGGACATGGTGTGCGGGGGGGTTAGGTGGTGAACAGATGTGGTACAGTTGCAGTGTGATGCAGTCTGGCTCGTCTGTCCATTCTCCACAAACGACGACGGCAATGACGACGTGCGTGAGAGGGGATTATGTAGGGGTATCGTTTAAATCGCCGACGCCGCCAGCGCCGCGCCTGCTCACTCGCGTTGTCAACGTGTCTGTCGTCACTCGCAACGCGTTCCTTCTCACCCACAACCCATCAACAAACGTCCTCGGCATCGAGCATCGCATCGACCGACAGGCATCAGACGCGTGCAGTAAAGGTACGTGTGGCGATGGCCTGCGGTGGCAGCGGCTTGCGATTTTGACGCGCGCGCCTCGTGCTGACGCGCCCAGTCAACCTCGACCCCCACCTCCTTCCCCCGCCATGATCTCAGACGGCACCCTCACGGACATCTCCAACGGCCTCGGCGTCGCCGCCATGGTTCTCATCGTCGCGTACCACTTTGTCGCGGTCAACAGCAAGCGCATGGCCGAGTAGGCGGGCAGCGCGAGGTTGGGCATGGAGAGTCGGCAGCACTCGCTCTCCCCACCCCTCCCCCTCCCCCTCCCCAAACGCCGGCTACCTACAACAACAACAACACAATAGACCCGCACAGCAAAACTAGACGGCGGACAGCACCCCGTTTTATTCGTCCCATGGGAGAGGAGACTGCCACGCCAGATACGCCGGCCAAACCTCCACTCTCAACGGCATGTACCTAACAAACCACTAGAACTGTCGCTCGGCTCGGCGTCGGCACCGACGCGAAGGCCAGGTACCGTCGCCGAGGCCAGCAAACAGATGTACTTTTGCCCATGATTCCGCAAGCCGAAGCCGGTGTGGTTGCCGCAGCAGGGCGCGTGGCAGGGCCGCTCCCAACCTCAACTCACGGCGCCTCGCTGCTGCCCACTGCGGCGTCTACTCGCCGAGCCCTGTCGGGCGGGCCTCGGCTCGCTGGGCCTATGCGGCGCGTGCTTCCTAGAATACCCCGCGCACCTGATCCAATGTCAACTAACCAAAGCCCCGGGTCGTGTCCTGGAGGGAGGTATGACGTTCGATTCTTGTTTGACGAGTGCATGTCGTTGAAGGGATCGGATGCCACACGACAAGCAAATGGTGGGCAGGGGTGTGGTATCCAAGGGGCCTAAATAAAACGGCAAGTGAGACATCGAGGCCTGAGGCGTTGAGAGGGAGGAGGCAGGCAGTGGAGCCCACCCGTGTCGTACATAGGTGGGCCGTCTCCAACGCAAACCCCTCGCTCTCGTACTGGACCAAGCTCGCCCCAGGGTGCTTCCGAAGGCAACCTCTCGACAAGTGGTCGTAATAGTCCCTTAAGCTCCTTCCATGCCTCGTCTCGTTGTCGCCATGCAGCCCCATGTCGTCGCCCATGCGCCACCCCGACCGCGTGCGTCCGCTACCCAGTAACTCGGAGATGCGACCTACAGAAGCATAACAGTTGCCAAAGACTGTTCCTGGCCAAAGGGGTTTCGTCAAACTCAAACCTAACACGGCACCCACGTTAACAATGCTAATGCTGCAGACACGAGACGAGCATGCAGAGGATCTCGTCGCCGTCGTCGTCGAGTTTCAGCTGGTGGGCTAGATAAGTCGACAAAAGGGTCCAAACTGGTCGCCTCATGCATGCGTGAGAGCATCAACCACCGACAGACTCGACCATTCCCGGCCTATGACTCCACAAAAGGGCCAACACAGAAGCAGCACCACGTCTTGAAAAGGATGCATTTGAGGGTGGATCGACTTGCGACGCCTGGGAAGCAAGGAGGCACGTCACACGTCACACTGCAAGACACCGCATGCCACGGCGAGTGAGTCAGTGACGGGCAGGCAAACGACGCGATCAAGGGTACAGCGTACAACAGGCAGACTTGAAGGAAAAGAGCAGTCGTGGTACCCTCGCTCTCTCGCTCGCTCGCTGGCCAGCCTTTCACTGACCGGAGAATAGGGTCGGACGACGGACACAGCATAAGGAGTTCCCACTACCGTTCCGCTGTCTTGCCTCGGGGATCGACACGGGGGGGCGTTGTGTAGCCGCGCTCCGCTCCACAGGGAGCGCGGATACGGACAGGGCGCGCCGGGGCAAGTCAGCCTGAGCGCGTGGTGGGTGTGTTGCCGGCTCTCGGACCATTCTCGACCCCCTCGCCCCCCGGGAGTCGTTTCCCCCCGGCATTCCGTGCAGCAGAGATCATGGGGCAGAAGAAAGGTCGCAGCCGGTCCGAGGTTGGGATGGGAATGAAGGAACGCGTGAGGGACGGCGGGCCGCACGATCAAACGGCCTTTGACCCCCTCGTGAGCGTTTGCCAGCGTTCCTGTCCTGTCTGTCTGCCTGCCTCGTCAGTGTTCCTGTCCTGCACATCATTGTAAACGATTCCGTCGGGAGGCTGGCATTGTTTACAGGAAACAACTGAAGCGAGGTGGAGCAGCATGACTGTCGACCACGACGCCGCCGTCACTCTGATCCGGGTCGGCATCATAAATGCCCTTGGCACTTGTGACGGGTGGCTGCTTCTGCTTGCTCGGCTGCAGTTGGCTTGGAGGGGTCTCTGGAGCACGACGATCCTTCAGAACATCCTTGGGCCTCCCGTGTCTCGCAATTCAGAGGCAGGCAGGTACACAACTCTCCGGCCCTCCGCGGGCAAACGCCTAGCCCGAGGAACGGGACGAGGACAAGGACAATTCACCGTGTCTCGAGGGGGCTTTTTGGTGTGTGTCCTTGAACGCCCCATTGTGGCTGCCTGCCTTTCCTGCCGTCTTCATGTGGGCACCGACTCCCACGCTGAGGCCTGCAGCCGAGGCGGCAGCAGCGAGCGGTGGCATCGCATCGACGGCAGCGGCGGGGGCGGCGGCGCCCGCCAGCTAGTTGTCACTCTTTGAATGAAACAGCAAGGCTCACAGCCTCCGGATCGTGGCATTAACTAGCGCCGGCGCCAGGTGATCATTGCGCGGCGCCATGCAACATGTATTTTGGGGGGTTTCAGCCATCGAGGTGACAGCCGTGCCAATGACCCCAAAGAGACAAGACGACAATGAACAATAACGCCCATCTTGATGTGGGGGGTTTGATGCGCGCGCGCGAGCGAGCGAGAGGTCAAACAGGTGCCTGCCTCAACGGCGGAACAAGGATGGGATCTTGGGCCGCCCTTTGTTGCAATACATCCGCGATTGGCTGCCACGGACCATGCTCTCTGTATGCACGGGTGCTGCAGCTGACTAAAGGGAGGCGAGGTACAGCGGGCTCGGCACACGGGCAGAGGGTGCGGAGGGAGAAGGATGGAGAACGGCGGCTGCAGCCGGTCTTGTCCTGCTGGGTGGCCGCTGGCCGGTCAGCTGGTGTGGATGCTTGGCTACCTGCCTGCCTGGCTGCCGCTTGGCCGACCTGCAGATGGCATGCCAGAGAGACGCGGCAAGGCAGGTGGGTTGCGTTGGTTTGTGCCTGATTTGTGTCGGCCGTTCCCGTCCTCGACACCCGTCGACCTTTTCAGGGCATTTCTGGCGTCGAGCAGACCAAGATACCGCGGTTTCCCGACCAACTGCCTGCGAGCCGCGACAAGGAGGCACGTACAGACCCAACGGTTTGAACGGAACCCAACTTTTTTGGTCACAGGAGATACTCCTGTTCCTCGACGTCCTGGGCGGCATGGTCCTGGTGGCGTTTCTTCAGGGGCTCAACCATGCCCCTGCAGCCATCCGTGGCTTGCCGCCGAGAGCCCGGCGGCGGGGAGCTGAAGGGGGAGGGGAGAGGGGGAACAGAGGAACCAGAGGCGAAGGCGGGGTAGGGGCGCCGCTACAGGAAGGAGGAGGACGACGACGACGACGATGGAGGAGAGCGAGCACGAGCTGCATGACACCTACCGTCGTGCGCCTCCCTCCCCGTGTCCGTTCTTGGACCTGTTCATTGTCGCGCTCTCCTGGTTCCAAGCCGCCGCCTCCGCTTAAGCCGCGGCGTAGCAGATCAGCAGCAGCGCGAGGCACAAGCACAAGCCCAGCAGCACGCACCCACAACCCACCACACCCCACAAGCCTCTTTGACGCCTTTCGGGCATCCGGCCTGGCCGTTCAATGTACGGTCAACTGACCCTGGCTCTTGTTGTTGTATCCTCTCGTCCCCCATCTCGTCCGCGCCTCGGTCCGCCCTGACAAAGGCTTAGCCCAGGCCGCACTCCCACACACCTAGACTAGGCTCGACTGCTGCTGCTCCTGCTGCGGCTGCGGCTCCCCCTCTGGCTGGCTGGCTGCGTCAGGAATCCCCCGCGACCCGACTGACATCTTCCCTCGATCACCCAGATCCGTGGGTCAGTGAGACGAGACGAGCACACGACGAGCACACGCGCGTGGTTTGTCCTCTGTCCGAACCGTGCACCTGGGCAGGGGGGCTTGCAACACCAGGCATGCAGGCAGGCAGGCAGGCAGGCCAAGCAGGCGGCACGGGTTTCGCGAGCGTGCGCGCGCGCGCGCTCTCACCGGTGAGTGTCTGCTTGGACGCCCTCGCTCCGCGGAGAGAGAGAGGAGATGGCCTGACGGGCTCTGGTCCTCGGTCGCAGTGCTCGTGTAACGCGTACTCTGGTTCTACTGGTACAACATTAAACAGGGCCGGGGCGGAATAGGGTCCCACAGCGCTTTGTACCAAGTGGGGCCTTGCTCTGACGAGGAGCAGGAGCAGCTGGGGCAGCAGGAGCAGCAGCGCACAGCGCCAGCTCATGTCGCCGCCGCCGCCGCGTGCCGCATCATCACACAATTGTACACGACGCGCGCCCGTCAGAGGAGCCGCCAAGGGGAGGATATCCACAGCGCATCAAAGTGGGCTCCCTCCTCGCCTGCCTGCCTGCCTGCCTGCGGCGCGGCGCGGCACGGCTTGTCGTAAAAACCTAGCTTTGGGTCAATCAGAGTTGCTTGCATGTATAACGGATTGCCGAGTGCTGCCGTCCACCTGGCCCGTCCATCTGTTCAAACAAACATTACCACTCCCTTGCAGACGTCCCTCCTTTACCGACGATACAAGGCGGCTACGGCCCGTTAACGCATCGCGGTCGCCATCTGTACGTTACTTTGTTCTCTTGTCGACTGCCGGCCTGCCTCCCCCTACGCTCCTCCCCTCTCTCCCCCCTCCCCTCCCCTCGCCTCCCCTCCGCTCCCCCTCGCCTCGTGCCGCCGCCGCCGTCGTCGTCATTATCGTTCCTTGCTGGCTGGGTTAGCCTAAACGGTTAACGATCCGCCCCGCGCCGAACGACCGACCGACGGGTACCGGCTTGCTAGAGCCATATTGCGACAATCGACGACGCACCCATCTCGTCCCGTCCTCCTTTCCTTTGGCCTCTTTGGATCATCAACCACTCCGTCTGTCAACAGCAACAACCTGATCCAACAAACGGCCCAGCCAGCCCCCAGCAAGCCAGCAGCCGCCAACGGCAAACCGCAGAGACAGAGTGCAAAAGGCAGAGAGGGGCAAAGCAAGACAGACGCACGACAAAGCATTGCCCCTTGCCGTTTGCCGATTCCAGCGCTCGGCGATACGGCAAACACGAGACGCGAGGAGCATAATAGCAAAGACAACCACCATCCATCGACATCATCGCGCTCCTCACCACCACCACCACCACCGCCGCCGTCCTCACCCCACCACACATTGTCGTCTACAACAACAGACACCGACACAGCTGCCGCCCAGAGCATACAAAGGCAGGGGCGCAGTGATCTGCATTGCATACAGCAGTCGACAGCCCATAGCGCACCAACACACTGAAGATCACACCTACCCCCCACCAAATCCCAGTGCCGTTTGGCGGCGGCGGCCACCGCAGCGTGTGTTCGCGCAAGCAACGCTGCTTGTGCTAACGAGTAAGTCGGACTTGGGACCTCTACGCATGAATCTTCCCCTCTTGCCATGGCGCTGTGCATGCGTGCGGCGCCCTGCTCGCCATGTCGTAGCAAACTACACGATGCCTGGTTGAAACGCCGGTGCCCAAGGCTGGCGGTCGACTCCCCCTCCACTCCCCATACCACCAAACCCCCCGATTTCATTGTCCCATTGTTATACGCTGACGCTTCCCTCTTTCTCATTGCTTCGACTTTTCTAGCTCATGCATCGCCCAACATACCCCCACGGCAACCCGTCGTTTGACGGTCCAGGCGCCCGAAATATTGTGGGTGAACCAGGCCCCTCAACAATACTCGCCGCCGCCGAATACCCATCCCATCAGCAAGCGTCCCCGCTTCAACAACACCGCGCCGGCCACAGTATCCAGCATTTTCCGCAACAAAGCCATGCCCAAGGCCACTTTCGGGAACAGGTGTCTCCTACCACCCCAGCACACTTCTCGGCACAATATTCATCGCCAGCGGTCAGAGTGGAGGCCGTTGCCCAAGGGCCTTCGGCAGCGCCCCTTTCAACCGGCGGCGCCACAGCGCCAGCGCAACCACCACCGGTCATTAAGAGGGTTGGTGGCAAGGCCAATGTGTCCAGTGCATGCGGGCCATGTAAACGGGCGCATCTTGCATGCGATGTAGCCCGGCCGTGCAAGCGCTGCGTCAACATGGGCAAGCCAGAGCTGTGCGCCGACGTTCCAGTAAGTTCGCAAAAAGGATGTTTTTGTTGGGCTGACACTGTGTGCAGCACAAGAAGCGAGGAAGGCCAAAAGTGATCAGGACGCCAGCTGGCGAGCCGTACACGAGTACTCGCCCTCCAAGGCGACCTCCAACAGACACTGGGTCATCCAGCAAGTGGAGACCCCCGTCGACGTACGAACCGGCATATGTCACGTCGGCGCCGAGCTCGTCGTCCCATGGCCCCGGGACACTTGGCACAAGATTGCCCTCACCCCCGCGCACGGCCTCTCTCGGGCCTGTGGTCGGGATGAGCCCAATGGACTCGGCGGCGTCCATGAGCCCCTTTCATCCTGGGGCTCAATTATCCATGCCGTCGAACATGGGATCGGCACAGGAAAATCTCTTCACTCTCTTCTGCAGCACCGAGCTCAAAATTATACGAGCGACATCCCTTGCACACTCTCTAACCGGTCATCATCTACACGAATTCGCAAACGTCAACCTGTTGGACTGGTTGCACCCGTCTGACAGGCACCTAATAGAGATGGAACGGAGCCGTCTCGTGACCGTCCCATACCTTCCAACACAGCTTCAATCGAGTCGAGAAACGCACGCCGCGATCATGACACTTGGAGAACGCGAACTGCAGTCCCCTGCAGACGGAATGCGCGACACATATCCTCAGCAGAATGTCCGTTTTCTTCGCTCGGATGGTAGTTTTGGTCTCTTCAACCTTCGACTTCATCTCGGCGGCGGCTTGGGCGGATCGCTTTGGCACCCCGACAGTCTGGGAAAAATCTACATTGTCGTCTCGTGTCTTCTGATCGGGGATCGCGACGTGCCACCCGATATCAGTGCGCGTCGACCACAGGCCGTGCCCCTCACTCCGGTAACCCCAATGGCACCACCCCAGCCCCATCAGTTGCCTGGTTTTTCTTCCATTGCGGCTGCAGCAGATGCCCCTCCTCGCCCCGAAACTGCACCGACAATGTCAACCGCGCAATCGCCATATACCTACGGTCGCACCGGTGTCTCGACTCCGGTAGCGGCCCCACCGCCACAGCAATCATATAATATGTACGCCAGGCCGCCTTCACAGCCACAATACCCGCCAGTTCAGCCTCCTGGTCGAACCTCGCCCTCGACGAGCCAGACTGGCTACCCGCTTCCTCTTCCTCGAACCCCGGTGTACAGCGATCCTAGTGGAGGGTACGCTCCCCCACCGCCCTCTGGGTATTACCAACAGGCGCCGCCACAAGCTGCGCCTTACGACCCAAACATTCGACGAGACCCGGGAGCCGCTGACGAGTGGATGCGCCGCGGCGGAGCTGGAGGCTCCGTGCCGCTCCCCCCTCCAACGGGGACCGACTACTCGCGGCGAACCTGGGAGCTATGAGTGCCAAGGATCCCTGGTCCCTGTGTTCCATGGTTTCTCGAATCCGGGCTTTGTCGTTCTTTCGTCCGGGCCAGCGATCGCATCTGCTGTCCGGTGTTTGCTGTTTATTCAGCGCTGCTTGCTTATTGGGAACTGATTATGTGGCTCCCATCCCCCCTAATACGCGCGCGGAGGTTTGCGTCAGATCCATCCGTCGACGTCGACGCCGCTGCCATTTGTTCGCCCTATGCTCGCCCAAGGAGATTTAACATCCAGATACCTTGCACCCTTATGGTCCATTCCCCTTTTCTCCGATGTAAGACATTGCAGGGTTGGGAGGAGGGAACAGCATGGGCAGTGGGGGCGCTCAGCAGTGGCTGGCTTTATGCACGAGATGGTGGGATGTTGGGAGTGGGGCTGCGCTCTGTGGGATTCGGGTCTAGGGCAGGCCCGAGGCCCGCTGTCTGGCTGAGCGCTCTCGGGAATCGAGTCATACGGGGCTGCGTGACGAGAGTGCGAGTGTGAGTGCCGAGTGCCTCGGAGATGCGGCACGGGGCGGCGGTCGCCCGATGGTGGCGAGCGGTATCGGCGCCGGCATCGGGGGCGGGGGCGGGGGCGCCGGCGATCCTCTGCCGCTGCCGCCACCACCCGCCTACATCCGGTGCGTTTTTCCGTCCCGGAGGCGACCTCGTGGCGTGGCTGCGCCGACGAGAAGCGTCTAGACGACGGCGGCCGCATCATTCCAAGGTGCCACTGGCGGTGCATTGCTTGTGCACGGCGGATGGACGCGGCGCGCGCGCCAGCCGCTAGTGGCACCTGGCCTTTCCGCGCTCGGGCGGGCGGGCGTGCCTTTCCGTTACAGGGCGCCAACCCACGTCACTAGGCCCGCGGGCTGACGGCACGCCGGTCGGCCGGCGCGCGGTCGGTGGTCGGTGGGCGGGGGTGGGGGGGGGGGGGTCGGGAGGGGGGGAGCGCGACTACTTCGACTACACTGCACTGCACCAGCTGTTTCGCGCGTGGCCGACTCGTGCTCTCCATCATCACCATCACCTGCATCACCACGGCCATCATCGACGCACTCGTCGTCATCCTGCACCTCACCTCACTCTCGATCGCCTCACCCTCCCCCTGTAGCTCTCCCCCCACCCAATCCGCGTTATGCATTCGATCATGCGACCACTCTGATCACTCCCACTCCGCCTCAAGGCACACATACCCACCCCCTGACCATCACTCACCCGCCCGCTCGCTGCTCACTGGCCGCTCGCTCCTTCGCTCCGCTGGCTGACGACGCCGCCGCCACATTCATCACCCCACTCTTCCTCTCCGCAGCTTAGCTGCGCCTGCACACAGCGCTCACCCCGCTCAGCCGCCCCCCGCTCACCCCTCACGCGCCCACCCTCGCCCCACCCCGCCCCGCCCCGCCCACATTCCCCCGTCGATCCAACCTTCTCTTCTAGCTCACGCGTGACCACATGTCCGACACCTTAAAACGCCTACAACCACACTATCCAACTCTGATCATCGGCCTCGTCTCAGCCTCAGGAAGAAAGCAAACAACTCGACACTCCGTGCCAATCAAAACCCAGTGCATCCGCCCAACACCACCTCCATCACCACCCTTGCTGACCTCGTCGGCAGCGGCGTGCGTCAGGGAATCGTAAGGGAGGACACGGATGATGAATGGCCGTCGTCTGTGTATGGGGAGCCGCGCGGCTATTGAGTTTAGCTCGCTGGGGCAGGCGCAGCAAGTGGAGGAGTGTCGGCAACGGCGGGGGCAGCCAACACACCCGTCTCGTTGACATCGTCCTGCATTCCTTGTCAGTGCTGATCTAGCCGCTCCAGTCATCCAAACTCACCGCCTCGGCCTCCTTCTTGAACGCAGCAACCTCCTGCTGGAGCTTCTCCTTCTCGGCCGCGCTCGGTCCAAGGCCGCCATGAGACTGGCTGCTGTCCTGCAGTCGGTGAACCGCCATCATACCCAACACTGCGCGACGGACTAGGCAAAGTTAGCAGACGCCACGCCACATTGACCGAGTCGACCAGGTCCCAAACTCACACGTCTTCTTGGCGTCGAACGCCTTCTTGACAGTTGGCAGGAGGTTGACAGCCTGGCCGCTCTCGCTCGTGGGGTCGGCCACAAACGGAGGAGCGTCAGCCCTCAGCCACTTGTGCTGGAGGAGCTGCGCAGCCGTAGGACGGTTCGTGGGGTCGATGGTGAGACAGGCGCGAACAAAGTCTCTCGCAGTCTCCGAGACGCCGGCCCAGTACTCAGGCTACCAGACGTCAGCCCAAACCCTATGCTTACGCCAACCAAAACTCACAGGAGCAAACTTGTAGTCGCCGTTGCAGATGGCCTGCATCTCCTCGTATTGTGAATCACGGTCGAAAGGAGTGTAGCCACACAGAAGGAAGTAGGTGATGACACCAATGGCCCAGATGTCGACAGGCTTGCCGTGGCCAGCCTTCCTGAAGATCTCGGGCGCCATGTAACCAGGAGTCTTGTCGAGGGTCAGGACACGATCGCGGCGCGCCAACTTTCACAGCCCGACTCACACCACAAGTCGTCGTGAGGATGGAGAAGTGCTCCTCGTCCAGCACCTTGGACAGTCCAAAGTCTGCCAGCATCAGGTCGGCATCCTCGGCCTTGGACTTGAAGAGGATGTTCTCGGGTTTCAAGTCTGGTGTCCATGTCAGCGCGACTCGATGTGCGCCCAACTCGACGTCTATGCGCCTCGGCCACACTCACCACGGTGGACAATACCCTGGTCGTGGAGGTACTTGACCGCCGACACAATGGTGCGCACAAGGTTGGCAGCATCCCTGCGATGAGTCAGTACCGCTCACACCAATGTCTCACTTCTCGTAGTAGCTTCCACGCGCGCAGATGCGGTCGAAGAGCTCGCCACCCGTGCACAAGTCGAACACGAGCTAGATAAGTCAGCCTCTGCGGTAGACTTGCGAGACACCCACGTAAAGGTTGTGGGACGTCTCAAAGAAGTCGTGCAGCTGCACAATGTTCTTGTGCCCCGCCGAGACCTTCTTGAGGATGTTGATCTCATTACGGACCTATGGGTCATAATCAGCCGTGCGCAAGTCGGGTCCCCCTAAAGGAAGCTCACCATGTGCTCGCGCCCCTACGCCGCCATGTCAGTCCCGCGTTTCGATCGACACCCGCGCTTCCAACTCACAGTAAGGAACTTCTTGTTGAGAACCTTGCACGCATAGTACTTGCCAGTCTGTTGCACGGTCAGTCTGGAAACCCGTGCGATGTCCGCTTCACGTACCGAGATGTGAACGCATTCCTTGACAACAGCGCTGGATACGTGTCAGTTGGGTCGTCCCGAGCTGATCAGAGGGCGTGGCAGACATACTAAGTGCCGCTAGAGACAATGTCAGCTATGGCATCACGGGCTTTGGTCGCGCCAAGCAAGCTCACCTTCCCAGCGTCCTGCCAGTCTTGTACTAGAAGTATGTGTCAGACGCGTGTCGATATGGACAACGGGGTACGTTATGCATGCCAGACGCATTGCGAACGTGACCTTGCTTTCTCACCTGGCAGGGGACAGTGGTAGCTGCCTTTGACATGTTTACTGGTTGAGGGGGGAAGAGGATGTGAGGTGCTCTTGCCAGCTAGTGAGATTGAAGCGTTACGACAGCGTTTAACAATCGCTGCCAGGGACCTCTGTTTGCGACTTGATAGCCTGATTTGCTGTTAGAGGCGGGCGGTGTGGAGTGTAATGTAGGGGTGCCAGTGAGAAGCAAGCACTTGATGTTTGTTGTGAGAAGAGGAGTGAAGAGTTGACAAGGAAAGGATGATTACCTAGACGTGTAGCAAAGGGCGGAGCGGGGTGGTGGGTACCGGGTGCTGGCTGCCTGGTGGTGGGCTGCCTGGTGACGATGGACTGACTCTGTGAGTGCTGTGCGGTGGGTGGGTCAAGTGGGGGGGAGGAAGGGGGTGGGTGGGCGGTCGGACAGCTCAGGGCCTAGCCCGCGCCGCACCATAGCAGCCTGCAGCAGTTGTCAGAGATGCCGGGCGCGGGGAACGGGGAACGGCGGCTCCTAAAGAGGGGGGAGCAGACACGGTTCCGAATCCCAGCACCACCCGCCGGCACGCCGAGCCCAGCCCAGCCAAGAAGGGGGCTTCTGGCGTGCAACGAGGGGGGCGGCGGCCATTGTGGGGAGCGGCGAGGGCGGCAAGGGAAATGGAACCGCAGCGTAAGTGGCGCAAGTCACATCTCGGCCAGGCACGTGGTCTGGTCCGTCTGGGCACAGATACCACCGTGAGAAAGCTGAATGGGTTCGGCTCACGCCGAATCGGATTGTTGTTGATCCACCCCACTCACCGTCAACCATTTGGTCCTTCCTCCTCTTCACTTTATCGCGGTGGCCAAACCCCGTCTCGCTCGGCCACCATGAGGATACTGACATGGAATGTCGTGAGTTTGGCAGCGACTTAACTCCCCGATGCGCCCTCACTGACGCGTCAGAATGTCCTCAGGACCGTGCTAGACTACCACCCGTTCGTACCTTCCCTCGCGTCGTGTGCCCAAGTTGACTTTGCAAAGGTGGTCGAGTATGGAGAACAAGACGGTTGAGGGACTCTTGGAGGGGTTGAAAGCCGATATCAGCTGCTTTCAAGGTAGGAGGCGTCAATCAAGAACCGGCTGACAGGACAGAACACAAGACGCGCCGGCCCCAGTTCACCAAAGCTCAGGCATGCCCTGGCGCGTACGATTGCTTCTGTACGTGGCCAAGGGACAAGTCGGGATATTCAGGTGTCTGCACATACGTCGACTCGCGCGTATGTGTGCCTCTCAAGGCTGAGGAAGGAATCACCGGGCTGCTTCTCGACGACCCTGCCAGCACGATGAAGCCCCCATGGACGCCAGAGGAGCGGATCGGATACTACCCAGACATGGACGACATCGACTTTGAAGATGAGCTGGATGGGACACCCTTCGATCCCCGGCGCTTGGATACCGAGGGTCGCTCCGTTGTCATCGACTGCGGGTTCGTTGGAGGGCGTTGGACCAAGGCTGACTGCTCTAGCATGTTCATTCTGTTTAATCTCTACTGCCCCAACGAGACCAACGAAGCCCGCAGACCATACAAGCTGAACTTTTACAAAGTCCTGGACGAGCGCGTGAGGATGATGATGGCCGCGGGTCGCGAGGTCATCATTGCCGGTGACATGAACATCATGCGAGCCCCCCTCGACTCCGGAGAAGGCGGCATAAAGACTACGGCAGCACAACACTACGAGCACCCGGCGCGCGTATGGCTTGAGAACTGGTGTGCTCCCAAAGGCCCCATGGTCGACGTTGTTCGCGAGTCGTTTCCTGATAGGGAAGGCATGTTCACGTGCTGGAACATGAAGATCGATGCGAGGTAAGTGAAGTAACTTCCTTAGCCACTGACACCTCTCCGAAGGCCGGCAAACTACGGTTCGCGCATCGACTACGTTCTTTGCACCCCAGGACTGCGGCCGTGGATCAAGGGAGGAGATATCGACGCAAGTGTTCACGGTTCTGACCACTGTCCCGTGTACATCGACCTTCACGACTCGATCGAGCTCGATGGCCAAACCATCTATCTTCGGGACTTGCTCAACCCCAAGGATCGGCCCCCGTCAACTGCCCCTGTCTACCCCTCAGATATCCCCAGGTCAGCTCCGGAACCACCCCGTTTCGCAACAAAGTTTCTGGACGAGTTTTCTGCCAAGCAACGTACCCTCAAGAGTTTGTGGGGTGGGGCCAAATCGAGATCCATTCAGCCATCAGCTTCGCCATCTCCAGCACCCACACCGACGGCTGAGGATCCCCCAGAAAGTCAGCAACCCCAGTCCGCTGTCGGCGGCAATGAAGAGAAGCCCACTTCATCGCCTCTGGCCGTCGCGCGAGGCGCCTTCGCCCAACTCGATGGTCCTTCGCTCTCAAAACTCGACACACCTCCACCCAAGCCGTCACCGGGGCAGAAAGTCGCGCGTGAGACTATCGACGTCACCTCGGATGAACCGCCTCGGAAGAGGCAATCGTTGGGTCCTTCAAAGTCTGCTTTTGTGGACACTAAGAGTAAAACAGCGGCCAAGCCAAAAGGCCAGCAGACTCTTGCGGCTTTCTTTTCCTCGCCTGCAGCGACCTCATCATCGAAACCTTCCAAATCAAAGCAACCAAATGCTACACCAAAGCAAGGTAGTAGCTCCCAGACCGGACGCTCTCCACCGACCAAGGACAGTACATCACAAGCCACTATGAACAAGACCGCCGAGGCACCCGGCACTGAGGACGACGAGCTTATAGCCCAGGCTATTGCTCAAGCAGACGAAGAGCGCGAGCGCGAGCGCAAGGCCAAGCAGGACGCGGCCGCGCCCGTGTGGTCCAACTTGTTCGCCAAGAAGCTCCCTCCGCTGTGTACCGTTCACCAGAAACCCTGTAAAGATTTCAGTATGTTTGACTGCCTCGTACCGTCCTAACCATCACCAGTTGTAAAGATAACTGGACCTAACAAGGGCAAGCGCTTCTGGCTATGTTCACTGTGAGTGTTCCGATCGATCGTGGGTACCAGTGGCTGACGTCGCCAGTCCAGTTGGCCCTGGATATGACATGGGCCGGTCCAAGCGAGCTCGCGAGGACGTGGATCCCAGGTACAAGTGTGACTTGTGGGTATCATGCCGTGTTTCAATGCCCATGTACTGACCCGTGTCCTTCAGCTTCCTCTGGGATTCGGCCAACAGCCAAAAGGAGACACCGAACGGCCCAAAGAAGGTCTGAGAGAGTTCGAGTGCCACACACTGTCTGTATCAGTAGGAGCAAGACGCCCGACACGGCTTGAGCCGTGGCGTTTCATGTATGCATGTAGGTCATGTGAGGTGTTGGGGACGTTGTATGTGCGTGTCGATAC
The DNA here is from genome assembly GCF_041260175.1 of Vanrija albida. Classification (NCBI taxonomy): domain Eukaryota; kingdom Fungi; phylum Basidiomycota; class Tremellomycetes; order Trichosporonales; family Trichosporonaceae; genus Vanrija; species Vanrija albida. Next base: position 1,124,705 of record NW_027191420.1, on the reverse strand, counting down.
TAGTGCGCATCTTGGTGTCGCGTCGTCGTCGTTTGTTGTTTGACGTGTCGACCACGCTGTACGCTGTCTTTCTGCAGCTCTGCAGCTCTGCAGGCAGTTGCCACACGTGCAGGTGCGGTGGGCGGTTGTGAGGGGTGACGTCAGTGTTGTGGGTCACGTCAATGGCCGGGTTTATTGCCCGTTGTGGTAGTTTTTGCGTGGAATTGCGGCGCTCCAGTGACGAAGCCGACGAGGAGACAGACACTGCAATGTCCTGAAGAGCGAGCTCGCGAGAGAGCTAAGCAGCATCCAAGGCGAGGCGAGCTCGGAGCAGTCGTCCACTATCAGTCTGTCCACCGACAAGACTCTCATCACGTCTTGTACTACACTTGAGGTTCAAACAGTCGACCTCTACCTGTCAACAAGCACAACGACGACACACACACATACACCGTCTTCTCTATCCTGGTGCCCCCCACGTTGGTACGCACGCACGCGCCAATAAGAACCACACAACCCTACTCCTATCCTCTTCTCTTGTCCCACCCACATCTCTCGATCCACACCGCTTCACCCCCCATCGCTACCACAGCACACGTGTACAATGTCCAAGGCTGGAAACTACCTGCGCTCCGGGCAGTCGTACATCAACAAGCTCGCGGGCGAGAAGCCCCACTCGTCCATCACCGACTGGGTCGAGGTGCTCTCGTCGGACAGGTATGACGAGCTGAGCCTCGACGGCATCCCCGAGCTCGTCGACAGCGTCAACCTGCAGGGCTCGCAGGGCACGACCGAGGCCTCACGCGCGATCCGCAAGAAGCTCAAGTACGGCAACGTCCACCGCCAGCTGCGCGCGCTCGTCATCCTCCGTTCGCTCACCGAGAATGCGGGCAAAAACTTCCAGCTCAACTGGGCCGACCAGCGCCTGCTCGACCGCCTCCGCGAGATGGCGACCGACGTGAGTGCTGCTGGCGTGGCCCCCTTGCCTAGCTGGGAATGTTACGCATTCCTGGACGCGGCACGGTTCGCTCGCTAACACCAGCACAGGGTCTCCTCGACCCCAAGGTCAAGAAGCGCCTGATCCTCGTGTTCCACGCGTGGTCGATCCAGTATGCCGTGAGTTGATCGACCACAGGACGATCAACGCCCGCTGACTGGTCCAGGACGAGCCCAGGATGAGGACTGTCGCTGGCCTCTTCGGCCAGTACAGTGGCCGCAGGGTAAGCCGTGGTACTGATAACGTCGCTGACTCTCAGCCCGCTCCTGGTGTCGGCCATGCCAGCCGCAGCTCTGTTAGCTCTATCAGCACTGCCAGCACCCCAGACGCCGTGGCGGTGACGCCGGGTCGCGGTGGCTTCTCGGACACCGACAATCTCTACAATCACAGCTGGAACCCCTCGCCCAGCGCGCAGGGCGCTGAAACCTACGCCGACCTGTCATCAGCCAGGGCTGATGCCGAAGAGCGCAAGCGCCAGCGTGAGAATCGCATTGCTATGGAGCATCGCGAGGCCGAGCTGGAGCGTCGTGAGCGCGACCTCAAGCGCAAGCAGGAGATGGCTGCGATCGAGTCTCGTCGCAGGCGCGAGGCGGAGGAGGAAGCCGAACGCCGCCGTCAGGCCAAGCTCGAGAGAAAGAACCAGCCCAAGCGTCCAAAGTTCAACTTTGAGAAGGAGAAGCCCCAGATCATGGTCGCCGTTGCCAACGCCATCCAGGCCGCCACCAACCTCGTCAACGCGTGCAGACTCGTCAACCGCGAGACTGAGAACATTACCGAGAACCCGAGGGTGCAGGACTGCCTCGACAAGGCCAAGGCCGCACGCCGCGCCGTTATCAAGTATATCCACTTGGTTACGCAGGAGGAGTTTGTCGGCACGCTGCTCGATGCCAACGCGAGAATTGTCGAGTCTATTCAGCTGTACGACAAGGTAAGCTGATGACGTTCTGCGTATTCTAACCCCCGCAGCTCTCCAAGCCCGCTGCTCTCGACTCGGACTCGGAGCACGAGCTGAGCCCAGCGGAGAAGGCTGAGGCTGAGCAGGTGGAGAAGATTCGTCAGCGTCTTGCGGCGCAGAAGCTCGAGTCGCAGAGAACTGGCGAGCTCGAGCAGCTGCAGGAGCAGCAGAAGGTGGAATCGAAGCGGGCCGTCGCGCGGCAAGAGCGTCGCCAGGCGTCTGGCACTTCATCGCGGCAGGGAGGCTCGTCGTCGGCGTATGCCGACCTCCAGGACCTCCAGTTTGGCTCGATTTCAAGCTCGCGTAACGGTGCTGGCCTCCCGCCGCCTATGCGCCCCGACTCGGATGCCGGGTCGCTTGCCGGAGGGTGAGTTGGACTCTCTGTGTTCATCCCAGCTAACACGACCAGCTCGCTGTCCGACTTCTCCGACTATGACAGCTCGGAAGACGAGTGGCGTGCTACCCACTCGCGCCAGCAGTCGAGGCAGTACGACTACCGCCACAACTATGGCCAGTCGTCCAAGAACCCCGACCCGCAGGAGGGCAACACGTACCAGTCTCTCGAGGACGAGTTTGGCTCCAAGGGCCTGCTTGACGCCAATGACCCCTTCGGCGATCCGTTTGCCGACGATGAGGAGGTGACCACGCCCCACCAGGAGAAGCCACGCCAGGAGTGTAAGTGGCGTGGGGGGTACCGCCTCGTGCTCTTGCTGACGTTTACAGGGGCTGCAATCTAATCGCGTGCCTCGCCTGCACGCCTAGAGTCTGGAGTAATCAAACGCGACGAGTTGTGATTAATGGAAACCCGGTAGGGCCTTGGCTGTTGATTCCCGTTCGAGAACAGAGTAGTCTGGTAATGGCTATGGCATCATGATATGTACTTTGTGCGTCTACTTCCTCTCGAGCGAGTCGGCTCCGCGGCGCAGGGCATTCTTGAGGCCCTCGCCGATGACGTTTGCCGTGGCCGTCGCCACGTTCTTTACGACCTGGAGACCCTCGAGCGCGTCAGCCGCGGCGGCCGTGAAGCCGGCCGGGCGTCCCGCGAGGTTGTCGCTGGCGTTCGCGCGGCCAAACTCGCGGAGCTGGCCGACGCGGGGCTGGCCCGAGATGCCCGAGCCAGCGTTGGCCATGAAGAAGCTCTTGAGGGGGCCGAGCTCGTTGATGACCTCGAGGCCGGTCGAGCGGGCCCAGTTGACGAGGGGGTTGCGCGAACCGAACACGGTGTTGAGCTTGTCGACGGTCGCCAGCATGAGGTGGTTGGGGAGGTAGCGCTCGCGGGGGTACGGTGCGAGGGCTGTGATGGAGCCGAGGTCGGAGCCGACCTGGCGCGCGTTGTTGAGCGTGGCGGCGAGGACGCGGGCGTCGGCCAGGCCGGCGTTGAGGCCCTGCCCGGCGAGCGGGTGCGTCGTGTGGCACGCGTCGCCGACGAGCGCGAGCCGGTGCGCCGTGTACTGGTCTGCGTGGGAGAGGCGGAGGGGGAAGCCTGCGACGCTGGCCCTGGGGATGTTTGTCACTGTCGGGGGGAGCGGCGCGTCGGCGTGCGCGGCGGGCTCGAGGGCGGCGAGGACGCCGGCGAGCGCCTCGGCGCTGAGCGGCGCCTTGGCCGCGTCGGCCTGGAGCAGCGCGTCGTGCATGAGCGCGACGTCGGCCTCGGGGAGGGAGAAGCCCGCGTTGACGGCGAGCACGAGCGCCGGGATGTCGAGCCGCTTGAGCGCGGCGGCGAGCTGCGGCGTCGTCGACCACACCATCGTGCTCGCTGTATCCGACAGGGGCAGGAAGGCGAGCGGGCCAGTCGGCAGGAAGCGCTGGAACGCCGTGTGGTTGGGGAACACGAGCTGCGGGGCGTGCTCGAGCGTCGCGACGACGGCGTGCGTGTTGTACGCGTGGCCGAATGTCTCGATGTTGGCAAACTTGCGCACTGGCGAGTTGGGGCCGTCGGCGCCGATCTGCGAGACGTCAGTTGAGGTTCACTGCCGTTGGACCAACTCACCACCAGGCTAGCCCGCACCCACTCATCCCCGACCTTGAGCCCGACCCAGCCGCGGCCCTCGCCGTACCGCATCTCGGTGACGCGCGCGCCCTCGCGCACGGTCACGACGCCGCCGGGCACGGCGTCGAGCCGGCGGAGGAGCGCGCGCTGCGTGTTGATGTTCTCGGTCATGCGGGCGAGTGGCTTGTCCTGCGGGGGGAAGTGCAGCATCGGGTGGCTCCCGGCCTCGGGGTTGGCCCACACGATGATGTCGTCGACGGCGTTGCTCCTGTGGATAGCGATGTTCTTCCACGCGTCGATGCCTGGCGTCAGCGAGCGGCCCCGGGCCCACACTCACTGTCGAGCCACTCGATATTCTCGGCCGTGAGCGACGACACGCGGTTCGACCACTCGCCCCCGTCGTCCCAGTCGCGCACTGGGGCCAGCGAGCCGCCCTCGAGGAGCAGGATGCGCGTCGTGTCCCGGAGGGTCTTGTACGACACTGGGGTCAGCAGGAACGGGAACAGCAAGGGGCTCACCAAGCGCTGAGGCGAGCGCGAGGCCCGCCGGCCCGCCGCCGATAATGACAATGTCGTACGTCTCGGCTGCTGGGATCGGGGGGATGGGCTCGGCGGGCGGCGCCGCGGCGGTCGAGTGCGCGCGGCTCGAGGAGGGCCGGGAGATGCCGGGGGACGCCGACGCCGCGGCGGTGGAGAGGCGCGCGCGTGCGGCGAAGGCGCGCGGGAGCGCCCGCCGCGAGGACGAGGCCACGGCCGGCTCGAGTATCCGCGCGAGGGTGAGCGAGCGCTGCATTGTGGTCGGGTGGAAAAGTCGATGGGGTGATGTCAGTGTTGAGGTGCGGGTCCTCCGAAATCTGAGAGATGTGTGGCGGTGGAGGTGGGTGGTGCCGGTGGCTCGGCGTGTGCGTGGGCCGGCGGCGTGCGCAAGGCATTGCACCAGGCTTGCAGCGGGGCTCCGTTGACGGGCTGGGCGAGTGGACGTGTGCTGTGGTGCATGTCGCGCACTGCTGCATGCTGCATGCTGTCGAGGGTGCCGCCTCCCACGTTGTCGACGCGTGGTGCATAGACGGGTCCTCCGTCTTGACCCGTCTCGACGAGGTATCCACCACAGGCTGGGCGCGCCAACTCGCCCTCCCTAGCTCGACACCACCTGATCCTACAATAGCATGCGCGAGTAGCCATTGACACGTCACCACGTCGCCGTGTAGTCGCGCGTTAGTACCCCCGTGCCCTGCTAGTCGCGCGCAAGTGAGACACTGCACCGCCCGCAACTTTTCTGGGCCAGGATGTGCCGGATAGCGCGTGTTCGGCGGATAGTGCGCAGCGGATAGCACGGGCGGGCATGTTTCTGGCATGCTTGATGCGGCTTGGCTGGGGCAAGGTGTTGGCTAGGCCGGACCCAGCCTGCGCTGATCGAGCCCACCGAGCCCATCGAGACCATCACATCGAGACCATCACTGCCCTGAAGAGCAGCCCGCCTCATTATCTTGTGTGTACCTGTATGGTGGGGTTGGAGAATCAGATCTCCGAGTAGTGCTGTACTCAGAGGTCCACCTGTGCTATCCCCTCGTTGGGACAGGCATCTCGACCTTTCCGCTCGTTCTCCGGACAGCCTGCAGGCACTGGTGAATGACCACCCACCCAGCTACGCTGAAACACGCCCGGATCTGTGCTAGCGCCGAGGGGCTCGAGGATATCGGTGAATGAGTGAGGCCAGGGTGTGTCTGAATTTGAAGAATGAAACCCTGCGTGCGTGTCGAGTGTCGACGCGACAATTGCCGGCCTGTGTCTCCATTCCACACTTAGCAAGTCGAACTCGTCGGCACCGCCAGAAGCGATCACGAACACGAGTGCGAGCAAAATCTCGGAGAGTTCGATGCATCGGACCTCTTTGGGATGGCACAGCAAGCCACAAAGGGAGTGAAGGGATATCATGTTCAGTCGAGAAATCCGTGGCGAAACTTGCGGCGACTGTGAGGCGGATGGCTGACTGGCGCGCGCCTTAGGGGTGTGTCTTCCTGTACAAGTAACGACAGTACTTCATTTGGCGGATACTGCAAGGGTTGATAGTGTCACACACAGTGGAATGATCAGATACGCTCCAATGCATTGTGGAAAGCCAGAACAGCGTGGCGAAGTCGCGTGAGGGCCTCGAGAGATTGTCGAGCTGCCACACCCATGCCACGTGGAAAGTCACGTGATGAACCCAACATGACTTGTCCGTCTCGATGCATCCTCGACTTTCGACATTCGACCGTTCTCCATCGCCTCGCATCAACCAACACTCTGCCAGAAAAGCACAGCAGTGCTACCCCGAGCCGCGAGCACACACCCTAGCGACCCAGGAACACAATGTCGACCAACGAGCGCATCAAGGTGAGCCAGCCGCGTTTGCGCACCTTGTACCTCTGACCTCTGCTCACCTCCACAGGGCATCCAGGTCCACCGCCCGATCATCTACGGCTCGCATGCGCGTCTGCTGACCGAGGAGGAGAAGGCGACGGCGCCCCCAGGACGTTAGTAGCTAGTGTCAACCGGGGGACCAGCTGACGCCCCAGACACGCACCGGTGGTCCATCTTCCTCACGTCGGCCGCGACTCCCCCGCCCGCCCCCAAGGCGTCCTCGTCCAACGACCCGCCCCCCATCGACCTCGACTACATCGCCGGCGGGGCCGACGACATGTCGTACCTCATCAAGCGCGTCGTCTTCCGCCTGCACGAGACGTACCCCAACCCCAACCGAAGTGAGCAGCTGGCCGTCTGCCGCAGACGATAGCTGACCCCCCAGTGTGCGAGAAGCCGCCGTACAGAGTCACCGAGACGGGGTGGGGAGAGTTCACGGTCCCCATCAAGATCACCTTTGTTCCCGAGGCGGGAGAGAAGGCGATGACGCTCAACCATGCCATCAAGCTGCACCACTGGGGCGAGCCCATCGAGCCGCCCCTCCCTCTGCCGGTGCCCCCAGCCACTGGCGAGACGCCTGCCGGCACGCCAAAGGTCGAGAAGACAGAGTCGGAGGCGGCGACCGTGCCCAAGACGGAAGCGGACCAGACCCCAGCCCCCGAGGCGACGCCGGCGGCCGCTGCGCCCGCAGAAAGCTCGGCGCCAGCGTCCGAGGCGGCTACCGGAGCGACTACCGAGGCAGCTACGCCAGCCGATGCGTCGGTGTCCGCCACGCCCGCAGCTGGCGAGGTCGAGTTCGCCCCGTTACCCATCCTGCCGACGGTCGCGTCGGCGTTCCCCGTCCACGCGTGGCAGTATGACGAGCTTGTCTTCTCCGACCCCTTGACCAACTTCCTCAATGTTCTGAACGAGCACCCGCCTACACCGCTGCCTGCGAAGAACCGCCGGCCCCGGGACCAGCGCGAGGAGTACGAGCTCAAGCAGGGCAAGAAGAAGGCGCGAGCGTCGGCGTCTGCTCGCCCGAGCATAAGCCGGGCCGGGACCGAGTCGCGGGCTGGCACGCCACTAGCTGGGACGCCGGGGGCGCAGCCCATCGGCGTTCCTGGCGAGCTTGGGAGCGCCGACGTGCCGCTCGAGTTTACGCAGGAGATGGAGAAGAGCGAGCACAACCGGCTGACCGAGATGAGAATACGGATTGTGGAGCAGATGGACCGCTGGAGGTGGGTAGGGGCTTGTCGCCGACCGAACGCAGCTAACTGGCGCAGAGAAAAGCTCATCGCCAACGAGAAGGAGCTTGGTAAGTTGAAGGAGGAGCTGAGGCCGTAGCAGTGTGGGTAGCTTTTCTTGTGCGGCCCGGCCGACAGGCACACTCGGTCGGAGGAGTGGGCAGATTTTGTGCCCTGGGCCTGGTCGGAGGATTGTGTTGTAGAAGTACGTAGGGGCCGGCATGTGAGGTGTGGGTATTACGACGCGTCGCCGTGCAACGGCGGGGCAGCGGGGTCGCAAGGCGGGTCACAGTCGAGCACAGCATAGTAACGTGTGATTTGAATGCGTTACAACAGATCAACAGACATATCAACGCAGAGTCGAGCCCAATACCCATGACGTCAAGTCATCCTCCTGTCCGCTTCGACAGCACACTTGACAACGCCCACCCCTCCCACCGACCGCACAATGGACCCCGCCGCCGCCAGCGCCATCATCGCCCAGTTCAAAGTAACGTACCGCGGGGTGCTGACCGACGAGGCGGGGTACGCGGCGCTGGAGGCCGCCCACCCGGCGCTGCGCATCTTCGAGGACACGGCGCCGCCGACCGTCGTGGACCTGGACAGCGGGGAGTGGTGGGACGTCGCGCCCGAGCTCGAGGCGGCGTGGGCGGCGGCCGAGGCGGCGGCGGTGGCGGCCGGCGAGGCATGCAGCCTGGGCGAGGGCGAGGCCGCGCGCGCTGCCCTCTCTGCCGAGGAGGAGGAGGCCCTCTTCTTCAAGCTGCTGCGCGAGCGGTACCCGGACCGCGGGCCGCCGCCCCCGCCGTCGGCGTGAGGCAGGCGAGCGCGGCACGTCGCCCCCGCCCACAGGCCGAGCGTGCGTGGGTGCGTCGCTCCCCCCGTCTCGCGCTGACGAGCCACACAGCCTCATCGCCACGCCGGGGCCCAGCCGCCCGACGAGCAAGGGCGGCCGCCGCCGCTTCTGGGCCGACGAGGACTGGTACTGCTCGGCAGCCGCGATGTATGATGTATGCGCCCAGGCAGTCGGCGCCCCGTCGCGTGCTGCTGGTAGCCCCGAGACCGCCACGGACGCCGCCCCCCACTTGGGGTTGGCGGGGGGGGTCGCTGCCGCCGTCACTGTGTCTGGCAACTCGCTCTACTGCCGCCGCATCGAGGATAGCGGCCCCCGGTGTCACCAGATTCTCGATGACGTCTGGTCCGAGCGTAGCCCGCGTTGCTATCGCGCTATCTATCACTCGCGTGGCGCGTCGCACCCGCTCGCTCCGCAGAGCCCCAAGATCTCACCCGGGGTATTGCCGGCACTTGCGCGTGCGCGAGCATGCGCGAGCTGGAACCAGCGCTCCCGGGACGCATAGACGCGCCTTGTGTGCCGCTGGCCGCTGCGCTCGATTGCGTGCCGATGCCCCGTTGCGAGCTGGGCCTGTCTACCCCCACTAGCCAGCTGATCCAGCACCCGCTAGACCTGCCGCATACGTCCGTCCACACCTTGTGCCGCGCTACTCGGCTCAGGCGTGATCGGAATGCCAGTAGACGAAACACGGCGCATGTTTGCCTCCCCCTGGGTGTACGACGTGCTGGACGCGTCGGATGGGCGGCGGCGCGGGGGGGAGCGACCCGGCAGGGGAAAATGTCTGGCGCGGGGGAGGGGAGCGACATGGGAGTTGTAGGGGGTTGGTGACGAGGCGGCGCGATTTCAGGGTGGTTAGGCAGCGAGGGCGAGGCAGCGAGCGAGCGCAGCGAGCTGCTCCTGCTGCTGTTGCTGCTGCCGCTGCCTGCTACTCACCGGCCCGGCCTCTTGACGTGCTCGCAAACCTCCTGCCCACTACCCGCCCAATTTGGCGCTGCCAACGCTTTCACGCAGCGAGCGGGCTGCTGGCTGGTGTCGTCTATCGCGGAGGACACACCATACTCCTGAGGCTAGACGCTGCGGCTGAGGGTTTCGGCCTGCACTACTGCTGCTGGTTGGCCGACGAGCTCGCGTGATACATTTAGGACGCGGCGACGCGGAGGCCTCGAAATGGCACGTTGGCGTTGGTGTTCGCTGGCGGGCGCACTGGCGCACTCGGGGGAGGGAGGGGGTGACGCCGCCGCCCCGCCGCCGCGTCGGCACAAATGCCGTGCCGCTGCCGGGCGATAATGCATAAATCGAGGGGCCAGATGCTGGCCACTACTGCAGCTCGAAACACGCTGCCCAGGATGGAAATTTCCGAACGATGCAGGACGCAGGCGCTGGACAGAAAAATTCGTCCTGGCCCAGCATGGAGCACCCCAGAACGGCGCGATACGCCGACGTGCTGCGTGCGGAACGCGTGCGTGCGTTCGTGCCAGCGTGCGTGCCAGCGTGAATTAGCAGGGTGCCACGCGCGGTGGCAGCTGCTGCACCGTGTGCTGCGTGCTGCTCAATCACGACATTTTCCAGTGCGGCTGCGATGATAGCTACCCGCTTGTGCTTGCTGGCTTGATCAAAAGTGACGCGCCGACCCGCTCGTTACCCATGGCCCGCCCAATACTCAAATGTGTGGGAAACAATGTGCCAGCGATATGGCTTCATTTGACTCGCCTTGATCAAAATGGGCGCCCGCGGCGGCGGAGGCGGCGGCGGCGTAGAGGGCGACTGGCTCGCCGGCAGCCTGGCGCCCATCACCCCCTCCCCCCACCCTAGTTTAGGCCTTTTGGCGCTGTTTTCCCTTTTGGCGCCCCTTGTGCTGCCTTCCCTGCCCTCTGCGCCCCTCTGCTCGGATTCCTCGGCCCAAATACCTGCTAGGGCGGTCAATGCCGTAGCGCCGACCCTGAGCCACCCCCTGATCCCCCCCTCCCCCTCCCCCTCCTTCTGCTCACTCCCCGTTTCAACAGCCAGTAGGTTTTGTTTTTCCCCCCGGCAAGCCTCCGTCCGTTTGGCCAAAATTGCCAAACTGCCAGAACAACAACGGGGGGGGCAGGCCCTGGAAACGAGTGGCCAGTATCCTGAGCGCCTCTGCGATACGCGACCGACCGTGACTGCCGCCGTCGTCGTGCCGCCGTCGTGCCGTGCCGCCACTGCAGCGCCCAGTTGCTTGCTTGCTTGCACCCAGCAGTGCCTGTTGCCATGACAGCCAACCTGCCTGCTCTCTGTTGCCCTGCCCTCGGGCCGTGATGCCATTTTCCCGGGCATCCCGCCTGCACCCATCCAAGCCTCTGCCCGCCCGCGCGCCCCGCACCGCGCGACCCAACATTTGGTACACACACCAACCAGATAGCACACTGCCCAGCCAGCCAGCCTAGAGCCCCCAGCCAGGCAGCCGGCCACACACCACACTGCACACACCCACACACACACCCAGCACACAAACTCGACCACCCTCGACCCCTTTCAACCACCATCGCCATTTGCCAACTCGCCTGGCTACCCCGTTCGCCTTCTCTCTCTTCCATCTCACCCCACCTCCTTGCATTGATTGTATCTGGTCATCTCATTCTCTTCACAACAAAACAACACACTCCCCCCCCCTTGCCTCACAAACCTTTTCGTCGACGAGCGCCCTGGCTAGAGGCCGAGCGTCTTGATTGTTTCCCTCATCGTCTCCTACCGACAAGCACCACTTGAAACACGCACAACTGTGCCTGCGCTCACCCACCGTCCTTTTGCTCAAGCCTCCCCTGCATCCCTCCGACCCCCCCCCCCCCTCACGCTCACACCTCTTCCCCCCTCCTCTCGACCCTACTCGCGCGCACAAGGCCAGAGGCCCATCGACGCAACCACACCGACATCTCGATCAGCAACCCCCCCTCGACCTCGACCTAGACCCCCGTCCTCGTCGACAACCTTCAGCCGCCGTCACCCAGTCCTGTCCTAGCTCGACTTTGGCTCAACGGCAGACTGTAATCCAACCACGCGTCGCCAGCAGTTGCCTTCTCTTCATCGTCGACGGTTGCGCTCATTGCCGAGCTTGCCCAGCTCGCCGAGCTCGAACGCGCGCCTGGCCCCCCGGTCCCCCGCCCCCCACCTTGCACATCCACGCGATCCACTCGCAAAACGACATCGTCGCGATCCACCCCCCACCCTGCCTTTGCATCGTCAAGGGTTCCTGGTGACACATCAAAGTCTCACACGTCGCTCAACAAGTCATCGCCCTCGCCGCCGCCGCTTACCCCGACGCTTGGACGCTCTCGACGCTCGGACTGGGCGCCTCGACGACTGGACCCTCACCACCCCTCCACACTTGCCATTGCCAGACAATCGCGCTCGCAGAGACCTGGTAAGTGTCGCTCTGTTGCCAGCCTCGGTAGGCGGCCGGCCATCGCGCCTGCTAGCTCGTTCTCGCCGCTGCATCCCTCCTCGACACTGGCTCCCGCTGTCGCAGGCGGCGGCCACTTGCCTTTGCATCTCGCGCACTGCCCTTCTCGCTTGGTGTCAGAGCTGACGTCTCTTCCTCGCTCGCTGCGCGTCCGTGCGTCCTCGTCCCTTCCATCTTCCATGGTTGCTTGGTGATGGCACAATTCGTCTCCACGTTGTATCCACCCACGGCGACCCATACAACCACCACCACCACCACACCACAGCGCGTCGATTCGTGGCCTGTCAAGTATCCAGCATCTTCTTCATCGTCGCATCCGCCTCTACCCGTGAGTCATACCTTTGTGCATTGTCCACGGCCAAATTCGCTGACGAGGTGTTCCCGCCACTTGCCACTGTTGTGTACGCCGCACTTGCCTGTTACGCCATCTTGGCCGTCCTGCCTCGTTGCGTCGTGAACGGACCTGCCTCCCCGCGCTTTGTTCTCCGTCTCTCGCTCGACCCGACATTCGTCCCACTCCCCCCATCCTCCATCTCGACACTTGCATTCAACAACTCCCCACACCCACACTCGCCACCCAACCCCATCCCCCCCACTTCACTCGAATCAACAGACCCATTCGACTCGCCCGGTCGGTAGCTCTTGTAGAGCAACCCCAAGTCACCCTCCATACAGCCACCCGCCGGCCGTCCTGACGACCGATCATCGCCTCCTCCCCGGCCCTTCCCAGCGATGTCCATATCACGAAAGCGTGTCGGCTCTGTCAGTCAGCGTAACGACTCGCCTCTTCCACCACTAGACATCCAATCCATCCAAATGCCGCCAAATCCGTACGTATCTGGCTCCCTTTGACCCCCCCTTGGGTCACCACTGACATGCGGCGACAGCCAAAATGCCTTGGCGCTCAAGACGGCTGCCTTGTCGTCGACAAAGACCTTGTTCCAGATGGCCTCGGGCCTGAGGAAGAGGTTGAGGAGTGTCGAGGACTTTGCCCCGTTTCTGGGTAAGTGAAATCAAGCATCCATCCTGATTGTCGCCCGGTACTGACGCGCCGTGTGCAGAGCAACCGAGCAGCGCGAACCAGCTCGACGTCGTGGCCCACATGTGCCATGTGTTTCGACTGGGATCTTCACTTTGCCACCTCTACAACCAGCTGATTCCCTCCTTTGTCAACCCCTCCTCTCCCCTGTACGCTGGCGACCTACCAGAACCGCACCCGATCAACTATGACCCTCCCAACTTCAAGGACTCGCCCGAAGGCGTCCGGAACTGGGCCAAGCGTCCGGAGAACGCCAAGGTCTGCCAAAAGTACATCGCCCTGTTCTGTATGGCGATGAAGCAGCGACGCGAGGAGGGCCGCTGGCACGGCGAATCATGGGCGATCCACGAGCTCCTGGGTAAGAGCACTGGCGACGAGTGCGACCTCGAATCCTACGACTCGACCGGCTTGACAAAGGTCTTCCAGACGGTCGAAGCGATGCTCGACAACCTTCCAGAATCAGCCATCTTCCCATCTTCTCCTACACCAACCACCCCGTTTGGGACGAGCTCGTCGCAAACATTCTCGGCACTTGCCCCCCTCTCTACAAACACTAGGTCGAACTCGCGCCAGTCGTACGAGCTTCCCTATTCGTCTGCCGGCACACCGACTGGTTCGTCCGTCAACGGAATCGCAGCCACCGTCAACGGCGGCATTCTCGCGGAGTCGGAGGCTGGTCCGGGTCCTTCGACTCTGGAGCAGCAGCGAACATCGGGATCAGGAGCTATCGGTAACGCCTTCAAGACGGTCGAAGAGCTCGTCAACAGTGAGCGCTCCTACGTCCAGGAGCTCGAGATTCTCGAGAGGTGCTCGGTTGAGATCCTCAAGGCCGAGCTTGTCTCGGCCGAGACGGTCTACTCCATCTTCTCCAACCTTCGCCAGATTCTCGACTTCCAGCGCAAGTTCCTCATCAAGCTCGAAACCGAGTACGAGCCCATCGAGGAGCGTGGATGCGTCGCATGGAACGAGGGTCGATTTGGCCGACCATTTGTCGAGATGGAGAAGGAGTTTGAGTGCTACGGTCCTTACTGCGCCAACTACTTGGACGCCATGAAGGTCGTCAACGACTTTATGGTCAACTTGATGGTAAGTGATCGAACCCCGCCGTCTTCCCCCGCCACATAGCTGACACGCCACCTAGGTTGGCCAGGACCTCCCCGAGGGACAGCGACCATGCCTTCACCCCGAGCGCGAGCTGCAGGCGTTCATGATCAAGCCCATCCAGCGTATCACAAAGTATGGCCTGCTTCTTGACGCTATCCTCCACGCCACCGCCAAGCACGAGTATGCTTACCGTGAGGAACTCCAGGCCGGTCTCGCCGCAGTGCGCCGCATTGCTGCCGACATTAACGAGACGACGGCTTTCAAGGAGAAGCAGGCGACAGTACGCGAGCTCGTGGAGCGCGTCGACGACTGGAAGGGACACGACTACGAGCGTTTCGGAGACCTTCACCTCGACGACCAGTTCACCGTGTCCAAGGCCGACTCGCCAAGAGACTACCACGTCTTCCTGTTCGACAAGATGATGCTCTGCTGCAAGGAGATCCAGCAGGACAGGAAGAAGGGTGCCAAGAACAACAGCATGCTCAACCGCAAGGACAAGACGACGAGCAAGAGTGCCCTGCCACCAAAGTCTCGGTTGGCATTAAAAGGACGAATCTTCGTCTCCAACATTACTGCTGCTCACCTCCTTCCACCAACAGAGCAGTACGGTGCCCCTCGCGTCCACATCGTTTGGTCTGTTCCGGCCAAGTCGGGCGACGCGGAGCAGGATGTCGAAGACTCGTTCATCATGTCTGGCCGCTCGGAAGACACGATGAAGAGATGGGCCGACAAGGTCATGGAACTGGCCGCTATTGCGCGCAAGCAGCAGGAGGACCGCACTGCCAGCACGCGTTTCAGCAACAACACTCGCGCATCCGACCCCCGCGCCCCATACTGGGCGCAATCGCAGTTTGCCCCTCCCACGCCTGCCACGGAGCACGGCACGTTCAACTTCCCTCCCGTCCCCGGCACCCCCAGGCAAAGCGAGAACGGCTACTACTTGGACGGCGACGACGACGAGCCTGTCAACGGCCTTGCCATCTACGGTGTCCCTGGCGTGCCGTTCCCCGTCAATGCCCGTCGCGCTCAGAGCCAGCAGTCGCTTCCGGCTGTTCAGCAGGCCGAGCTGCGTGCTCGTGCCATGACAGAGGACCAGAATGGCCCAAGCATGACACAGTGGCGGCAGCAGGCGGCCCCGCCGCTGCCATCGCATCCCCGCATCGCGTCCAACGCGTCGGCCGCCAACTCGGAGGCGTCTTGGGGCAACGGATCGTCCAACGGTCGTCGCCAGCACAGCCAGTCGCAATCGCGTTTACCTGGCCGCCTCGACGAGGAGGAAGCCGAGTTTGCCAGCGCCCCTCCCGGCGCCTTTGCTCGCTATGAGCAGCCAGCCCCCCGCGGCATGTCTAGAGCCCCATCGAACGGTGCAGCCGCCCCCGCGGGCCAGCAGCAGCAGGCAGCGATTCGCAGCAGGAGTGCATCCTCGCCCAACGTCTACCAGCCGGGGAACCAGGCTCCTCTGCCGCCGCTGCCCAACGGTTCGAGCCCGACCTGGCAGAGCCAGAACACGCCATACCCGTCTGGGTCGGCTACCTCGTCGTCTACAGGCCTGGGATCCACTCCGGGTGGCACGGCCTACTTCAACCGTCGCATGAGCACTGGCAAGCGCTCCAGCCAGGAGTCGCAAACGACGGAGACTTCCGAGACGTCGAGCCAGAGCCCACGGACGCCGTACACCAACGCCACTCCGGGCGACCTGCGCGGTGCCACGCCCGTGTCTCGCCAGAACAGCCAGGAAGCCGGTCCTGTGAGCGTGCTCGTCAAGGTGCGCTCTGGCGAGTCCAACTTTGTCATCGGTATCACCAGCGACGTTACCTTCCAGACGCTGTACGAGAAGGTTGTCAAGAAGCTGCGCCTGTGCTCTGCTAGACACGCCAATGCCGGCCTCGACCTCGTGGTCAGAATCAAATGGCTCGACTCTGATGGCGACGAGGTTGTCATCAAGACCGACTCGGACGTCCAGGTCATGCTTGTCGAGTCTGAGTCTGAGCAGATCCAGCTCATTGCCACCTAGGCTGCTGTGAGCGCTCGCCCATTCTTTGTGTGAATAAATGCCCTCCAAGCATATCACGCCCGTTGTGGTTCCAACCCCGCGCCCTGCCCCTGCGGCCCCCACATTCGTTTCTTTCGTCGTCTCTCTCCCTCTCTCAGTGCCGCATAGTAATAGGAACGCTCTCGATTGTTGTTGGGTAAGGTTTCAGGAGCTTTTAGTAGATGCGCGCCTTGTCTCTCTCTCTCTCTCTCTCTCTTACTCTCCGTCCCTTGTTTTCCAGACTGTCGTCAAGGAATGTAACGCTATTGTTCTGGTGCAGTGGGGTGGTGCAGTGGGCAGCAGTGAGGAGACGAGGAGGAATGGAGCGAGGGGCGAGCATTCACCTCAGAGTAGCAAGTGGGACGCGTCGCAACACACCTGCCAGTCCACTCAACCACTGTAACCCGCCACAATTGCTCCCGCGCTTGCAATCTTGCCACCAACATTGCGAAAGTAGCAATCCGAGCGTCGCGACTCCAACTTGGCAACCACCCAACCGACAGCATGGTCCTCGGCATCCGCACGCCACTAGCACGGACGATTACGACGAGCACGCGGCTGGCAGCGGCGGCCGCCGCGCCCAAGACGGCGTACCGTGTGGTGACCCCGCGCGCGAGCGCGTCGGCGTCGGCGTCGAGCCCCGCGTCGACCTCGACTCCCACGGCGCGCACGCGAACGGCGACATCCACGACGCGCACGCGCACAGCAGTCAAGGCTGCGCCCAAGGCAGCGGCGACAGCAGCAGCGGCCAAGCCCGCGCCGACCCCCGCCGCCGCCCCCGACTTTGACTTTAGCTTCCCCGAGACGGTCGACTACGCGGCGCTGCAGCCCGCGCCGGTGTCTTCGCCTACGCCTGCGCCGCAGGCCCAGCCGACGCCCTCGCCGCCCCTCTCAGCGCTCCCGGACGCGTCGTACGTCCCGCTCCCGGGCGCGGGGTTCGGCGGCGCGCTCGGCGCGGCAGCCATCTCCGACTCGCCGTCGCCAGCGGGCACCACGATGCCCGGCGAAGTGCGGATAGCCGACGACTGGACGACGTCGTTCCGCGGGCTGAGCGAGCGCCCGTTTGACAAGGACGTCGCCGACGCGCTGCTCCGCCCCCTCGACCCGGACGACGTCGAGATCAAGCCCGACGGCCTGCTCTACCTCCCCGAGATCAAGTACCGCCGCACCCTTAACGCGGCGTTCGGCCCCGGCGGCTGGGGCATGGCGCCGCGCGGCGAGACGCACGTCGGGCAGCGGATCGTGTCGCGCGAGTGGGGGCTGGTGTGCCTCGGCCGCCTCGTCGCCATCGCCCGCGGCGAGCAGGAGTACTTTGACCCCTCGGGCATCCCCACCGCCACCGAGGCGTGCAAGTCGAACGCGCTCATGCGCTGCTGCAAGGACCTGGGCATCGCGTCCGAGCTCTGGGACCCGCGCTTCATCCGCGAGTTCAAGGCAAAGTACTGCACCGACGCCATGGTCGAGCACGTCGTGCAGAAGAAGCGCCGCAAGCTGTGGCGCAAGAAGAATGCCAAGTTTGAGTATCCCTACAAGGAGGTGTAGGGGGGCGTGGGGCGTAGGGGGGTGTGGGGCGCTGTACTACTGTATGCACGACTACTCTGGCGGGGGGGGGGGGGAGCAGCGGAGAAGCGGTGACGGAACCGGTGCGGCTCCGAGGGGTGGCGGCAACGCGGCGACATTGTCCTAGTCGCCGCGGGTGTGTGTTCTGCGGGCGAAGTGGGCGAAGCAGTCCGCCACACCCTCTGCGCCGCAGCACACGAGCAGCGCAGCGAGATGTGCGAGCCGCAACGCAGCGACGACGGCCACGAGTGTGTAAACGAGTCTCACCTCGCCTCAAGTCCGTCCGCCCATCCGCGCTGCCCCATTATGTCATGCCACATGGGCCGAATTGGTGGGGGCTGGCGGGTCGGCTGGCTGGTGGGTCGGGCTGGGCTAATTGAGCCAGGAACAGCGCAACGGGATTCATGCAGCGGTGAGGCCGGGTCAGAGGTCCCCCTGCGACACATTGTCTGCTGCAGCACACACGATGCAGCGGTCGCAGCCACAAGGCCGCCCAAGGCGTTGCAGTTGCACACGCGTGCACACCAGTAGCACGGCCGTAGCGTGTCGCAAGGCGCGGCTAAAGATGTCGCCGCGTGATTGTCTGGTCTGGGTGCGGCTAAGTGGGGGGGAGGGGCTGGCCTAGGCTCAATAGAGTTGGCTGGGCCGGGTGGACGCTGGCGCTGGGTGGGTGCACTGGGTGCACTCGGCTGCACCGTCACGACGAGCCCGCTGCCGCTGCCGCTGCCGCTCTACTCGTCGCTCTCGCTCTCCTCATCGCGCCCCGCCAACGCCGACGCCGCCGCCGACGCCGCAACATCCCACGCGCAGCACGATCGGCAGCGTAGCAGGCGGTACGCCCACACACATACGCGCGCACACACACTCCGCCCCACACGCACCCACCGGCAGCCAGCAGGCCAACCCCCGCCCCCATCCACCTTCCCTCCCGCTGGCCATCGGCCCCCGCCCATCGACCATCACTCGACCTCACCGCCGACGGCCGCACGCCGACCCACCCTCCGTCCCCTGTTCCCTCTCTGCACCGCCTGCACACACAGCCCGGCCTAGGCGCCGAGGAGCAGCGAGGCCGACTGGCTAGCGAGCGACAGAGCGAGTGAGCGACCCGCAAGGCAGTAGCTCTCCCCTCCCCATCTCACCTCGCCTCAACTCCCCCCAACCCCCCACCCCTCCATGTCCCGCCCGTCATCATCGTACCACGCTCCGCCCCAACGTGACCCCGACGACGACTTCTCCCTCCCCCTCTTCGCATCGCAGCAGCTGCCGTCCCAGCCCCAGCTCCCCCAAGTCCTCCACCCAAGGCTCCCCGCTGCTGCCCCTCCCGCCGGCCCTCCCCCGCGCTCGCCTCTGCATATTTCCCCGCCAGCAGCCCAGTACCCACAGCAAGGCTACCTCGCCCCCTCGTCGTCGTCGCCCGCGTCGTACCTAGCAACCTCTGCCGCTCCGCCAAACGGTGCACCGCCAGCCGTCGGCCAGAGACAGACAATGCACTTTCCAGCATACGGCGCAGCGACATCGTCGTACCAGGACGAGATCATGACCTCGCCCCCCATGCCGTCGTCGGCAAGCGGTGCCCTGGGCTCGCTTGCCCGCAGCGCGTCGCTGGGTACAGCACGGAGAAAGGATCCCTTTTCGTACCCGTCTGGCGACGTCGAAAGCGGCATGGGCGGAGACTGGTCTGGCGGCTATCCGGCTGGTCCAATGTCGCATCATCTGCGCCCGACCCAACAGATGCCCCAGGCGCGCGTGAACAATCAACCCGTTGACCGCAACGCAGACGTCCCCATGTCGCCAGGATCGGGATCGCGACCGTACGGCCACCAGTCGTCGCAGTCAATGCCCCCGCCCCCCATGCCTTCGCTGGGTCGCCCACTTCCTTCGGCGTCGAGTCCAGGTGCAGTCTCGCAACAGCTTCCACCGCAACAGCACAACCAGCCTCCGTCAAACCCCTACGTCCCTCGTGGATCCGAAGGCGGCCCTCCCCCCTCCGACTCCTGGCTCGGCTACCGCCGCGCCAGCTCGCACCCTTCCCCCGACTCGGTCTCGCCTCTCGGCGCTAGTCCTCACTCGCCGGCACTCCCAGTTCCCTATGGTGACCCGTCACCCCACCTCCTCACACCTCAAGGAACGACCAACAACCTCCCCGGCTCGCCGCGCCAGCCCTACATGTCGTCGCCAGCCCGCGAAACGGCCTCTCCCCATCGCACAGCGCCGTCTGCCTTCCCATCGCACGTCCACCGCTCCCAGTCCTTTGCAGCCAGCCAGCCCGTGACGCCGTCTGCAAGGTACGACCAATCGGTGCCCCCGCCCCATAGCTCGAGTGGCGGCCAGAGCCCCTCGAACCAGGGCTTCCGCCCCGTTCACAGCTGGTCGGATCTTAGGCCTATTGTCAACGCTCATCCTCAAGGTCGCAGGGCGGACCCCAACTCGTCCGGCGCGTACTTGAGTGTAGGTCGTAGCCGTCGTGCCGCGCTGACCCATTGCAGCCGATGAAGTGTCTCACCCAGCATCTCCCGCAAACCTACACCCTCTGCAACCCGACCTTCAAGTACGAGTCGTCGGACAATCCACGCCGCGTCCTCACAAAGCCGAGCAAGCCGACGTACAATGACGGCGCCGACAACGAGGACTGGGACTACATTTTATACGTCAACGACGTTCTCGGTGGCGAGCATGGTGGCGACAGGTGAGGGCACTTCAGGGCGAGCGAGCCCCGCGCGCGCTGGGGCTGACCCCGCGTTCAGGTATCTCATTCTCGACGTGCTGGGACAGGGAACCTTTGGCCAGGTTGTCAAGTGCCAGAACATGCGCACCCATGCAATCTGCGCCGTAAAGGTCGTCAAGAACAAACCCGCCTACCTCAATCAGAGTAAGATGGAGGTTGCAATCCTCAATCTTGTAAGTGGACATGGCAGTGATGGAGTGATCGTCGGCTCATCCGCCCTTACCAGCTCAACAACGATCACGACCCTCGAGACGAACACCACATTCTGCGCATGTACGACTCGTTCACACACAAGAACCACTTGTGTCTGGTATTCGAATGCCTGTCTTCGAACCTGTACGAGCTCATCAAGCAGAACCAGTTCAAGGGTCTCAGCCTTCAGCTTGTCCGAGTCTTTACACAGCAGCTGCTCGAGTGTCTCGCCGTGCTCAAGGACGCAAGACTGATTCATTGCGACTTGAAGCCAGAGAACATTTTATTGAAGTCGTGAGTGCAGGAACCTGCTTTGGAGTTTCTTCTAATCGTCTCCAGCTTGCAATCCCCGCAGATCAAGGTCATCGACTTTGGTTCGGCATGCCACGAGCTCCAGACCGTGTACACATACATTCAGTCCCGGTTCTACCGCTCCCCAGAGGTTCTTCTCGGCCTGCCGTACTCGACGGCCATCGACATGTGGTCCCTCGGCTGTATCGTTGTCGAGCTCTTCCTGGGTCTCCCCATCTTCCCCGGAACGAGCGAGTACAACCAGGTCTCCAGAATCGTCGACATGCTTGGGTAAGTCTGGCACCACCGGCCGTTGGAGCTCAGCTCACACCTCAGCCTCCCTCCACAACACTTGCTCGAGATGGGCAAGCAGACCAACGAGTTCTTCAACTTCGTCGGAGTGGACGCCCAGGGACGCAAGCAGCACAAGCTCAAACCCATGGAGCAGTACTCCAACGAGCACCGAACCAAGGAGCAGCCAAGCAAGCAGTACTTCAAGCAGACAAAGCTTCCCGATATTGTCATGGAATACCCATACACAAAGAAGAACGCGAAGCCATCAGACGTCGACAAAGGTGCGTGTTGGATTCAAGGCATGCCTAACATATCAGAAATGGGCCAACGCCGCGCTTTCATCAACTTTGTCGAAGGTCTCCTGAACCTCGATCCTATTAAAAGGTGGTCACCGCAGCAGGCTGCGAAGCACCCATTCATCACTGGCGAAAAGTATACAGGTCCTTTCGAGGTACGTACCTTCTGGAGCCGGGTGATGGAGACTGATGCCGGTACAGCCTCCCTCCGTGCCGGCAAAGCGCACTACGACTTCCACTTCATCCACCACCGCATCAGCATCCCAGGCGTCTCCGACCACGCCGTCTGGCTCCAAGAAGTATGGCGGTTTGGTGCAAAGCCCCTCCGCAAACAGGGGCCAGCGAGTATACTCGGACGCGGCCGCGTACAACCAGCAGCTGGCGCAGCACCAGTATCAAACTGCGCAGGCACACGCGGCCCAGAACGCAGTCCGCCCTGGTCCATTCTCGCCCGGCTATGACGCTCAGCAGCAGCAACAGCAGCAGCAGCAACAGCAGCAGCAGCAGCAGTCCTACACGAAGCCTCGCGTGGTCAGCCAGCATGCGCCTCCACCACCATCATGGCACCAGCCCATGGCACCGCCCGCCCCGCAACAGACGTACCATCCACGACTGCCAAGTGGGTCTCACGCCCAAACGCTGCGGCCGAACCCCCCGCCCACCATCAACGCACCGACCATCCCGCCGCCCAACTCGTACTTCCCAGTGTCGCGGAACCGCGCCAACACCATCAACCAAATGGACACAATCCCACCGGCCCTGGCTCGTCTCACAAACTTAGGCGCGCCAGATCCCTCAGGTAACCGCAGTTCACTCACTCCTGTCCTGCATCGCGAGGACATGCTCGAGTCTTGGGAGCGAAGGCAGCAAGGCGGCGCTCACAAGCACTCCAGCTTGCACAACACGACTTATGCTCAGCTGGAGTACTTGCAAGAGCAGGCCGAATTGGTCAACATGGGACAGCAAGGATACGTCATGCCAGGGCAGTACCACGGTCACCACGGTCACCACGTCCCTTCGGCCTCGACTTCAGTCAGTCACCACCGAGGATCTCAGTCGTTCTCTGGCACACAAGCGTACCAGATGCAACCGCCAATTGGAGCGGCGCAGCAGCGCGACTATCGACCCAGAGTACCGCCCATTCAGCTGCAGGCGACGTCCGACTACGACCCACCTGGCGCTACGCCTTCGAGTTCGAGGAGCTATTTGCCTGCCTTCCCACCGCCAGTCGCGACAAACCAGCCGCCTGCGGCTTCGTTTGACGCCTTCGACACTCGGGATCCGTCTTTGGGGCTCATGTACACCCCATTGCAGCCGACACAGGCTGCGGCGGGAAGCGCGCCATACGGCTACAGTCCCGGTCACGCGGCCAGATCGAGCTTCTCGGGGCCGTACAACGCGGCTCAGCCAGGCGCAAGAAACCCCTTTGCTCCGGGACAGAGCCCCAATTCGCCGAGACGTTACGGCGGCAGTGGTAGTGGAGGTGGAAGTTATGGCGGGGCCTAGACGGTCCCCATGTTAGCACGTTGTTGATTCAAGCCGTGGCATCAAAAGAGTCAGACTGATTACATCCATTATGCATGCTACAGGTAATCATGGCACTGTGGGCATGCTGCTGCGAAGGCAAGTGTGTAGTATCGACACGAGACGGCGGCACAGGCCTACTATACAATGTGATGCGCGTGCGGACACGGGCTGGCATCAACAGCGGGCGGGGTCTCGTCCAGCAATCGGCCGCGTGCGCACCGCACTGCCGGACAGGCTACCGAGACCGTTGGGCACGACGGGGGCCGGAGCGGCGGCCACGCCGTGGTCGCTGGTGCGAACGGCATTGTGGCGCAGGACTCGCTGGTGCAGAGACGCGCCAGACTTTGACCGCGGCAGAGCAGCCTTGTGAGTCTGCGCAGCTGCCCCGCTGGCCGTGTTACCCGCGGACGCGAAAGGTTGGGCATTGATAGCTGCAAGTGGCTCCCGTTGTTCAGCAACAACCCTTTCGGTTGTGGCACCAAAGCTCGGCTGTGCGGGTGCAGCGCGGCGAAGGAAGGGCGAAGGCAGGTCCGGGTCGTCGGGTGACCACTTGGCCGGAGTTGCCTCTGGACGGAACACGAAGGTCGGCGCTGGAATGAGACTCGGTGGTGCGTCCTCGGACACTGCAGAGTCCTTCCTGCGGCGCTGGGAGAATGGCGTAGGGAAGATGGTCGAGCTCGGCGACGCTGTCGCCATCGTGACGTCTTCCAAGAAGTGACGCTCCAGTTCACCGGGCGACCCAATCGAGGTCCGGTGCTGTCTGCGGAATGGAGTACCCGGAGCAGCCGCTCTCTTGGCTGGTGTCGCCTGTGTCGAAGGAAGCTCAAGATCGTCATCGTCACGGGCACGCGAGGCCAGGTTTGTGAGGGACTTGGAGGCTAAGCGCCTGGCCAGGGAAGATGGCTTGCTTCCGGATGGTAGGCCAGCGATCTTGCTTGTCAAGCGGGCGTCAAGAGGCACTGGTGACGCGAAGGCTGAAGGGAATGGAATCTTCGAAGGCGTGTCGTCGTACGAATGATGGCGAGGGAGGCGTGATGTTGAAGGGACAGGGAGCACCCTGCTTGGGTCAGCAACAGCCACGACGAGAGCTTACTTGTCGTCCGAGGGTTGCGGGACAGCTTCGACTTGCAACGCCGCTACCGCCTCCTTATGGCTCTCCTTCTCTTCACGCAGCTTCTCCCACTGCGCTTTCAAGCTCTCAGCTGCTGTAGTGATCCGCTTGTTGTTTTCTCGTAGGATATCCTCCCGCTCAGCGACAGATTGCTCTCGCTGGACCAGAGTGGCTTCCCTCTCGGCCATTGCCTGCTCGCGCCGTTCGATGGCCGCAGCACGCTCATGAAGGCGCGCCTCATACTGCTGGATCTCCTCTTTGCGAGCTGCGAGAATCACAGTTCTGCTGTGTGAGAATTGTACTATCGAAGCGCGCAATAGGACTTACTGATTCTGGACCATGAATAACTTGCGGTGTAGCTTCATCTCATCCATCTCAAGAATATCCTTGGTTGAGGGACGGCGAACGGGCTGGACCGAGTCAGCATCATCTCAACGAGCTGCACGTACGTTCAGGTTGAGCATGGCCCGGATAACAGCCTTCAGTGATGGGGAGATGTTGGACGGCAGGGGTGGCAGCTTGCCCGACTTGACCATGCTGATGAGCTCCTGCTGAGTCTTGGCGGCGGAGAAGGGAGAACTGAGTTCCGTCAGAGCTGATCAAGGTTGACGACTGCTTCCACATACCTCAAGGCACACATTTCGAAGACCAGGCAGCCCAGACTCCAGATATCAGACTTGGTGTCGTACCGGTTCTCGGCCAGAATCTCAGGCGGCATGTAAAGCGGAGTCTGGGGGGTCAGGTGTTGTCCGCAAGTTGGACCCACTCCTACGTAGGTGCTCGTGAAGGTGCACCCGGCCATGTCCTTGCTGAGACCAAAGTCCCCAAGCTTGACAAATTCACCAGACATGAACACTGCAACGTTAGCACCGCCAGTGGTGTGGGGTATGCCTACCGTTCTCCGGCTTGAGGTCGCGATGCAACACCTGCGTCCGACTAGGGCCCGCCTCGGAAGGCGCACTGAGTCGAGACCCAGCGTACCGGGTCCGCTCATTCGGCCAGTGACAGTGATGGAGAGCCAATGTAATCTGCAAGAAGATGTTCCAGATCTTGTCCTCGTTCAAGGGCTGGTTTGTACGCTGCGCCCTTCGGATGATGGATCCAAGGTCGCCAGAAGGGCAGTACTGCGGGTCAGCGGCTCTCCGAAGCACCATCCATACCTCCATCACAATGAATATCCGCTCATTCTTTGGATCCTTGATCTTCTGCACGAGCTGCACAATGTTGCGATGCTTGAGCGACTCGAGAATGGCGCTAAACAGCCATCAGCAATGCACGTGCCTCCTCAATAAAGGAAGCATCAACTCACACTTCGGCGAGGATTTGTTTACGGTCCCTCTCCGTCATCTTGCCATAGTCGAGCTGCTTGAGGGCAAACTCCTGCACAAGATGGTGAGCCATCACTCTTGTTTGGCTGTGCACACCATGCGTACCTTGCCATCCTCGACCCTTTGGACCTTGCTGATGACGCCAAAGCTGCCCTTGCCGATGTTGCTCACGAGCTTGTACTTGTCCATCTCGGAGATGTCGGCATATCCCTGGGACGACCCAGAGGGCTGTGATGTGGCCGCTTGTCGTCGACCTGCGGCTGCCATGATGAACGGGAGATGGGGGGCCGGCCGGAGGACAGGGTTGTTTACTCTCTCCCGTGGTCGATTCGGGGGGGATATTGTTCTTTAGAGTTGGGGGGCTATGGCTCCATGAAGGTGTTCGAGGGGGAGATTCTAAGCAGTAGCGACAGTGGGTGACACAAGAGGGTGAGCAAGATGAAGATGTGGAGAGCACCTTGAGTGGTTTGATGTTGTGAAAGCAACCGGCCCGTGGTCCCAACATGGCAAACCCCTCATTGACCAGCCTCCGAGATGACGGGCGTATCAAAATCAGTCGCGCGGAGAGCAAGCATTCACTTTCCACCGAAAAATACACGTATTCGGCCCTGGAATTTCATCTTGCCACCCAAAAGTTCGAAGTCGACAACAGCTTCAACCTCCTCGACGTAAACCACTGCACATCGCACACCACAGCAACATGTCGTCGGCTTCTTCAGACAGCGAGTCGAGTCGCTCAGCCTCACCAGAGGTCAACGGCCCTGATGCCGGGGCCACTGCCGAGAAGAAGACCTTTGCCGACCTGGGCGTAACCCCCGAGCTCTGTGCCGCCTGTACCTCGCTCGGCTTCAAGAACCCCACCGACATCCAGGTCGAGTCTATCCCGCCAGCCCTCGAGGGCAGGGACATCATTGGTATTGCGCAGACAGGTAGCGGTAAGACTGCTGCCTTCACGCTCCCCATTCTCCAGAACCTGTGGGAGAACCCTCAGCCGTTCTATGCCTTGATCCTGGCTCCCACTCGGTGCGTGCGGGCTCTTGGCCGACGGGAACGAGGTGATACTGACACGACCGCAGTGAACTTGCGGACCAGATCTCCAAGCAGGTCTCGGCCCTCGGCGCTCCTATCGGTGTCCGCTCGGCAGTCATCGTCGGTGGAATGGACATGATGTCCCAGTCGATCGCGCTCTCCAAGCGCCCGCACGTCATTGTGGCGACCCCCGGTCGTCTGATGGACCACCTGGAGAACACCAAGGGCTTCTCGCTCAAGGCTCTCAAGTACCTCGTTCTTGACGAGGCTGACAGGCTGCTCGACCTTGACTTCGGCCCGATCATTGACAAGCTCCTCAAGGTCATCCCCAAGGAGCGCAACACTTTCCTCTTCTCCGCTACGCTCTCCACCA
Organism: Vanrija albida; assembly: GCF_041260175.1. Classification (NCBI taxonomy): domain Eukaryota; kingdom Fungi; phylum Basidiomycota; class Tremellomycetes; order Trichosporonales; family Trichosporonaceae; genus Vanrija; species Vanrija albida. The sequence continues at coordinate 1,097,981 of NW_027191420.1, read as the reverse complement.
AGGTTGAGAAGCTCAAGCGTGCCAGTTTGAATAAGCCTGTGCAGGTCAAGGTTGCGGCCAAGTGAGTAGCTGTCTGAGTAGCTTTTTGCCCAGCTAACTCAACCCTTCAGGTACTCGACCGTGTCGACCCTCCAGCAGTACTACGTCTTCTTCCCCGAGGTCCAGAAAGACGCCTACCTGTTCTACCTCGTCAATGAGCTGTCGTCCTCGTCGATGATCATCTTCACTGGCACCGTCGACCGTGCACAGCGGCTCTCGATCATGCTCAACCGCCTCGGTTTCGCGGCCATCCCTCTGCACGGACAGATGAGCCAGAGCGCACGACTGGGGTCTTTGAACAAGTTCAAGAGCGGCGGAAGGAAGATTCTCGTCGCTACAGACGTTGCCAGTCGTGGTCTCGACATTCCCCTGGTGGACCTGGTCATTGTGAGTGGCATGTGGTCTGAGTTTGCAGTCGCCCTAACGCTCTCAGAACTACGACATCCCTACGAACTCGAAGGACTATGTCCACCGCGTCGGTCGTACGGCTCGTGCTGGTCGCTCGGGCAAGTCGATCACTCTCACGACCCAGTACGACGTCGTCATGCTCAAGGGCATCGAGGCCGCCATTGGCCGCCAGTTGCCGGCCTTTGACGTGGACAAGGAGGCTGTCGCCATCCTGAGCGATCGCGTGGCGGAGGCTGGTCGTGCGGCCAAGATTGAGATGCGCGAGCAGGGCAATGGCGGTTCGGGTGGCGCGCGTGGCCGCGACAAGGGGCGCCGCGGCCGTGACGACGACCGTGATCGCGACGACGACGTGGTGCAGGGTGGCATGCCCCAGAGGAAGAAGTTCAAGAAGGGCGGCCGGAGATGATTGGGCTCGGAGTAGCAAGCAAGCATAGACCAGCATTTGTATCCCACTGCCATTTGCATTTGTTTTTGTTATCAGCCGGGCGTGGATTGATGGATTGGTAGTGGAGGCAAAGGGATCGAAGCCCCCCTTGCTTTCCGCCACCACGACGACAACAGCGTCCTTTGGCACTTCACATTCCACCAACCACCCACCCCCCATCGCACTCGCCACTGTCCCTCTGACGTCTCATGTAGCGTCAGCAGACGGACATGTCGGCCTCGAACCCCTCGCACCTGCTCATCTCGCGCAACCCGCGCTCGCCCGCGCACCCGCAGCTGGCTCCCACGTCGACGACCTCGACATCAGTCGCCAGCCCGGGGCCAGGGTCCCATCTGTTCACGTTTCCGCCGTCGTCGACCTCGCCCGAGCCAGGTGCTGGGCCGAGCAGCCAGCCCTTCCACCCGCACTTCCCTCACCAGCGCTCGCAGAGCACGCCCGCGCTGTCGAGCACGCTCGACTCGCCGCTGCTGGCCGACGACGAGTCGGACGCCGGCGAGGAAGACGACGACGATATCGAGATCCACCCGACCTTCCGCCGCGACTCGGCGCTCCCCGGCCGCGTAAAGGTCGTGGTCGGGCGGCACACGTTCTGGTGTCACAAGGAGGTGCTGTGGTTCTCGAGCCCGTTCTTCAACGCTCTGCTCCAAGGAAGGTGAGGGCTTTGATCGCCGTGGATGAGCTTCGACTAACCCGCCTTAGTTGGGCAGAGACCCGCGCCGTGCCGAGCGAAGAAGCGCCTCCTCCATCGTCCCCGACAGACACAGATCTTGCGCACACAGACATTGATGGGGGGCGGCGCAGCCGCTCCGAGGACCATCCAGCTGAGCCTGAGCCGGCGGCAATCCTCGAGCCAGCACCCAAGAGCGTCGCAGGGCCGAGTAACGCTATTCTCCCCGAGCGCGAGGTCGCCGTAAGCGACAGCGGCCACAAGTCGCACAAGTCGAGCGTGTACCTCGACGCTCTGGACGACGGGCCGTCGGTGGCAGAGATCCTACGCGAGCTGCGCGAGATGCCAGACCCGAGGACGGTCACCACGCCGCTCGAGGCGCTCCTCGACCGGGATCGCCAGTCGCCGCTCACGCGACCCGGGTCGTCGCCCCTGATGCCGCTGGGATCGTCGTCGGTGCCCACGAGCCCGCTGTCGCAGCCGAGGCGGAGCACCGAGACCCCGCCGCTCAGCAGCAGCCTGCCGCGCTCGTCCGCCCTCCTCCCACCCCCGCTATCGTCCCCGCCGCTCGCACTCCAGCCGGGACATACCCTCCCCTGCCCTCCGGCCGTTACCACCGCATCGGCACGCCGACGAGGCCCGAGCAGCAGCTATCCTGAACAGTCGGCCGTCCTTGCCTGGCCCGGCTCGAAGCACCACGTCGGGCTCGACAAGGTCGACGCTGTGGTCGAGCTTCATGAGAGCCCGTCGGCTTTCCAGGTGAGCTAGGAGCTCCCTCGCTTGAAGCTCACACCGCAGGACTTTCTTTTCTGGGCATATCCCCATCTCGAGTGCAAGGTGACGTGGACCAACGTCGAGGGGGTAAGTGCGAGCGAGCGTGACAGTGGCGCTGACGTGACTAGCTTCTCGCACTCTCGTCCAAGCTCCTTGTTCCAGCGCTGCAAAAGCTGTGCGAGCACTTCCTGATGACTCACGCCTCGGGCCGGCCGATCGTCGCCCTCGCACTGGCCGAGCTGCACGGCAACGCCGAGCTATTCCGCGAGGCGAGCCGCTTCGTGCTCGACCAGGCGACGTGGGAGCCCTCCGAGCTCGAAAGCCTCTCGGAGCAGACGCAGCTCAAGCTCTCCAAGCGCCGCACGTGGTTCCTCGAGCGCCTGCTCAAGCTCGGCAGCATCGACGTCAAGAAGGAGTACACGTGCCGCCCAGACTGCCCCGACGCGTCGCGCTGCTCGGCCCAGCTCGACGAGAAGTGGAGACAGGCACACCAGGCCGTGTCCCGCTACGGGCCCCCTCAGCCTTCGGTCGCGTTCCGCTGCCTCCGTCAGCTTGAGACGTTCCCGACCAACCCCAGCTTGGTCATGCCCCACCCTCTGTGCCAGAGCGCCGCCAAGAGCTGGGTCATGACTCGTGAGTGCTGTGCTGTGCTGTGCTTGGAAATACGTCTCACACACCCCAGTCTTCGACCGCATGTTCCAGCCCAAGATGTCGTTCAGCACACTCAGCCCAGGCACTGAAAAGGTAAGCTCATAACATCGTCGAAGCCCAGCTGACACCCCGCAGTACTGGCTCTGGATCACCTTGACGCCTTGATGACTTTTGGCCCTCTTCATTGTCTGTATTTCAACGTCATAACATCACTTGTACTCTACGACCGCCCTACTGCGTACCAATGACCCCAACGATGAATACATGTCTAGTTTGCTACAGCCGCCACGATGGGGTTGCTGCTCCCACCCTCCAGCACGGCCATGCTCGCCTCGCGTACACGGTCGAGGTACGCCACAAGGCGATATGGCTTGTTGTCCTGGCCCAGGAACTCGACGTACACCTTGTGTTCCTCATCGGCCACAAGCTTGGTCATGTCGATGGCGGTCTGGAGCAGCTGGGGGAAGAGCTGCTTGTTGTCCATTAACTGAGCGTGGAGGCGCAGCACCAGGTCTGGGATGAAGATCTGGCGAATGCGCCGCAGCTCCTTCCTCCTTTGGGTCGAGTACGTCGAGCGCGACTGGACGGGGAAGTTGAGCCAGTCCGAGATGAGGAGGTCACGCGTGTCGCTGTTGACCTGCTCAATAACTGAGAAGAGCCTCTTGCGCCAGTTGAGCTGCTCGACCTTCGTGGCCGTTGCCTTGGGCGTGCGGCTTTGGACTTCCTCAATGAGGTCGTGGACAGCAAACGTGGCCAAGAGCTTGCGGTAGTCGGTGTGCTCCACGAGTTGGCCGTCGTGGTCAGCGTCCGCATCGGCGTCGAGAGCGCTGAAATCCGGCAGCGTCTTCAGGAGAGCCTGGGCCGCGTTGGCTTGGCCAAGGGCTGAAGAGAGTCAGATGAGGAGGACATGACATGACCCAACAGCTAACTCACCCAGGAAGTACCGTGCCACATCATTCGAGCGCAGGAGCGCCTCTGCCAGAGTCTCGGGCACCATCGTGAGCCACTCGATCGAACGAATAAGCTGAACGTCGCGGTCGGTCAACGAAGCGGAGAACGAGGTAATGTCCGGCTGGTCGGTAGAAAGCGAGGGGATGAACGCGAAGGCGTCCTCGAGGATGAGACGCACAGTCTCCTTGGCGATGACAGCCACATCGAGGTTGTACTGCTTGGCGCGAAGCAGGGCCTCCTGCTTCTGCTGGCGTGTGGCGTTCGGGTCCATGGATCGAAGGAAACGGGCGTAGCTCTCCTCGCCATTGCCCTCGCGCAGGCACGCGGCGTACATGGCCACTAATGTGTCATTGTCTCGCTGCTCCAGAACGCGAAGATACGCCTCAAGGATGGCGTTGGCCGCGCCTTCTGGAACAGGCTGGCTGAGGGAGCGCAGAACGAGAACGAGATGGGCGAAGAAGCGGATCAGGGGCGCAATTCCGCTGCGATTGTCAGCAGAGCCCCAGGAAGGAGGCTGATACTCACTCTGGAGGCACCGAATCCTGGATACTGCCTAGTCTGTCTGCGAAACTGACAAGAAGGTCGTTCGTCTTGCCAAGAATGACGTATCGCTGGACAGCATAGTATGGGCTCCGGGCTTTCTCGCTGTAGAGTTCAGCGCTATCCCTGTCGGAAGGCACTCACGCAATGTCCCCAGTTGGGACAGCCGCGATACGCGCAAACACCTCCTCAAGGCTATCGGTCGCAGACACTCCGTTCTCCTCGTCATCAAGGCCAATGCTGATGTCCTCTTCCTGCCAGAAGCCACCGAGCTCCTGGGCCCGTCGGTCGATGCGGTTCTCGAGACGAGCCTGGATGTAGGCCCAGAGCTGGTCCTCCCATGTTGTGCAGGCGGGGAGGAGCGTGGGCAGGTCGGAGATGAGAGCTGCGTACAGAGACCGTTCTGCTGAGGACAGAGTTGGCTGGGATGGGTCAGTCGGGTCGGAGCTGCGGCAACTTACGTTCTTGGCGATAGCCCTGCAGCTCTTCTTCCACAATGCGCGTGCCCTGTTACCCTGCAGCGCAGAAAGTGGCAAGCTATCCTTGGCTAAAGTGTCAGTAAGAGTTCCACCTTGCATCGACTTACTCAAACCACCAACCGACCACCTTCGGCCTCCGATGAGCGACGCCGCGCGCCAGGGCTCTCCGCCCTCCTCACAGACTGTGACCGCCTTGTCCAGTTCACCATGGCGGACGAAGTCCCAGAGGGCCTCCAGCAAGGGGGTCTGGTAGGTCTGGTCCTCTCCAGCCAGATCCTGGCCCTGGGGCTCGCGCAGGGTGAAGTCGGGGTCGAGGGAGACGGGAGTGGAGCCTGCTCCTAAGCGCGCAGCCTTGGCCTTGCGGACTGTGAAAGGCAGGTAGCCGTGGCGCGCCTCAATAGGTGGTGGTGAAGACAGCAGCGGTCGGCTTTGCAGGTGGTCTACCAGCGTAGCCCACAAGCTCAAATCGGAGCTCTCATTCACAATCGTCTGCGCGAGCGCCTCGGGAGTGGTGTAAGGACTGGCAACAATCTGCTCAGCAGCTGAAGGCGCCTCGAACTCGGGGTCGGCACGTTGGATGCGGTTTCTGAGCTGTTAGCTGACTCTACTAAGACGCTGATCATGTACACTTACTCATAAACCGCGCGTATCAGCGCCCATGTCCGGTGCTCAAGCAACAATGCGTCCTCCTCATCAGCTGGACCGCCGTTGTTCGCGAGCTTGCGGATGCTAGCGAGGTCAGCACGGTGCCAACGTTGGCCGGTTGCAACATACTTGTTCTCTAGGCTGTCCATGAGCGACGAGATCAAGCCGTCCGACTCGTCAAGGACGACATCATAGCGGATGGGCGAGTCGAGCTGGGAGGAGGAAGGCCCTGCCTCTGCGTATTTTTCGTGGTAAGACGCCAGGAGCTTTGCGAAGTCGGTATAGGGGGTCGAACCCAGAGCCACTGCCTCGCCTGCCATTCTGCAGAAGGGCGATTGTGAGACTGTTGTGGGTCAAGAGGTTGAGTTGATGGATGCCGTGTTGGTTTGGATGTGTCGTTTGTGCTTGTCCCAAAGAAACAATGCACCAAGCAGGCAGGGCTGAGGGAGCTTGTGGTCAACTCGGGAGCAATTATTGTAATATCACGTGACTTGAGGTTGTAATGGTTCCAGTATGATCGCCATCTCGTTATACAAAGTCGTTTTGGGTGCAGGCTGGGCGGGCGAGCGAGCCGAGCCGAGGCGGCGGCGCGTCACTGACTGCTGGCTGCACTCCACTCTGGGAGCGAGCAAGTCTGGATTACCGTGATGGGTGCATGACTGGTCCGCCCGCCAGCCTGGCCACCGACCGCACCAGCCAGGATCCGTCCGCTTGGCCACCCAAAGTCACAAGAGTCGTCGGCCTCGTCGTCTTCATCATCTCGTTCACCAAACCCGGTTTGTACATCATACACACTACACCACACATTGTGACGACTTTAACATTTCTCTCACTCTCGTCGCCCCTTCTCTCACCTTCCTCCTTCCCCTCCGACCCATTGCATGGCATTCATCCACCCACCATCAGACTCTCTCGGCCCCACATCCACCACTCCACTCTAGACTCACTCGCTCGCCACCGCCTCGTCCTCGTGCGGGGTCTCGCCCACCGTGCCGTCTCAACAAGTACCCTCCGGTACCGACCCATCTACACCAACCATCTTGAAACGCTCGAGAGGCTCACTGTCACCTGTTATCACCACCACTGGCCAGCCAAGGAGCTCAAAGCGAGCACGCGCACAAGCGTTACCATCGCCAGCCGACACGCCTTCCTCGACCTTATCACCACCAAAGCCTCACTCCACCATGTCGTCCGACGGTGAAGACGACTTCATGTACGACGACGATGACGCTTTCGACGGTGAGAGCTACATGGACCAAGGTATGTCTGGCGCGATATCCATTGCACAGAGCGCGCCATGCACTGCACGCGACCTTGGCGTCGGTCTCCACCTTGCACCGTGCTCTCTTGCTCCTCGCTCCCGTGCTTCTACGACTGAGCACATGGCTGACATGTTCCTACTTCAGATCTCGACTCAGAGTCCGAGCCCGACGTCTTTGACGCCATCAGCCCAACTGTGGAAGGTGGGTAGCCTGTCTGCCGCCAGAGCTCCATTCTCACGTCCTCCAGATGCTCCTCAGAAGAAGCCCTACGATGTCGCATACAAGGTGCGCTCTCCTAAGGAGATCCTAGACATGCAATCCAAGGAAATTCGCAAGATTCAGACACTACTAGAGGTTCCAGTGAGTGTAACCTCAGTTCGCTGTGCGGTCGCTGACTAAGAAGCCATCGACCGCCGCCATTCTGCTGCGTCACTACTCATGGAATGGGGAGAAGCTCCAAGAAGAGTTCTGGACCGACCCCGCCAAGGCTCTAGGCGAGTCAGGCCTCTCTCCCCCCGGGTCCCCGAGCACGTCGATTGCCTCTCTACCACCAGCATCGCCAGTATCCCAAGTGGCGAAGAGCCGCAACCCTTTCAAGCGAACACGCAGCTCGCAGAATGTGCCGTTCGAGTGCCCCATCTGCTGCAACGAACACCCAGCATCTGAAACTGACAAGACGACATTTAGTCTTGGGTGCGGCCACCGCTTCTGCCGAGAATGCTGGGACGAGTACATCTCGGGCAAGATCAAGGGTGAAGGCGAGAGCGCTCGGATCCAGTGCATGGAGAGCGGGTGCCACCGCGTTGTCCGCGAGGAGGCTGTCGATGAGCTTGTGCCTGCCGGGGTGTCAACTCGGTGAGTCCATGAGGGTGCTACGACCGTGGGCTAACATCTCCAAGCTACCACGAGTTACTCAACGCCGCCTACGTTTCCGACTCGCCAAATCTGCGATGGTGCCCTCACCCAGGTTGCGAGTACGCGATCGAGTGCTCACAGGCACCACCACGGATGCTCAACCAGCTTGTACCAACCGTGGTTTGCAACTGTGGCAACTCTTTGTGCTTTGGATGTGGCTACAGCGCCGACCATCGGCCAGTCCTTTGCAAGATTGTCAAGTTGTGGGAGAAGAAGTGTGCCGACGATTCCGAGACCGCCAACTGGCTCAATGCGCATACCAAGGAGTGCTCCAAGTGCCAGTCGACGATTGAGAAGAATGGAGGCTGCAAGTGAGTCTGCGATGCCGTGGGCGTATCCTAACACCGCAGCCACATGACTTGCAAGAAGTGCAAGTACGAGTTCTGCTGGGTCTGCATGGGTCCGTGGTCGGAACACGGTACCAGCTGGTACCAGTGCAACCGCTACGACGAGAAGTCTGGAGTCAACGCTCGCGACGCCCAGGCTAAGAGCCGCCAGAGTCTGGAACGATACCTGCATGTGAGTACCGGCAAAAACCTCTTCAAGCGCTGTGGCTTACTCCCCAGTACTTCAATCGCTGGGCCAACCACGAGCAGTCTGCCAAGCTCGATGCCGACTTCTACAAGTCGACGGAGAAGAAGATGGAGCAGATGCAGAACAACAGCAACGGCAGCTTGTCCTGGATCGAGGTTCAGTTCGCCAGAGATGCCGTGAGCGTAGTCATCAAGTCGCGCATCCTTCTCAAGTGGTCATACTGCATGGCGTTCTAGTGAGTGTGAAGCGGTGGACACGGACTTACCCGTACAGCCTGAAGCGCAACAACATGACGGAGCTGTTTGAAGACAACCAACGTGATCTTGAACGAGCTGTCGAGAACTTGAGTTACATCCTCGAATCGCAGATGGCCGAGCAGCCCATTGCAAAGATTCGCCAGGATGTGACGAACCAGGCGGTAAGTCTTGTTTTCCGTATGCCGGCGTCGGTGGCTGACACCTGAAGGCATATGTCCAGAAGCGTCATGACGTCCTTCTTGACGACACGCTGAAGGGCTACCTGGAGCGCCGCTGGGAGTTCAACGTGGATGTTTGATCACCGCTGGGGTCTCACTCTGACGCCGCCCAACGCATCCGCCGTAGAAGGATGAATGCAGCAGTTCATGTACATATGCGTGGTGTGTGTGTGTCCGGCCCGTTGCGTCAGCCGCATGCGGATACGGATGTGTCGTGTGCAGTCGACTGATGGAGGTGACTGTGCGTCGTCGAAACGTCAGCCCGCTTTCGGGAAGGGTGGGGCCCCGGGCCACTCTCTGGTCCTCTTAACATGACCGAGCCCCCTCGTCGCTTTGGCAACACACTCTCACTCTCAAAGCTCCACCATGCGCGACTACAGCGACGTGCTCAAGCAGGCATGTGCTCTGATGGCGGAAATACAAGAGCATGTGCGCGCCTTTGATCCGGCGGCGCTGGCGTTCGTCCCACCCGTCATCGACAACTCAACAGGCAATAACTGGCGCGGCGAGGAGACGCAGGGGATGAGGAAGTTTATCGACGTGATCGAGCACCACGCCGTGTCATTTGAAGCGGTAAGTCGAGCTGAGGGGCTGTAAAGGTGCGGCGCTGATCCCCCACAGCTCGCGGCATCAGGCGAACCCCCGCGCGAGGACCCACTGCCCATCGCCCTCGGCCTCGCCACGAGCTGGAAGCAGGTCGTGCTTGCGCGCGGGCCGATCCCCGCCGTCCGCATGCAGATCCAGGTGCCCGGGCAGGTACCTGGTCAGAACGGGACGAAGAGCAGATTAGGCTCGCGCTCGTCCTCGTCGAGCCCGGCGCCGACAGCCTCTGGCTCTCGCTCGCGCCCGCGCGAGGCGTTCGTCGACGTCGTCGCCCGCGGCGGCGCCGAGTGGATCAGAATCTACAGCAAGAAGACCAACCAGATCATGGCCGAGTTCCGCGAGCAGGACTCGTACCTCAACTCTGACGACGAGTCGGACGACGACAGCGCCAGCGCCAGCGCCGGCGACCGCACCCCGCCGCCATTGACAAACTCGATCATCCGCCTCGTCGACGACCTGCTCGCTCTCGCGGACGACGTCGAGCGCGTGCCGGGAGCGCCTGCGCCCCAGCTCACGCTACGCCTCTCACGTATCGCCGAGTTTCCCGAGGGCGGTCACCCCGACCCGCGCGTGCCGGCGACGTTCCAGGCGATCCGAGACCGCGGCGTCAACCTCGTGTTTGGCGACCTGTCCGAGGTGCCGTTCTCCGCGCTGCCGACGGGCGCGAGGCCACCGCCCAAGCTGCGCCCGTCGCGCCGGCTCAACCTCGACCCGACGGCGCTCATGGGCCTGTGCTCGGACCTGCTGCACTACCCGCTGCCGGTCGACGAAGAGGAAGCGCGCGCGCGCTTCTTCCGCCCGGCCGAGTTTGTCGGCGACGACGACCCGGCGAGCCAGAGCCAAAACTCGCGCGAGCTCGTCCGCGCCGTCATGGAGGAGTGTGAAACGCCGCTCATCGAGGTGATCCGCGACGCGCTGGCCACGCCGCACCCCGACGACCCGGACCCCGACGCGCCCATCGAGCTGTGGGCCACCAACCAGGCGGTGCAGTACCTCCGCGAGACGATCTCGAGCGAGGACGTCGTCGGCGACGGCGCCGAGCAGCGCCGCATGCGCCGGCTCACGGGGCTGGAGGAGGGCGATTTCTGGGAGGGATCAAGATACGAGGGCAAGGCCGGCGTGCTTACCGACATCAAGCTGCACATCTTTGACGACGACGCGGTGGACCCGGCCAAGGCTATCGAACGGCTGAGTCTCGGCGAAGCGCTGCCGGCGTCGACATCAACTCCGCTCTGCCGCGCGGGCATGACGTCGTTCCACAAGTCGATTGCGGCAATCTGCACGACCTTTGTGTCCGAGTACTACGCGCACGAGGCGCACGGGGCCGAGGCGGCCCCGGCGCTCCCGTCGTTTCTCAACCCGCGGCGGCTGCCCGCGCCGCGCGTCGCGCAGATCTCGACGCCGTTCACCGTCGTCAGCCTCGACTCGCTCGCGCGCGGCGCCCGCGAGGGCATGACGACGCTGAGCATGGGGCACGTCGTCTTCCGCGAGCTGTTTGGCCAGCCGCGCTGGCGCATCAAGGGCTGGGCACAGGGCAACTACGACCTCGAGGACGGCGACGGCGCGACGGCGCTGCATGCCGCGGCGTGGATCCTGCCGTACCGCTCGCTGTCGGAGGGCAAGCGGGTCAAGTTTGCAGAGGGGAACTTTGCGTACCCGACATTTGTGCAGCGCGTGCCAAGGAGCGCGGCGTACAAGGCTGCGGCGGCGGCCGAGGCCGAAGCCGCAGCGGCAGCGGCGAGGGAGTCGGGGGAGAGCAGCCCGGCGTGAGAGAGCAGCGCGTAGCATAGCAGCATTACCATCGCACCACATCCATCACACTGTCACTGTCACTGCCTGCCCATCATATCGTACATCAGCCTGCACTATAGTCGCACTACTACATGTTACAATGCCAGTGGATCTGACGTCAGCGCGGCGCAGCGGGGGGCCGACTCACCCGAATCGCTCTCGGGCTCGTTCTTAACCGCGACGTCGGTGCGCCGGCGCCGCAGCGGCGTCGGGGCGTGCGGCGTGGGGGGTCTCCTGCGTGTCGTGGACGGCGCGGAGTGGGGCGCGGAGCGGGGCGTGCGGCGGGCTTCTGGCGGGAGGGGCTCGTCGTCGTCGTCGTCGTCCTCGGAGAGCACGTCTATCCGGCGCTTGTTACGGCGCGTAAGCAGCGGCGAGGAAGCGCGCTTCGTCTTTGGCGGGGGGAGCGATGCCGGCGGGTTGGGCAGCTGCCATGAGCGCAGTCCTCGGGGCAGACTCACCGAGAGCGGCGTGGGCGGGGCCTCGACGCCAGCGGCCGCGGCCTCGGCGAGCAGCGCGCCCGCGCGGCCCACCACGTCGGCGAGGGCCTCACAGTGCCGCCTCCACGCGTCGCGCTCGCCCTCTGCGGCGCGGCGCAGCCCGACCTCGCGCGACAGGGCGGCGTCGCGCCGCTCCCCGAGCCGGCGCTTGGCCTCCTCGAGCGCCGTGAGGCGCGCCTCGGCGGCCTCGAGCGCGTCCTCGGTCGCGGCGAGGCGTGATTCCGCGGCGCGCAGCGCGCCGTTCTCCGCCTCGAGCTCGGCGATGCGCAGCTTGTGCTCGGCGTTGGATTGGAGCACGCCCTTGTTGAGGAAGGTCGAGAGCTCGAGCTCGTTGCGCAGGGCCGCGAGCTGGTCGGCGAGGGCGGCGCGCGGGGGCATGGCGCGGGGGGGGGGGGTCTGCAGCGCAGCGGCAGGAGCAGGAGCAGGTGGGAGAGCCGCTGTAGTGGTGCGCTGGTGCTGAGCGCGATGTGAGGTTCTGCACGCGGCCAACTTCACAACAAACGCGCCGGCCCGCCAGGCCCCCCGGCCGATTGCCCGTTCCGGCCCCCCACCTCACGTGAGAGATAACTCGGCGGCGTCGAAACACCTTTCACAACCAATTCATCCACCATGCCGCGCGACAGCCCGCCGCACCAGCGCCGCGAACGCGAGCGGTCACGGTCTCCGCGGCGCGAGCGGAGCGAGAGGTACGACCGGCCGCGCGCGCGCTCGCCCGCCGACCGCAAGCCCGACGTGCGGGAGCGTGAGCGGGACCGCGGCGATCGCAGCGAGCGGAAACCGTACGGCGCCGACGAGCGCGACGCCGAGCGCGCGCGCGACCGCGCGCGCTACGACGACGACGCTGAGGTGGGTACTGCTGCTTGCTCGCCGCTGACGCCGCGCCAGCCCGGCCCCCCCAAGTCCCCCCCAAAGCCAAACTTTGGCAACAGCGGCCTGCTCGCAAAGGAGTCCAACACGGTCAAGGGCGTCGCGCTCAAGTACCACGAGCCGCCCGAGGCCCGCAAGCCCGTCCAGAACTGGCGGCTGTACGTGTTCAAGGGGGACGAGCAGGTCGGTGAGTCGAGACGGACGCCAGCGACAGGCTCGGCCGCTAACCCGGCCTCCGCGGCCTCGGCAGACCTCATCCACATCTACCGCCAGTCGTGCTACCTCATCGGGCGCGACGCCGTCGTCACAGACATCCCCATCGCGCACCCGTCCTGCTCAAAGCAGCACGCTGTCATCCAGTTCCGCCAGACGACTGAGCGCAACGAGTTTGGCGACGAGAAGACCGAGATTAGGTACGCTCCCCGTGCCCGCACCGCTGACTGACCCCAGGCCGTACGTCCTCGACCTCGAGTCGACAAACGGCACGTACGTCAACGACGGCGAGATACCCAAGACGCGCTACTACGAGCTGCGCAACAAGGACGGTGGGTCCCGCCACAAAGCCACGCTGACCCCCAGTGCTCAAGTTTGGCACGTCGACGCGCGAGTACGTGCTGCTGCACGAGGAGTCGAAGAAGTGATACCAGTCGCCATGTTAGTCATCTGCAGCATCTGGTACAAGTGACTGCTTCATCTGCGTCCTACAGGCACACCACGGCGACGACCCCTCACCACTGACCACAGCACTGCCCCTCCGCCACCGGCGTCGCAAGCGCCGCCTTGCCCTCGTCGATGAGGCGGTTGAGCGCAACGCTCATGTCGGCGACGTCGACGAGCGAGGCAGTCGACGCCGACGCAAGCGACGGCGTCTCGACCTTGCGCTCCGGCGTGCCGACGTGCGTGCGGACACTGTCGTTGCCGTCGTGCGCCGTGTCGTGCGCGGCCTCGGCCGGACTCGCCTCGGCGCTCCCCTCGGCGCTCCCCTCGGCGCTCGCCTCCTCGGTCTCGGGCGCCGCAAGGTGGCCGTGGGGGCCGCAGTGCCCATGCGAGTGGCCGTGGGAGCAGCCGCTGTGGCCCGAGTAATCCGTCTCGCCGTCGTCGTCCCCGTCTTCGCAGCTCTCGCTGTCCGCGTCGTACACGGCAAGCGGGCCGATGACCGGGTGGTTGGAGATATCGCAGTGGTCGGGGAAGCATGGGCACACATGCCACTGGTGCGTTGGCGGAACCACCCAGTTCGGCCCCACGAACTCGTCGTCGGCGTCAAGTGCAGCCTGGAGGTCGCCAATGTCGGCCGTGTGGGCACTGCGGATGCGCTGTGTGGGTCAGGACCTGCCCCGTCGCCACCTACCCACCTGAAGGAACCAAGCATCGAGGTCGTTGACGGTGCGCATGAACTCGAGGTACTCTTCGCCACCGAGGCGCTTCTTGAACGGCAGTGCCATCTGCTGGTGACGCGCGACCACCATGCGGTTGCGCTTGTCGACGGCGCGGTGGTCGGCCGGGGGGATGAGCCACTCGCACGGGCAGGGGATGAGCAGGTGGAGGATGGTCGCGAGGAGGTCACAGGTGCGGTTGTGGAGCACGCAGTGGACGCAACTGGGGATGATCAGTGTTGGGGTGACGGGCGGCGGGCGGCGTCTCACTGATCGTCATTGACTCACCGAGTAAGCGGGAAACACAGGCGCTCGTCCCAGTCGGCAAGGAGCGTCGGAACGATGCACGCCACGCCGGCCAGTGTGCTCTCCTTGCAGCCGTCTGGGGTCAGCAACGTGAGGAAGACACGTTACTCACTCGTGACGATGGCGGGGCGGACCTCGTCGGTGCCGAGGTAGATGGCGAGCTCGAGGCAGTCGCGGTCGTCGCCGATGAGGGCGCGGGTGATGACGGGGCGGAGGGCCATCTGGGGGGTTAGGCGACACGCAGCTGGCACCTACGGCCACAGTGGGCTCGACAATGTCGACCCTCTTGAAGAACGGCGCGGTGGGGGGGAAGTGGGCGTGGGCGTGGCTTGCCATTGCGCTGCGAGCCTTGGTCTACCTGTCGCAGGCAGATGTGGAGAGGGAAGAGAGTGAGTGGAGAGTAAAGAGTGGAAGATGAGGTGTGAGTTGTAGAACAACGAGGTAATAAAGGCGCGAGAAAGAAGGTGCAAACATGCAAAGCCAGGAAGGGCGCGCGCCGCGCCGCGCCCGCCAAACGACGCGACGATCATCATTCGAGACCGCCACGACACCTTTGCAGTTCACCTCTTCTCCCTCCCCTCCCCTCACCACAGCCCAGATACTGCTGATGCATACATGAATACACATTCCCCGAGCACACGACTACGACTTGTTTGGATGCAGCGGCTGAATCGCAATAGGTTTTCCGGCCGTGTCGCTCGCTGACATCGTGTTGAACAGCACAAACACGACTAGCACATGCTGCGGCATGTTAGCAACGCCCCCAGCACAGACTCCACAGGCTCCATACGTACCAACGCAATCGAGTAGAAGATAAACAAGCTGCGCGACCGCCTGTTGCCGATGATGGCCCGTGTCAATGAGAACGTGGCGCGCTCCAGAGGGTTGAGGGCGTGGATCGCACGCTGAGCCTCCTGTCACTGTCAGCGCTGCCACCCCGTAGTCTACCCACCCGGCCCTTGAACGCCTCGAAAGGATTGAGACTCTCGTCGTACTTGTCCTTGTACTTGCCAATCTCGTCTTCTCGTGACCTCATCACCCCGTTGAGAATACCGGCCGACGAGCCAGGTGTGCTGGTCCCTGGGAGACCAGAACCGCTGGCAGCCCCGGAGCCGTCGCGGTAGCTCTGCATGTACCGGACCTTCTCGTACAGTTTGAGGTTGTCGGCCTGGAGCGCCTTAATCTCGGTGCGAAGATCAGAGATCGTCTCAAACTGGCGGCGCAGCTCCTCTTCCAACTCGGCGTTGCGCTGGCGGAAGCGGTCACGCTGCGAGGTGACAATAGGGAGAATAGACGGGTCTCCGCCCGGTGCTGGCGAGCCCACACGGTCGCCCTTGCCGCCGATATCCAATCCAGCCAGGCCGGCACCGCTGCGCTCCGTCTTGTCGCCGTCGCCCTTGTTCAAGCTCGCGAGGTCATTCTCTAGTCTTTCGTTGAGGGAACGGATGCGGGTAAGCTCCAGCTGGAGGCTCTGAACGCTCTCATCCGACTTGGAGTTGTGCGATGACAGCTCCTCGTGTGCCACGCGAAGCTTTGTTAGGTCCTCTAGCAATCGGCGGTTCTTGGAGACCAAGAGGTTCTCGAGCGAGCGGCCAAGCTGCTTGTTGGCGACCTCGGCGTTCGGGTTGGGCATCTTGAGGTCCTCGTCGTCGTTGTCGTTGTCCAGGTCGGTGCCAGAGAACTCGACATACTTCATGATCTCCAGCTCACGCTTGATCTCGTCGTAGTCCGAGTACTGCTTGACCTTGGTGCGGAGGTTCTCAATCTCGGCAACCTGCTGAGCAGACTCGCGGGCGGCCTCGTCGAGACGCCTCTTCTCGCCGCGCTCAACCTCGGCTTTGGCCTCCTTTGACTGATCGAGGGCGCGGAGGAGGCGCGATGCCTCAGCCTCGAGCTCGGCAATGTGGTTTTCCTGCGCCTTGACCCTGCATTGTTAGTTGATGGCACAACCGTCAACTCACTTCTCAGCCTGCTGGGACCCGCTCCGGACCGTCTCGATCTCGGAGCGCAGGAGCTCATTACGGCGCTCGACAGTGGCGACGCGCTCGTTCGCGCGGTTCAGGTCGGCAACAACGAGGTCGAGCTCTGCGAGCTTGGCAGCAACGTCCTGTTCTGAAACGTTGTCAGTGATACGCAAGGCGGTAACCAATGGCGCCCACCTTGGCGCTGGCTCGCGTCCATAAGCTTGGCCTGCGTGCTCTCGTTCGAGGTCGACAGATCGCGGAGCTGATCCTTGAGTGTCTGAGCCTGGCGCTGCAGGTCCTTCTCCCTCTCCTCGTAGTTGCGCATCCGCTCGTCATACTCGGCATTGAGCTCGTTCTCCTTCTGAGTAACACGCTCCTGGATGAGGTCGTCCATCTGCACTGTTAGCCTCTAGCCCACTTGCAAGCTCACCTTTGCCTCGAGCTGCTCGGCACGCGCCTCAGCCTTCTTGCGCTTGTCGTCGGCGGTCGACCCCTCGGCGGCCTGCTTCTTGAGCTCAGCATTCTCTTCGCGCAGGCGCGAGAGCTCGGCTTCGAGCATTCGCGCCTCGGCCACCTTGACGGTTTGGTCGACAGCGGCATCAAGGAGCGGGTACGGGTCTGGCGCGTCGGCAAGAAGCTTGTACACGTTCAGAAACGACGTCTCGGACGTCTTGGAGCGGCGGGTGAGGCTGTCAATTTCGCCCTGGTAGGCCTTGAGCAGGACCTTGATGGCGTTGAACTTGTCGTTGCTGTCTGGCAGCTTCTTGAACTCTGCGCGCAGTCAGGTTAGACCGTGTGAGAGCATTCCGACGGCACACAGCTGCCGGCACACACCTCGAGTCTGTTCAGCCAGCTTCTTTCGGCCAACCATGTTCTCCTTCTGGTTGTCCACGACCTCGAGGGCCGTTTTGTCGAGCGACTTTTGCAGCTCTGAGAGGTTGATCTCTGCGACGGTTGTCAGTGGCTGCGTCATGGGCTTGTGGGGTATAGCCGGGTGGGCGACGGGATGAGATGCGGGCTGGGAGGCTGACCTTTCCATGTCGACAGAGCTGCCGAAAAGTTGGCTTCCGCCATGATGAGGGTTGCCTTGTACGGCTGGGGGGTAGATTGCGTGGAGTACGAGTTGAAGTGATAGGAAACGAGAGAAGAAGGAGTCGATGTGGTGGTGTGAAGGTGGATGTGGGTTAATGGAGAGACGTGTCAGTGTGCGGTGGTGTGGGATGGCATGTCTTGGTTGTATTAAATGCCAGGGATCCGATTGTAATGCCGAGATTAGGGCCCACTATAGAGTTTTGGCCACCTTGCCCCAGCCAAGCCGCCCGCCGCCCAGGCTCACCGACTGACGCGCCTGACCCAGCCAGGTCCCACCCATCCATCCAAACGCGCGACTGACGCGCGACTGATGCAATTGTTATTGTCGTCGCCGCTTCAAGCAACAACAAAGTCAACAACATCCATAAACAACCCCGACTCAACACCCTCCAAGGGCACCCACATGCTTACTGGCCATGCCCCAGGAGGCTTGGGGGCCTCGGCCTCATCCACCTTCTCATCATCGGTATCCGAAAGCATAGACTTTGCAATCGTCGACGATATCATCAGTCTCGCCCCAGACGCGACTTCCTTCGCCCAGATCCACCAAGCATACAGCCGTGTTCTTGAGCTCAAGTGCGCTGCGAAACAGATTGAACGCCGAGGCAGCAGCTAACCCTCTCAGTGGCATCTCCCAGGCCTCCGATACCGCGTACTACCAGTTCCTGCTGCGCGTTGGCGTGACCCGAGCGCCGACTTGGGGCGAGAAATGGAGCGTCTGGCAGGCGACCCATGCAGCGTTGGGGCAGCCGACATTGCCGGCGGCACAGGCGCCGAGGTCAAAAGCTGCCCTCCAGCCCAAGCCTCATCCCATGCGTTCGCGCGTCCCCTTCCTCGCGGCTGCCGGCTCCGACCTCGACGAAGTAGGCGACGATACGGAGGTGTACACGAGCGGTGCCGAGCTCGCACAACAGAAGACACCACCGAAGAAGGAGATTGTTCAGCCCCGAACGATCGTTGGTTACAGCCCGTCGAGCTCTTTCACCGAGGAAGATAGCTTTGGCTACCCTACCCCGGTCCGCACATCGACCCCGACGAGTGCCCGCAAGTTCCTTCCTAGCCGGCCCCAGTCCACTCCAACACGAGGTGTTTCATCGGCAGATGAGCGCTACAGCTCTACCACCGACTTCGATTCTTCCTCGCCGCAGAAGCGGCAAGCGGCCACGCGCGTGAGAGATGTCGACCCCGCCACCCTGCGGCTCATGGAGATGCGAGCGGAGACCTTCCTCCGGCTGGGGTTACTCGGTCGAACATGGAGTGTGTGGTTTGAAGCCTCCGACTGGATCACACGAACCGTCAAGCAGATTGACACCGTTCGCAATGATTTGCTGCTGAGGCAGTACTTTGCGAAATGGCAAGACACAACTGGGCGCCAGGTGGCATTGCAAGGCGTCGCCGATGCTCAGTACGCGCGTCATCTGGAGCTTCAGGCTGTCAGCCATTGGAAGAGGCGCCTTGCCAACCGCCGGCTAGACCAGCTCGAGGGCCGCTTTGTGGCCCATCTGGACGGCAACCTCGCGCGCAGTGCTTGGAGAGCGTGGAGGACACTGGCCATCAAACGGCGAACAGCGCGATGGGAACAAGACCTGAAGCGTCGCGAACTTGCTTTCTCGATGAGGTCCAACACCCAGCTGGTCACCAAGGCTTTCGACGCGTGGCACGACCGCAGTCGGGAGAAGCAGGCGGACCGACAACTACAACGCAACACACTCAAACGCACTTTTGATGGTTGGCGTCGCCGTGCTAGTCAATCTCGGTACCTGGCCAGGGCTCTTGCTGGGTGGGATCGGCGCCAGGCAAGCGAGGACCTCACCGAGTGCTTCCACACGTGGCGAAAGAAGACAGATCAGTTGGCATCGGAGCGAATCGTGATACAGCGACGGGATGAGCGGTTGACGCAGCGAGTCTGGTCAGCATGGCGACTATCAGCGTACGTTTGGCTCATGGTAACCTGCAATGAAGCTGACTGGCACAGGACAAGGCATAGTCGTGCGACAGTGTTCAACGAGCAACGCCTGCTCGGTATCGGCATGAACCGGCTCAAGGCGGCTACACAGAAGCGCCAGATTCAGCTACGCATCGCTATCAAGACTCAGGCCGACAAGGAGATGACGCTCTTGCGACAGTCGTTTGATCTATGGGTCCGCCTCGAGCGTGGCCGGCTGCTGCACCGTGTGCGTGATACGCGACTCCTGCGAACTTCACTGTCGAAATGGCAATCGAAACTGGCCCATGTAGCCCGCCTGCAAGGTAGGTCATCGTCGGTATGCCCCTCTGACTTTCTCAGCACCAGCAGCAGCATTCGCTGCCACTTCGAACCTCAAGTCACTGCACAGCACGCTCAGCCGCTGGCGCGATGTCTTAGGTCGGCGACGCAACGCCGTGCTGAAGGCAGATCTTGTCTTTGCCTTCCGGACGAAGCACAACCACCTCCGCAAGTGGAGAATTGCGTTTGACGAAACTCTGGACCAGGCTACCACTGCCGACAAGGCATTGTCATTCTTCGCCGGCCGTAAAGCTTTCAAGGTGTGGCAGTTGGCGCTATCTAAGCGGCGGCAAGATGCCTTTATTGAGCAGCGCCGTCTGCACCTGCTGCGGGACGCCTTCAACTGTGAGTCGAGAGCTGAGCGACTATGACTGACTTGCAGTCTGGCGAGAGGCGACACGGCAGAGCATCCAGGACACTGCCCGCGTAGAGGACTTCCGGACGATCCAAGACACTGTGAGCAGTGAACGAGGGCGACTGCTGACCACGTTAGCGTATGATGTCTCGCACCCTGTCCCACTGGACGGAGCGGGTCGTGGTGATCAAGATGCGCGAGCTCGATGTTGCCGATCGACGGGCAGCCACATTATTGGCCGAGTCGTTTGGTCGCTGGCGTCGAGCCAAGAGACGGAATGACGACCGCAAGGGTCTACTGCGAAGCTTCATCGATATTCAAACCGCAGAACGGACGAGACGGACCTTTACGACCTGGCTGAACAAGGCACGAGGCTCTCGCGACCGCCGCATCCGGCTCGAGTTCTTTGAGAAGGACAACAGCGACAGACTGCTGGCGTCCACGTTTGCCAAGTGGTACACGGCGAAGCGGGAGCGACAACTGGGCCCGATCGAAGCTGAGGTCGCGCTTCGCCACGAAGACGTGCTGCTCTTTGACGTGTTTGACAAGTGGACGGCACGGTCACAGTTACTGCCGGCGATCCAGTTTGACAACAAGCATCTTCGCAATGTAGCTTGGACCCGGTGGACCAAGGCGCTGGACCGGTCACGAGGACTGAAACAGGCGAAGGCAGAGCACGACAAGCGACTACTCGGTGAGTTGCGTGCCCGACTCTCGACGTAACCAAAGCTGACAATCCGCAGCGGACGCTTTCTCTGTGTGGCAGGATGCTTTGCGAAACAAGATGACGAAGCGACCGTCGTGAGTATCATCAGCATGAGGCGGGACGTAAGATGAGTGCATTATCTAACTCGCGTCGCAGCCATCGAACGCGGAGGCGACTCACCAACATGGACACGGTTGAAACGCTGTCGTTTGACGCGGACACGCCCCGCCCAAGGCGTGCGTCGAGTCGTGTGCCACCTGTCGGACGGTCGCCGATTGCGCTCCCTGCTCGACCCACTACACAAGCCCAGTCTGAAGGCCGCGGCCGTACCGCCAGTCCTGACCGTGTGTCGGCCGTCGTGTCTGTAGCAAGCGAGCCGCCTTACTCTCGGCTGCGATCAGAGCTGAGCCGCAATCTCCCCCGAGGCCGAGCCGTCAGTGATGAGCATGTGGCGGCGCTATCACATAATGGCGTTCAGGAAACATCTACGCCAAGCAGGGCGGCCCCACAGCCCCGTAGTGAACTGATACGTGCGCTGCGGCACGGGCGGTGATCGCGAGACCGTGTCGGGGGTAGATATGCATTCCCATGCCTGTCCCACCGAGGTGTTTTGTACGCCGAGGCAGATTTGTGGGGGGTTTGGGTGGGTTTGGGTGGATGAGCTAGGGTCTGATGTGGTCAGCGCCGGCCGTCAGCGTGTCAGGTGGGCTGATGGGTGGGTTGTAGGCAGGGCAGCCCGAGGATGCCGAGGTTTCCGGATGAAGGTGGTGCTGTAACCGAGCGAGGGTGAGTGGAGGAGGCTTCATGCTGGCCCCGGCCCACTTGCCGGAGCATACAAAAGGTTGGCCGCTGGACAATACTTGGGGCCCACACTTTTGCGAGCAACACATCCAGCAGCAGAACAACACACACAATGTCGGTCAACAAGGCGCACCCCTCGACCTCGGTCTTCAAGGACAACATCTTCAACGGCCAGGTCGTCTTCATCACTGGCGGTGGGTGCTCCAGCCGACGCCGCTGACCCCAGGCCGCTCGGGCATCGGATACACGGTGGTCGAGACGCTGATGCGCCACGGCGCCGACGCCGTCATTGTCGGCCGCGACGCCAAGGGTCTGCAGGAGAGCGCGAGCGCGCTCCAGCGCGCGACGGGCAAGCGCTGCATCGCGGCGGCTGCCGACGTGCGCAGCGTGCCGCAGATCCAGGCGGCCGTCGCCAAGGCCGTCGAGGTGTTTGGACGCATCGACTTTGTTGTGTGCGGTGAGTGCGAGTGCGAGCGCGAGCAGCGCAGCTGCGAGCCGCGAGCTTGCAAGCCAACTTGGGTCCTGCCATCTGACACCGAGCCCAGGCGCCGCCGGCAACTTCCTCGCGCCCATCGCCAACCTGAGCGAGAACGCGTTCCGCACCGTCATCGAGATTGACACTGTGAGTTGGGCCGTGGGCGGCTCCCCGCACGCGCGCTGACGCGCGCGCAGCTCGGCACATACAACACGGTCAAGGCGACGCTCCCGCACATCCGCAAGACGCAGGGCGCCTACCTCCACATCTCGGCCACGCTCCACTACCGCGGCGTGCCGTACCAGGCGCACGTTGGCGCCGCCAAGGCCGCCGTCGACGCGCTCTCGCAGGTCATTGCCGTCGAGGAGGGCCCGCGCGGCGTGCGCTCCAACGTCGTGGCTCCTGGGTATGTCTGCTGGCTAGCCCTCGCACTCGCGCGCTCGCTCACCCTCGCCCAGACCCATCGCAAACACCGAGGGCACGCTCCGCCTCGTGCCCAAGGGCTCCGAGGACCTCATCCCCCGCATCGTCCCCCTCGGCCGCTTTGGCGAGACGATCGACATTGGCAACGCTGCCGTCTACCTCTTCTCCCCCGCCGCGTCCTACGTCACCGGCTCGGTCCTCGTCGTCGACGGCGGAGAGATGCACATCCGCGGCACGGCCCTCCCGTACCCCGAGTCGGTGCTCGACCCCGTCTCGACCAAGGCCCTCGTCCAGGGCTCCAAGCTCTAAGCGCGTAGTGTTGTCCGTTCTGTACTAGTGAAAAAAGATGCAGCGTCGGCAGTTGTCTCCGCGAGTCGCAGCACAGCACTAGTGTAGCATACAGTCTGTCTCGTCTACAGTGGCACATCAACTTGTAATACAGCGCCGCGCCCGCACCGCTCCTCTAAATCTTCAAGCGCGAGCTGCCAAAGTGATACCACTTGTCGCTGGTGCGCCCGGCATCCACCTCGTCGTCCTCGATCGTCGGCGCGATCGTGCCGTACCCCTTGGCCGACAGCGGCCGCGGCTTGGACGGGTCGAATGGGGGCGGCGAGGTTGGCGCCGACGTTGGCAGGTCGTACGCCGCGTCGTCGCCGTCAATGTCGACCAGCCGCTCCGGCGACCGGCCCTTGCCCTTGCCGCGCTGAGCGTCGTCGAGCTCGATCAAGCTGACGTCGCCGTCGGACGGGCCCGCAAGCACAATGCCCGAGTCGACGGCCTGGAAGCCCGTCGCGCGGCCGCTCGCGTCAAACTCGACCGGCACCGGCTGCACCGGCTCGAGGGTCGTGCCCTCGACCGCCTGCTCCTGCTCGTCCGGCCCGAGATCCGACAGGTCCGTCTTGAATACACGCTTGAGCCCAATAGGGATCAAGACGGCGACGGCGACGGCGACCAGCCCGAGCACATTGCGCACCGAGATGATCTGGAAGTCGTCTGCACTCGTCATTTGGTCCAGCGACGACCCGACCATGACGTGGATGACCGACAGTGGCGCGATGCCAACAAACACGGCCGACCAGAACAGGACAATGCCGATCCCGAGATGTGGCGCGACAAAGTTTGCCATCCAGTGCGGCGGGAGGGGCATGATGCGGAGCACGACCAGGAAGGCAAAGATGCTGTCCTTGCCGACCTTTGTGCCGGCCGCTTCGTCGCCCATAATCTTCTTGCGCCACACGTCGAGCTTCTTGCGGTAGAACGGGATCTCGAGCAGCGGCGGGCCGAGGATCGCCGAGAGCGTGTAGCACAGGATCGAGCCCGTGGCCTCACACAAGCAGGAGAGGATGAGGCCGTACCAGATGCCGTACGCCGCACCGAACAGGATCGAGATGTACATTGAGCCCGGGAGCGAGAACGCTTGCACGCTGGCGAGTTAGCCTGGCACCAAACCACAAACAGCGCCAACTCACTAAAGATACGCCACGACGCCGCACAACAAAAGTCGTCCCGGGTTCGCCTCCTTGTACTTTTGGAACAGTGTGTTGAGCGCCTGGAGGTCGGCAAAGCTGCGGGGCAGCTTGAGGGCGGGACGGTCCTCCCTGCGTCGGGGTCAGCCGCGCCGCCACAGCACACCACGCGACCTACTCTGACACCTTGGGCATGCCGAACCAAAAAGTGCCCAGCACCAGCACACTGAACACGGTGAAGAGCACGCTGAGCTTGATGGTAGCCACGGCCAGGGGGCCTTGGTACCAGCGCGGTGGGGAGCTATCGTCGAGGAGGGGCGCGACCTCGCCGCCCTCCTCGGCCACGCTCACGCTCGAGGCGCGTGACGACGGGCGGTCGACAACGTGCAGCGCGGCAAAGTTTCGGGCCGAGCGGCGCGGCGGCGCGTCGCAGGGGTGCATGTTGATGGCCTCGCCCGCCTCGGCGGGGTGCGGGCCGTAGCTGCGGCGCGGGGGGATGAAGCTGTGGCCCGCGCCTTTTCTGGGCGGGGGCACGAGATCGGACTGCTGGTCGGGCACGAGCGCGACGATGGTGGCAGAGGGGCGGCGCCGGCGGGTCTGGTCGACGAGCTCTGTCGCCTCGGCGTCCTTTGGCTCGTCGTCGTCGTCGTTGTCGTCGAGGCGGATGCGGCCGCGGCCGTGCGGGAACCAGCTGGGCGGGGCGCCGTGCATGTTGAATGGCAGTGCTTGCTTGCTGGTTGGTGGGGGGGGGGGGGGGTGGCCGGGCTACGCTGTGCACATGGGGTTGTTGTAAAGGAGTCGGAATCGCGATGGAGATGGGTTTGCAACAGAGTTGTGGCGACGTCGCTGTTGTTCCAGCCTGCAACGGCCGAACGAACAGCTTCACTCCAGAACGAGCATTGTCAGGGAATGGGTATTCCAGGGCGGCGGGGCGGACGGGCTGGGCGGGCTGGGCAGGCGGCGGGGCACAGCAGGGCGGCGGCGGCGGCGGCGGCATCTGGCGGGCACAGCTATTGTATTAAATCGTAACGATATTTGATTCCGTCCCTAATGTATCCAGGGTAGCCATTTGCCCGAATGTGGCACATGGTTACGTCATGGAGAAAATAGTGGATGCTATTGATGGATCGACATGATCCAGGCGTTCAGACTAGGTCGCATTTGGAGTCATGAGCATCAGAGCGCCGCGCCAACATGCAACATCATGACGAGCGCGTGGCAGGGTCCGTTTGTGGCAGCGACAGTCGTGACTCCTCCACGCTCTCGCATCCTCGGCCAGTCGGCACAAGCTCGAGCGCACGTCCACTCATCAGTGCCTGCGCGACCGCTCATGGCGCGGCGCCCGCAATGGGCCCTTCACTCTCAACCCACACTCTCCACTCGCTGCAATACAGTGTGCCATGCCATATGCCGCTATATCTCTCACTTCTCGCTCCCACTCCCAAGACTGCACGCCGGCACCACCACCACCACCACCACCACCACCACCACCCACACTAAAACTTGAACTTCTCAGCCTTCTCCTTGCCCTTGCGGTCGCCGCGCTCGTCCTTCTTGGAGCGCTTCTTGCTCTCGCTCGAAATGACGTCGTCAAAGCCGGACCGGTCAACATGCGCACCAGGCACATGGACCCGGTTCTGCTCGGCGCTCGCAGCCTTGTACCGCGCCTTGAGCTCGGCCTGCGAGAGGTCCTCGTCGCCGTCGAGCGAGATCTCAACATCGCCGGCCTTGCGCTTGGTGCCGCGGTCGTCGGCCCCAAGCACGGGCCCGGCGCCAGACAGGTCGTACCCTGTAGACGATCCCATGAAACCCTTGACCGCAGTCTCGCGTTCCGGAATGACAGTGTACAGCTCGCGCGGGCCCGAAGGTCGGTCCTCCGTGTCGTCTCGCTGGGTGCGTTTGCGCAGCTCGATAAAGTCGGGCGTCTCCAATCCGCCAGGTACTGTCGAGGTGACCGAGTTGTAGCCACTTGGCGTCACCAGGCCCGACGGCGTCTCCAGTCCGTCGGCAGGCACGTCGCGCTGGCGCACAGGCTCCTCCTCTTCCTCCTCTTCTTCCTCCTCCTCCTCCTCTTCCTCCTCCTCCTCGGACTCCTCTGCCTCCATGATCTCGATCTCTCCCCAGCGAGTGCGGTCGATGTGGTTCTGGTGGGCGATCTCGGCGCCCTGAACCACACCAAAGACGTCGCCGTAAAGTGGTCGGTTGAACTCGTCCATGGGCGGCTTGCCCCAACCGCCTGGGTGGAAGCCCCACTGGGCACCGGCGGGGATCGGCGCATTCAATCCACGAATGCGCAGGTTGGGGTAGCTGGGCGGCGGGCCGAATCGCTGCATGGCGATGAGCCATGGTGGAGGGGCCAATGGAGGGATGGACAGGGCCTCAATCAGCTCTTGCGACAGCTCTCCGGGCTTCTTCGTCCTCAGGTCCGTCTCCAGCTCCTTGCCCTCGTAGTACGCCTCTCCAAACTTGCTCATTCGTGGCTTCTCCTGGAACTTGAAGAAGGCGTCGTGGAGCTTCTGGTAGTCGATGTCGATCTTGCCCATCTTGGGCTGGATGCGCTCGCGAGTCTTCTGTGCCAAGCTCTGGTGCGCCTCCTTCGACTTGATAGCGTCACGCTGCTCTCCGATACCAGTGTCCGCGATCCACGCTGTGGGTGTTAGAACACGACGCGTCTCCACACTTCGTCACTTACGAGGCAAAAGGTACGGGGGCTTCTCCATACCACGCTTTCCAGCAAGGTAGTCGCGCTTGGCGTTCCAGTGGCTCGGAACAGGGACGGAGCTGCAATTGTCAGCATTCAGTCCTTCTAGACACCTCCATCCACTTACTTGCGGTATGACTTGAGGGTCACCAGCAAGCGGGGGTCCCGAGCATCGCAGTCGAACCACTCAACAACTTCTGGTCGGTCCACAAGCTGCTTGAGCTCGGAAACTGTCAACTTCGCAGCCCTCCTCCGCTCGCGTCGCGTCATGCCTTCCTCGGCGAGCGCGCGCTGTTTCCTCGCCTCGATCGTCTCCTCGTCGTCCTCATCGTCGTCCGAGTAGTAGACCTGACCCTTTGAGGGCCCGTCATCCACCTTTAGGAGACCATCCTCGCCAACTTCGTTGAAGTGCTTGAACACATTCGCAAACTGCGAGAAGCTAGCGTCTGAGGGATCCGGAGTCGTGACGTCGAGGAACGATTCGACCGTCATCGTCGACACGACAGACTGAATCGTCAGCAAACGATTCAACAGATACATAAGCGTCCAGGAACTTACCTCGGCATCGCTCTCTGCTTCGCTCTCCGTGGCCGCGACGCTTGCAGAGTCGCTCCCAGCCTTTGCCTTCTGCTTTGCCTTCTGGCGCTTGAGCGCGCTGCGGGAGAGTTTTGATTTGCCAGCATGGCCGTTTGCCTGCTGTGCAGACCCGTTGGCACCGGCCGGTGCTGTCGCTGTTCGAGCCGGCATGGTCGTGTGGCCTGCTTTTGGATGAATGCAAAGGTCGAAGCTGTCGAGATGTTGATCCAAGTGGTCGATACCAGCTGGCTGTGGTCGCTCCTGGGTGAAGCGGGATTATAAATTGGCCGGACGCGGTGGCTTATTGGTCGGGATTTACTTCCGCTTTCGTTCGTTTTGCCACCCAAGTGTGTCACAAAGATGTCATGAAGGGGGACAAGGAGGAAGGAAGGTGGGCGACGGCGGTACAAGTCAACTCTCGACTCGCAACCTCTTCTTGACTTGCTCTTGGTCTTTTCTATTCACTCAACTCTTCACAACAACAACCTCTTTATTGTTACCCACCCACCAGCGCACCCAAGTTTCAGCCATCCGGTCCTCATTCCAACGCCATAGGCGCCAGGCCGAGACTCTCGGTGCTTCCAACGACCTCCCATTCAATCTCCCACCCCCACCCGATCACTCCACAATGGCACAGCCAGGCTCGAGCTCGGGCATCGCAGTCCGCGGCGCATCCACCCGGGCGCTCTCATCGGCGCTCCGCGGTGCTGGCATTGGCGCCGACGCTGGGCAGGGGATGGACGTCGACGGAGGCATTGGCAGAACGCGCGGAGGCCGGCACAGGCGTTCAGAGGCGCGGTCGGCTGGTAACCCACTCGATCAGGTAAGTCATGTTTCCTTACTTCACCAGGAGCTTCGGCGAGTAGCTGTGACGAGGGCGTGAGGAGCAGACGCCAGGATGTCGCCGCCGGCAGGTGTGCCGACTCGCACCATCGACCAGTGCCTCCTTCCGCTTGCGTCAAACCCGTTGCCGCTGGGCCTTGCGACGTATACCTTCATCGCAGCCTGTCGTTGGCGCGCATGTCTTCCGGGTGACGAAGCAAGCCTTGAACAGCGACATGCCCGAAGCGTCGGAAGCAGGCGCGCCGGTCAACGGAAGACGAAAGAGCAGAGACGACGGCCTGTCGACGGCGGCGTGAACTCGCTGTTCCTCGGTGCATGGTGACTTTGTCGACGTCTGCTGGTGTGGGACATTGGCCGTTGTCCCCTTGCAACAACAGCGTACCGGGCTGACAGCGCCATCAATATTCCATTATCGACCGATTCATCCTTGTTCAACGACACGCACTGGATCTCGCATCGCAATCGACTCGGCAATGATACTCCCCTCTGATCGACCTCCACCTCGGTACCCACAGTCTGGACGTCACCGCCCAGGCAAAGACACTCCCTACACCAAGCCTGATGGCAAGGGATCGCTCTCCAGCCGCATCGGCGGACCAGCTGGATCGAGCAGCTCGGGGGGCCAGGGAGCTCCTCGAGGTGGCAAGGGCAAACGCAACATTAACCCGCGCCGCAACCCCGAGGGAACGCCAGACGTTCTCCGCGACGCCAACCCTAAGCGCGCCCAACTGCAATCCCAGCAGCACAGCAAGCTCAACGAAGTGCTGAGGGGCGACGAAATCAAGGAATGGCTCAAGAGCCGTGTTATCGCGCCTGGCGTCGTCGACATGTCGGTGAGTAATGCGACTATGAACCAGGCAGTTGCTAATGTTTAGAACCTCCCTGGCGACGCCTGGCTGCAAGAGAAGGGTATCCTCCCCCCCGGCCACAAGGACGCACCTGTCAACGTCGGCCACGTCTTTTGGAGACTTATTTCGTCAACTCTCGAGACCGTAAGTATCCTCAAAAGGACCTGCGTAGCGGTACCAACTCCATCCTCAGCCCGGCAACCCCATCACGACCCTCTCATTGGCCGATAACGAGTTCTACTCGCTTTATCAGCTGGCCAAGCTTCCGCTCTGCTTGCCCCACATCCGTGCCCTGGATCTCAGCAACAACCCCATTTCCAAGAGCGACGAACTCAAGCACCTCCAGTCTGCCGGCGAGCAGAAGGGCAAGGCGAGCACTGGCGCCGGCAGTCTCAAGAGCCTCATCGAGCTCAAGCTGAACGGGGCCAAGTTCAGGGAGGAGACTCTGTCGCGTCCCAACGGCGCCGACCTTTACCAACAGTAAGATCACAGCGGCCATGGCTGGCCGGACTGACATTATCAGCGACGTGCTCCGCCGTTTCCCCGGCCTTCTCATTCTCGACGGTGTTCAGCTCAACCGAATCGTCTTCCCTCTCGAGCGCAAGCCCGTCGTGAAGCGCACGGAAGAGGAGCGCAAGCCCTTGCGTGCTCGCCCATACACCTTCCCCTTCGATGTTGCCAACACTTTCAAGGAGAATCAGGCTGTCGAAGACATCGTCATGTCGTTCTGCCAAGTGTAAGCGGTTTCAAGCAAGACACAAGCTGACATGGCAGCTTCTTCACCCTCTTTGACAACAACCGTACCGAGCTTGTGGACATGTACCACCCGGAGGCGACTCTGTCGATTGCGGCCAACACCCTTCCCAGCCGTTCGGCCCAGGCTAATGACGTATCCAAGACGAGGTCTTCGCGCCCTGCGCCCGTGTCGTTTGAACCGTGGGTCAACCTGCCCGGCCGCAACTTCTTCCGGACCTGCACTACGATCGAGCAGCGCACCAACACGCTCAAGTCCCCGATGGACCGCGAGGCGTTGCTCACATGGTGGAAGAAGGTTCCGCGCACGAGGCACCCCATCACCGACGCCTCGAAGTGGAGCTTTGACTCGTGGTACTTTGACGACAACAACGACCGTATCTCGGCTGTGATCCAGGGCGAGTTTGAAGAGCTGCCCTCGGGCACGTACCGATCGTTCACTCGCACCTTCATCATTGGCGCAGCTCCCGCGGGTTCGGCGTGAGTAGCTTGAAGCTGGCGTGGTTTGCATGGTGCTAACAAGTTTCAGCGCGGCCGCCAAGGGCTACCCCTGCATTGTGCTCTCGGACCAGATGGTTGTGCACCAGTACCTGGGCACTGCCTCGTTCGACTCGAAGAGCTCGCTTGTGCAGCACGACATTGCCATTGTGCCTCCGAACGGCGCCGTACCCGACGAGGCGGCCCAGAAAGCGCTGCTCATCAAGCAGGTTCGAGCGCGCACAAACATGAACGACGCCTACTCCGAGATGTGTCTGGCGCAGAACGACTGGGATGTTGAGCGCGCGGTCGCCAACTTCCAAGAGATCCGCGGCAACATTCCTGCCGACGCGTTTGTGTAGGCGCTTTGTTCGGTTCCATTCATCACCATCCATTACCACCCATCACGCGGACTCTTTTCGCAACCTACATGTCTGGCTAAATAGCATGCTCCGAACATATGTATCCAAATCACCAAATCGTTGTTGTGGCTGTGGCTGTGGCATGTGGATGCCACAAATGGGGGACGCGCTAGAGGAGAGGGGCAATATTGCAAGGGGCTAGGGGGATGGGGCCATGGTGAGTAGTGTGCTACAGCCGTAGGATAGGCGCCTGGGCGGGGTCAGTCGTCGGAGGTGACTAGCAGGGGCTGCAGATGAGGCGGCTGGCATGGTGGTTGGGGGAGTTGGCCGCATGCCAAGGGGGCTAAGCTGGCGTGGCGTGGCGAGGACCCAAGAGGCGACAACGCAAAGACGCGGGGACGCGGAGACGCGGGTGTTAGCAGTGCAGGCAGCCAGCTGCGGGCGGGTTACAGCGTTGTGGCGGCTAGCAGCGCCAGCAGAGCTACGACATGGCCACAGGCCCAAACGACAGGCGGGGTGTGGCGGCATTCGATGGCAGCTGCGGCCGGCCGTTCGCACGAGGGTACGGCGGTAGGAGGGCAGCATTCCTCACGGCTCGTCTCGTCACCTTGGTCTCATGTCGCCCGCCCGCTCGGGACAGTCACGCGCGCGGCGTGCATACCGGCGTGCGTGCGCGCATGCACAAACAAACACGACGCGCAGCAAACACTGCCGATGCGGTGCAGCCTCAAACATGTTTGCTGTCGTCTGCCATAAGCGGCGGCTCAGGATCGCGCACGCGGTGGCCACGGCCGGGCGATGAGCCATCTGCCACGCCGGCCACGAGAGCAGCCTGACGACGGGTTACGTGTGCTCGAGCTGCTGCTTTACGGCGTGGTGTTCGGTGCCGAGCGGGGCCGCATGCATCGCCGGCCAGTGCAGCATGTCCCGCTCAATAGGCCCATGTCCCGTCGCGTCTCGCTCACTCGTCGCGTGCACGACAATGCCACGCTGCCAGCACCTGCAGCACCCACCCCCGTCGCGGAGGACGTCGAGCCCAGGCTCTGCAGGCTCGCGTCGTCAGGGTTGGGGCCCTCTGGCCCTTGTTTTCGCGGGCCAGGGTGCCGTGCCCGCGGGTTGTGAGCCTGCGCGCCTCTGCTCGCCCGCCCGCCGCCGCGCCGCAGGCACACTGGCGAAAGCTGGTGGGCGAGTTTCAGCTCGTCGTGGTTGTCGTTGCACCACCAGCGACCACTTTGCAGACACTACTGCCTGCACTCACCTCGCCCTGCACACCCCCTCCCCGCACATCGCTGCTCGTCGCTCCTCCCCTGCCCCTGGCGTCCTGCTCCCACCCACCCACCGCTGTACCCCCGCCCCCCCGAAAAGGCCCAGAACGGCCAAAACGCGTTTCGGCTCGCCGCCCAACCTTTGTTGTCCAAACTGCTCGACGTGGTCGCGCCGCGCGTCGAAACAATCTCATCGCTGCAGCCGCACGCCGCCTCGACCACACACACACCTTGTCCCTTGCTTCGAGGCCTCCTGCCCCTGCAACTCCCCTCTGCGCTCGGCCCGCCTGCCTGCCTGCCACCCACCCACCCACGCGCTTTGCCCTCGTCCCCCCTCTCCCCCTTGGCCTTCCCCCCTCCCCTCCCCCCCCCCCAGCGCGGCCTTGATCTCTACTCAAACGCACATTGTCACTTTGGCTTGACGGAACAAGCGCACCGCACAGCACCCAAACGCGTGTCAGTCTGTCTCTGCGCGCCGCGGCCACAATCGACTTGCCCCCCTTGCAACCCCCCCCCATCAACAATTACACTGCGCACGCGTCCGACACAGACAAACGACCACAACCTCGTTGCTTAGCTAAACCCCCGTAGTCGACGCGCCCACCTCGTTCCTAATCACCCATCCACCGACCCACCAACCCACCTGGCTACACCCCACCTTCCAACTCTTCCACACTCCACCCCACCTCGACACCATCGACACATCGACGCGACCCGCTTACACATCAACGCGTCCATTCGCGATTTCTTTTACGCGCGACACGACTCTCAAACCACGCCAAACGCCCACCCACCCCGAAATCACAAAGCAGCAACAGCAATAGCGGTCTGAGCGTCGCGTCGAAAGAGAGATCCCCGTGGCCCCAGCGACCCCGTGCACTTGCGTCTTGCTTGCACACCACACCACTGCTCGCTCGCTCGCTCGCTCGCTGCTACCGCGCGCGCGACGACACGACACCCAATCGACTTGGACGTCGTATCTATTACAACTCTTACCCCCAGGCCCAGTGCACCCACTCGTCCTCTCGACTCTCGCACTCTTTTGGAACGAACGCGACACCGACGGTGGATGGCTGGGCCTCACCCATAGCGCGAACCACCACCTGTTCGTCTCTGCTGCAGCGGTCAGATCCTCGTCCCCCAACACGACTCGCCCAACATGACGGCTGTCGATGCCCCGCTAGCCGCCCTCCCCACAGACGCGACACATCCTTCATCACTTCGCCACTCGATGACAAACGGCGACTTGCCCACTCCGGTGCGCGAGAACAGTGATGCCATGTCGACCATGTCAACGCTCGATAACATTGAAGCGCGCTGTGGGGGCTGCCGCAAGATCATTGACCAGGACAATGGCGGCATTGTCGTCGCGTTCGGGTACGTGCAGCGCCCCTTGGCACGTTTCCTCGTACTAACTCTCACCCAGCACGTCGCTATGGCACGTCGACTGCTTTCGCTGCGCAAAGTGCAAGGACAAGGTCTCGGCAGACACAAACCTCCTCTTGTTATCCGATGGCAGCCCCGTGTGCGGCAACTGCTCGTACCAGGTGCGTCTTGTCGGAACGTAGCAGGGGACGTGCAGCTCACACCTTGCAGTGCTTTGTTTGCAAACAGGCCATCACAGAGGAGGCCATCATGACAGGAGACGAGTCATATCACGCTCACTGCTTCACCTGTCGAACCTGCAAGCGCAGGATCGAAGAGCTCGTCTTTGCAAAGACAACACAGGGCATCTACTGCATGGTGCGTGGTGCGATAGTCGTTGGCACTGACCTCCTACCAGAACTGTCACAACGAACGCGTGGCAAGAAGTCGCAGACATGCCGAAGCAAAGCGGCAGCGAGCAAAGGAAAAGGAGCGCGAGGAAGCCGCAAAGGGCCTGTCAACCAGCGCGTCTCTTCCTTTGCTGTCCACCGTTGCGGCATCCAGTCCTGGACCGGATACACCTACAGCCGCTTCGCCAACAGTGACGCCGGGCTCCTCCATCAGAACCGAGCGCGGCGACAAGGCTGTCGTCTCGCCCAAGGCCACAACCTCGACCTCTAATGCCAACGAGCGCACGCCAACCCAGGAGCGCATCCGCGAAGGCAGCGTTGACCGCTCCCTTGGTGCAACCAGCCCCGTCCCTCGTGCAGTCTCCCCCGGCGGTAGCAGAAAGGGCAGCGCTCCTTCATCGCCATCCTTGGATGCCCCTCCAATGATGCGCGGTCTGTCCGCCGACAAGGAGCACATCCTGAGATCGGGCACTAGCAGCCCCACACCGCCCAGCCACACGGCTCCATTGAGCCCCCCTGGTCCCACCTCACCATCCAGAACACCTGTTCCCCTGCGCTCTCCAAGCACGGGCGTTGGTCTAGGATTGGGGCCCGCCTCAGGCCTGGGTGTCCCTACCAGCAAGGCCGACAAGCGAAGGTCCATCAACCCAGGTATGATGTTCAACATGGATTCGCAAAACGCCACCTTTGCAGCAGAGCCTCGAGCCCCGTCGCCCCTCCGGGCATCGTTCAGCGAGCGCCAGCATGGAAACGGTGCCTCTGCGGGTCCGTCCACGCCAGCCTTAGAGAGAGGAGCTTCGCCTTCGTTACCCTCACCCAAGGTCTCGGTTGCCCCCGTCCTTCGCGCAGCATCGCCGGCCATCTCACCGGACAAGACGCCTCTTCCCGGCTTGGCAGAAGTACGCGAAGACGCCGACAAGAAGGCAGACGCCACGGTCACGCGTCACAAGGAGGCGACTGGCAACAATGATCGCCACCAGCCCCGGATCGACGCGCCCAGCCTCCCCACAATGTCGTTCTCTCTGTCTGATCCAGACTTTGCAGTTTTACTCAGCGAGACGGAGGCCAATGGCAAGACGCCCGAGAAGGCTTCGCCACCCAAAAGCAACTCCAAGACGCAGGCCAGCCCGCCTCGAGAGGACAGCTCAACGTCGTCTTCGCCCAGTATCCCTACCATTTCCGACCCAGAAGAGACACCGCTCTCTATCAAGAGGCAGTCCATGACCCGCAGCCCCCAGATGAACCTTCTCTCCTCGGCCGCGAATGGCGATGCCGCCAGCTCGTCGTCGCCGCTGAGATCCCTGCTCTCTCCTCACGACCAGCCGATTGGGACCAGGCGGCGGCGCCTGTCGATGGAGTCGACCATGTCGTTCCGCATGGAGCCAGACTCTGCGATTTCGACCTTGAAGGAGCTGATCGACAATGCCAAGCCGGGCGACGACAACCATATCTCGGTCAACCTGTCGTTGTTAGCGGACGTTGTGCGCGAGCACGAGGCTATGAGGGACGCCGCTGGCACTCTCAAGCAAAAGTACACTGGAGCAAAGGTGAGCTGGAAAGACTGCGCGCGGCGATCAATTTCTGACCCTTCTCAGCGCTCCAGCCAGCAGTACAGCGAAGGCCTCACAATCGCCGGCGAGGAGTACGACAAGGAGGCTGCAATGCGCCGCGATCTCGAGGCAGAAGTCACCCGTCTCCGCGCCCAGGTCCACGGCCAAAGTGCCCGCTTGTCCCTCATCTCGAGCGACGAGCGAAGGCAGGAAGCCTTGCGTAGAAGGTCGCAAGACCTGGCCAGCAGCCTCACTGGCCTGGAAAGAGATATTTCTCGACTCCGAGCTCAACGCGACATCACATTGGCGGAGGTCGAGGAGCTCCAGGCCAAGTCGACCGCTGGCGCCGATGGAACTGTCGAGGAGACAACGACCAAGCTCGGGCGCTCCCTCACTCGTCGCCTGGATACGATAAAGGAGCAGTACCGTGAAGAGCTTGGGCCGCTCTCCGCCCAGCGTGAGGCCTTGCAGCGAGAGATCAACGACCTGCGAGAGACCCGCGAACAGTTCCTCGAGGAATCTGCGTCGCTGGCAGCGAAGAATGAGGAACTCGCAGAGCTCAATGCCCAGCTGTCGCGCCAAGGCGAGGACAGGCCGGACACCACCGTCCGTCAACGCACGCCGTCGAGCTTTGGTACCATCAAGCCGTTACGCACCCACCCATCTGGCAGCCCATCGCTTTCATCTCTCTCGACTTCCGTCACGTTGCAGGATGTGCCTGAGGAGACTGCACGGGTCATCAAGGTTCCCAAGCCAGAGCCCATCGAAGCAGCGCCGGCTCGTCGCTTCAAGTGGTACAAGTCGTCAAAGGGACCGGAAGGCCCGACTGGGACCACGCCAAAGGGCGGCGACAAGGACAAGAAGTTCCGTCCTTCTACCGAGATGGGCTTGCGCGACCACCAGTTCCAGCAGCACACGGCGATGCGTCTGGGACGGTGCGAGCTGTGCCAGGAGAAGATGTGGGGTCTCCAGGAAGTCAAGTGCATGGCGTGCGGCACTGTGTGTCACAGCAAATGTGCCGAGAAGCTGCCAAGGTCATGCCCTGGTCCACGGAACGGAAAGGTGGTCGAAGACGAGGGGCCGCCCCCTCCATCGATGTTTGGTCGCGACCTGTCCGTGCAGGCCGAATCAGACAAGCACTCGATCCCTGTCATTGTTACAAAGTGCATCGAGGCTGTCGAGGCCAACGGCATGGAGTACGAAGGCATCTACCGAAAGACTGGTGGCTCGTCCCAGTCGAAACAGATCACGAGCCTGTTTGAGCGCGGCAACTACGAGTCGTTCGACCTCACCAATGTCGACCACTTCAACGACATTAGCTCGATTACCTCTGTGCTCAAGACGTACTTCCGCCAGCTGCCCGACCCGCTCTTAACGCACAGCCTCCATGAGAGCTTTGTTGCGGCCGCAAGTGAGTTTGACGTTTACCTAAGCGCCCGAGAATACATTGCTGACTCTACAGACATTCGCGACCCCAACAACAAGTCGTCGGCTCTTCGCGCGCTCCTCAAGGAGTTGCCGCAGGCGCACTACGCTACGCTCAAGTTCCTGATGCTCCACCTCCACCGTGTCGCAGCTCAGAGCCAGGTCAACCTCATGACGAGCCAGAACCTGGGCGTCGTCTTTGGACCCACCCTGCTGCGGTCGGCGGACCCCAACCGCGAGTTTGGCGACATGGCCGGCAAGGCGCTCAGTGTACAGTGGATGGTGGACCATGCGCCCACCGTCTTTGTCGACCGCGACTAAACATGCGTCGCGGGCGACTCTTTGTGACCTGTCCTGCATCTTGGGACAGTGCCATTGTGACTACGACCACATGGATAATCTAGCCTCCTCCTCACCTCCACCTCCAAGTACCGTACCCTGTCTACGCTTGCTTATCGTCTGCCACTTGTTAAACTATGCATCATGTGTACCGAGGTTGCACTCAGCGACGCTTTGCCTTTGCGTCCATCTGCACCGACTGCTTGTTGCCGACCGAGAGCACCATGTGTGCCTCGCCCGTCTTCTGCTGTCGGCGCGAGAAGGCGTTTGTCATGCCGAGCGGCGTGTCGCTGGCCGACATGCTCTGGGCCTTGCGCTCCTCGTCCATCTTGCGGAGCCTCTTCTCCGTCTTCATGCGGCCCGACGTCTTGCCGTGGAACTTGTGCGACAGAGACTTCCACGCCTCCTTTGCGCTCATCTCGCGGCCAAACTCGTCGTGGTAGGCAATCTTGATGTCGGGCTTGTAGTTTTTGAACGCGTCGAGCGCCGTGCGCGCCTCGTGCTGCTCGCGCATCCGGTTGTCGTACTCGCGCTGCGCCTGGTCCTTGTTGCCGCCGCGCGCCGCGATGCGCTCCATCTCCTTCTGCGCCTGCCGCCGCCGGTGGTCGGCCAGCCACAGGTCGTGCTGCTTCTGCTGGCGCTCGCGCGCCTCGTCGGCGTCCGACTTTTTCGCAAGCGAGCCCTGGTTGCGCAGCATGGTGAGGATGTTGGCCACGCCGTTGCCCACTGGCGCTTCGGGCTCCTCGGCCGCCGCCGCCTCGGCCTTGACGTCCTCGAGCTCGCGCATCTGCGCGTCAATCCGCAGCCGGTACTCTTCCAGCGAGAGGCCCTCGCGCGCCGCAATCTCGGCCAGCGCGTCGTCTTCATCCTCGTCCTCATCCGACATGGGCTCGTCGCCGTCCTCGACGCGCTCGATTTTCACGACCACGGGCTGCTCGGCCGCCGCGGACGACGGGCCAGCCGCCGGGGACGCTGTCCGTGTCCGCTCCTGCTTGACGGGCGCGGCGAGCGATGCGGCTGTGACATTGCGCACAAACTCGGAGGTGTCGTCAAACGTGATGCGCCCATCGTCGTCGTCGTTGCCGTCGGCCTGCGCCGCCTCGGCTGCCGCGTCCTCCTGCTTCTGCTGCGCAATACGCGCCGCGAGGTCCTCAGCCTTGACTTTTGGCTTCTTCTTGGCTGCCTCTCGCCGTGACCGCGCGAGCGAGGCCTGGAGGTCGTCGTCGTCGACGAGGTTGTCGGGCTCGTCGCCGACCGCGCGCTTGGTAAACGTCGGGACAAAGTCGACGTCCATGCCGCCGTCGCCGCCGTCATCCTGCTCTGCCCGCCTCGACGATTTCTTCGCCCGCCGCTTCTTGACCTTGAAACCCTTGTCCCCCTCCTTCATGTAATCTGAGACGTCAAAGTCGCCTGGGGCGTCAGCTCGTCCACCCAACCCACACTCACGAGCAAAGTTGAGATCCAGCTTGACCTTGGACTGGGGGGCCGCGCCAAACATCTCGACGTCCTCCTCCTCGACCTTGGCCTTCTTCTCGACCGGCGCACCGAGACGGAAGCCCTCCGTTTTGACCTTGCCGCCCGAGGCATAGTCCTCGTCGTACTTGGACAACACGTCGGCCTTCTTTCCTATTCTTCCCTCCTCAAACTCATCGTCGTCGTATCCAGTGTACGCCTGCGCAGCCTTGCGCTTGCGCTCCTTGACGGCCGCGTCCGCCTCGAGGTCGGCAATGTTGACGTTCTGAAGCTCGTCCTCGTCGCCCTCGAGGATCCGGCTGTCCTTGAGCGTGAGGATGACGTCCTGGCCCTCCTCGAACGCATCGGCGTCGTGCGCGACCTTGATGCCGACGAGGTCGGCCTCGTCGTATGCCACCCGGTCGGCTTCCTCCATCTCGCGCAGCCGCTTGGCGGCCAGGTCCTTTTCATGCCGCGAAGCGCGCTTCTTCTGCGCCTTGATCCAGCTGGACGCCGAGAGCTTGTCGTCCTTGGTCGTGTCGCCAAGCGTCGAGCCTTGCAGCTTCTTGTTCAGCGCGCGCTGGTTCTTAACACTGGTGGTGTCAGTATACTTGATACAAGCATCTACGCACCGCTCAATCTGCTCCCTCGTCTCCTTCTCCTTCTTGGCAGCCCGCTCGTCCGCGCGCCGTTGCGCAAAGTTGGCCTCGGCAATGTCCTCCTGCGTCGGCTCGGGCTCGCCGCCGGCCGCATCGTCGTCGCCGCCGATGGGCGCGAGGCCGAGGCTGATGCGGACCTTGTTGGTCTCCTCGAGCGTGAGGGTTTCCTGGTTGACCGACATGGCGGGGGATGGGGGGGAGTGATGAAGCGGATGTGACCAAGTCGAGCTTGATATTGTCAAGGTCGATTTCGAGACAGTTGGGTGGCAAAGGCGTTAGGCATGCGAAAAGGCACGCAGCACACAGCGGGCCTTCAGCCACCTCCACCCCACACACTCCCGATTTGAACAGCCACCACACCACATCCACATCCACATCTTTGCATTCCTCTCCTCGCCATCCCACGCAATGCCTCCCAAAGCCTCCTCGTCCCGCGGCCCGGCGCTGCGCGCCTGCCTAGTCTGCTCGGTGCTCCAGCCGCTCAAAGACTTTATCGAACAGGGGTGCCCGAACTGCGAGAACGTTGTGCAGGTGGGTGCCATGTCCGCGAGTTACACTGACGACAGATGCAAGGCAGCCACGAGCGCGTGAACGAGTGCACGAGCACCATCTACGACGGCATGATCGCCATGATGGAGCCTGAGGAGAGCTGGGTCGCGCGCTGGCAGCGGATAGGTGGGTGCCGGTGCCGGGGCGGCGCTGACGGCTAGACAAGAAGAAGCGCGGGCTGTACGCCGTGCGTGTTACCGGCCGCCCGCCGCAGGACGTGATCGAGGCGATTGAGGCGCAGGGCGGTGTGTACCGCCCCCGAGATGCGGTCGAGGAGTTGTAAGCGGCGTGAGCCGCCGCGAGGCGGCGAGCGGGGTTCCAGCAGGATGAGAACGACGATGCCTTGGCTCTACCTTTGTCCAAGGCTCGCAGACAAGCCCCTCGCCTCGCCGCAGAGCTCACGCTCGTCCTCTGCCCCACCAGAAGACCCATCCCCCTCGCCCACCTCCCCACTCGGCCGTAGCGGTCGTACCCCAACCCCATGCATGTTGTAAACGAACCGAGCACAGCCCAAACGCAGCCTCGATACCATATCATACATCGACTAACCGCTGACCCCCCGCGCTACATGTACATGCCGCTCAGGTCGTCGCCGTCGCCGGCCGCCTCGTGGGCGCGGCGCGCGCCCATGCCGAGCGCGGCGAACGGCTCGTCGTCGACCTCTGTCCAGTGGGCGGGGCGGTCGAGCGCGGCGGCGGCGCCCGTCGTGGCGCCCAGCGCGGCGCTCACGGCGCGGGGGTCGAGCATCGAGAGCGGGAGCGGGAGGAGGAGGAGCGTGCTCTGCTTTCCGTGGAACGGGGACGCCGGGTGGGCCGACTGGGCGTCAGCGCGCTCGCGTCAACAACTCACCGAGGAGAGGAAGGCGCCAGCCACGCCAGTCACGTAGTTGGGCGCGTCGTACCCCCGCAGCCCCGCCCCCTTCGGGGCCGCCGACGACGAGAGGAAGCGCACCGGCGGGTCCGGGAGGCGCGGCTCGGCCTCGGCGGGGATGTACATCGCGGGAACGTAGGACGAGACGAGTGTCCTGTGGGCCGGGTCAGTTACTCCCACCACGACACGACGCACCAGGCCTCGGCGCCGAGCGCGCCGAGCACGGCCTCGACGAGCGCGTACGCGGCCCCGCTCTCCGGCTCGGCGAGGGCGACGAGCGCGCTGCCGTCGCCGAGCGCGAAGACGGTGCCGGCCGGCTCTGGGCCCACGGCGACCGTGAGCGCGGGGCGCGGGGCGGCCGCCCGGCGGACGAGGTACGCGCCCGCCTGGCCGATGCCGACGACTACTGAGGACGGCTTGAGCGCCGGTGCGCCGGGGACGGCGGAGAGCGTCACCTCCGCCGCTGGGGGAGCGGGCCGGCGCGGCTGAGAGGACGAGGGGTACGCGCCCTGTCCCTCTTCGTCTGAGCTGTCCGACTCGAGCAGGTACCGCGGAGGAGGCGCCTTGAGCGATGCGATTGGGTCGAGCATGGTGGCGAGTTGTGCTACGCTGCCCCGCTGGTTGTTTGCCGACTTGTACTGTCCGGCGTCGATGAACGCATCATCAGCGCACACACCGACCGACGCGACAGCGTAGTAATTTCCACGTGCGCCGCCAGGCACAGCCGGAGGTGGAGGGGGCCCACATCACGCTCAACAAGAACATCCAAGTCACTTTTTCCCACAACCCACGCCACGTCTCACTCTGGTTCAATGCATGTAGTATGGATGGTATCATGAACGCCGCTGTGGCGATTAATCACACGACTTGAATCCTGTGAAGATCTCTACTTTCGCCGCGCGTGTTTGGGTTTCCGGTTGACGACAACCCGCAGGCGTCGCGCCGTCGCCGTTCGGTTTTAGAGCACACCCTGGCCTTCGAGGAAGCGCTTCAGGTCGGTCAGCAGCTCGAGCTGCTCGTCGGTAGTAAGCGACACAACGGCCGTCTGCAGGATCGAGCCGACCGTCACATTCTGGATGCGGATAATCGACGAGTAGTAGACGTAGGCGAACATGCCCATCATGAACCTGTCGCGTCAGCACACTCCAGGCCCGTCAACACTCACTGGCAGTCCATGCGGTCAGTCATGCCACCATGACCCGGGATCGAGTGGCCAAAGTCCTTGATGTTGAAGGCACGCTTGAAGCCAGAGGCAAAGAAGCCACCGAAGGGGGCCACGAGCGACGCAAACGTCGCCATGACCGCGACGTGGAGCTGGAAAGGAACGTAGGGGATGGCAGAGGTGCCGAACTGGGTGTCAATGAGTGTCCCAGTCGATCTTCACTCACAATAGCCTGGAGGGCCTGGCCGATGGGGCCGGTGAACTCGAAAGCGCGCCAGATGAACACAGGGTTGGGCTTGCACACGATAGTCGAGAAGGCATTCGCGCCGAGGTCCCTAGCCGGGCAGATCATGTAGGGGAACTGCATCCAGAAGGTGCCCCAGCCGTAGCCAAAGAGGAGGGTGCAGAAGAAGGCGCCAATGAAGCCCTCGACCGTCTTCTTGGGGCTGAGCTTGATGAGAGGGGTGCGGCCAAAGAGCTTGCCTGGGAAGTGAGCGGGGCACCTTTCACAGTTACTCACCACAGACGTAGGCGAAAACGTCGTTGCAGATCACAAGAGACGCGGGCACGAAGAACCAGATCATGCCCTCGAGAATGTTGTTCACAATAAAGTGGCTCGACACGACAATGAGGAGAAGCGAGATGTGCACCCAGCAGAAGAGGGCAAACTGCTGGCGGAGGTACTGGCGCTGGAGGTTGGCAACAAAGCCGACGAAACCAAGCGTGTAGAGCATGAAGCTGATGAAGCGGTGGTTCTTGGCGAAGGGGATGAAGTATGCGTCGACAAACACAATGTGCTTGAAGTAGTAGATGATAGACTCGCCGTAGAGGAAGTAGTTGGTGACGACGAAGAAGTACCAGTTGAGGGTCTTGCTCCACTCGTCACCCTTCTCTCCGGGGCTGGGCTTGATGACCTTGGTGCCGTGGTCGCGGAGGTTGAACAGCGCCGTGACCTCCTTGTAGACAAGAGTCTGGCAGACGAGGACGAGCATAATCATGTACGGCGCACCGAGCGACAGGACGGCTGTATGTGTCAGACGAATCCACCGCAGCCCACTCACTGATGAACCCGAAGATCATGATGAAAGTCCAGACCGTGCGCTCGATGGCGTTCTGGTGCTTCTTCGGCTCGGCGGCCGTAGGTGTCTCCTTCTTGGGGGTGATCGTCCTCTCGCCCTCGACACCCTCTCCAGGGACGACGCCATCCTCAAACTTGACAGAGTTCTTGTTCGGGCTGGCGGCGGTGAGGGCGGCGTTGGGGCCGACGGGGGTGAAGTCCTCGGGCGTCCTGCGTTTCCTGTTGGAAGGGAGCTGGTTGGCCGTGGGGGTCGGCAGCTCGGCCGGGAGCGCGGGGGCGAACCTCGGCGACGAGGGAACCGCAGGGGGCGATGGGACGCGCGTGGGGGTCGAAGGGGGATCGGCGTCGGCTTCCTTCTTCGCGGCCGCGGCGGTAGGGACGGCTAGTGAGGCAGCGGCGGGGACGGCGGAGGAGGCCTCCTTGGCCTTGGATCCGTTGGCCGCGGCGGGCTTGCTCTCGCCGTTCTTGCTCTCGCCGTTCTTGCTCTCGCCGTTCTTGCTCTCGCCGTTCTTGCTCTCGCCGTTCTTGCTCGCGCCGTTCGCCTTGGCTGCTGGCGCGGCGGGCGCCGGCTTCGCAGCCTCGGCCTCCTCGGCGGCAGCGGCGGCCGCCGCAGCCTTTGCAGCAGCCTTTGCGGCGCGCTTCTTCGCGCCCTTGGACAGAGGAGCCGAGGGAGTGTCGTCGACCTCTTCGACCCTGTTGAATGTCAGCGGCGAGAACAGAGTGATGGTGGCCACTGGCCCCACGAGCCATGGCCGAGCTTACTCTTCGATTTCGACTTCCTCGATTTCCTCAAAGTCGTCAATCTCCAGGGCGCCAAACTTGTTTGCTTGTGTAAACGACGGCATCGTGACTGGTACACTCGTGTGAGGGTGTGCAGGCCGCGGTGCAGTGTGTGATTAAAAGAATCAAAAGGGAATGT
Source organism: Vanrija albida (assembly GCF_041260175.1). Lineage (NCBI taxonomy): Eukaryota > Fungi > Basidiomycota > Tremellomycetes > Trichosporonales > Trichosporonaceae > Vanrija > Vanrija albida. Next base: position 1,054,608 of record NW_027191420.1, on the reverse strand, counting down.
GTGAGTGTGTGGTTGAGAAAGATGAGAGAAAGTGGCTTTGCCAGTTGTTCCAAAGTTATGCGCCGTGGCGGAGCAACAGCGCGCGGTGACGTCTGGCGTCGTCGGTGTGCGTGGGGACGGCGGACAAGTGGTGGGTGACGCTGGCAGCGCGGACGGCAGGCCGAGCAAGCGCACTGGCAATGGCGGCCGGTGCGGTGCGAGAGACTCCAAACGCCACGTCATTGTTGCCACGTGGCAACCACTCGCACCAAAAACTATTGCACCGTTTTCTCTCAACCTGCATTTATCGCGCCGTACTTCTCACTCTTCCCTCTGCTCCATCACTCGACGCGTACCTAAGGCATTTGTCTGTGCAGACAGCGGAGCGTGGTAGCGGTGGCGCCAGAGCCCATCCTTGGCTCACTAACAATACTGTGAGTCCCGCTTCCCCCTCCCTACCCCTCCCCCCGCTCGAATGTTTGATGAGCACTACAATCCAACTCTTAAGCGCTGCGCCCTGGTGCGTGGTTGCGAACCTCTTAGCAAGGTTCGTGGACGCGGGCTGGGGACAGTGCATGCGCCGGGTAGGACCGGATCCGCTTGAGGACCACTTTACACATGACCTGACGCCTGTCTTCTGTTTCAATGTTGCGTTGTGGACGTAGCTGACGACGACAGGTACGATACTGATGTGACTGACGCGTGGGTGTGCCGGTGAGCGTTCTTCCAAGGTTTACAAGGTAAGTCGAGAGTCTACCCCCTTCCCATCCCCCTCCCCTGCGCAGTGAAGATAAAACATATACCATACTTTACCTCATTCGTAACCCGCTTCGGCGGCGATTGACGAGACACTTTCAGCCTTGACTGAGCGCACATCCTCCTCTCATTTTGTGTAACGAGTGAGACAAAGCTGACGCTTTAGGTTGCCACGGGGAGTTGCTATGGGGAGATGCGTCGTTGTAGTCTTCAAACTCTGACACGCTACTGGTAAGTCCCCATTCCCCCCCCCCTCCCACTTTCATGATGAAATCTATCGATGGGCGGACAGCATCCAAATCCCATGCGGCTTCGGCTGCTAAACGTCCCGTGTACAAAAGTGGACGGGGAAGAGGACTTGGTGATTCATCGTTTTCTGATCTCGTGGCTGCGTGATTGCTTTTGCGAAGCGTGAGCTGACAATTTAAGACAGAGTTGGGCATTGTGTATGTTTTCATAGTTGTGTAATGTACTGCGTGTAGCAAAGCGTAGTAGCGGCAGGCAGCAGGGCACTGATCTGACGCGACAACGGCCAGGTGGGAGAAGGTCGCTCCGTAACACGCCGCGCTCACTGCTCGACCAAAAAGTCCTGCACCATCTTCTGGTGGGGAGCTGTGGTCGTGAGCTTGCTTCACGCGCGGCGCCGACCCACCTCCGTCCTCCGGGAACTGCTCTCCCTCGGGCTTGTACCCGAGCTTTGCGTAGAAGGGGATGACGGGGATCTGGGTGTGAGCGGTGTCGCCGACTCAGCCCTGCCCAGCGGGCTGCGGCTGCACGCGCACACCCACCTGCGAGTGGATCTTGATCTGGACGTACTCCCTGCCGTCGGCGCCGACCTTGACCTGGGAGCGCAGCGCGTCGGGGTGCGCGCGGACGTACGCCTCGAGCTGCTGCACGAGCTGGCGGCCGAGCCCGAACTTGCGGTACGCGGCCAGCACGGCGAGGCGCGTGAGCTTGCCCTTTGCCGGCACGAGGCGGACGGTGCCGACGGGTTTGGGCGGGGCGAGCGACGTGTCGGAGACGAGGAAGGAGATGTGGTCGCCGGCCGTGTCGTGCCTGCGTGCGTCAGCGGGGCGGTGTGGGCGCGGGGCGCGACGCACTCGTCGATCTCGTCGTCCATCGAGAAGCCCTGGCGTTAGCGGTGAGTGACGCCCCGCGCACCTGCTCGTCGATGAAGACTGGGGGTTAGTGAAACTGCCCGAGCTGCCGACGCACCCTCGATGCGCACCTGCAAACACGCGTCGACGGCGGCCTTGGACTCGGCGACGGTGAATGCAAAGGTGGGCGCGGCGGGGGTCGTGGCCATGGTGTGGGGTGTGCTGGGAGATGAGAGACGAGTCGAGCGGTCGAAAGAGCTGGAACTGGAGTGGGGGAGGGGGAGGGTGGGGCGGCCAAGAGCTAAAGTCAAGGTGGAGGTTGGCCGAGGCCAACCAGTAGCCGAGTGTGGCAGTGTGGTGGACACTGGTTGATGCGCTCTCCGCGCTGCCATGCAGGCCGAGGATACACAGGACACGGGGGTTCGGGAGCTCGGGTGACTGCATATGTAAGATAAGACAACTATATGCGTTTCCCTCTCGCTGAGTGCGGACTGAGATGGCATCAGACCCAGCGGGAGCTCTGCGGCACGCAACGTCGTCCCAGTCGGCCCCATCGGTCCCATCAGGCTCAGTCCAACCCGCCAGCGCGTGACTACCCCGCTCGCGACTACCCTCCTGCCCCGGCGGCTGGCGCGCAGAAATCAAGAATGGAAAACCGCGAGGCACAGCCACTGCCGCCGGCGTCACGTCGCGTCGGCAACACGTCCCACGACACGTCCTCGATGACGCGGGGCCGGCGGCCTCGCTGCATTGCTTGCGGGGGACCGAGCGTCGGAATGGCACCGATCACCGAGGCAGCAGGTGCGACGAGGCAGAGGCGAGAGGCCAAACCTCTCCTCGCGGCCCGTGCGCGCGCAGGCCGTGTGGCGTCGGGAGTGGATCGGGGGTGCGACGCAACGAGGTCGACCACCCGCGCCGCCGCCTCGATCGATCCAGGCGGCGCGAGCACGGGCCTTCAGAGGATCGAGACGAGTTGCAGAGGCCACACAATGACACAAAAGAGCGCGCAACGCGGCCCAGGTTATGGCTAATGCGCATACACGCCAATGTGGCGCCGGCGGCGTCGGCGGTCCGTGCGCGTGGCGGCGTGGCGGCGCGGCGTGCACCGTCGACCGTTGGCCAGGTAATCACCATGCGCCGATGCAGTATGCGCTGCTGCCCAGCCGCCCAGCCGAGACGCCCGCCCAGCCTCGCTCGAGGCGCGGCGCCGACGCCGCCGCGCATGCCTCCGCCGAGTGTGACTTTGCCAACCGTCGCCCTTCCGCCGGGGCCTCGGGTGTCGAGCAGGTACGCGAGAGCGCGGTGCTGGCGTCGAGCTGGCGCGGCTGGCCGTACCTAAGAGCGAGCCAGACTTTGCAACTCTTCCCCCCACACCCAACCCGCACCCCACAATGCCGTACCGCAACGCGACCGACCAGCACGACAGCACCAAGCACCCCGAGCTGGTGCGCCGGCAGCCCTGCCCCGCTGACGCTGCCGCAGAAATCGCTCATCGACAACAACCTCCGCTGGGCCGACCACGTAAACCGCGTCGACCCGGGGTGCGTCGGGTCGCTGCGCAGAGCTAACGCCCAGCTTCTTTCCGCGACACTACCCCGGCCAGCGGCCCGAGATTCTTTGGATCGGGTGTGGGTCGCGCCGAGGGCGACAGGCGGGCAGCTGACACGGCGTAGGCTCGGACGCGCGCGTGCCCGAGACGACGATTATGGGCGCCAACCCCGGCGACATTTTCGTGCACCGGGGGATCGCCAAGTGGGTTTGCGTGGGCGAGCGTTGCGAGCCGCAGCTGGCTGACCCGCAGCCTCTACACACCGCAGGACGACAGCCTCAACGCGGTCATGCTGATCGCGCTCATCAACTTCAAGGTCAAGCACATTGTCGTGGCGGTGAGTTGGCCCCCTTCCCCCGCGCGCGGCCCTCGGCTCGCGCTGACGCGCTCGCCTCGCCTCGCAGGGCCACTCCAACTGCGTCGGCTGCCAGACCGCCCTGCGCGCCTCCATGCTCCCGCCCACGCCCGAGACGCAAGCGATCCAGCGCTACCTCCGCCCGCTGACGGCGCTCGCGCGCGCCATGCACACGCCCGACGGGCCGCCGAGCCTCGACCTGCTGGTCGAGGAGAACGTCGCGCAGCAGGTGCGTAATATCCTCGCGAGCGACGTCGTGGCCGCGGACTGGAAGCGCCGCGGGGCAGAGGGCGTGCACGTGCACGGGTGGGTGTACCAGCTCGAGAATGTAAGTGGTGTCGCCGAGCGCAGCGAGGCGGCGGCAGAGTGGCATGCCGTCGGCTCGCTGTCGGGCTCCCTCTGGCTCGCTCCGCTCGCTCGATGCTCACCCCCAGGGCACCATCCGCGACCTCGGCATCTCACAAGGCCCGCCTGGCTCGGTGCCCGGCAAGCGCGCGGCCGACCTCTGGCGCTGAGCCCGCGCACTCAGTCCGCCGCCAGTGCCACACGCTCGCTCCGCTCGCGCCTCGCTCAACTCTTTTGGGAGCTGCACAGTGCCGCCGCAACGCCGCACACGCAGCAGGTGTACAATCCATATCCATGCTACAAAACCCTCAGTGTCTTTTTGTCGCCCCTCGCTTCGCAGCGTTTAGCAGCCCCGGTGTCACCCGCGGCCTGGCACTGCTGGCTGGCGCTGAAGAAATTCAAGCATCATTGGGTTGGTCGCCACGCCGAGCGCGGAGCGCGAGGCGGGTGTGTGTGGGTGTGTGTGTGAGGTGGGGAAAGGGGGAGGGGAAAGGGAGTAAGGAGGGGAAGGAAGGAAGAAGAAGAAGGGCACGCTGGCATCGGCACGTCGTCGTCTCAACGCCGCGCCGATACCACCACGCCCAGCAGCACCGGCTACGCCGGCGCTGCGAGCGCCCCATCACCGCGCGGCACTCCACCTCCCGGCGGCGCCACGCGCTGAAAGGGACAAGCTCCACTCTAAGCCCCATCGAGTAGCCCCGCTGCTCTGAGCTCTCAGAGCAGACCGGGGCAACCGCATGACTATGCCCATGAGCGCACTTTGTCGTCGTGTCGCGGGTTACGGTCCTAGCCCCGGGCCCCAGCGGCTCGTATCTTCGCCTGCTGGCGGGGGGTCGGGCCGCCGCCGCGCCGTCGGCGGGCGCGGAGGTCGGGCTAAGCCTGACACATCGCGCGCCGTTCGACTAACCGGCCCCGGCGCTGCTCAGCAGCGCCTGCTCTCCACTCGGGGGCGGCGGCGCGGCGCGCGCACGCGAGGCTCCGGGGACTTTACCCACAGCCTAGGGGGCGGACTGGCCGCCGTGCGTGTGCTGCGATAGCGGTTCGTGGAGCTTGTAAGGGGGAGTAAGGATGAGGTTTGAACTTTTGCAGCGCGACGGTGCGAGCGAGCGAGCGTCTGGCTGCAGTGGTGGCGTCACGTGCGGGCTTATGGTTTAGTCCCGCGCGTGGCATGGTGGCCGAGGCTGGAGGACAGACATCGGGGGCCGAGGTACTGCGACAGCTGCATGCGTATGACCGGGTGCGACGATGCATGCGCTCGCACGCACGAATACCCAGCACGCCCACACGGCGCAAACAAGCATGCATCATGGCACGAGCTACAAGACGAGGCAACGAGAGCAACACGAGGCAACGAGAAGCAAGATGAAGACCCCTAGCCGGAGCCAGACGACCCAACGAGAAGCCACAGCACTGTACCACTCTACAACGACGCAGCCCCCTACAGATCAGTCCTCTTCGACCCATCCGCGTTCTTCTTCTCGAGCGACTCCTCGATCTTGTCAAACACGCGGTCGACGGCGTACTCGACCTGCGCGGGGCGTCAGCGGCGGCCACAATGTTAGCAGCCTGTGTGCTCACCGGGTGGTCAAACAGGTACGGCAGCGCCGGCACAATGGCGATACCGACGGCCGTCGGGCCCCAGCGCTTGAGCGTCGGGTTGGCGCTGTCCTTGACCGCCTTGCCGGCGTAGCGGACCGCCGTGTGGATCGTGAACGCCGGGAGGGCCATCGACGCGAGACCCTGGAACACGGAACGCTTGACCGCGACCAGACCAAGACGCGTCGGCTCGGAGAAGTTGGCCGCCTCGAGCGGCGTCGGGCCCTGCTCCTTGGCCTTGTACGTCGTCCACGAGACGTCGCCGATCAGGTAGGCCCACGAGACGCCGTACGCGGCGGTGACTGCTTGTCAGCCGCCTGGCGTCATCACGACCGCCCAGGGTACTCACCGACCCAGGGAGGGACCACAGGGCGGAAGGCCTCTCCGACGTCGCTGGCTGGGGGTCAGTGGTGCAGTGACAGCGACACGCACTGTACGCCGTGTAGCGCGAGCCGGCGCGCACAATGTCTCGTATCCGGCGAGCGTAACCGGCTGGGGAGGGTCAGCGGGTGCGGTGCGGTGCGGTGCGTCTGCGTCGCATGCAGCGGTACGTACCATAACGGATGCTCGAGTCGGTGGTGTCGGCTGGATGTGTGAGCCACGAGTTTGCAACAACAACAGCGCAACAGCGCCCGCCCCATGCGCCTCACCGTCGTCGTGGACGAGCGTGTCGATCTGGCCCTCTGCAGCCTTCTCGACCTTGACGGCCGCCTTCTCGACCTGCTTGACGGGGGTGGGCGTGGAGGTGGGCGTGTTGCTGGACATTGAGTGTGATGGGTGCGATGCGATGCAGTGAAAAAGTCAGAAAGGGCTGTGGTCGAATGGATGCATCTCGCGTAGTTATCTCTGGCCTCTGCTTCGGCGGCCGTTGCGTCGGCGGTGACGACGGTGCGTAGACGAGTGAGTGGGGCCGAGCTGCCGTGCCGCGTACTGCAAAGGGCAGGCAGGCAGGGGGATGACGAAAGTGCACTGGGCGATCGGCAGCTTCAAGAGTCGAAGCACGTGGTTGAATGGGAGGCGGATATAGAAAAGTAGGACGAGGACAAGGGAGATTGGCGCTAACTCCGTCTAGATGCACGCAGACCAGTTGCACAGCCTCGCGGCGGCGGCGGCGGCGGTGCTGATTGTAATGATCATATGATTAGGAACGAGATGGAATGGCATTTGACCGCGACATTTGCATTGCCTTTGGGAGTCGCATGTCTCTCTCTGGCTGATCCATGCATGACCCCCCCCCCCCTCCTGGGTCGAGGTCACGCTACCAGCGCCGCCTTGGCTGGGCCGCCTTGCAGATTCCTGATTGACCGACCCTTAGTGGCCGCCCACTGCCTTGCCCTTAGACTAAGCATTGGCCACCTTGCCCGCCCTTGGGGGGTTGTGCCGTGACTCGCCAGACTCACGAGACTCGGACGCGACGCGGCCAGTTTCCCTCGACTCGCCAAAACGCGACAACGACGACAACGACGACGCCCATGCACCACCACCCAAACAATGCTTTGGGTTCCGTACTCCCGACGCCACAAGGCTTATGCAGCTCGCCGCTCGCCGGATCTACACAAATGGCAAAGAGGAACAAGATGAGCAAGACGATCATGCAGCAGCAGCAGCAATCTAACCGTCAATCCTCCGACCGCCGTCTCTTGTCTCTGCCAGCGCAAGTGCCGCGCCTGGCTGGCCTCAATGCGCCGCGCCGCGCCGCGCCGCCTCGGACGCCACCCTTTAAGAGCACCTGATCTTGAGGGCGCCGCTTTGGCTCCAACTTCTGGCTGGTGCAGTGAGTGGTGGTGGCGGCCAAAGTGCAGAGACAAGACGAGACGACCGAGTGAGCCAGTTGCGACTTTTCCCCTTTGGGCCCAAGTCTCCGCGCGCGCGCGCCCTGCAGTTCGCCGCTCTCACCGCCCCCCAGCCCCGCCCACCACCGCCTGGCCGCCCGGCCGCCCAAGTGCCTGCCTGCATTCACCGCCCCCCTTCCCCCCCTCGTCCCCTTTGCCAGTCGGGCCTTTGCATGCATGTAGAGAGACGAGACGCATGGACAATCCACAACCACCACTACACTACTTACACATTCTCGTTGTTGCTGTTCGCCCAACTCGACACTGGCAACCACTATACTCTTCTGACGACTCGACTCGCACCAAAGGGAACTAAACATGAGCGGTAAGTTTGGCGCTCCAAACAACGCGTCTAGAGTCGTCGACGACCCCCAAGGGTTGCGACCCGACCCTCCCTCCCTCCTATCGTGTGCACACCAAAGAGACGTAAACTCTACCTATGTTGGGAACGAGTTGGACTCTGAGCCGGTGGTCTTCCCTGGCGCCTGCCTGCCTGCCTGCCTTGACAATCTGCCACGCTCCTTCCCTCGCACGCATGCATGCACAACAAGGCGGCAGTCTCGGGCCAGTCTTTGCACTTGGCTTGGCTATTTCCTCTTGGACGTTGGCTGGTCGTGGCTGCTGCGGCAACCCTTTGGACGGATCCGCTTCCTAGCCACGCGGGACGGCTGCCTCCCGCCGACCGCCTCTTAGACCAGCCCGCGCCCCTAAAACCACCACTGGCCACTGGCTCGGCACGACTTGGTCGTGTCATTCTTGCCCTCCTCCCCCTCCTCGCATCACTACTCTCCTCGGTGCTATCGTGATCAGAGCTGGGCCACTCGTGTCTACTCTGAACACTGTAGCATTGACGTTTTTGAGCACATCCCTCGTCCAACACAGACCGCCCCATTGCGTTGGGTCGAATCGCGCTGACAAGTTTGGTTACACCCCACTCGCGACATTTGCCCCTCGTACCCTCTCCCTCGTGAAATCACCCCACGCGACGACCTTGACGACTGCTTTTACTGCTCTCACCTCGTCTCGTCTTGTCTTCTCCTCCTCTTCATCCACTTCCAACCATGTCGTCGCCTCCACCAAATTCTGCCGACCCCGTCGAACCAACAGACAGCAGCTCGGGCTTTACGACCGAGCCGTCGGTCTCGCCGACCACGTCCAACTCGCCCACGAGCGAGTCGACGACTACTTCGCCCTCAGAGTCGGCCACTACTACCACTTCGACAGAGCACTCCACTACCACTACGGAACCCTCCACTTCTACCACCACGACCACCTCAAACTCTCCCACCACAACCTCGCAGACGCCTACCACCACGTCTGACAGCACATCCCAATCCCCCTCCAGCGTCTCCCCATCATCCACTCCTACCACCTCGGCCCCACCACAGTTGACATCGACCACCGTTGTCACTCCGTCGCAGTCGAGCCACGCCTCCCCCACGACCATCCCGACCCACATTGTCACGACCGACTCTGCCGGTCGTTCAATCACGGCCTCGGCCACCCTGGTCCTGTCGACGGACGGGAACGGAAACGTTATCACTGTGACGCAGTTTGTGCCCACAACTCACGCCCCGGGCACCGAGTCGTCGCACGGCGCGTCGAGCTTCTTTGACAACACTGGCGCTGTCGCCGGTGTGTTTGTGGTTATCGGCCTCGTCGTGACGGCGATTGTCGTCACGTTTACGTTCCTCATGTTGCGTCGCCGCCGCCGCCAGCGTCTCGACCGCGACGTTGCTGCCGCTGCCGCGGCTGCGGCCGCTGCGTCGCACTCGCGCTTCGACGAGGAGGACGACCAGCCGAGCATGACCCAGTACGGAGGCTACTACACGGCCACCAACAGCGGTCACTCGGTCGACCAGCAGGGTGCCAATCTGCACAACGGCTACGACTACGAGGACCCCTCTGGTGGCTACGACCCGTACGCTGCGCACCTCGTCGATGTGCCGCCCATGTTCGGCGGCGACCGCTCGTCGACGGCCACTGCCCCTGGTCTTGCTGGTTTCGGCGCCACTTCGGCGACGACCAACTACTACAACGGTCACCCTCAGACGAACCACGGCGACATCGACTACACGCAGGCCCAGGGCGACTATGGCCACACGTACGGCGACCCGCAGTACGACGTTGCGCACCAGTACGCTGCGCCGCTTCAGGGCCTTGCTCCTGTCGCCGAGATGTCTGCCGAGGGCCACTCGGACCACCAGCACCAGCAGCAGCAGCAAAACTACTACAACAGCTACAGCTACAACGACGACCCGTACGAGGGCTACGCTGCGCCTGGCGGCGCGCTCCCTCGGCACGACAGCTCTGGCAGTGTCGGCTCTCACGGCGTCCACCAGGGCGGCCGGGACCTGACTGTCACGAATGCGTAAAACCTCCTGTTGTGCCCTCTCCCGATTTGTAGTATAGATGTTCTCCCACGGTTACGACGACGCCTCTTTAACTCACGGACATTAGACCACCCGCCGGAGGGACCGGCTCGACGCGGGTGGTTGCTTGCTGGTTGTGCCGCTTGCGGCGGCGTGCCGTGCCCGATTCCCTCCTTGGCGGATACCCCTTTTCCCTAATCGTTGCTCGGGTTCGTGCTTTGACGGTGGTTTGTACGGCTTGTAGTCGGCAGATGGATGTCATTGTGCGCGGTACAGCGGTGAGGCGGTGAGCGAGCGGAGCGAGCGCGCGAGTTGTGTGTGTGTTGCGAGGAATGGAGGATGAGGATGAAGAAAGTCGCATTCGCCACATGGCCACGACGGACGTAAATGTCAGCAACCGCCAGCCGCCATGATTGATGCACGCGCCCAAACCACGACCACAACTCAAGTCCAAGCCCAAGCGCGAGCCGCAAGTCGCAACCACACAACCACCATGGCGGCCGCATCGTCGTCCAAGCAGATGGAGCTGAACCCGCGCGGCATCCCGCGCGCTCCGTTCGTGGTGAGTGCGGCGTGGGGAGCCGGGGCGCGAGACCCCCGCCAGCGCAGCGCTAACACTCGCAGGACAATGTCGAGGAGTATGTCGGGGGCAAGGACGCCGACGTGGAGGGCGTGATCAAAAAGTTCCAGGAGACGAGCGCGTGGGTGCTGGCCTCGGGCCGCAGGCCGTGGGCGAGCTGACGCCGCCCAGCAAGTACCGGTACATGGAGCTCAACCTGCAGCAGCGCCGCAAGGCTTTGCTCGCCAAGATCCCGGACATTGAGCAGACGCTGAGCGTGGTCAACTTTTTGGCGGCGCGGCGGCGGAAGGCGCTCGGCGAGGCCGACGAGGAGGGGGACGGGGACAAGGACTCTGACGACGAGCTCGACGACCTGCTCGACGGCGACGGCGGGGAGGAGGCGGCCGACGCGCCGCTGACGACGCTGTTCGAGCTCAACGACACGCTGTTTGCCCAGGCTGAGGTTAATGAGACGGGCGAGGTGGGGCTGTGGCTTGGTGTGAGTTGCGGGGCGAGGCGGGGCGCAGCCCCGCCGAGCGGGCCGGGTTGAGAGCTGCGTGCGGTGCGACTAGAGCGGGCCGAGCGGGCTCGAGCTGCGCGCCGCCCGCCCAGCCACGCAGACACCTCGCTGACACCCACCCCCAGGCCAACACCATGCTCATGTACCCGCTCGCCGAGGCGTCCGAGCTGCTGGCCGGCAAGCTCGGCTCGGCGAAGAAATCCCTCGCCGACGCGGTCGAGGACCTCGAGTGGATCCGCGAGCAGGTGACCGTCATGGAGGTCAACTTTGCGCGCGTGCATAATGTGAGTGCGAGCGCTGGCCGCGCAGCGGTCAGCGTGAGGGTGTGGGCGGCAGCGCCCTTTCTGGACGACGGCGACAAGGCCCTGTCTCTGGACGACGGCGCCAGCGCCCTCCCACCCCACCTCGCTGCGCTCGGTGCTAACACCCCCAGTGGGACGTCAAGCGCCGCCGCGAACGCCGCGACGCCGAGTCGCTGCTGACCGGCAAGGGCGGCGACGGCGACGACAGCGACGGCGAGGACAAGTAGCACATGCATAGACTAGTCATCGAGGGCGCGCGCGAAATCCGCGAGCTTCTTGCGCACGTTGCGCCGGTTGTCGGCGAGCTGCGACGACACCTGGGTGCGGGTCAGGCCGAGCTGGCGTCAGCGAGTTCGGCGGCGGCGGGCCCACCTCGGCAGCGACGGTGCCCAGGTCGGCGAGGGCGGCGGCCGCGCCGCGCGCGACGACGATGGACGCGAGGCGGGATTTCACGGCCGAGGGGATGCGCGCGGCGTTGGGCGAGGAGGCGGGCTTGGGGCTGGGCGACGCGGCGGGAGCGGGCTTGGGCGTGGGCTGCTTGGGCTTGGGCGTCGTCTTGCTCGGCGTCGTCTTGGGCGGGGTCTTGCCTGCCGTGGTCTTGCTGGGCGTGGCCTTGCCGTTGGCCTTGGGCGTGATCACCGCGGTGGGCTCGGCGCGAGTGCTGGTGCTGGCCGCCGCCGCCGTCGCCGCCGTCGCCCACGACGGCCCCGCGGCCACCGGCCCCGTCACCCCCACCCCCGCCGCCGGCCCCACCCTGCCGCGCTTACCGTACCACGCGTCGCTGTCGCTGTCGTCGCTGTCGCTCGAGTCGAGGTAGCGCTTTGCCATGGTGTGACTGGGCCGTGTTGAGCGTCGAGACGACTTGTGTGAGTGTCGAGAGCCGAGACGACTTGTGCCAGTGTCGTGAGTCCTTATGTTGGCTTGCAGCCCACCGCCCCGACTCGCACGCCCGCACCGGCTCGCGCCGCCCCACTCGTCGCCTTCTCAGCCACTCTGGCGCCGTCTGGCGCCGGTCTGGCGTCTCGCCTGGCAGAATGGCACACAGCGACGCACACCGGGCGCACGGCCTTCATGCCCCCCAGTCTGGCGTCAGCGCCACGTTCCGCCGCCCAGTCAGTCTTCCACTCCGTCTCGTCAGCATACCGCCAGCCCTTCCCCTCAACCCACCCCCGCTCACCCCCTCGGCCGCTCGGCTGCGCCTCGCGGCCTCGCGACCTCGCAAACAAACTACCATGCACCAGATCAAGGCTACTACAAAGCCTACTCTACCCTACCTACTACTACTACTCCTTGGCTTAATCCGGGAGGCCTCCAGGCTCCCCCAGGGCCAGTTACACTAACTCTTGACGACCTCGGTCGTGATATGTTGCAGATGCTGATCGGGCACTTGATGCGGGAGGGCGGCGATGTTCGTCCTTGGACGACAGGGCGCGGCCGTGACATGCTGGTGAAGAAGGAAATATGCTGAATGGCGATTCTTGACGGTGGCGGGGGACGGGGGTGGGGTTGGGGTCGGGGATCGGGGAGTGGTTGGAACGGAAGACGAGTGTATTCTTCAATCAAATCGTAAGAATGCAGGGGTATCGATAGGCCCTCTACTTGGAGAGTTCCCGGATGGTCCGCTGCGCGTACGCCGCGTTCGAGCGCGATTGCTTGGACGCGCCGCGTTGACGGCCAACCTGGATGGCCGACTGGACCCACTCCTGGAGCAGCTCGTCGCGAACAGCGACCTTGTACGTGTCGCCAATGTCGCCGATGAGGCCAAGGGCAGCGGCCACAAACTCCTCGGTGCGCTCCTCCTCTGCCAGGCACTGGCGGAGGAAGTTGAGAATGCCGGGGACAAACTGGAGGAATGGCGTCGCATCCGACGTCTTGAGGCCGTTGAGGATGCCGATGAAGGCGTCGACAATCGCCTCGCGCATCGTCCACACAAACTCGTTGAGCGCAATGTCGGTGGCAGACGACGCAGTGTTGCCCGCCTGCGAGAGAATGTTCATGGTCGTCTCGAGGAAGGGGACAAACGCGGGGCCAATGGCAAGCGCGACCTCACCAATAGCAGTGATGGCAGTAGGCTTGACCTGGCGCTGGATGACGGGGCTGCGGAGAATGTCGATGAGAGCGACCATGGTGCGCTCAGCGTAGGGCACAAGACCCTCGCCAATCGAGCGGGCAATGTCCGAGACGCAGTACACGGCCGCCTGGACAACCTGGTAGTCCTCAAACACGGCAAGCGCCTGGAACAGGAAGGGTGCAAACGCCTCCATGTACTTGAGGAAGCCGCCCTCGAGAGCGCCGGCAAGAGCGCCGACGGTCGCAAGAGCGTCCTCGAGAACACCGCCGTGCTTGGCCGAGCTCGAGATGACCGTGAGCAGGTTGGTCATGATACGGTCGGCGAAAGGGGCCACGAGCGCAGGCGACTTGTGGATGAACGACTGGAGAACAACGCAGATGTTGATCTGCATGTCGTTCCAGTTGTTGCGGTCGTCCATGCCGAGCAGCTGGTTCTGCATGCCGATAAGCGCCTCCTGGCGGGCAAGGATGGCGATGGCAACCTGCTCAACAATGGGCAGCGTGTCGGCAGCCGAGCACGAGATGAAGGTCGAGATGGTCTGGTACGCGGCCGAACGGCAGTTGGACTCGTTGTTGGGCTGCTCCGAGACAGGCATGAGGGCCTTGAACACACCCTCGTAGTAGGCCGACATGGGCGAGGTGGGCGGCTCGTCACCAAAGTCACCAGACAGCAGGAGCTGCGAGACGAGGTTGTTGAGCGCCGAGCAGCACGAGTTGACGATACGCGACGAGCTGCTCAGGCCCATAACAAGAGCAGTAACGAGGCTCTGGAGGTGCATGCTCGAGTCGATGACATCGAGCATGAGCTCGGTGATCTTGGACAGGGTCCAGGCAACCGAGTCGCGAACGTGGATGTCGGGGTCGTTCTGCAGCATACCGATTAAAGCACCCAGAGCCTGGGTAACAAGAGGCGCGAGGGTGGTCGAGTCCGGGCCGTCAAGAATCGAGCCAAAGGCCATGACAGCGGCCTCACGGTGCTGCCACTCGGGGCGGCGGATACCGGCCTCGACGAAAGGCACAACTGGCTGGACAATAGCGTCGCCGACGTTGCGGGCGAGGAGCTCGAGACACGAAGCGGCCGCCATAGACTTGGTCCACTCGTCCTCGTCGGCGTCCTCCTCCTGCTGCGAAAGGAGCTCGAGCAGCACAGGGAGGATCTCGTTCAAGGCCATCTTGGCAAAGTGCTTGGACTCGATGGCGGGCTCCTCTCCGTAGCTAAGGGCCTGTAATGTCAGCGTTGCCTCAGTGCTAGGGCTCACCTCCTGGGCCTCGATGCCAATCTCAATCTCCTCCTCGCAGACAGTTGACCAGAACTCGATAGCCTGGAGGGCGACGCGCTCCTCGGGGTTCTTCATGCCCATGATGGTCAACTGTGGCGTGTTAGCGCTGCATGTCCCGGGCTCGGCGCCAGACTCACTCCGAAAAGAGCGCGCTCCATGTAGAACTCCATGTTCTCGTAGTACAGAGACATGATGCGGACAAGACACTCGAAGGCGCCGACCTGGACAGTGACCGACGACGACTGAGTGGCCTCGCAGACGACCTGCATGATGTAGTTGCGCTCGCCTTCGCGCTCAAAGTTGTCGCGGATGAACTCGAGCGAGTTGTACAGCGCGTTGATAGCAGCCGACTGGACCTCGGTGCTGGGCTCCTCCTTGCGCGCGCCCTGAACGACAGCGGTAAGGATCTCGTTCGAACGAGCCGAAAGGAACTGGGGTTGCTGGCAAGGTCAGCAGGGGGATCTGAGGCGCGCTCGCGACGACTCACAACAACCTCGCAGATATAACCAACAGCCTGGAGGGTAGCGATACGGAGGTGCGTGTTCTCCTGGTTCTGGACAAACTCGAGAAGCTGGCCGATAAGCTCTGGCCAGCCGCCGTGGGGAAGCTCAATGGCGGCGATAGCAGCCACTCCCTGGGCCGAGACGGACGCGGCCTGGTGAACACCCGAGGCGAGCGACTGCAGGAGGGTGTGCTTGAGAGGGTTGCGGACGTCATCGGGGAGGCTCAGCCATCGCTCGGACAGAGCTGGCTGGTTGACGGCGTCCTGAGAAACGGAGGTGGTTAGCGCCCGAATAATTTCCGTTGTCCCGCTCCTTCTCATGCATGACTTACTCGGGCTGAGAGAGCATTCTTGAATGCAAGACCTGCGGCTCTACGAATGTGAGGAAGTGCCTGCTCGTTGGCAAGTTCTGTGGCCAGAGTGTGGAGGTAGGCGGGCTGTCAGGGGACGAGGGAGGCACAGGGTCAGCATCCAACACAACAGGTCAACAAATGGGCCAGTAGCCACTCACAAAGTTGTCCCTCTCTGCCGCCTCGAGCTGCTGGGTAGCCGTGTTACGAGTTGCCTCGTCTGCGGCGTGTTAGCAATGAGTGCTTTGGGTGGCCAGTCGTGCTTGTGCTCACCTTGGGACAGGATATTGGAGAAAAGGGTGGCGACGTCCATGTTTGTTGGGAGGAGGGTGTTGCCAGGGGTTTGGTTTAGTATTGGCTACGTTGAGCAGCAGATTTTTGGCCGTCGATTATAAGAGAAGGGAGGGTGGCGAGAGGAGGAAGAGATGAAGAGGGGAGGTCGTCGCCGGCTTCTAGTCGCAGGATAAGATAGAAGACGTTGGCTACGAATGAAAGAGGTCAGTAATAGGTTGAAGGTGGAGAGTCGATTGTCTTTGTGTGTCGTGTTGCAGGCAGCGAGGCAGCGAGACCCAAGGTGTGCCATACCGCCGTCCAGCGACAATACACGCGCGTTCGCTTGCGGCCAGCGGCCAGCGGCCAGTCAGCCAGCCAGCAGCCAGACCTGCCAGTGACGAGTGGTGACACGGTGCAAGGGACGACTGGTGCATTAAGATTTGCTCCCGCTCATCCTTTGGGGGATTTGCCACAATGGAGTTTTGGAAAAGCAACGGAAGTCACGTGATGGTGGGACACGTTGCCAGTATCAAAACACTTTACCCTTTAATGCCACGTCATGCGCCGATCTATCCCTGCCCGTCACTCACTCGACGCCGTCGTCATTTACACAGGCCCAGTTGCGGCCGATTTTCCCAAAATGCGCCAAGGCCGTATGACCCGAAAAGTCAACAAGGACAATTTCGAAGTGGCCAATGGTGCAAATGACGTCTGATTGGTTGAATCGTCGTACTTGTCGACTCGGCACTGCCGCCAAAGGAACGATTTCTGGCTGGCTGGCTGGCTCGGTCGGCGTTGGGCGTTTGGGCATAGTAAGCCAGCCAGTCTGCGGTTTGCTTGGCCCGGCGGCGGCGGGCGGCGGCTGGTCTGGAGCCCTCTGGACGCGTCCTCCGGCCTCCTGAGCTCTCTCGCCGAGCCGCCGCCCGTTTGAAAGCCGCCCGCCCGTTCGTCGCTGTGGATTGTGACCAAGTGCCTGCATACTACGAGTCGAATTCTAATCTCCCCTTCCCCCCACCGTTGACGCATTTCGAACTCTACTCGCTCGCTCGGCCCATTCAGCCGGCCACCTTCCCTTCCGACACGCCTTTCCTTAAATATTCACACCGTAAAGGAAAACTCACCTTCCCCCCATCATCCACCACCACTTATCTACGAGGTCTTCCACAACCACCACACCTCTCTCTAGTCACTCTTGCCTCTCCGACTAGCAAACACAAAAAGCGGAACCACTGCACCGCACGCATATCAGCTCCATCGCCTTCCCCTTTAAAACCCCACTCGATTTAAAATGTGCCCCCCTGCGGACAAGCCCGTCGCCAACGGCAGCGAGGAAATGGTCGCCATCGACCTTGCTTCCGCCGTCAAGACCAACGGCCACCTGAACGGCGGCGAGAAGGACAAGAAGGGCTTCTACAACCGCCCCTCCGACTTTTTGAGCAACACGAGCAACTGGCAGGTGAGTAGAGCTGTGGGGAGTCGAGAACGCGTCATGGTAGCGGAGGTCGGTGCCAAGAGCCGCTGCTCGTGCGAGGGAGTGTGCCCGCCCAGGCGGGTGCCTCTCGATTATCGATTCGATGCTGGCGGCTCGTGAAGCATTTTAAACGATGTGGTGCGAGCTGGCGAGTGTGATGAGTTCCGAGTGATGCGGTCGGCAACTGGGTAATCAGTTGGGTGCTGCGCAGCCACGGCTTGTCCGCAACCCCACACAACCTGTCCATGCGTCCCGCCAAGCAGTCCTCTGCACTGGCGACCAGTCAGTCACCTCTGTGTGCACGATTGTGTGTGCGCATGAGGTCCAGTATCTTTGCCGCATAGGCGTGGACTCGCGAGGCACCAGAAATGTGGAGCCGCGATACCAGAAGTCCGTCCCCACGGACTCTCGGATCAATCCCTGGCACTGGCTCCTTATCAGTCGCTTCTCGCACCCCTACCCCTCCCCATCACGTCCGCTGCATCGGACAAAGCATCTGGGAGTAGTTACTGACCCAGACAGATCATTGAGTCGACGCTTCGTGAGGGCGAGCAGTTCGCAAATGCCTTGTGAGTATTCCGTCCCTTACAATTTTTTATATCCGCTAATGGCTTGCCCAGCTTTGGTAAGCATCGTTACATCCCTTCGCACAGCGTCTTGCATCAGGCAATGCGTTGGCCCCAAGTGGCAGAGCGCCCAGAGGACGGCTGTGGGCGTGTGGAAGACTCGGCAGAGTGATTTTCTGGCTCCTCTACCACGCCCCAGCCTGGCCTCTGCTTTGTCACACCAACAGCTGCGCCCACTTGCGGCCGACGAGCCGTGTTTAGACCCGCTGGACCCTACTGACGCACACAGACCTTGAGACCAAGATCAAGATCGCCAAGGCCCTCGACGAGTTCGGTGTCGAGTGGATCGAGCTCACCTCGCCCGCCGCCTCGCCCGAGTCGCGTGCCCACTGCGAGGCCATCTGCCAGCTTGGCCTCAAGAGGTCGAAGATCCTCACCCACATCCGTTGCCACATGGACGACGCCCGCATCGCCGTCGAGACTGGTGTTGACGGTGTCGACGTCGTCATTGGCACGTCGTCGTTCCTCCGCGAGCACTCGCACGGCAAGGACATGTCGTGGATCACCAAGACTGCCATCGAGGTCATCCAGTTCGTCAAGTCGAAGGGCATTGAGATCCGCTTCTCGTCCGAGGACTCGTTCCGTTCGGAGCTCGTTGACCTCCTCTCCATCTACCGCACCGTCGACAAGATTGGTGTCAACCGTGTCGGTGTTGCCGACACTGTTGGCTGCGCCGACCCCCGCCAGGTGTACGAGCTCGTCCGCACCCTCCGCGGTGTCGTCAGCTGCGACATTGAGTGCCACTTCCACAACGACACTGGCTGCGCCATTGCCAACGCCTACGCCGCTCTCGAGGCCGGTGCCACCCACATCGACACCTCGGTTCTCGGTATTGGCGAGCGCAACGGTATCACCCCCCTCGGCGGTCTCATTGCCCGCATGATGGTTGCCGACCCCGAGTACGTCAAGTCGAAGTACAACCTCACGATGCTCCGTGAGGTCGAGAACATTGTCGCCGAGGCCGTCGAGATCCAGGTTCCGTTCAACAACTACATCACTGGCTTCTGCGCCTTCACCCACAAGGCCGGTATCCACGCTAAGGCCATCCTTGCCAACCCCTCGACATATGAGATCCTCAACCCTGCCGACTTTGGCATGACGCGCTACGTGTCGATTGGCCACCGTCTGACTGGCTGGAACGCTGTCAAGTCGCGTGTTGAGCAGCTCAACCTGACGCTCAACGACGAGCAGATCAAGGACGCTACTGCCAAGATCAAGGAGCTTGCCGACGTCCGCACCCAGTCAATGGAGGACGTTGACATGATCCTTCGTATCTACCACAACGCTGTTCAGGAGGGCAAGCTCAAGGTCGGCCAGTCTGCTGTTCTTGACCGCCTGTTGGAGGAGCACGTCAACAGCCGCGAGACTTCGCCCAACCGGAATGCCAAGAGGCAGCGTGTCGAGGAGGCGTCGGCGTAGAGTAGGATAGTCGACGCGACGTGTGTTTGTTTTGTATACCGGCGGGATGCATTGGCATGAGCAGGAGTAGGGCGCGCTGCGTCAGCAGCGGCGCGGGGGGGGGGGGGGGGTTCGGCTGTGAGGGGCTTGATGCGGGCGTGTGGTGCGGCGAGCAGGTTGTGGAGACGGCAGCTGGTGGAGGGACAACAACGCGGCGAACCACTCCGATGCCGAGACGTAATTTCGCGGCAACCGACATCACACTTAACCACTCACGCACCGCGATGCTTGCAACACTCCGACCAACACTGCAGGCCACACCGGCCCGGCTCACGCGCGCGCTCGCGTCGCACGCATACGCGCCGCCCGCGCCGCGCGGCCCCCCGGGTCCGCCAGGCAACGCTGCTGCCGGCCCGTCCACCCCGGCGCCGGGCACCACAACCTCGCCCGACCTCGCCCCCGCCGACCGGCGGCTGCTCGAGGAGATCGTGCGCGTCGACCACGCGGGCGAGCTCGGCGCCAACTGGATCTACCGCGGGCAGAAGTGGGCGTGCCAGCTGCGCGGGGATCGGGAGACGGCCTCCCAGGTCGAGGTGAGTTGCTCCCCCCGTCTCCGTCTCCGCCTTCGTCCCCGGCCCCCCTCCCCTCCCGCAGCGCGCTAACTCGCCCAGGGCATGTGGGACAACGAGCGGCACCACCTCAACACGCTGACCCGCGTGGCCGCGCAGCACGCCGTGCGCCCGACGGCGCTCTACCCCGCGTGGCAGGTCCTCGCGTGGGGGCTGGGCGCGGGCACGGCGCTGCTGGGCAAGGAGGCGGCCATGGCGTGCACCGAGGCGGTGGAGACGGTCATCGGCGAGCACTACGACGACCAGCTGCGCGCGCTGGCGCCGGTTTTGCGGGCGAACAGCGAGAAGGCGGAGCCGGACGCGAGTTTGCCGCTCCTCGCGGAGATCCTCGAGGAGTTTAGGGACGACGAGCTCGCGCACCTCGATACCGCGGTCGAGGAGGGCGCGCTGCGCGCGCCGGCGCACGCGTTGCTCAGTGCGGCGGTGGGCGCTGCGTGCCATATTGGGATTGCGGTGGCGAAGAGGGTTTGATGCAGTGGTGTGGAGTGGCGAGGTGGTGGGGAGCGACTAACGGACGGCCTCGCTGACGGGTGGGGGGTGGCTGACGCTGTGGGCCGCGGGCTCACTGCCGGCGACTGCGAGGCAGACTGAGCGCGGTGAGGGGGCTAGGGCCGGTTGCTGTCCGGCGTGGCAGCTTTCCAAGCAGACCGGCGGACGGGGACTGAGAGCTGAGCGAAGACTGGCGATCTCAATATCCGTCTCCTGGCCGCCGCCATCGGCGCGAGCCAGCTCGGAGCTCCCACACTCACGCCCCGACTGCAGCGGAAGAGCACTACCGCACCCTGCATGCATTTACGAACCCCTCAACCCGCCTCAACCCTTGCGTGCTCCCTGCTCGCCCGCTCGGCTTCGCGTCGCAGGCCCGCAGACTCGCAGCTACTCCACCCAGCACCCGTTCTCCTTGTGCCACGCCTCAATCCCCTCGCCGGGCGGGTACAGCTCATACGTCTCCCACTTTTCCCAGTGCTTGTCCGCCCCGGGGATCGGCACGTAGCCGGGGCAGTACTTGCGCATGAGGGCGATGGCTGGCACGCCCTTGGGCGGCGTGGGGAGGTCTGGGCTGTCGATCGTCGACGCGAACGGGTAGATCCACTGGGCGGGCGTCAGCCCGCGTCGCCGTGGCTATGAACACCGCCGCCGCGGCCGCCACGCACCTGAGGCCACTCCTCGTGCCAGTTCCACATCATGGTCGAGCAGTTGCTGCAGAACGAGCGCTTCGAGTTGCCCTGCACCGTCGGGTTGTCGTCGGCGTCAAACTCGACCGGCGCGTAGTAGTCCCTCTGCGTCAGCCGCCATACGCCCCGCCCACGCACTTGAGCAGCTCCTTGCCGCGGATGATGGTGAGCGTCGCGCAGTTGCCCATGATGTTGGACACGCCCATGTACCCGCCGACCTTGCGGCAGATGGAGCACTGGCAGATCTGGCGTCAGGGTGGGCATGGGGGCAGGCATACCTGGTACGGCACGGGCGTGTTGGACTGACGTTGGCGTCAGCGGCGCGGTCAGCACGCAGGACCCACCTCGACAGTGTACTTGATCTTGCGGCAGTGGCACGAGCTGGGCGCGGTTAGCCGGCGGGGAGGGGGGTCCGGGGGGGGGGGGGGCTCACCCGTGTAGGAGGAGCGGCATGGTGACGACGTGGGTAGGGAGACGTTGCAAGCGGGGGCGCGCTGCTAAGTACTGCTAGGAGGCGGACCGCGTGCCGACAGGCCGAGAGTTGACTGTGTCGCCAAGGACGACGAGATTGTGGAGGTGGGTGGTGGCTGTAGGGCTGTTTCGGCTCAGTGAGGCCGTCGCCGCTCGACGTCACTGCACGTGGTCTGCACGCGAGAATACCCCCGCTGGCAGATGTGCAAAATCGACTCGATTGCGACGGCGCGGCATTTGCTCCCGCCGTCGTCACCGCCAGCAGTGGTTAGCCGGAATCCGCGCCCGCCGTCAGCGTTCGCCCTCCGGCCACCGGCGCCTGGCCGCCGTCGCGTCGTTGCGTGCTGTGCTGCCCACGATCCGTCCAACCACAACCGTCGCCGACGACGACCCCCCGACGACCACCCAGCACCCCCCGTCCCCGGCCATCGACGCTGCACCGCCGCCGCCACCCTATGTACATTTCATGCATGGTCTACTTCTTCTGCTTACGATGCCGGCCGCTGTCATTGATTTTTAATAAAATTACAGTAAAAATGGGGCAATAAAACCAAAAAATATCGAGGCCAGATGGTGTGTCTCACCGCCCGTGTCAGGGTGGGAACAGGTTCGTGCGCGTGAATGACAAGAGCCTGTTGCCATGCCGTGCGACCGCCACCGAGGAGGGCGACGAACGACGACGTCGCCGCCGCCGCACCCACGCCCGCTTACTGCGCGGCCTTGAGCGCGCGGATGTGCTCGTTGACCAGGCCGCGCTCCTCGAGCTGCTCGAGCGTGAGGTACTTTGCGCCGTTGATCTTGCCGAGGCAGTTCTGTGGCGACGTTAGCAGACGTAGCCAATAGCCCAACGCACCTTGGCTCCGCACGAGCAGGCAAAGCCCTGCGCCATGTCCCACTCGGTGCTGGGGTAGAAGAAGGTGAGGTCACCGCCCTTCTTGACGCCGGCGGGGCCGACACGCGCTTCCCAGCGCTCGGGCTGACGCGCGGGCAGCACCATCTCGACGGTTGGTGCGCACGAGTGGTTCACTGGCGATTGGTCAGCGTGCGTGCGCGTGTGTGCGGCCGCTGGGGCTCCGGCGGGGAGGGAGCCCGGGGCGCGAGCAATGCTCACTGAACAAGAGGTCCGAGTTGAGCTCGAGGTGGTCGCGGGGCCCGGCGCCGTACTGGACCGACGAGTAGGCCTTGACGGGGGCGGCCGACTTGTTGTCGAGGAGGGCGAGCGTCTCGCCCGGGGCGTAGTCCTGGTGAACGTCAGCGCCGCCAGAGATCGCGCCATAGCGTAGCCACCACTCACACGCTCGGCGACCAGCTTGCTCGAGTAGCTCTCGCCGGCGCCGGCCGACTGGTCGAACACGACGCGGAAGCGGCCGGGGTGCGTGGCCTTGTACGTCTCGTTGTTGTAGGGCTTGTCGTACGCGACGGGAGCGTCGGCGGCGAGGACGACCGCCTTGGTGGGCGCGGTGGCGACGGGGGCGGGCGAGGCGCTGACGGTGATGGTCATTGTGGTGGTCGTGGGGTTGGGGCTGTGCTGGGGGTTCTGGCTAAGCTTGTTCGGCTTGCGTGAGGAGACAAAAACGTGCAAGAGGGTGCCAAAGTGGCTGCTTAAGTATCAGTATCAGATTGGGGCTAAGCCGGGCGACGGGCGGGCGATGCGACGGGCGACGGGTGACGAGGGTGCACTGCACTGGCTGCTCCGAGACAGTGACACCCACCAACCCACACTGACAGTGCCTTGGTGTCGTCAGGTTCGATGGAATCTCCGACTGGGTTGGGTTCGGGTTCCGGGTAAGGGGTTAGTTTGCCGGGGGGTCAGTGGCTGGGGCTGGCGTGTCCAGGGGGAACCCGAGAGCAAGAGATTCCTTCCATGGGCGTGGGCGGGCGGGCGACGGCTGCGACGGCTTGAGGCTTCAGGGGTGGGCTGCTCGAGTCGCCAGTATCAGTCTGATTAGATGACGAGGCCGTCGGACCAATAATGGCCCGCCAGAGATAGAAGCAGAGCGATATCCCCACGGTGCGTGTGCTGGGCATGGGTGTCTCTCCCACCCGGCCCTCCCACGGGGCCCATCCGCGCGTGCGATCATTCGTGCTTGCTTGCGTGCGTCCTTTGCGAGCGAGGAGCGCAGCGCAGCGCGATGCGGCGGGGCAATAAACTCGCACGGCACGATGCCGCACGGCGCACGGCGCGCCGGTGGCGCGGCGCAGCATCTGTGGGGCGACGCCGCCGCCGCCAGCCGCACCTGAGCTCGATTCCCGACCCCGACCCCCGACCCCACCCCCGAGCGCCTTGGCATCGGCCCGCAGCTATTGTTGACCACTGAGCGTGCGTGAGATGTACGTCGGCGCCGCGAAGCAGCAGCGATGGCGCGAGAAGCGACGTGCAGAGAATCACGACGGCATGGATCTGGCGAGATAAGCTGAACGGTGCTGCCCTCATCGCGGCGCCTCGCCCGCCTGCCCACCCGCCCGTCGAGCACCGCGGCCGCCCCACGCGCACACCAATCGCAAGCCGCTACCGCTGCTCAGCACTAGTCGACACATGCTTGATTGGCTCGCGAGGCCAGTGCAGTTCCAGACCATGGGCCATGGGGCGCCATGGGCCGTCGCGCTGCACGCCCCTGCTCTGGCGGGGCGGGGCCTGCGGGGTGCGCGAGGTGCGCGAGCGAGCGAGCACGAGGCCGAGGCGGCGTGGCGTGCACGCGCGGGCTCTAGGCACTCGTTATTGCGCCGACGGCGGGGGCGGCGGACGAGTGGGTGTGCGGGGGGGAGGGCGGGGCCGAGTGGGGCGGGCTGGCGTGGCGGTGATCTACGGTCGCGAACAGCGGCGACGAGGTCGTGACGCCGAGGCAAGCCGCCGCCGTCGAAGCAGCAGCAGCAGCACATGATGCATGCGCGAGCTATTGTCCTCCCCCTCCACCTTCCTCCCCCTCCACCTTCCCTCCCCCCGCTCACAACCCCCCCACCCCTCGCCTACACCTCGGCAACTCGCATGTGGGGGTGGGGCCGGTGAGTCGCTGCGCGTCGTGCGCCGTGCCCCGCGCCGACCCACTGTCGATTCCCGAGCGGCGAGCCGAGTGGGGCCGGCAGCCCCGGCAGCCTGTGCGCGTGCTCAGCGAGGCAGCACGGTGCGGCGCGCGCGGGCTGCTCGTGCGCGCTCCCCTCGGCATTCTCCCAGGCCAGGCCAATGGGCAGTCGCGCTCGCTCGGTCTGCTTGCGCTCGCCTCTGTGAATAGCCCGCAACGTCGGCTGTGCCGAGTGGGGTGGCGGTGAGCCGGTGAGCCTGCCAGGGGACCCGCGAGCAGCGCCAGGTCGAGTATGTGCCTCCTGCCTCGTCGCCACTTGCTAGCCAGTAGTGCCTGTCAGTCGTCCGTCAGCCACCAGTGTGTCGCCTCAGCCGCCAGTCAGCTGCCAGTCAGCCAGCTGTCCGCCAGCCGCCACACCGCAACAACCCCCCCCCCCCCCCAACGTCACCACGACACTGTCCATCTACACCCCATCTATGGCTCGCTACCCCGGCCCGTCCTCTTCCTCTTGCCCTTCCCCCCCTTGCCCCCGCCCCCGCGCTTCGCCTTGCCGTCCTTGAACTTTTGCTTGGCCGCCTCGAGCGCCTCCTCCTTCTTGACGCGCAGCTCGTACGCGCGCTGCTCGGGCGTCTTGGGCATGTCCTCTGCGCGCACGCCCACGCCGCCCGGCGTCGCGCCGCGGATGCGTATCCGCCCGTCCTTGAGGTGCTCGGTGATGATGGGCGACGCCGCGGGCCGGTACTTGAACTCGTCCGAGTAGCTGCGCACGCGGGTCAGCCATGTCCACAGGGGCGGTGCACACCACACCCACGAGCCCCGGCTTGACGACACGCCAGCGACCTACCGCGTCGCGTAGATGACCTCGGGCTGCTTCTTGCCGCCTATCCCGCCGAGCTTGATGGCCAGCCATGACAAGAAGAGGATGAGCACGAGCAGGCCGGCGCGCTTCCACCACGCCGGCTCGGGCCGGTTGAACTCTGCGATCGTGGCCTCGGACAGCGGGTTCTCGCGCGACAGCTCGCGCTCGGGCTGCTGCTGCTCGTCGCGCGCGTCCTGCGGGCTCGTTGGCAGACGCTGGTACGTGGCCATTGTGGGTGGTGGTTGAGGTGGTGGTCGACGTGTCGTGGAAAGGGATCGACAGAAAATGACGAGTGGTGGTGTGGTGCGTGCGCGAAGGCGCGACGGCGTGAGGGTGACACGTGACTCTGTCTCCGTGGCGTGTGGCGCCGTTGTTGTTGCCAGTTGCGTCACTGATCCTTGAGACAGATGCTGTCGCTGTCGAGGTGGGCGGGAGCCAGAGTTGCAGCAGCAACGCCTGAGTCACCTCGCTCCCCTCTGCATACATAATGCTGGTCCCAGCTTGGTATGTGATCTCCTAACACGACGTCTGCAGCCGAACCCATGGGAGTCATCTAACTTCGAGATTGTGGCCCTCGTCCACGCCCTCGTGCGACAGCGCACCTACGACCCGGCCGCCCACGCTCGTCTCCTCGCCGCTGTCTACCACATCGCTGTCCGCATGGCCAGTGGCGACCCGGTGCGCAATGTCACATTTGTCGACCAGCTCCTCCGCATTGCTGCAACTGACTATCGCTCGATGTCGCCGCCGGGGACTTCGCCTTCGGGTGCAGCGCCGCCGCCCTCCGAGACTGCGCTTCCCCCCACCAACGACGCCGTCGCGCGTCCGGCGTAGCCACTGAAGCGCAATGTACAACGTCTTCTGAATGTTAATTACATGAACCTGTCCCTCCCCCCTAACCCCATATGCAGACGCCTGGCCCCGGGGCACCGTCTATCGCTGGAGTCCTGCTGTTGTAACCAATGCCGTCTCGGTCTTCGCTCCGCCTAGTCCCGCACGCGCTTCTTCGCCCGAGGATCAGGAAGGTGGTGGCCGCGCTCAGACAGGCTGCAGGAACATGAGCTCTGATGACGAGACATCTCAGACGCGCACACCTACATGCGTTCCCCCGATGCCAGATGACCGTCAAGGTCGTCATCCTCCCAGTCACCGAAGTTCTTGGCACCAGCCTTGTTCTTGTCGGAGCGACGTGATGCCTGCTCATCTCTTGCGCGCAGGAACGCACTGTCCAGCTTCTTCTGGTAGTCGGCGTTCTGTTGAGCCTCGTTCAAGTTCTGGGCGCGGACGCCAGCAATTTGTTCGTCCAGCGCCCCAAGGATCGCCTGTGCGTTCTTCGACCTAGCGAGAGTCAGAGTACGAAGATGGGCGAGGAGATCAACATACCAGTTGTTCAGACTTGACTGGATCTTGACGAGGTCGTCGCGGCGAAGGTCCCGGCTCGCCACCCAGTCGACGTGGAGGACCTCCTCATGGTGGTGCATCTTGCCACCGAGGAGGCCGGCGTAGATCGAGTCGATGATGACGTTCTCCAGTTCACGAGTGGATCCAACTTGCAGCACTTCGGTGAGCTGCGCGTAGGGAAGGCTCTGCAGGCGGCGTGAGTGCTGGCCGCGAATGCGCCAGGCTCAACTCACGCGGTGCTGCAATGACAGTGACAGTAGTGTGAGGTGCTTCAGCTTGGTCTGGTGAGCAGCT
This sequence comes from Vanrija albida, assembly GCF_041260175.1. NCBI lineage: Eukaryota > Fungi > Basidiomycota > Tremellomycetes > Trichosporonales > Trichosporonaceae > Vanrija > Vanrija albida. The sequence continues at coordinate 1,027,527 of NW_027191420.1, read as the reverse complement.
GTGAGGGGCGGGTAGGAATCAGGTGCTGTGAGTGTCAGCGGGTGACTTGCTCGAGGAAGCTGCGGTCGCGTACATTGCCTGTAGTCGTTCAGGGTGCCATAGGCGAACAGGTCGAGGAGTCGGTAGTGCTTGTCGTAAGATGGGTCGCTCTGGAGCTGCGGGGGTTAGGTCAGTGAGCGAATCCCATGACGTACAGCCTTGACATTTGGCAGCTCCAGAAGCTCGGCGAAGACATACACGCCGCTCTGAGGAGGAAGGTCATGTCAGCTGGGTGAAGAGTGGTACCGAGGCCAGCTTACCGCAGCCGTTGCGTCCAGGATAATCTTTGCAGCCGCGGCCCCCTTTGTAGAGCGCGCGAGGAGGAGGAATGGCTCCAATGGCGAGTGCTGCTCCGACATGTTGGCGAGGTTGAAGGATGAGGAGAGCAACAGAGTGATCCGTTGCCATGACGAGCGCGTGCCCAGACTGAGTGAGGTGGACAACAGCGTCATGATCACTTTACGTAACCGAATTTGCATCCGTCCCACCCACCTCAGTGTTGTGCGCCCGTGTTTGAGACGTGCTGAGAGGTCGCAAACCGCGCACCAACTGGGTCAACTCGCGCACAGTGAAACGGTCAACACTGTCTTGATCACACACACTCTCACTCTACAACACATCACCATGGTCCAGCTGGCGGCAGTGGACCACCTGACGGTGCAGGAGAAACTACTCCTCTCCCAGGCGGTGTATAAAGTCGGTGCCGCCAACTGGCCAGTCGTCAGCAAACTCCTGCTGGCCCATCCTTGCATCGTCGGTCGGCCAACAGACTACTTTACGCCCGAGGCCTGTGAATCGAGCTATGTGTCGCTCATGGGAAGCATCGAGATCAATGTGTATGTACAGCGGGTGCTTTGGTTTTCAGTGTGTGGTTTTGCGGCTGACGACGGCCAGCCCCGCTCCAGAGGGCGCGAAGCCGCAAGGTGAGTCCATGTTGACGGATTCCGTGGCCAGTCGCTCATGTCATCCTACAGCAAAGGTCCACCTCCAGCTCGCGCGCACGTTCTACTTTGCGAGGATGGAAGAGCTCAAGCATCAAATTGCAAACTACGAGCAGCGTTTCACGTGCGTTGATCGTCGGACCATGCCGAGCACACCGAGCTGACGGGAGCAGCGAGTTGATGAGGGAGATCACCGCCATTAAGGCTGGCGAGTTGGACGACAAGATCCATCTGGAGATTCGCCAGGCCCTTGCCAAGCGGTACGGCAAGTCTGTCGTCGACTCGTGGGCCCCTCTGCCGTCAGCCGTCAAGGCTGCCGTCGAGGCTGGCCCAGAATCTGCCCAACCTCCGGTCGAGCCGAAGGAGGAGACCAAGGACGCCGACACCCAGCCCGCCACGACGGTTCCAGAGATCCACATCCAGTCTGCAGAAGACGAGGACACGGCCGACGCTGGCAAGGACGAAGAAGCCGCTGGGCCGAGCGAACCAGAGAAGGCGGCTGACGAGGAGGCTGCGGACGAGGCCAAGGAGGAAGCCGCCGAGGCCGATTCGATTCCAACTGAAGAACCGACTGTCGACGAGGCATCCAAGTCCGAGGAAGAGGAGGAGCCAGAGGCCAACAAGAAGCCTGAGGCGGATGAGGAGGCGGCTGCCGAAGCGGACAAAGAGAAGGAGGAGGAGGAAGCTGAGGAGGAGGCTGAGGAGGAGGCCGACGAGGAGGAAGCCGAGGAGGAAGCGGAGACAGAAGACGCCGCCGACAAGGCCATCAAGGCTGACGACGACGCCGAGGTGGCCGACGAATCTGAAGACGCTTCGAAGGAGGACGACGCCAAAGACGAGGCCATGGATGTCGACGAGGAGGAGGCGGATGAGGAGGAAGCAGAAGAGGAGGCCGAGGACGAGGAGGAAGATGGCAAGGAGGCTGCTGCCGAGGCATCCGAACCGTCAACGCCGAAGCCTGCGACCCCGTCTTCCCCCGAGTTGTCACCAGCATCCGAGCTCTCACCCCTTCCAGGAGAGGATGCGCCGACCGACGCCGCGCCTTCCTCGCCCACACCCATCACCGCAGGGACCCGGGGCCGCAAGCGCAAAGCCGGCAGCCAACCGGGCAGCGGGCCTGCCAGCAAGCGGTCGAACCGCAGGGGTGCTTCACCCGCCGCAAGCAACGCCGGATCAGACGAGGACGAAGACACCGAGGTCAAGGAGGAAGCGGATGCCGAAGTCCCGCAGAGAGGTCGCCGCGCCTCGCGTCGCAGCCTCGCCAAGAAGGAGGACTCGCCGGCACCTAAGCGCGGGCAATCAGCATCTTCAGCTGCGTCCGGCACACCAACAGCCGCGGACAGCGGTCCTCGTCGCCGAGGACGGCCACCTCGTATTCGTGACGAAGTCGTCTCCAAGGCCGCGCGCGGTGCAAGCGAGGCCGCTTCGGTCAAGGACGAGCAAGAAGAGGATGACGACAAGGAGGAGGAGGACGCCGAGGAGCCTGAAGAGGAGAAGCGGAGCCTGCGTACCTCTGGCCGTCGAAAGCCGGCGCCAGAAGTGGCTACCCCCTCTGAAAAACGGGGCAAACGAGGTGCCGCTCGCAGTGAGTTTTTCGTTTCTATTCTGATTACTTGACCGTGCCGTGTTTGTGGATAAGAGAGCATCACCAATGACCATTCCCGCTGACAGGTAGCCCCCCGGCCAGCCGCACCCGAGTCAGCCGGCGATGAAGCTGAGGAGGCAGACGCGAGTCCTGCACCGGCGGGGGCTGGGCCATCGACGACTTCGGCGGCATCGACACGGGGTCGGGCTCCCCGCAACTCGTCGCCGCGCGAACAGCGCAACTCGCAAAAGTTGATACTGTCGCTTCTCGACACGATCTCGCAGCACAAGTACGGGCCCGTGTTTTCGAATCCGGTGAAGAAGAGCGAGGCGGCCGACTACTACGACATTATCAAGCGCCCGATGGACCTCAAGACCATCCGTGCGCGCATCAAGGACGGGACCATCTCCACGATAGACGAGTTTGAGCGGGACATTCGCCTGATGTTTGCGTGGGTCGGGCACCGGGGATGCGACTGACTGTGCAGCAACGCGACCGTGTTCAACGCGCGTGGGTCGCAGGTGTACAACATGGCGCGTGAGATGCTGGCGGCGAGCGAGGGCCACATTGCGCACTACAAGAGCATGCAGCATCACCTCAACCGCTAGAGGGGTGGTTCGGGCTTGGGGTTGGTTCGGGCCTGAGGGTTGTAGTAGGCGGGCGTCAACAAGTGTACTATTATCATTGGAGAGCATGCATCGCGCGTCACTGCGTCGCGTCCCGGCGTCGTGTAGTCGTCCGTCATGGCTGCCCTGCCCTCTCCATCGCTGCTACCTATACACCGTCACCCCAACCCCACCGCTCAGCCCTCTCCCCCGCTATGCCTTGCCATGCCTCGACTCGGTGTTCTCGACGACGAGCTTGTCGCCAGTAGCGTAGAGGGCGTTGATCTCGCCTGCGCGCTCGACGACGGGGGCGGCGGCGCTCGCCGCCGCCCACCACTGGGCGAGCTCGGCGTCGCTCAGGCGCGTGGCGCCCGCCGAGGCCGGCACCGTCTTGGTGTCGCCCAGCGTCGCGAGCGCGGGCGCGAACCCCTCGTCTGTGCGCCGGAGGAAGTACTCGTGGAAGTTGTAGGACGCGAAGCGGGATGCCGAGGCGCGCGTCGCGGCGTAGAGGGCCTGCACTTGGGCTAGTGTTGGCATTGCGTGCTGCTGGTGGTGGTGGTGGTGCTGCTCGTGCTGGGTGCGCTGGTCGTGCTCGTGCTGGTTGCTGCGTCGCCGGGTTGATGGGCAGTCGGCAGTCTGTGTCGAGCTCGACGTAGTGGTGACCTCATACGACCCGACTCCGACGCCGGCTCGCAGTGGCCATGGCCGAATTGATCCCGCCGGTGTCATGCGGCCGCCACACGGCGGCGCGGTTCATGGTGATGAGCATATGAGCGCATGGGCTGATGAGCGCATGAGCATGATGAGCGTGCACCTGGCACGGCGAGCGGCATGATGTGAGGGGCACCGGGGCCATGCAGACAGACTGCTTGCTGCTTGCTTGGCCGATCAGCCAGCGCCAGCTCCGGACGTATGCCTCCAGCGTCCGGACGTAAGCTCGCGGGCGCGCCGCGCCGCCACCACGCCGGCGCCCACCGCACAGACACACACGGCCGGGCGCCCGCCCGCTCCGCTCTGTCGTCGGCGCTGGGCTCGGCGCTGCGTGCGCTCGCCGCTCGTCTGCCGCGCAGCTCGGCACACGCTCTTCCGGCGGTTCGCCACGTGGCTCCACCACGACTGATGACTGATGCCACCCAGGCCTGACGCAGCTTGCATGCTCGTTTGGCGGTTAGCGACTGAGAGTGCATAGTCAGCCAAGAAGCGCGCGGCAGGCTCGCCTGCCGATCGTGATCGGCGCAGCTGCTGGCTGACGCGAGGCAACACAACTGAAACAAGACCAAGCACGTTGGCGGCGCTGGCCCACGCGCCCACGTCGCCCGCCAGCCCAGCCGCGCCCAGGCTCTGCCTGCTTTGCAATCGATGCCAGCGGCTGCCTGGCCGACTCGGTGGCAGGATGCATTGCAGTCGGCGCCGGCGAGCGGGCGACGGCGCGCGGGGCGAGGGCGCGCGCACGGGGGGGGCGGGCGGCCAGCCACGGGCCGAGGGTCCGGCGCGGAGATGGCAGAGGGCAAGAGGGCAAGAGGGCAAGAGGGCAAGAGGGCAAGAGCGGGGCGTACCCCCGGCTGGCTCGGCTGCATGTTTCTGTGTGCCATCAGTCCGCTGCGACATCTCGCTCCAACGGCACGGCGTCACCCTACTGCGACGCTCCACACTCCGCAGGCATGCATCAGCGGCGTCGGCGCGGCGTGCTCGCTGCAGCTCTCCTTTAAAAGTCATGCCATCCCATGCCATGCTGCGCCAAATGTCGTCAGTGCGCACCAGCCGTCGACGTCGTCGGAAGGGCCGGTCCGGGATTGAGTGAGCGGCAGTGGGCGGACTCGAGCGGACCGAGCGAGTCCGCGCCACGGGTTTTTTCTTCAGGGCGGGCCAGAGCCCCAGAGCGAGACACGGTTCGATGCATGACGAGGGGGGGAAGGGCAGCAGCAGCAGGCAGGAGGTTGTGCCTTAGCCAGGACTATGATGCGGCAATGGCAAGTCCATTTGCAAGATTGGGTGAGTGGTGCAGGTTGCGCGGTCGCGCCCTTTGGCTGTACCCCAGCCCCCCCATCACATCACTGTTCCCACTGCGCCCAACGGCCGTACCGTACCGCCCGACCGTCCACCACCCCCCCACCAACCACGCACGTCCCCCGTCCAGCCTGCCCTCCTCCACCACTCTCACCCCAGCCCCCAACCCTCGAGTCACTCCCCCTTCCTCCTCCCCCCCCCTGCCCCCTTTCCACGGCCTTCTGTTAAAACTATTTACCTCCAACTCGTCCTCTTCAACTCCTTTCATCTCTCATCCTTAAAATATCTAGGTAGGTAGTAGGCAGTTGCGAGCTTGGTTCGGTTCACCCAACTGACACATACCCAGAAACATGTCTGTCCAGGGCTTCACTGAGGTTGACCAGCTCGCTGTCAAGTAGGTCGAGCTCGACGTGGTGCTGGGCGTCGGCGAGGAAGACAGCAGCACTTGCTACCTCGCTCGCTCAGCCCATGCGCTCCCCCGCACCCTGCTAACCCCCTGCCAGCACCATCCGCACCCTCGCGGCCGATGTTGTCGCCAAGGTGAGCTTTCCCCACACCAGCCATTGAACACCAGCTGACCACGTTCTTAGTCCAACTCGGGTCACCCCGGTGCTCCCATGGCAAGTATCACACTCGGCAACAGCGCAGCGGCCTGCAGTCTGCTAACCTCGTCCCCAGGGCATGGCCCCCGTCGCCCACGTCCTCTTCAGCCGTTTCCTCAACTACAACCCCAAGAACTCGCACTGGTACAACCGTGACCGCTTCGTTCTCTCGAACGGCCACGCGTGAGTGCAATAGCCGGACCGTCGGGCCCTTGCTCACACTGCCCCAGTTGCGCCCTCCAGTACATCCTCCTCCACCTCGCCGGCTACAAGGTCTCGATCGACGACCTGAAGAACTTCCGTCAGATCGACTCGATCACCCCCGGCCACCCCGAGGTCGGCATCACCGACGGTATCGAGGTCACCACCGGCCCCCTCGGCCAGGGTACGTACCGAGACAGCCTGTAGCTGTTAGATACACTGTACCGTTCCTGACACTTGCGTTTCAGGTATCTCCAACGCCGTCGGTCTCGCTATCGCCCAGGCCCACGTCGGTGCCGTCTTCAACAAGGACGGCTTCCCCCTTGTCAACAACAAGACCTACGGTGAGTGGGGCCGTCGGCCACACCCCGAGCACGTTCTAACCCGTCATAGTCTTCCTCGGTGACGGCTGTCTCCAGGAGGGTGTTGCCTCGGAGGCTGCTTCGCTTGCTGGGTAGGTCACTAGTTTGAGCAATGACGTCGTCGATTTTTCAATCTGACCCTCAATTCAGTCACCTCCAGCTCGGCAACCTGATTGCCATCTGGGACAACAACCAGATCACCATTGACGGTGACACCGCCGTCTCGTTCACCGAGGACGTTGAGAAGCGCTTCCGCTCGTACGGCTGGGAGGTCCTCCACGTCACTGCCGGTGACAACGACCTCAACGCCATTGCTGGCGCCATTGCCGAGGCTCGCGACAACAACTCCAAGCCCACCATCATCAACCTCAAGACCACCATTGGTTACGGTTCGCTCAAGCAGGGCTCGCACGACGTCCACGGTGCCCCCCTCAAGGCCGACGACATCAAGCAGCTCAAGACCAAGTTCGGCTTCAACCCCGAGGAGTCGTTCGTCGTCCCCAACCAGGTTGCCGACCTCTGGGCCAAGAAGGCCGAGGTCGGTGCGAAGGCCAACGCCGAGTGGGACGCCCTCTTCAAGAAGTACCAGTCGCAGTACCCCGAGGACGCCGCCGAGTTCACTCGCCGTCTCGAGGGCCGCCTCCCCGACGGCTGGGAGAAGCACCTCCCCGTCTTCAAGCCCGAGGACGCCGCCGTTGCCTCGCGCAAGCTTTCGGAGAACATCCTCAACGCCCTTGCTCCCCACATCCCCGAGCTCATTGGTGGCTCGGCCGACCTTACTGGCTCGAACCTCACCCGCTGGAAGGGCGCTGAGGACTTCCAGCCTCCCTCGACCGGCCTCGGCTCGTACAAGGGCCGCTACTTCCGCTTCGGTGTCCGTGAGCACGGCATGGTTGCCATCTGCAACGGTCTTGCCGCCTACGGTGGTCTGATCCCCTTCGGCGCCACCTTCCTCAACTTCGTTTCGTACGCCGCCGGTGCCGTCCGTCTTTCGGCTCTCTCGCACCTCCGCGTCCTTAACATTGCCACCCACGACTCGATCGGTCTTGGTGAGGACGGCCCCACCCACCAGCCCATTGAGACTGCTGCTTGGCTCCGTGCTACCCCCAACCTCGAGTTCTGGCGCCCTGCCGACGGCAACGAGACCTCGGCCGCCTACCTTGTCGCCATCAAGTCGGTCCACACCCCCTCGGTTCTCGCCCTCTCGCGCCAGAACCTCCCCCAGCTCGAGGGCTCTTCGATTGAGAAGGCCTCGAAGGGTGGTTACGTCCTCCAGGAGGAGCAGAACGCCGACGTTACCCTCGTCTCGACCGGTTCCGAGGTTTCCATCGCCGTTGACGCCGCCAAGCTCCTCCGCTCCAAGGGCCTCAAGGTCCGCATCACCTCGATCCCCTGCTTCATCACCTTCGACCAGCAGCCCCACGACTACAAGGTCGCCACCCTCCCCTCGGGTGCCCCCATTGTCTCGATCGAGGCTTACTCGACCTTTGGCTGGGCCAAGTACTCGCACGAGCACATTGGTATCGACTCGTTCGGTGCCTCGGGCCCCTACCTCCAGGTCTACAAGAAGTTCGGCCTCGACGGCGAGCAGATTGCCGCCAAGGTCGAGAAGGTCGTCGACTTCTACAAGAAGCGTGGCGTCCAGGTCTTCTCGCCTCTTGACACCGCTCTCTAAGCGAAGGAAAATATAGTTTGGCGGCTGCTAGCGCCGTAGTAGATCGAGACGATACATAGCAATGTATGAGGTTGGATAACGGCTGGGACGCATTCTACAGGGCGGGAAGCGAGGGAGGCTATTGATTGATCTTGACGAAAGAGGGAATCAGTTGGCGTAGAGAACGGAAAAGCTAGGGCGAGTGGCATGAGTCGTGGTGTGGGGTCAACAAGCAAAGTCGTGTCTTGAGAAGGAGAAATCTAACAGTCTTGGAGGTGTGGGGTGGTGGACCATGTCGAGTTGTCGATCACGTCGAGCCAACGGGCAGGGCAACGGGAACGTCGACCGGGTACGTGTGGGAGTGCTCCGAGACGGACTTGGACGACGACTCGAGGTCGGCGGCCCACAAGGCCGCACCAACACTAGTCGTGACTAAGGAGGTGAGTACGCACTGCAACACGACCTGGTCACCACCTACGCGACAGGAGGACGGACACGATCGGGACGAGGTTGAAGGCGATGGCGACGGTCCCAAAGCTGGAGGTTAGTCGCCGCACCCACGCCCTTCTCACCCAGCATACGCGCCGCGGCGGTCGGCCACAAACCCCTCGCGCTGCTCCTTGTCGAACCCCTTGAGCTGGAAGTAGCGCGCGTGGTAGCCCGGGCCCGACTTGTAGCCTGTCCCCACGAGGGTTAGGACAGAGTTGATGTATACAATTGCTTGTTTTGACGCACCGTTGTAGCCCAGGAAGAAGGCCGTGCCGACGACGGGGATAAAGTTGAGAGGGAGCGTGATGATGTAGCGCACGACGCTGTCAGTGCTAAACTTGGACAGCGGGCGGGTGAGTATCTTGCCGAGCACGCGGACGTTGGTGCCGCGCTTGGTGGTCACGGCGCGGCCGTTCTCCACGAGCGCAGAGTAGCCGCGCTGGACGAGCACGGCGTCGAACAGGTCAGTGTTGAGCTGGCCCAGGAGAAAGTTCTTGCCGATGAACACGAGGACGATGTACGCCTCGGCCAGGACGAGGGGCACGGCCGCCGCGAAGGCTAACGGGCCGGAGAAGAGGGCGAGCCACGCCACCTGGGGGAGGTAGAGGAAGAAGAAGGCTGCCGCGACCACGCCCGCGCTGATGGCCAGCGCGCGCAGGAGGACGGGCAGGACGGGGATGAGGAGTCTGGGGTCTGCAAGTCAGCTCGGCTGCTCCTGGCGGCGCCACACACGCGATAAGATGTACAGCGCGCCCTGCAGGTCAGCGGTCGATCCCTCGGCATTCGCCCGGCCGGGCCCGGCGCGCTCACATAGAGCGGGTACGCCCACGCGCCGCTCGTGACCGCGTCGCGCACGATAGAGGAGTAGCTCGTGACCTGGCGCCTGGCGGAAGAGGTTACGGCCGCGCGGATGTGGTTGTCGGCGTCGGGGTTGTGTGGCCCCACAGCTGCACCTGGGGCGGCATCCTCAGATATCCGGGAGCTGGCGCTCGCGCTCGCGCGCTGCCGGGTCGTGCTGGGGACGGGGGCGGGGGCTGGGTCGGACATTGGGCGGGGGGTGGAGGGGTGTCGGAGTGAACGAGTGTCGCCGGCGGTCGAATCGACTTGTGCACGACGGTGTGAGATGCGACGCGCGGAAGTCTGCGGCCAACGCGGAGGTGTCGAGGTGGGAGGGAGGGGGCTTGCCTGACGTCACGGCACGCGGTCGATGCTCCCACCGCCCAAGTTCCGCTCTCCCGCCCGCTTGGCGAGATGGACGAGGAGTATCTCGCGTCGCCGTGCCAGCGCGCTGGGTATATGCATGCAGGTACAGTGTCGCGCTGCCCCCGCTGCCCCCGCCTGCCCCGCCTGCCCCGCTGCACGCCGCTGCACCCGCACTTCTACGCGGCCGTTGCAGTGCGTGCCCCCGCTTTTTGCCCAGTCGGTGTCGCGCGGTGGCCATTTCGGCTAACAGTCAAGCTCCGACCGGCCAGGCCGTCTCCACTTCATCTACCCCACCGAGCGGCCCTCTTCGCTCCCAACACCCCCCCGCGCTTTTATTTCTTCAGCAAGCAACAAGCAGCGACGACTACGACCACTACATACTGCTAGACGAGTAGAGCAGCAACGCTTCCCCCCCCCCCACACACCAACAATGTACCCCCCAGCCCTCATCCGCGCCATCGCGCGCGCAAGGCCGCGTGCCACTCTCCCCTCGGCGGCATCGCTCGCCCGCACCCGCCCCATGTCGACGCGCCCCGTCGTCCTGACCGCCGCGACCCTTCCCCGCGCAAGGTCAATGGCGAGCGTCGCACCCTCGGTGACCACCACCAACGTCGCCCTCCCGCCCCTCGGCCCCAACTCGAAGCACCTCAAGAAGGTCCTCATCGCCAACCGGTGAGTAGCGGGCCCCGCGCAACGCTGACAGGCGCAGCGGTGAGATCGCCTGCCGTGTCATCAAGACGGCCCGCAAGCTCGGTATCCGTACCGTTGCCGTCTACTCGGACGCCGACCGCGGATGTCTCCACGTCGAGATGGTGAGGGCGAGAGGTGTGGGGCCCAGCTGACAGACAGGCCGACGAGGCGTACCACATCGGCCCTGCGCCTGCTGCCGAGTCTTACGTGAGTTTGAGCAGCTGGAGGCAGCGCTAACGTCCAGCTCGTTGCCGACAAGCTCCTTGCCGTCGCCGCCGCCTCGGGCGCCGACGCCATCCACCCAGGCTACGGCTTCCTGTCCGAGTCGCCCGAGTTCGCCGCGCGTGTCCGCAACGCCGGCCTCGAGTTCATCGGCCCCCCCGCCGAGGCTATCCGCGCCATGGGCTCCAAGCGCGAGTCCAAGGAGATCATGCTCGCCGCTGGCGTCCCCTGCGTCCCCGGCTACCACGGCGCCAACCAGGACGAGGACGTCCTCGTCAAGGCTGCTGGCGAGGTCGGCTTCCCCCTCCTCATCAAGCCCACCCACGGCGGTGGTGGCAAGGGCATGCGTGTCGTCCGCAAGATTGAGGACTTTGTCGAGGAGCTCCGCTCTGCCAAGCGCGAGGCTATCAAGTCGTTCGGCAACGACGAGGTGCTGTTTGAGCGCTGGCTCGAGCGCCCCCGCCACATTGAGGTCCAGGTGTTCGCCGACAGCAAGGGCAACTGTGTCTCGCTCTGGGAGCGTGACTGCTCGGTCCAGCGTCGTCACCAGAGTGAGTAACCACTGCCACGCCGTCGAAGCCGCGCTCACACTACGCAGAGATCATCGAGGAGGCGCCCGCCCCCGGCCTTAGCAACGAGACCAAGAAGGACCTCGCCGACAAGGCCGTGGCTGCCGCCAAGGCTGTCGACTACGTCGGTGCCGGCACTGTCGAGTTCATCATGGACGCCGACAGCGGCGAGTTCTTCTTCATGGAGATGAACACGCGTCTCCAGGTCGAGCACCCCGTTACCGAGGAGGTCACTGGCATCGACCTCGTCGCCTGGCAGCTGTCCGTTGCCGCCGGCAACGAGCTCCCCCTCAGCCAGGCTGATGTCCCTTGCATCGGCCACGCCTTCGAGGCCCGTATCTACGCGGAGCGCCCCGAGGCCAACTTCCTCCCCGACGCCGGCCGCCTTATCCACACCGCGGCTCCCCGCGACGCCCCCCACCGCCTCGACACTGGCTTCCGTGAGGGCGACGACGTCTCGTCGTACTACGACCCCATGATCGCCAAGCTCATTGTCCACGGCCGTGACCGTACCGAGGCGCTCGCGCTCCTCCGCTCGGCTCTGGACCAGTACCAGGTCGTCGGCCCCTCGACCAACGTCGAGTTCCTCCGCTCGGTTGCGAGCCACCCCGACTTTGTCGCTGGCCCCGTCGAGACAAACTTCATCCCCGAGCACCACGACGAGCTCTTCCCCGAGAAGGTGACGGCTCCCGAGGTCCTCGCCCAGGCTGCCCTCTCGATCGCCCACCACGAGCCTGGCTCGGGTGCTTGGGGCTCGCTCCCCGGCAGGCGGTTCAGCGACGAGTCGATCCGCACCTACACCTTTGACGAGGGTGTTGTCCAGCTCAGCCAGCGCGAACAGGGCGCGTACGACATCAGCGTGACCACTGGCGACAAGACGACCGAGCTGCAGGCAACTGCCAGCCGCACCGGCCCCAACGAGCTTGTCACGCAGTTTGCCAACGGACGGGCGCAGGCGACTGTCATCCCCCACGGCCCCAAGCTGCACCTGTTCACGCCCGAGGGCTCGCACGTGCTGCGCCGCCGCGGTGCCGAGGTCGAGGCCGAGGGCGCCGACGCGTCATCGTCGGATGCGCTCACTGCGCCCATGCCCGCGACCGTCATCGACGTCAAGGTCGCCCCTGGAGACACTGTCACCGAGGGCCAGGTCGTCGCCGTCCTGGAAAGTATGAAGATGGAGATCAACATCCGCGCCGGCCACGACGGCAAGGTTGCGCAGGTCAACGTTGCCAAGGGCCAGGCTGTCGAGGAGGGCGCGCTGCTGGTCGCGCTCGAGCCCAAGGAGGAGAAGACGGAGTAGGCAGTGATCTTGCAGTTGTAGTTATACCATTAGGCATGGGTTTGTGGGCAGCGCGGGGGGGGGGGGCAGTGGTCGGAGCCGGGCACCGGGAAACACTGACCAAGGAGCTGAACCCTTGCCAAGCGGCCCAAGGACGCAGGCCTTCTCCGTCAGCGGCAGCCGTGACATCCTCGTCCATCCGGAAGACCTGCTCGGGCCCTCCAGGCAAGGACAGTGATAGTTGCGCGTCCTCGCACAAACGCTTGCATCAAACGCGCGACGCGCATTCCAAACGAGTCAACCTGCATACTCTGCTACTTTTTCTCTTTGAACTGCCTGAATCCTGCCACTACCGGCGACCCTACTTCTCCTCGTCTTGCACCACGGCCGACGGCGCCAGCTCGTCGCGGGGATACTTGGCCAACAGGAACGCAAACACGCTGGCCAGCACGCCGAGCAGGGCCATAAAGACGGTGGTGGCGCTCCAGCCGGGGATGTAGCGCGGCGCGTCGGTCTTGGGCCAGAGGAAGACGCCGTAGATGGACGCCGAGTTGCCCAGCGCGTTGACGATGGCGATGGCGACGGCGCGCTTCTCGGCCGGGTGCGTGATGACGTTTGGCACCCACGTCAGGACGAGCGGGCAGGCGGCGTACACTGATCCAAAGCCGAGGATGATGAAGACGTCTGGGCGTGAGCTACGGCGGGAGGGGGCGCCACTTACACTGCACCATCTGGTTCTTGACGGCCACGGTGATGACGAAACACAGGGTGCCGATGCCGCTCGCGATGGCGATGAACAGCGGCTTGTTCTGCTTCCAGTCGGCGCACATGCAGAACACGAGGATGTAGACGAAGGCCGAGGCGTAGACCGGGATCGTGTGGTACTGCGCGTCGTAGCCCTGGGCGCGTTAGCATGCCCGCGAGGCAAGCCCCAGCGACGCGGCACCCACCTTGTAGCCGAGGTTGGCGACGAGCGTAGGAACAAAGTACTGGATCGTCTGGGCGCCAGTAGAGAGCATGTACATGACGATGAAGAAGCCGACGCGCCAATCGGTGAAGGCCATCTTCATGGCCTTCATCTCGCCGGTGCGCTCGCTCCCCTGCGTCGCGGCGAGGCCGTCAAACGCGAGCCGCTGGGCGGCGAGCACGCGCTCCTCCTCGGTGAGGAACTTTGTCGTCGCCGGCCAGTCGGGCATGAACATCCACGTGAAGCACCCGAGGAAGGACGAGCCCACGCCCTCGATGATGAAGAGCCACTGCCACCCGCGCAGGCCGCGCGCGCCGTCCAGGTGCTGCGTGATGAGGCCGGCGAGCAGGCCGGAGAAGGCGCCGCTGACCGCCGTGGCCGTGTAGTACACGCAGTAGCGGGAGGATAGCTCGTAGCGGCGGTACCAGGACGAGAGGTAGAAGGCCACGCCGGGCGCGAAGCCGGCCTCGGCGACGCCGAGCGCAAAGCGCACGCCGGCCAGCTGCTTCCAGTTGGTCGTGGCCGCCATGCACGCGCTCACGCCGCCCCACACGATGCACAGGCCCGAGAGGTAGAGCGAGGGGCGGCAGCGCGCGATGAGCAGGTTGGAGGGGACTTCGAAGACGAGGTACGAGATGAAGAAGACGAGGAGGACGACGGAGTATTGTTCGGACGTGAGCTGGGGGCGGTGTTAGTGGGGAGGGGGGGGGGGAGGGTAGGGCCAAGGTAGGGGAGCGTGGCGAGGGGGAGCGAGGTTGTGTCGAGGAGAGGGAGTGTGGCGAGGGGGAGCGAGGTTGTGTCGAGGCGGGGTAGGTGTTTGGGCAAGGTTCGTGGCGCCACTCACGTTAAAGTCCTCCTCCAGCCCACCAGTCTTCGCATTCCCAATATTCGCGCGGTCGAGATACGACAGGGTGTACAGCGCCCAGATACACGGCTGTGGGTGAGCGCCGCCACTCGCACGCCACTCACGACAATGCGCATGTCGAGCTTGCGCAGCAGCTTCTTTTCCGCGTCCGAGCCGGGCACGTACGCCGCCGCGAGGGCCGCGACGCGCTCGTCCTCGGTCGCGTGTTCGGCGTGCGAGGGCGCGCGCTTGAGGTCGGAGTCCGAGTGGGTCGACGGGGGCATGGTGGGGGTGGGGGTGGGGCTTTGAGGCCTTCGTGCGGGTGGCGACGAGGGAGATCTGGCGCCTGGCGATTTATACGTCGACTCTGGCGTGTCCACTGGAGCAACTTGAGACACTGGAGCAACGGCTGGAGAAACGTCGGAGTCTCCATGCATTCTGCCCGGTCGGCTCTTGCAGCCTCGAGGCCGACAGCGTGCCGACGAGCCGACGCCGACCTACCGCCACTGAGCGGGCAGCCTGCCGCTTGGCCGTACTTGGCGCGCTGCCGGCCGCCCGGCACGATGATCAGCTGGGTGCTGATACGCCTAGACGCCGAGGCAGAAAGCCGACCGACCCGTGGGGCCTTGGCGGGGGGAGGGGCGGAGGGATACGGCCCCCGTGCATACGCCCCCGCGCCAGCGTCAACCCCGCCGCATACCTCCATGCCTCCGGGTCGATATTGGCCCGCGAGCCCGCTGCGCGCTTTCGGGCCGATGTGCCACGCCCGGAGCAGAGTGGGTCCGGGTGTTGGTGGCGCCGGCGCGGCCGCGGTGCTGCCGACGACGTGAGGCATGTCGGGCCGTCGTGTGTGCGCGCTGCGTTTCACTCCTGCTACCCCCGGGCCGGAGATGGTGTGGGGGTGGGTGGGGGCCGTAGCTACTTACATAGCGGTGTCGGCGACGACTCGACATGACCAACTACACCACCCCCACCCCCACCCCAACGACATGTCCGGCCTCAAGAACAACCGCACGCTCGAGATCCTGCGCAAGGCCGAGGAGGGGCGGTACGGCATCGTCGCGCAGTGCGTGTACGACGCCAACCAGGCGCTCGCGTTTGTGCGCGCGTGCGAGAAGAAGCGGAGCCCGGGCATCCTCCAGCTGTTCCCCATCACCGTCAAGCTCGGCGGCGGCCCGTTCCTGCAGTACTGCCTTGATATGTGAGCCCGCCCTGCCTCGCTCGCCGTGCTGACCCCCGCGCAGCTGCCACAACGCGACCGTCCCCATCAGCGTGCACATGGACCACGCGACCGACGCCGAGGCGCTCGAACAGGCCATCGGGCTGGCCGAGAAAGGCATCGCATTCGACAGCATCATGGTCGACGCGAGCCACGCCGACACGGACGACGAGAACATCGCCATCGCGGTCCCCTACATCCAGCGGTGCAACGCGCTCGGCATCGCGACCGAGGTCGAGCTCGGCCGCCTCGAGGGCGGCGAGGCAGGGCTCCGCGTCATCGACGGCGGCATGCTCACTGAGCCAGGCAAGGCTGAGGCCTTCATGGCCGCGACCGGCGCCGACATCCTCGCGCCGAGCATCGGCAACCTCCACGGCAGCTACAAGTTTGTCGAGGGCGGCCCGCAGTTCCGCCAGGAGATCCTCAAGGAGCTCCAGAAGAAGGACAAGGTGCCCTACCTCTGCCTCCATGGCACCGACGAGATCTCCGACGACCTCTTCCGCGAGTGCATCGCAAACGGCGTGTCAAAGGTCAACGTCAACTCGTGGCTCCGCGACCCGTACTGCGTCGCGCTGGCCGACGGACTCAAGGACAAGAGCATGCCAGAGGCGATCGACGACGCCATCGAGGCGCTCGAGCAGTCGGCCTTCCGCTTCTTCGACCTCCTCGGCTCCACAAACAAGGCATAGGCCTGGGCTTGTGCTTCTATAGACCCCCGCATGCACCATAACACATGATCCATACTAGTGCGCCACCGCGCCGCAGCTCTTGCAACGCGGCCGCAACTTCGCCGCCCTCGCCGTTCTGATCCGTGTGTCCTACACGCCGCCCGCCAACCCCACGCACGCCTAAGCCCCATTAGCATCCTCGTCGTCGTCCTCGTCATCATCATCCTCCTCTTCATCGTCCTCCTCCTCCTCGTCCACCTCCTTCGGGATCGGCGCAAACATGCGGTCGACGTTCTCAAAGTACTGGCCCCTGGCATGTCAGCTGTGCCCTACCCCCGGCAGCCACCCACCATCGCTGGAAGTCAAAGTTTGCGTCTGGGAGCGAATCCAAGATCGACGCATCGAAAGGCGCCTCGGATACCGGTGCGAGGTCCGGCACGTGCCTGTAAGCCGCCAGATGCGGTCCGTCCGTAACAACGTCGCCCTCAAAGCCAACGTGTGGGTCGACACCCGCCTCAGAGTGGCGCTTCTTGAACGCCGGTGGCGGAGGGTGGTCACCGCTCGCTGCCCCCGAAGAGTTGGGCGTCTCGCTGCGCTCGCCGCTGTCATCAGACTCGGGGTTCGTCTTGATGGCCGCCTCGTACAACAGCGTCATCGTCTCCATCGTCTTGCGCCGAATGCTCATCTGGTCAGGCTGAAGTGCCTCCTCCCACCTCGCCACCATGTCCTTGACAAGCTTGAGCGTCTCCAGCGCACCCGGGTCCCGGTGTCTCGCCCAGTGGTGGTACTGCACAAGCGCACAACTCGTCGCCGCGTACGGGATGTGGAAGAATGTGTCGAGCCGAGGGTTGTTGGCGTTGATCCACTCAATCCCCAGGCGCGAGTGGCGAACCAGCTGCGCCCACTTCTTCACATCGAGCGTAAACTTGATGTGCGATGGTGAATCGGCCACGCGAATGAACGCTCGCCAGAAGAGGAACTGTACAGCAGTGTAGTTGAGCTGAAGCGTGCCCACCAACAGCGAGTCCTCTGGGCCCTTGTACCGGAGATCTTCCGGAAGATTGTCGTGCCAAGAGTGCAGGTCGGACATTATTGACCTGAGCTGGTCATCCGTGGCACCGCGAAGGCCAGCAGGACCATAGACTGTTCGCAGCACGCGCCCGAGGATGATGGTGAGCTTGACGTTGTGGCCAAGCGCAACGAACATTGGCTCTGTCGGCCACGTTGACGGATCAGCGTCGGCGACGACGCGGTACGAGGCGGGGAGGAGCACGTCGCAGTCGAGAACATCGACAATGAGTGGGTTGCCGAGCGCAGCGCCATACCAGGCGTCGAGGGTAAGGGCAACGGCCCAGATTCGACGACGTAACTCGATCTGCGCGATCTCGGCGTGGGTTCGTGCTGGCGTCTTGGACTCGCGGTGCAGCCCCAGGTCCTGGGCCATGCGAATCGCAATCGTCACTCGCAGCATGGACGCGCTCGCAGTCGCCGCAGTCGGCTGCGCGTTGATCTCGCCATTGTGCGCCATGACGAGCAACGCCTGAACGTGCTCAATACGAGCGTTGCTTAGCAAATCGTTGGATCTGATAAGACTGTTGAGGATTCCGCGGAGACGCTGAAAGACGTGCCTTGGGAACTCGCGTCGGGTGGAGGCAAGTCCACACATGGCGTAAAGGAGGAACGGATAGACGCGTTTCTCTGCCACAAGCTCTTCTCTTGACACCAAGGGCAGAAACTGCAGGTCGTCGTCGAAAAACGTGTTGAGGAGCGTCGTCATGGTCTCGGCTGGGAGAACATACTTTTCCAGCGACGCCGCAACCGATCCGTCGTCGTCGTCTTTGATCACGCTCACTCGCAGACGACCGTCGTCGTCTTCGGTCACTTCCCAGTGATTATGATTCGAAATGTCGTTTTGCTCAAACGACCGCCGTGGCAAGGACGAGCTCAGGAGGAAGGCGACCGAGCCTGCCTTTCCACCACTCGGCGTGCTCGCTCCAGCCGCTTCCGTCTTGGGCTGAGAGGCCGCAGCAGGTGTCGCTTCATCGGCAGCTGCTCTGCGCTTCTTGAACCTCGTCTCGGTGATGGGCAGGAAGAAGGTGCACTCGAGGCTGTACTGCTTGCAGTGGGCGCAGATGGGCTGCACATCCTGGCCCGCTGCCTGGGCTGCTGCGGTCAGAATGTCGCATCGGATCTTCTTGGACCGCTGTTGGGGTCAGTTCACCGCACGTAGGGCGTATGCGTGCACTTACGCAGGCATCGCACGCTCGGCCGGTCTTTGTCCGCTTCTCCTCCACCGACGGGCTCTCACCGTCGGCGCGGCGCTTCTTCTTCTTGTCGCCGGGCTTGGAGCTGCCGCTGCCCTCGGCCTCTTGGCTAGCCGGAGGCTGCTGGTATGACGGGGGGAACATGGATGAAACGTGCTGGGGATTCCGATTTGAAGGGCTTGAGGCGTACCACGGGTTTGCCGACGACGTCCCGTGGGCTGCAGATCGCCCGTCTCCACGCTCCATAAAGTCTTTTGCGATGCTTGCTCGGCTGGCTGCGGCGTTTTGGGCGGACAGGTCGCTCCCGGGAATGGCGAACGATGGAAGGTCGTTGTAGGTGCCCTTGGATCGATCACTCGCACCGTTGCCAGAGTACATGGCTGAGGTGAGTGGAAGATGTTGGTTGAGATTGCGCGCGAGGAAGGGAGTCGGCGACGGCGGCGACGCGGCGACTATGATGGTGGTGGTGGATGACGCTGGGAGGGGACCGGGCTACTTGTGTTGGCGTGCGATGGACTGGTGGATAGTCGCACCGACCGACCTGTGCCGAGCTCTGCCGATCGACACAGGCTAAGGCAGGTAGGCAGGTAGCAAGAGGGCCAAGTGCGTCGAGGTTGTCGCCGGCGGAATGGGGCCGACCCGATGGCACAAAAGTCGTCGACTGGTGAGGAATGTGTCGATGAAGAGGGCAGTCGACGCAGTCGCAGTGGGATGGGATGGTGGGGGGTGAGGGGTGGGGTGCAGTGGGAAGATGAACGCAAGCGTCGTCGAGATAGCGCTAGTTGGGTGGGTCTTGGTGGGTTGCGAGTAGTGCACGCAGGGAGGCAGGCTGGCAGTCCTGCAGTCGCGCAGTCGTGTTGTGTCGGAGTGTCGGTATTGTCGGTGGAGTGGAGCCGGCCGGCCGGCAGTCGTTGTCGTCGTCGTCGTCGTCGTCGTCGTCGTCGTCGTCGTCGGCGGTCGTCGTCGTCGTCGTAATAGTTAATAGTCTGGAATGGGAATGGCCAGGGCGCGGCACGGCTCGGCGGGGGCAGGCGGGGGGCCTCTTGCGCTCTCTCTTGCTCTCTCTGTCCGGGGTTTGGGTCCACGTCCTGTCCTGTCCTGTCCTTGGCTCTATAGTCTACTCTGTGCCGGTCCGGCACGACAAATGTCATGCGCCCAAAAGGCGACCAGGGCCGGCACCTAGGGCTATCTTGGGCGCGCAGCTGCATTCCTCTTGCACGGCACAACAGCCCAGTTAAACCACCCACTCTACAAGCTCGGTACCTGGCTGGCCTCAACCCGCCCCGCCTGCCGCCCTCCGCGCAACCCCTTCGGCCGCTCTGCCGCGACGCCGCCGGCGCACATTAACCCGTCATTCATACGGCCGGCCCGACTACTGCTTGCTTGGCTCCAACCAACCCACGAGGCATCAGCTCTGAACACATATCGCCACAGTGATCCTCATCATTTGGTGGCGCGCGCGCCAGGGGACAGACACATAGAGGCCGGCGTGGTAAGACCCACGATGCAGTCTAACCTGGAGGGCGCCGCGCGCGGCCGCCGCCGCCATGGGCCGTTGTCCTTCTGCCGGGGGTTGCCTGCCGCCTTGAAGCCGCCTCCGCCTCCCACGCGCCTCTAGGGACGACGGGATGGGGTCAGTCACGGCCGTGTGTCTCTGTCTCGGCGGGTGCGCTGCCAGCCGGGTGGCTTTGGCGTGGCTGAGCGAGAGGTGTACGAGAGGGGCGGGTGGGTGCCGTGGCGGTGCCGAAGAGGATGCGCGCGGCTTTGCCGACGCTAGCTGGTCATGCTCCACGGGCAATTTGTCTTGTCGTTGGGTGGGCTGGCTGCTGGCAGGGCGCGCTGCCTCGGGCTTACCGGCCAGACGACGGACAAGTGGCCCCGGTGCCCTTGGCTTGCTTGGTGGGCACGCGCGACGAGCAAGCCTCTACTGCTCAGGCCAAGCCGCCGACGCTGACGGGTTGCCGGCGACTAAGGGATGCCGGCCAACGGAGTCGGTGATTGGGACGAGAATAGGCGTGTGTAGGTGGATAATATTAGGCCCAATATACAGTTTTGAAGCCTAATTCTGAGTTGCTGATTAGGCGCGCAGTGTGTCAGAATGACGGGGATCTCCCCTTTTTCCCCGTGTAGCGTGAAGTGTCATTGTCGCGGCGGTGTCGTGGGCGGGCGGGCTCGCGGGCGGGCGGTGCACGAGCCCACTACTGACAAGCCTGCCTGTCCGCCCCGCGCTTCCAGCAGCATCCTTTGGTGCCTTCCCCCCCCCGCCCGTTGTTGTCCTCGTCCCCCTCTGGCCTTGCGCCTGACACGCCATTGTGCACAATCTGATTCCGTCTAGCGACGGGCTCGTTGCCCCTTGTTGAGCCTGACCTGACCGCGCCTTTCTTGGCCCCCGGCCTGGCTGGCAGGCGCTGACTTGCGACGACGACGGGGGTACAATGGGCAGCCAGCCTGGCATGCCACCGCGGGCGGATCGATCAGCGCATCATCCAACACGCAACCCACTCACCTCACACCACCACTGTTCCTCTGACAACTCGTACTCCAGCACAGCACACGTCTCACTCTCCATCATCCATCAACCTTGGCCTTCCTTTTGTCCCAATCGATACATAAGCCCGTGCAACCAGACTCTTCAAAGCGTCACCCACACACTCTCACAACCCCGAAAACCCAACCCACACACCTAGCAATGTCTGCCGAGAAGAAGGACTCTGTCGTGCTCGTCACCTCTGACGACGAGACGTTCACCGTCGAGAAGAAGGTCGCCGAGCGCTCCAACCTCATCAAGTCTATGATTGAGGGTGAGTAAGCGACAACATGCGCGTGCAATGGTCGCCCCAGCACGACTTGTGCACGCGTCTGGGTCATCTTTGCCACCAGAGGGACGACACCATAACTGACGCGTGTGACCAGACCTTCCCGCCGCCAGCGACGAGTCGATTCCCCTCCCCAACGTGTCGTCGTCTGTCCTCGTCAAGGTGCTCGAGTACTGCGACCACCACAAGAACGAGCCCCTCCCGGCTGCCGACTCGAACGACGCCGACGATGCCCGTCGCAAGGCCAGCGAGATTGGCGAGTGGGACGCCAAGTTCATCCAGGTGGGTGTGCATTGCGTGTGCAAGCGGGGCGAGAAACATTGTCCGCAGAAGCGCGCATTGTTTGGTGTTGGTGATGGTGGCATTGTGCAATGCGTCGCGCCTTCCCTCCACCCTAGCAACAAGCCTTCTGTGCACGCACAATGCAGCGTCGCTGACACGGGCACAGGTTGACCAGGAGATGCTCTTCGAGATCATCCTCGCTGCCAACTACCTCGACATCAAGCCCCTCCTGTGAGTTGGGCCACTGGCTGTACCCGCGGCCCCACTGACGCACCATAGCGACGTCGGCTGCAAGACTGTCGCCAACATGATCAAGGGCAAGACGCCCGAGGAGATCCGCAAGCTCTTCAACATTGTCAACGAGTGGGTGGAGTGGGATTGGAGAGGACACGCGACTGACACACGCCAGCTTCACGCCCGAGGAGGAGGAGCAGATCAGGAAGGAGAACGAGTGGGCCGAGGAGTGAGTGCTGCGACCGTTGTGCGATCCATCCACTGACGCGCCCAGCCGCTAAACTCGTCGACCGATCTGAGACTCGAGATCGTGGCAAGTAGCAGTAGCTGGCCTGAGGCGAGAGGCATTGCATGTAAAATATGAGCCCAAGGGGGGCGCCGGGGGGTGCAACCGGGGATCGGAGTCGGGTTGTGGGGGGGTGGAGTGGAGTCGTGTGCTCCGGCTCCGGTGGCAGGGACGACGTGCGACTCGACCACGCCGCCGTGCGACTCGGCCACATACACGACTCAACTAATGATGATACATTACAGTCTATGGGGCAGGTGCAGGTTGGAGGGTGCGACGTCACGCCGCCAGAGGCTGCTCGTACTCGCCGATAGCAGCGACCTTGTCGGCCGACGCGCTCTGCTCGTCGAAGACGTAGCCGAGCCACTCCTGCGCGAGGCGGCGGGCGAGCTCGATGCCGATGACGCGCTGGCCCATGCAGAGCACCTGGGCGTTGTTGGAGAGGACGGAGCGCTCGACGGAGAAGGAGTCGTGGGCGGTCACGGCGCGGACGCCGGGGACCTTGTTTGCGGAGATGGCGACGCCGAGGCCTGCGGTGGGTGTCAGTGGGTTGGGGTGGTGCGGCGGCGGGCGGCGGGCGTCGGCGCGCTGCCCAGCTCGTAGAGAAGAGCACGGGCGAGCTCGGAGATCACGGCGCTCGCTCGCTGCGCTCGCTCGCGATAAGGGCATGCGGCTCGCTCCGCTCGCCCGTGACTAAACGCCCGCTCGCTCCGCTCGCGAGGGAGGAGACGCACCAGTGCCACAGATCAAGATCGCGCGGTCCGCCTCCCCGGCGGCAATCTTGCGCGCCGCGGCGACCGCGACGTGGGGGTACGCCGTCTTGTCGGCGTCCTCCTTGACCCCGACGTCGATGACGCGGGCTACGCGGGGATCCTTCTCGAGGTCGGCGACGATGCGGTCCTTGTATGCGACGCCGGCTTCGTCGCAGCCTACGACGATGGTGTAGGGGGGTTGGGGCATGGTGGGGGGCTGTGGGGCGCGGGGGGGGGGGGGGTGGCGGGGTGTGGTGTTGTGGGGAGTAGCAGACAGTGCAGTTGAGCGAGCTGCAGCAACGACAACAACGACAACTACTACTGCTGCTGCAGGTCACGACGCGGACCCCTCGGTGCAGCTCAAAGCCGCTCCGGGCCTGACGTTGTGTAAACCCGGAGCGGAGTTGTCGGGGGGTGGGGGTCGCCACTCCCGGTCGTGGGCCGTGTCGTCACTTGGCCCATGCTCTCCGGGCCTGGGAGATTTGGGCCGCGCTGCCCCGCTGCATCTGCACGGCCCGGTCTCCTCGTGGCATGCAGCATGGCCCCGCGGCACGAGCACGCGCGCACGCTGCGTCGCCCGCCCGCCGGCACGTCGCATCGGTCCGCCACACCCACCCGCCCCCCCCAGCCTGGAGCCATCCGGGCCAATAATCCCTCCTGCGCTTTCGGCCCGGCCGGTCGGTCGGCAACTCGGCCGTTGATATGGCGCAAGACGCCGATCGCGACGACGCATGAATGCTTAAGTAGCGGCTCTGGCCAGCATGCATGCAGCAGCACGACGCACCATGACCCTCGACACGGCCCCCGACACCACCCCCACCCCCAACACCATCCTCATCACCGGCGCCGGCGGCTGGCTGGGCGGCCTGCTAGCCTCGGCGCTGCTCGCCGACCCGGCAACGCCCAACGCGCGCCTCATCCTCGCCGACATTGTCGCGCCGCGCGTCCCCCCCGGCGCGGGCAAGGCGCTCGCGCTCCAGGCCGACCTGTGCGACGCGGGCGCCGTCGACGCGCTCTTCTCCACGGCGCTGGGAGAACCAGACACCATCTACTGCCTGCACGGGATCATGAGCCGCGGGAGCGAGGACGAGTTCGACCTCGGCCTCGCTGTCAACGTGGACAGCGTGCGGCTGCTCCTCGAGCGTGCGAGGCGCTGTGCCACGGCCCCCAAGTTCATCTTCACGTCCAGCCTCGCAGTGTATGGCGGCCCTCTGCCGGAAGTCGTCGGCCCCTCGACCATCGCGACCCCGGAAGGAGCGTACGGCACGGGCAAGCTCGTGTCCGAGCTCCTGGTCAACGAGTACACGCGCCGCGGGTTCGTCGACGGGCGCGTGCTCCGCCTCCCGACGATTGTCGTGCGGCCCGGCCCGCCGTCGGCAGCCACGTCCGCCTTCCTCAGCGGCATCGTGCGCGAGCCGCTCTCGGGGCAGGAGGCGATCTGCCCGGTGGGCGACGGGCTTGACTCGCCGCAGCTCGCGCTCGCGGCGTGGGTCGCGTCCCCTGAGACCACGATCCGCAACTTTGTCATCGCCAAGCACGTCCCCGCCGCCGCGTTCCTGCCCCACACCCGCGCAGTGTACCTCCCCGGCTTTACCGTCACCGTGAGGCAGGAGCTCGAGGCGCTCGCCGAGGTCGCTGGGCCGGCGGCGCTCGAGCTAGTCAAGTTCAAGGACGACCCGGTGAACCGCCGCATCGTGAGCTCATGGCCCGCGCGCTTTGACAACGACTACCCCCTCGGCCTGGGATTTGTCGTCGACGAGGGGGGCATGGTGCCGATCGTGCGCAGGTTCCAGGCGGCGCTGAAGGCGCAGGCAAAGTAGGGTGTAGGATGTGCATGTAGTGCAAAGTAGGATGTACATGTAATGCATTGTCCGTTGAATATGATAGGGGTTAGATTGTTCTGCACATGGCGGCGGCGGTGTGCGATGCGACGACGCTTGTGGTCGCCACGCGCCACACTCGCTCCTTGTTGATTGTCCTTGGCTGCACATTGCCGTGCGTGGCTGGGCTCGCTCGCGCGCTCGCTGCGCTCGCGCCCGACGCCCGCCTACGCCTCGCTCTTCTCCGCCTTGAGCGACTCGCTCTCGGCCCGCGCCTCCTCAGCCGCGGCCTGCTCGCTCGGGCGCTGCTGCGCGGGCGCCGGCGCGCCCTGGGCCTTGTGCCAAGTGTACAGCAGCGTGCCCGCCATAATAAGCACGATGGACGCGACGCGCGAGCTGCCGTCAGCGACCGCACCCCCAACCCTACTCACGTATTCAGCAAGTCGCCAAACAACTGCACGCCCAGAATCGTCTGCAGCACCGACCGGCACGCCGACGAAAACATGTGCGTCACGGGCGAGGTCACCTTGATGCTAAGCAACCCCGCGATGCAGATGAGGAAGCCGACGACGCCCGTGACCAGACTGCCGATGGCAAACGCCCGCAGATCGCCCTCGGTCCCGGCCAGCAGGGCGTAGATCTTGCCCGACTCGGCCAGAAGCACGGCCGGGACAATGGCGATTGCGCTCAGCGCATTCGTCCAGTAGGCCAGGTCGAGGGCACTCCCGTCCAGGTGGCGCAGCGTAGACTTGATCAGCACGGCGTGCACAGCGACCATGGCGGCAGAGGCGATGCCGAGGATCATGCCCAGCACTGGCGCCTCGGGCGCCGCGCCCGCGCCGAGCGGGAACGGCAGGAACGAGAAGGTAAAGCCCCAGGTGACGAGGGCGCATGCGATGAGCGTGTCGCGCGTCGGCCGGGTCCCCGTCGACGCAGCCTGCAGCGCAATCGTCATGGGCAGGGTGAGCCCGCGCGCGACCTGGAAGTAGCTGGCGTCGACGATGCGCAGGCAGTAGATGTTGAAGGCGAGGCCCACGACGTTGACGGCCGCGACGGGCAGCATCTTGCCCACCATGTCCTTGGACCAGCGGGGGACCGACCACGCGGTGCGGGAAGTCCCGCCCCACGCGTACAGCAGAACCACGGCGATCAGGAGCTGCAGGAAGAGGAAGGTGAGCGGGAGGTCGGACGACTTGAGCACCCATTTGTTGCTGCTGTCAGCGGCCGCATCGGGGGGCTAGCTTACACAATGACCATGACGATGGCGACGGCCATGAAGAAGGAGACGACCGCGGCGACCTTCCACCGCGGGGTGGGCTCCTCTGGCGTGTTGCTGCTCATTGCGCGTGCCAGATCTCTGGATCTAATCTGGTCGAGTGGAAGCGAGTGGGGAGTGTGTAAACGAGCCTTGGCGGAGCTTATTGTTATCGTCGGCGTTGTTGTTGTTGTCGTCGGCTATGTCGTTGTCGTCGTCGCTGCCACAAGGTATCCAGTAGCGAGGTAGCGATGTCTAAACAAGATCTGCCAAGTGCAAGTAGGTGCAAGAGAGTGAAGAATTAGAATGCACAATGCTCGCTGGCTCGCAGTGTTTGTGTACCTTGACGACGACGGATGACGAGACGGACGGGAGCGAGTGCCCCGAATGCCCCAGGTGGTCACCGTAGTCGTATGCCACTTTGGCCCGCACGAGGGTTGTCGCTGCCGTAACTTTGTGCCACTGGTGCGGCCAAGGTGACACATTTGCCCCTTCACTCTAACCCCCCTTCTGCCCTCTGCGACCTCACTCTCTCGCTCCCCGACTCACATACCTGCGCGCCTGCGCGTGTGAGCCAGCCAGATGGCTACAGGCATGCATGCGAGCACGCAGCACGACCGCACGCACGCACGCACCCGTGCCGTCATGACTCGCTCCTGTTGTCACCTCTGCTTTATTACAATAACAGACAACCATGGGACCGCAGCACTCGCCACCACAACAACCGTCCACCGACCTGATGCTTCCTACGCCCCCGGACACGCCGGGGAGCAGCCTGGCCGGCGCGAGCGTCTGGAGCTCGAGCACGTCAAGCACGGCCAACACCTGCAGCAGCATGCCCGGCGTCGATGGCCCGAGCAGCTCGGGCACGAGGTCGGGCGGCATGCCTGGTGTCGACGGCCCGCCCAGCGGCCGCAACGCGCCCAGCAGCACGCGCAGCCACGGCATGCCAGGCGTCGACGGGCCAAGTAGCGGGCGCGGCGGCATGCCCGGCGTCGACGGGCCCAGCTCGGCGCCCAGCCGCCAGCCGCCCGACGCCCCGGCCAGCGTCAGCTCGAGCCGGAGCGCGAGCCCGCTCCTGCCTGTCCGGCGCCAGCTGAGCGACAACGAGCTGTCGTACTTTCTCCCGTCGCGCGCCGACGGCGTCAACGACATGTAGGTGGACTGAGAGGCACCGCTGACCGTAGGTACGTGCACCACAATCTGCGCGCGGCGCCCGACGCGCTCAGCCTGCAGCGCGTGCGCCTGGCGTGGGCGCTCGGCCTGCACCGACACCCTTTGCTGGCCAGTGCGGTCGAGCTGCGCGCGTACGACGATGCCGTGTTTGCGCACGCGCCGCCAGCGACGCTGGCACAGGCGCTCGAGCAGGGCGACCAGCGCCTCACATTCTTCGAGGCGGCCGACGGCCCGCCCGACCTCGTAAACGCCTACCTCAACGGCGTGAGGACGCTGTCCGCCACCATGCCGGCGCAGCTCATCATCCGCCGCGGCACGGCGCGCGGGACCGACCTGTCGGGCGCGTGGGCCCACGAGGCCGACGACGGGCTCGACAACGCAGAGGTCATGCTGTGCACGACGCACTACGTCGGCGACGGCATGGCGCTGCACAGCTTCATGAACGAATTCTACGGGCACCTCGGCGGCGAGCGCACCATCGACGAGCTGCAGGCGCTGCTGCAGGCCGAGGTGGACGCCGCCGTGCAGGCCGGGAGCACGGCCCTGCCCCCGAGCCTCGAGGACCGCATCCCCCTAAGCAGGTGGCAGCGCGCGGCCGGCGAGGTGGCGCAGCGCAGCGCCGACGCGCGTCTCCTAGGCGGGCAGGTGCTCCCCGCCGTGCGCGGCGCCCAGCGGCATACGATCGTCCCGACGCGCGCGTACAGCCGCGAGCAGACTTCGCGCGCACTCGCGACGTGCAAGGCGCACGGCGTGACAATCGCACACGCCGTGTTCGCGCTGTGCGCCGTCGCGTGGGGCAAGTACGCTGGCGCTGGCGAGGCGACCGAGCCGACAATGATCTACTCTGCGCTCAACCTCCGGCCCCTGATGCACCTCGTGCCCGCGCGCACCTCGGCCTCCTTCTTCCACCTCGCCGTGGGCTACTTCAACGTCGTGCTGCCCAGCCTGCGGCCAGCGCTGCCGCCGGCCGACGTCGTGTGGCTGCGCGCGCTCCAGACCAAGCGGCAGACGGTGGCGGCGGTCAAGAGCCCGCTGGCGGGCGCGACGTTCCGCGCGACGTCGAGCGCGCGCGCCGCCCGCTCGCGCCACTGGGCGCGCTTCGACGACGAGGCGGCCAACCCTGGCCTGGGCCTCGGCCTGCGCATCAAGGACCGCGCGCTGCCCGCCCCCGCTGGCGCTGAGAAGAGGGACGAGCAGGCGCGCCCCCCGCCCCCGCCGCCCGCGGGCAAGGCGCTCATGGGCGTCAGCATGCTCGGAAACCTCGACGGCGTGTACAAGCACGACGCGTTCCCCCGCACAAAGCTCTACTCGCTCACCACGGGCTCGCGCCAGCGCCCCGGCGGCCTCCTGCTGTTCGCCTACACCTTTGCGTGAGTCTGTCGTGGAGGTGCGTTGCTGACGCCCAGCGGAAAGCTCTTCCTCTCGCTCGGGTACGACGCCAACGGGTTCAAGCCCGGCGTCATTGACGCGTTCTGGGCCGACGTGCTGCGCCTCGCCGAGGACGTCGTGGTTGGGGCGGCGTGATATCTGGCGTAACATCCAAGTACTATAGTCGGCAGCTGCCCGGCAGTTGCCACCCCGGGGACAATCATAGACATCGGACATGCATAGGACTCGACACCACACCTGCCGCACCGCACCTAGCACCTACTTGCCCAATGGGAACCCCTCGGCCGCACTCCGCTGCAGCTCGTTCGGCGACGACGGCGTCGCGTACCCGCTGCGGCGCTGGTGCAGCCACGCCTTGACGAAACCGTTGCGCGCCGCCACACCGCCGTCGTCCTCGGGCGCCGGTGGCAGGTCGAGGCCCTTTTCTCCCATTGCGCGCTTGGACGCGTCACGGAAGCCGTCAAACGCGGCGCGCGCGCCCCCGCTCTCGAGCGCCTCGCGCGCAATCGCCACACCCTCCTTCCAGTCCTTGGCCCGGCCCGACACGTGCAGAAGCGTGGCCGCGTTGACGAGCACATAGTCGCGGATCGACTCGAGCGACGGGTCCTCGGGCCCGGCGGGGTTGGCCAGGTGCTCTGGCGCCGCCGAGTTGTTGAGCAGCGCGTTGAACGTCAGCGCGTTGAGCTCGGGCGTCGCGCCCTTGACAGAGCTGAGCGGGTGCGTGGGCAGGCCAAAGTCCTTTGTCGGGTGGATCTCCTCGAGCGAGATCTGGCCGTTCTCCAACCTCCAGATCCAGGTCGGCCCCGCGATCGACACCTCGTCGAGCCCCTCCTGTCCGCACACGACGGCCGCGCGCTCGACGCCCAGCAGGCGGAGCACCTCGGCAAACGTGTCGCCCAGCTCGCGCTTGGCGACGCCGAGAACCATGCGCTGTGGGCGCGCAGGGTTGATGAGCGGGCCGAGAACGTTGAACACTGTCCTAAAGTTGAGCTGGCGACGGATCGGCGCAATATGCGCGAGCGACGGGTGGTAGTGCGGCGCGAAGAGGAAGAGGAAGGGGGACGCGGGAAGGAAGTCGTGGATCTGGTCGACGGGGAACGACAGCCTGCAGTCGAGCGATATCAGCAGGTCGGCCGAGCCCGAGGTCGAGGTGGCCGCACGGGAACCGTGCTGCAAAGTCAGCCGCGCTCCGTGTCCATTCAACCCACCTTGGCAACACGGACACCGGCACCCGCGACGACAACAGCAGCCGTCGTCGAGACGTTGTACGTGTCCCAGCCGTCACCGCCCGTTCCGACAATGTCGACGAGGCCGCGGTATCCGTCGCCCTCCTTGTCCGAGTCGCGGTAGTCCCACATACCGTGGCCGTGGGGGTCGTCGACGCCGTTCTTGGGCACCAGGTCCTTGACGGCGATGGCGTGACGGCGGAGCACGTCGGCACAAGCGGCGACCGTCTCTGGTGAGCTATCAAGGCCCGAGAGGGTGAGCGCGGTGAGGAAGGCGCCCGACTGGGCCTCGGACGCGCCCTGGACGACCATGTGCTCAAACGCATTGCCGCAGTCCTCCGCCGTGAACTCGCTGGGGGTCTGCACGAGCTTCTTGAGGAGGAGCTTGAAGCTGTCTGGCGTGAACTCGGTTCCGGCTGACATGGTGGCGATGGATGACAAGATATGAGAGAGAGACCTGTCAGCCTTTTGTTGTCGTGTCGAGGTCTTGTTCGTTACCGCGGTGGACGTCCATCTCTCCACTTGCCGACTCGAGATCTCTGGGATCTCTGGCGGCCTGCCGAATCGACAATGTTCGACCACGTGGCATTTTGATCCCGTCCGGGCCGCCCGCCCAGCCCGCCTCACCCACCTCCACTTCGAGCGTCAGATACGGCGCGATCGACGAGGAATGGGTGCGTAGAGTAACTAGTCCAGTCAACATCCTGTACGCGCGACTTCTTTCAAAGCAACACTTGCTCTGTTCACTTTCTTGACAAGTCGGTAACGCCCAATCACGTCAAACTCGGTGCTGATGAAGGAAGTGAAGCGAAGCTCGTCGGGCTCAGCTCCCCCCGCCAAGAAGGGTGAGCTTGCTTACATCTTGCTTCTCAGCTCACACCCCAGTCCACTCCTTCTTCACACAGCCGGCAGGAGGAAGCGGCGCCGGGCCATCGCGCGGAACGTTCGACACCAATGCATCCCCGTCCCTTGTACACTACCATTACCTCGACCCACTCGAGGGCGCGCCACCGGCCACGCCAGTCGAGCTCGTCCTCTACGACCTCGACGGCACGCTGATCAAGCCGAGCAGCGGTGCCAAGTTCCCCAAGGACCGCAACGACTGGATGTGGTGGAACCCTCTTGTGCCAAAGCATATCAAGGACGAGATCAAGAGTGGCAAACATGTCATTGTCCTCAGCAACCAGGGGCACAAGGCGCCAAAGATTCGCAACGAGTGGCGCGCGAAGCTGCCGTTGATTTCAGCCAAGGTGAGCCGAGCGACAGCACAGTCACTCTGTGGCGGGCTTCTCCCCGTGTACAGTACAGGCTAACTCCCTGGTTCAGCTCGGCGACCTCCCCTTTCGCGTGCTTGGCGCCCTGGAGAAGGACATTTACCGCAAGCCACACACTGGCATGTTCGACTTTGTTGCGAAGCTGTACAAGGACAAGGGCTGGAACATCGGTGCGTAGCACGCGCCATGCCCACACCCGTGCTGATAAGATAGACATGGACAAGGTTGTTTACGTCGGCGACGCGGCGGGCCGAAAGAGGGACCATAATAACACCGACCTCACCATGGCCCTTAATGCTGGAATCAAGTTCTACACGCCGGAAGTGAGTAGCGGTAGTTCTCCGCACTCAGCAACATTCATATCTAACATGTCTGCAGGAGCACTTCCTGGGCGAGACCAAGGCATACCCCCATCCCCCAGACTCCTTTCGGCCGTCCGACTCGCCCGCACTACAGGACAATTGTAAGAAATGACCGATCCGGTCGTCATGTGGCCGCGGAGGTGCACGTTCGTCATATGATGGCGGACATGTAGCTACATATGCTGACCAAGCAAGTGCCGCCAGTTGTCCCATCTAACACACCTATTGCGCGCGATAAAAAGGAGATAGTGGTGTTCACTGGCATTCCGTGAGTGCTACCCCTGTGGTTCACCGCCAACCCTTAGCGCCTCCGGCAAGACGAGCTTCTATCGCCGTCACTTTGCGTCTTACGAGCACATCAACCAGGACACACTTCGGACGAGGGATGCGTGTGTCAGAGCAGCGCGCAAGAAGTTGGAAGAGGGCAAGTCGGTGGTCATAGGTGAGTCGGCCACCGCTCGGTGGGTGATGCGCCGGTGCTAATGTCAGACAACACGAACCGGAACAAGGCGACCCGGGCGGTGTATGTGGCGTTGGCAAAGGAGCAAGGCGTCCCTATCAGGTAGGCAGAGGCATGTGGCCCCGGCTGACGGCAGGCTGTTCCACTTCACGACCCCTCCAGAGCTCGCAAAGCACAACAACGTGTACCGCGCATTGCACGCTCCAGCCGACGAGCCCAAACGCGAGCTGTTGCCTGCCTTGGCCTTCGGCAGCTACACTGCCGACTTTGAAGTGCCCAAGCTGGGCGAAGGGTTCGAGGAGATTCGAACCGTCAACTTTGTGTGGGAGGGCGATGAAGAGCAGCGCAAGCTCTGGGACCGATACCTGCAATAGAGCAGAGGTGCGGCAGAACGCGCCCGTCATGAATGTCACGTCCCTTCCAGAACCCGGCCGCCGCCACCGCCACGAGCCGCGAGCCGCCGGCCAAGATCCCCCACATCCCCTGCCCGGTGACACCCTCTCCCGCCCTTGACGCCTCCACTGGACAAACTGACCAGGCCTGCGGTTGTGCTGCCAAGCTCCAATGCCCAGACGCGTTCGGTTGTCGGATACCGAATTCCAGGATTCATTTAGGGCAGCTCAGCAGAACCTCCACCTGGAGTCGCCGTTGCTGCCCTTGGACCCTGGTAACTAACGGTTAATGGCGGATTCTATTCGACCTCGACCTCTTTACTCAGCCGCCCCGCAGTCGTTTCCCCACTATCCCCACCGGCTCCCGACTCGTCTGACCCGTTGTTCTCTCCACAACATTATCGTGTTCACATTGACTCGCCCAGCAGCGCTGTGCTTGATGGCGACGACGACCCCTACCACCTCGCTCCGACCAGCAGAGACTCCAGAATGAGCAAACGCGACTCTTCGGCCATGACCGACGCCTCCACTCCGAGCGGAGACGAGTCCGCTGGGGGCCGTGGGGACGGCCCCAAGAAGGAAAACACGTCGAACGGCACCGGTGACAGGTAGGGTGGCGAGGGGAGGCTCTCGCTGACGGCAGGAAACGCGACGCCGACGAGGGCATCGGGCGCGTCCAGCTCGCATGCTTCTACTGCCGCGCGAAGCGGATCCGGTGCAGCGGCGAAAAGCCCGTCTGCTCGGCGTGTAGCAAGACGAGTGCAAAGTGCGAGTGGCCCGCGGGCCGCAGACGAAAGCGCACGCGGCGCGAGATGGAGGAGGCGCGGCGGCAGGAGGAGGCTGCGCAGACGGCCATCTCGCTCGGCGGCCTCGGCTCCATCGCGCCCTCGCGCCTCTCGCTAGCGACGTCCGGCTCGTCGTCTGGCGTCTCGTCGACTATCCCCTCGGTTTCGGCCATCCCGCTCCCCTCACCAAGCCTGGGGCGCGACACAATTGACCCGTGGGCCATCACATCATCAGCGGCGAGCTTTACCTGGCCGGCCAACTTCCTCCCCGACGTGGTGGCGCCCGACGTCTTCTCGTTCGACGTGCTCGGCGCGCCGGCACCCAACGTGCTCAGCGCGGCGGTGCAGTCTGGTACGGGATTGAACGCGTCGACGTCGGCGCCTACCAAGCTGGACCCGACCCTCGCTGGCTTCCTCGACGACAACTCGCCCGGCACCGACCTCCGCCTGCTCCAGGCGCTCGAGAACCAGCAGGCTTACGTCTCTGGCGACCCAAACGCTGGCGACGACCTCGAGCTGTGGTACTACCGCTTTTCGGGCTCGACCGCCATCCACCCAGGCATCAATCGCATCTCGCTCAAGCTGCAGAAGAAGGGGTCAGGGCATACCCCTACCGCCGCGTCCGAGGAAGTGGCGGCGTCGCCGCAGACGTCGATGGGCCCGCCGCCTGCGCCGGTGGACCTTTGGGACGCGAACGGTCTGCCCCACCGCCACGTCTGGGACCCAATATTCGACAAGTTTACAGAGAACGTCGCGTGCCACTTCCCAAGTGTGAGCCGCAGGCGCATGACTATCCGGTACGACTCGGGGACGCAGAGCGCCTTCCTCGCCAACTGTATCCTCGCTGTCGGCGCGCGGTTCACCAAGACAGAATCTCCTGTGGCCGCCGCCGCGCCGTTCGTCGCCAAGGCACAGGAGCTCGTCGCGCCCCTGCTGCACCTCCCGGCATATGACGTGGTCACTGGCCTGCTGCTCCTCGCCTGGGCATGCTACGGCCAGGGATCCGAATCCGGCCTGTGGCAGTACAGCGGGATGGCGATCCGCATGGCCATCGACCTGGGGATGCACGAGAACAGCGAGATCTTTGAATCCCCTGCGCACCTCGTGCGCATCCGCCTCCTGTTCTGGAACCTGTTCGTGACGGACCGCGTCGTGGCGTTTGCGACGGGCCGCCCAGCCAGCATCCCCGAAGACATGATCGAGATCCCGCTGCCTGAGAACGCCGACTTCTTCCCGGACCGTGCGCGCGACGACAAGCCGCTCGACGAGCCTGTCCAGCCCGTGCCGTACGTGTACCTCGTGCGGCTGATGGTGCTGTGCGGGCGGATAAGCAACGTGCTTAACGGGCGGCGGGGCCACGCACGGACGCTGGTGGCGTCCGACGAGCCGCTGGCCGAGCGCCTCGCCGAGCTCCAGGCGCGCCTGGTCAGCTTCTACGCCGCGCTGCCCGACGCGATGAAGTGGAGCGCCGACAATTTCAAGCACCAGCACTCGCGTGGCAACGGCGGGACGTTTTTGTCGCTGCATCTCTGGGCCAACGCGGTCCTGGCGCTCGTGTACCACCCCGACCTGCTCAAGTCGCCGTCGGGCGTCGAGACGCCGCTCGGCCGCAGCATGCCCCGCAACGTGCGGCTCGCGATCGCGAGCAGCCGCCAGATCTGCGAGTGCATGGTGTTTGCGGATCTGGTGGGCCACACGTCGTACATTGCGTCGCCGGTGGTCGTGCAGCCGCTGTACGTGGCGGCCATGGCGCTGATCCACGAGATGCGCGCGGCACAGGCGAGCGAGGCGGAAGGGAACGCGAGCGAGCTGTTCCTCGTGTCGATGACTCGGCAGAACTTTACGGCGCTGCTCAAGGCGATTCTGAGTATCGAGACGGCGTGGGCGGGCGCGAGCTACGTCGCGTCGCTGCTTCAGAAACGTGAGTGGAGACGAGTGGGTGTGGCTGACGGCAGGCTCTGGCATCTCTCTGCGCAACGCGGCGGCGTCGAAGCGCACGTTCATCTCGCTCCCGGACCAGGGCATGCTCCAGCGCTTCATCAGCGACCCGAACCACCCGCACGACATTGCGCCGGCGACCGAGACGTCTATGCGGAATTCGGCGGCGCGGCAGAGCATCAAGGGGGAGGGGGAGGGGGATGCGGCGGACGGGAGTGGTGAGTGAGGCGTGGTTGCCACGGAACAATGCGGCGTGGGTGCCATGGACCAATGCTCACACCCCAGGCTCACTCTGGCTTTCCGACCTGCTGAGCGGATACTCGGTCGGCGTGTACAACGAGACGCCGGCGGACAGCTTTGACTTTGCGCGCCTCATGGCGCTGGGGGGTGGGGTGGGTGGTGACATCGGGGGAGTGCTCGGCACGGACCCGGTGTCGCCGGTGGCAGAGTAGGTGTGTGGGCCGGCGGGGTGTGTGGGCCGATGCGGCGTGCGAGGCGCCGCCGGGCAAGTACTGCAGCGTGTATAGTCCCGTTTGTACCATTGTACCAGAGTGTGTGTATGTAGGGTGCTTCTGGCAGAGTCGCCACTCGCAGTGCCAAGTGGCCGCCGGGTGCGACGTGCATAACACCCGCGAGGTCCGGAATGGAGCAGGGAAGAAGCCGACCGGTCGGCCAAGTGGCAGTGAGGCACTGAGCGGCACGCAGGCTTAATTCCACTCCGGGCCGAAGTGTGCCCAGCCGGGCCTATGTCCGTTTCGGATGATACGGTGGTCGTCATGGGGGACATGCAGCAGCGGTCCAGTTGCAGTCTCAGCCGATGCGGGGAAGAGGTGCGGCGGCGTGCGTGCATGGAGCGTGCGCGCCGCACGCGCTCTGCCTTATCTAGCTGGCCCTCGTCCAGAGCAACCCCCAAACCCCCGCAATGACCGACCGACACATCTTCAACGACCACACGACGCTCGTCGCGCGCAGCCTGCGCGGCCTGGTCGCCGCGCACCCCGCGCTGTCGCTCATCCCGTCCCTGCGCGTCGTGTACCGCGCCGACGCTGACCGCTCGAAAGTGTCGCTCATCTGCGGCGGCGGGAGCGGGCACGAGCCGGGCACGGTGGGGTTCGTCGGCGCCGGGTTGCTCACCGCCGCCGTGGCGGGCGACGTGTTTGCCAGCCCGTCGGCGAAGCAGGTCATGGGCGCGATCAAGGCCGTGCCGAGTGACGAGGGGGTGATTTTGATCATCACGAATTGTAAGTGAGCGGCGTAGCTGCGAGCTCGAGGGGGGGAAGGAGGACGGAGCGCCACGGCCCCGACCCGTCCGTCACACGACACCGAGCCCCGCTCACGCCCCCAGACACCGGCGACAACCTCCACTTCGGCCTGGCCAAGCTCATGGCGCAGGCGCAGGGCATCGACAACGTCGAGATTGTCGTCGTCGGCGACGACGTGAGCGTCCCGCACAGCCGGGGCAAGATGGTGGGGCGGCGGTGCTTGGCCGGCGTCATCCTGGGTGAGTGTGGCTGTGGCTACCTGCCGAGTCGCGTGCTGACGATACAGTCTGCAAGATCATGGGGGCCGCCAGCGAGGCCGGTACACCCTTCCACCCCCTCGTCGCCCTCGGCCGCTCCCTCTCAGCCAACATGGGCAGCGTGTGCATGGCCCTCGACCACTGCCACGTCCCGGGCCGCTCGGGCGAGTTTGCGCAGATCCCCGCCGGGCGCATCGAGATCGGGCTGGGCCTGCACAACGAGACGGGCGTGTACAACATCCCGCAGCCGAGCCCGGAGGACCTGATCGCGCAGATGCTCGACCTCATCCTGCGCCAGGACGACCCGGAGCGCAGCTTCGTGCCCTTTGCCGACGGCGACGAGCTCGTCCTCTTCGTCAACAACCAGGGCGGGATGAGCGCGCTCGAGATGGGCGCAGTCGTCGACGAGTGCCTCGTCCAGCTCGAGGGGCGGGGCATCGTCCCGCTGCGCATCTTCAACGGCGTCTTCATGGGCAGCATGAACATGCCCGGCATCAGCATCAGCCTGCTCAATCTGACGAATGTCGCCGCCGACACCGGCGTCGCGGTCCCCAAGCTGGTCGAGTACATCGACGCGCCGCACGCGAGCAGCGCTTGGCCGGCACAGGACCGCATCTGGCCCGCTGCCAAGGGGCTCGCGGCCCGCACCCGCACCGACAAGTTCACGGAGGTCGCGGCCGAGGAGAGGGCCGAGCCGCCGGCCGGGCCAGAGCTGCGAGGCGACCCCGGCGCGATCCAGCGCGCGCTCACGACGGCCGCGGCCGACGTCGTCGCGCTCGAGCCGGCCCTGACAAAGTGGGACACGATCGTCGGCGACGGCGACTGCGGCGAGACGTGCGAGAACGGCGGGCGCGCGGTCCTCGCGGCCGTGGAGGGCGGGCTCGGGCGCAGTGGCGCGCTCGTGGCGCTGTTCCGCGCGCTCACAGAGATCATCGACGAGGCGTGCGGCGGCACGCTCGGCGCGATTTTCTCCATCTTCCTCGCGGGCTTGACCAACGCGCTCATGGAGGAGGCAGCGGCGAGCCCCCAGCCCGAGGTTGGGCCGGCGCTCTTCGGCCGCGTCGCGCTCGCCGCGCTCGATACCCTCGGCCAGCGCACCGCCGCGCGCGAGGGTCACCGCACCGTCATGGACGCGCTCATCCCCTTCGCGCGCGTGCTCGCCGAGACGGCAGACCTCGACGCCGCGGCCGCGGCCAGCAGGAAGGGCGGCGAGGCGACCGCCACCCTCACGGCGAAGCTCGGCCGCGCGGCGTACGTCGGCGACAGGACAGACACGGTCATGCCCCCCGACCCTGGGGCCATGGCCTTTGTCGCTGTCGCCGAGGGCATTGCCAAGGCGTTCCGCAAGTAGGCTCGGCGTCGTCACAGTTAGTAGTTGGACATC
Source organism: Vanrija albida (assembly GCF_041260175.1). Taxonomy (NCBI): domain Eukaryota; kingdom Fungi; phylum Basidiomycota; class Tremellomycetes; order Trichosporonales; family Trichosporonaceae; genus Vanrija; species Vanrija albida. The sequence goes on along the minus strand of NW_027191420.1, from coordinate 989,767 downwards.
TCCCCATAGCTGTTAGCACTCTCAGCCTCTAGCCCCCTCCCCCCCCTCGCTCGCGGCTACGCCGCTCGCCCCCACTGTACTCTAATCAATGCCCGGATTCATGATAGATTACGCATGATCAGCTCATATGTAAGCATGGTCACAGCGCTGCTTGGCACAGTGCGGACCAGGTTGATGCTCAGCCCCCGGTAGAAGCCCTGCCACCCGTCCTGCCTATAAATCTTGCGGAACGTGTCCACAATCCCCCCCTTCTTCGGGCTCCACCCCGTCTTGCGCAGCGACTGCGGCCCGTCCGCAGCGTCGCCCATAGAGTGCACCAGGGGTGGCGTAGACCCCGTCACCAGCGGCGAGTACAGCGTCGCAGGGCCAGGAGTCGCCCGCGCCGGGTGCCCGACGTATGGTGGCGGAGGTGGTGGTGGCCGGACCGCCCGGCGCACCTGCATCCGCGTGCGCAGCACCTCGTGCGGGTATGTTGCCAGCGACGCGATCATCTTGGAGAACGCAGACGCTGCAAGAATCGACGTCGGCGTCAGGGGCTGCCCGTCGTGTGCTGCAAAGTCAGCACCTCCCTCCCTCCTCCTTCACCCACCCATCGCCGTCTTGGTCTTCTCATACAGGCCAAACTGCACGGCAACGTGCGTGACGCCAAACAAACTGGGTATCAAGCCCTTGTAGAAGGCCGACAAGCCCTCGGTGCGGTAGATCGTCTTGATCGCGTCCCACGTCGTGCGGTAGCGCGGAGCGTCTGGTGGCAGGACAGCCTGGGCCTGTCGGGTAAGTTTGGCTTCGACGTGACCACCCACCATAAATCTCGTCTTGACCACCCACAGCGGGTTAGTCAAGATTGTGCCCGTCGCACCCGCCGTCATCGCCGCCGTCACATGAATCAAAGAGGGGTACTTCTCTGGTCGTCCTGAGAGAGTCAGTCGGTCTTCCCTTCAATGTCCCCATGGCGCTCCCAACGGTCACTCACCACTCGCTGCAAGCCCCCTCGCCATACGGTCCTTGATAAAGTCATAGACGGTGAAGTAGATGCCCCACGTCGGCAGGTAGCCCGCAATCGTCGGTCCCAGGCCGCGGTAGAAGCCGCGAACACCGCTGAGGCGATAAATCCGCATGCACGTCTTGGTGACCCCTTCGTAGCCCGGCTGGTCCTTGGGGATGCTCTGCGCCTGCAGTGTCGTCTTAACCACGTCGAGCGGGCACGTTGCGATAGACGACACGAGGCCAGCTCCCGCACCAGCGACCATCGAGTGCAAGCCGTCAGGAACGTGGAACCGGCCGCGCCGCGGGCTGCCGTCGGCAGCTGCGCGGTAGTGCCCGTCCCCGCCGCCGTAGCCGCCGCCAGCTCCCGAGCTCGAGCTGGGCCCGGGGTTGCCGACCGAGAACAATGGCGGGTCGGCAGGCGCCGAGGCGTGGGTCGAACTCAGGGCCAATGATGACGAAGACGCTGGCTCCAATGGCGACGCGGTTACCACCGCTCCTCGCGAGGTCGTCGCCTCGGCGCTGCCATCATGCGAGAGGGGGGATACCATCGCCAGGCTGGTCTAGAGCCTTGGCGTGGTGTCTGATAGTGTTAGGGTGCGGCTTATCGAGCGAGCTGGGGTACGCACAGAGAAGGGGGAAGAGAGTGTAGGACGCGCTCGCGTCGCTCACAGCGGCGCGGCGGTAGGTCGAGTCGTTGCAGTGCGAGTCACGAGTGACCAAGTCGCTCTGGAGAGGGGCTGCGGAATTGTCGGCTTGGGGATGACCAGGTTGCCGGAGAGGTGGTCGACTGGGCACAAGACCACTAGCGGACCGAGTCGGTGGATAAGGAATAGAGGGGAGGGAATAAGCGCGGCGGCGGCAGCGTGGAGTAAATCCAGGCTTGTCGAGCGAGGGTGCGTCGACTGCTGCCGTGCTGCTGCTGGGTGTACGAGAACAAGAACAACTGAACAGGAGAATGACAAAGTCGAGGATTAAAACATTGGGCTGATCGTTGAGAGAGTGACTCGGGGCAGGCTCGCTCGACTGGGCTCCCCCCTCCTCCTACCCCCGCCGGTCGGCTCTGTCGCAACTGGTGACGCTGCCGAGGTCAACTTGAATTCGGGGCGGAACCAGATTTCACTATGTAGGTTACCAAACCCACCACTACCACCGAGGCGGCGGCCATTATCAAGTCGCCGCGGGCTAAATGCAACGGCCTCTATGCATAGGAATGAACACAACACTAGTCAAACGTAACCTTGGATCCCTGCGACTCTACAATGCCAACCTTTTCGCGCTTGGCCATGGCAAGAGCGGCACCAGGCGCCTGTCGTCCCTTCGACTCCCACTTCTTGCCGCGCTTGTCGCCACGAGGCTGGTCCGATGTCGCGGCCTCATCGCCGCCAGAGATGAACGACGCGGCAATACGCGCCTGCGCACCGCGTTCAGACTCAAAGTCGGTGCCGCTCGGCCTTGCCGCCTCATCGCCGCCCTCCTGCTCAAAGTACCGTGGCTCGCGCTGCGGCCGTCCACCACGTCCGCCACCGCGGGCACCGCCACGACCGCGTCCACCGCCGTCTCCACGGCGTCCGCCCGAGCGCTTTTGCGCCTCCTCGCTCGCAAACTGCAGGTTCAACCTGTTACCACGGAGGTAGTGGTTCTTGCGGTTGAGAACTGCTCGCTTGGCGTGCAACGCCGACTTGAAGTCCCAGAAGGCAAAGCTGTGGCGTTAGATAAGGCCGTCGCTGCGCCACTCACCCCTTGCAACGACCAGTGTCCTCGAATTGCGCGAGACGCGTCTTGATGAGGCCAGACTTGATGCCCGAGCGGCTAGACATGGCCGCGGGGGCCTTGGGCTTGGCCTCTCCGTCCTCGTCCTCGGCACCCTCCCCTCCCTCTCCCTCCTCCTCCTTCTCTTCCTCCTCCTCCTTCTCCTCCTCATCCTCCTCAACGTCCTCAGCATTGCCCTCCACCAGGTCACGAAGCTCGTCCTCAGTGGTGTCGAATGGCAGGTTTCCGATGAACAGTGTGGCACTCTCGGGGTGCTTCTGGGTCGCCTGGGCGAGGATGCGGTCGTTTCCAGGGGCCGAAGTCGAGGGCTTGGGCGTGCGAGCGTCTGGGTTGGCCTTGTGGTCGTTACCAGCCTTGATCAAGAGGCGGCGTCCGTCAAACGGCCTCTCGCTCAGCCCGATCGCAAGCGCCTGCAGGGCCTCGGTCTTGAGGTCAACGTACGCGAAGCTGCCACCGTTAGCACAGCCAATAGCCCTCTCCCACTCACCCCTTGTTGGCCGCGAAAGTACCGTTTCCTGGCTTCTTAGGCAGGTTGACACGCGTGACGGCGTCGGGCTCGCCACCGAGCTCGACGATGCCCTTCTCGACAAACTCCTTGAGGCTGTCCGGTGTGGTCCGGAACGCAATGTTGCCAACCCAGACCGACCACTCGCCCTTGGTGGCCTTGGGCTCCTTCTCCTTGCGCGCCTTCTCGCCCGTGTGCCGCTTGGTCTCGTCGCCGGCGTCCTTGTCGTTCTCGCCGACCGGCTTGCTCGAGCGCTCCAGAGGCGCGTCGCCGCGCTTGGCACGCTTGCGGGCCGCACGGATCTCGGCCTTGGACATTGGTGCCTCGGCGGCAAGGTCGATCTCGAGCAGGTCGGCGCTGTCCCCCTCGTCCTCGGCGCGGCGCTTCTTGGAGCCGGCTTCGGTGGAGGGCGCCTCAGCAGGAGCTGCTGCTCCCTCGGCGGCGGCCTTCTTGGCGGCCTTGCGGGCTGCGCGCGCCGCCTCCTGCTCTGGCGTCCTTCCCGACTTGCGTGACTTGCTGCTGCTGTCGTCGGCCATTGTGCGTGCTGTGAGCGTGTGTCGCGATCGCGATGAAGATTGCTACAGCCGTGACGTCTAGAGTGGGAGTGAGATCAACATTTTGGGATTAATAAGGGGTAATGTTGGGGAGAATAATGGCTTGCAATCTGAAGCCACGTGTTGCCACGTGGGGAGTGAGCCACGCGTCATGACAGCCCAACAGCCAACGCAAGTGCCAGCGCGCCTGCCAACTCGCCTCCGCCAGCGTGCCGCCTCCGACTTGGACACCCATCTCACCCAACTGCTCACTCCACGCACACGCTAACAACTCATCTCGGCACCTCCCACCCAAAAGCAATGGCTCAACCGCCCTTCATGTCATCCCGTTCACCCCCACCATTGCAACACCCAAAGCCAACACACCCGGCATACCCGCCCCCAGAGCCACCTCACACACCAGGACGCAGCTCGGCGTCCTCGCCCTACTCGATCACGGGGCGCCTCAGCCAGGATGACGGCGGCTACCAGCGATACTCGTCGCCGCCCGTCGACCAGCAGCAACAGCAGCAGCACCAGCAGCACCACGGTGCGGCTTCCACCTCGGCGTACAACCCCGGCGTCGGCGGCCCGGCACATGCGCGCGGGTTCGGCGCGGCCGGCCCTAACGCCGCCATGGGATACGGCAACAACAACAACTTTGGCGGGTGGCCAGGTATGAACGACGCGACGGCCCAAATGGGCTTGCAGTTTGCCGGCGGCGCCGTGCAGGCAGGCCAGGACTACGTGGAGAAGAACGTGAGTGAGCGTCGGCAGAGCATGGCCTGACTTGCAGCTCCATCGGTACATCCCCCTGCCGCTCGTCAAGACGTGCTTCTCGGTCACCAACTCGTATGTGCTTCGCAAGCTCCGCCTTGTGCTGTTCCCCTGGAGGCATAGGCCGTGGGGACGCCAGATCCGCCGGACGGGCGACAACGGCAGCGTCGACCAGTGGGCTCCGCCAAGAGATGACATCAACGCGCCTGATCTCTACATCCCGACCATGGCGCTTGTGACCTACACGCTGCTTGCCACGCTCGCCTCGGGTCTGCAGTCCCGCTTCGACCCCGAGGTGCTCGGCCTCTCGCTCTCCAAGGCCATCGGTGTGGTTGTCACCGAGTTTGTTGTCATCAAGCTCGGTTGTTACCTCCTCGACGTGCGCGGCGGCGGTGCCAGCGGCGTCGAGCTGCTGGGCTACGGCGGATACAAGTTTGTTGGGTGGGTAGCCTCTCCACTGGGTCTTCTACCCATGCTAATGGCCGCAGCATCATTGCCACCATCCTCGTGTCGTTCCTCAACGTCGGCTGGGCGGTCACTGGCGCGACCTTCTTCTACACATTCTGCGCCAACGCCTTTTTCTTGGTGAGTACAGGCTGCATGATCACCGGCTGCTGCTGTGCCCGCTAACGCTACCCAGCTGCGATCGCTCAAGTACGTGCTGCTTCCCGATCCAAACACCTCGGCGACGGCGGCAACGCTGTCGCCCGGACAGCGCAGCCGGCGTATTCAGTTCCTGTTTGTCGTCGCGATGGCGCAGGCGCTGTGGATGGGGCTCCTGAGCCTGGTGTAGAAATCATATGCATAGGCGGAGTAGAACAGAGCATGAGATGCATGCTGGAGTTACACCCCATCACTAGGCGCCACAAAGGCCGCTTCCGCCACGTGGTACCAAATCGCCGGAGTCGCCAGGCGGAGGACGGAAAAGTCAGGAGTTGGAGGCCGTTTGGGTGCGAGCGAGGCAGCGGCAGCCATTCATCCTCGACATACTTTGCTTGCACTTTGCAGCATCTCGCCATGTCTCTTTCCTCTCTCTCAAGTGTGCGCGGGCGTGTCGCAGGGCGTGAGTAGGGCGTGGACCGAATCTGGTCCCCCACCCCGGGCCATCGCTAACCCCCCTCAGTCATCTCGAGCGTCGCCGGCCCCTCGCGGTCCTTCAGCGCCAGCGCTGTCGCCTCGGCCTCGAGCGCAAAGGAGAATGCGCGCCGCAAGAAGGCCAAGTCGCTAGCTAAGCGCGAGGCGCTCGCCCAGCAGTGGGAGGCCGAGACGTCGGACCCCGTCCTCGGGTCCCCGCTCAACGGCGACCCGTCGGCGCTGTACGAGGGCTCGCGGCTGCAGCGTGTCGTCCTCAAGGCCGAGGACGTGTGGTACGCCGCGCCGCCAAACTACGCCGCTGGCGAGGAGCCCGCGCACTACCTCCCCGGGCTGAGCGCGGCCGACAGGGAGCTGCTCTTCGGCGCCGTCCCCTCGGCGACTACCGCCCTCGCCTTTGACCCCGAGCGGCCGGCCGCGAGCGCGGCCGTCGCCGCCGACCAGGAGCAGCAGACCGAGACGCTGCGCCGCATCCTCGACCTGCGCAACTCGGACAAGGAGGGCATCAACGTGGTCAACAGGCAGCGGATCGCCGAGGAGTTTGGCCGGAAAACGGCGTCGGGCGGCCTCGACACGGGCAGCTCAGAGGTCCAGGCGGCGCTCCTCACCTACAAGATCCGCAACCTCCACGAGCACCTCCAGACGGGCTTCAACTCGCGCGACACGCAGAACCGCCGCAACCTCCGCATCCTGGTCCACAAGCGCGCCAGCGTGCTCAAGTACTTTAAGCGCCGCGACGAGGTCGCCTACGACGCGCTCCTCAAGGACCTCGGCCTCACACGGCGCGCCGTCGAGGGTGAGGTCAAGGTTGGCATGTAGAAGAAGTAAAGGTGGGTCTTTGTTGTGTGCCCCCCTCCCCCCACCCCCATCTCTCGAGTGATGTTTTTTACCAAACCTGATTTAATGAGCCTGAGCCGCTTGCGGCAAAGCTGTTATCTTTTTACGTCTGACGTTCTTCTTCCTCCCCCCTCCTCCTCTGGTTACACGCGAACAGCGCTGACAACGACCAGGGTCAGTCAGTACGATACCACCAATACCATGTACCGTGCTGTATGTTGCATATGTTGCATTTGTTTCTCTGGTGTGGCGGGCGGGGCAATAGGTCGGGCAATCACGGGGAAGCAGACAGGAATATGCGTCTGCGAGAGAGCTCGCCAAACAATTGCTCGGCGCCGCAGGCCGACTGTGGACTGAGAGATCGCTGCCTGTCCAGCCTGTCCAGTCCAAACCTCGCCCGCAAGCCCGCGCTGAACAGACCATAACATACGCACTCTAAAAACTACATTTAACTAAGCCAGCTCTGGCTCATGAGCTGCTGCACAGCAATAAGCGACTGATACCTCACATCCGGGTTCTCATTCGTCATGAGCTCCATCACGCGCGTCTTGCCCTGGAGCTCGGTGAGGAGCGACTTGGCCTTGTCGCCGCCATACTTAACAAACTTGCCGACATCGTTGGCAGCCACCGCCAGCACCAGTGGGTCGCGGCTCGTCTTGAGAATCTCGACCAGGCGCCTAACCGACCGGCCGTTGTTCTCGTTGATAAGGCGCGACGTGTTGAGGCGCCAGAAGTCGTCCGACTCGTGCGCTGGCGACCAGACCAGGTGGCCAGACTCGAGCTCAGACGTGTACTCGTCGTACGTGGTCAGGCCGTCGAAGCGCGCCTTGAGCTCGTCCTTGAGGTAGTTGAGGTCCTCGACAACGTCCTCATCCGACCACTTGCGCTCGAGGAGCGAGTCGACGAACGCCGCAAGGCGGACCACGAACATGGAGGGGAGGTTGGCCGCAGGGGAGATGGTCAGGAGGTTCTGAATGGTCAGCTTCTTTGCGACGTTCGTGGCAGCCGACGTACACGGAAAGTTGCCACCACAACACGGATAACCTTCTCCTTGACAGCGTTCTTGGCAATGTCGATGAAGAGGGCGACAATGTCGTACTTCCTGCATGGGTTAGTTCCTGCTCCAAAGCGCCCACCCACTTGTCGAGACCATCAGCGGCGGCCTGCTCAAACGAGAGCTGCCAGATGCACGAGATGGCGCTGTACTGCTGCTGAGGCTGGGGGTTCTGCTTGAGCCACTTGACAAGGCTGGCGAGTTAGTAGGTAGTCACATAATACGGAACTGGAAACCTACCCAGAGATACACTCGCCCTCCTTCCACACAGCGGTGCGGAACTGCTTCTTGCCGAGGACAGCGTTCAGGACCTGGGCCGCGACATCGCGGGGCTGCACGCGGGACCCGTTGAGGATCGACGAGACAGAGGAGAGGAAAGTGTTGACGAGCTCGGGAGGGAAGTCCTTGTCGTCGGTGCTGCGGGGTCAGTGTCGTCCGCCTACACTCCACCTCGACACCCACGCGATAAGCAGAGCAAGTATTCTCAAGCTCTCGAGATGCACAAACTCCTCGTCAGTGTCCATGGTCAGGCACTTGACAATCGGCTGGTACGGGTCCTGCGCGTCCGTCTTGCTCAGGTCGTGGAAGTAGGCAATCGTGCTCTGGTCGGCGAGCATGTTGGAGATGGACACGAGCACGGCCTGGACCGTGTCGACACGCTGAAGCTTGCGCAGAAGGTCGATGTAGAGCTTGGCATACTGGGGGCCCTGCTTCTCGAAGACCTGGCCGCGCTGGTTGATAGGCTTGGAACGTGGTCAGTACGGTTGTGGCTGGGAGTGCGCGGGCAGGCGTAAGCCCCGCCGTGAACCACTCACGAGCTTCTCGAGCGAGCGGAGAAGAGTGCACTCCTCCTGCGAGAGGAGCTTGGCGCGCTGGTAGCCCTATGACGGTAAGCACGGCCCTTGCGGCACTGCAGCGGTACTCACCTCCCAGGGGATCTGCTTGGCCGCGAGCTTTGAGAGCTGGTCGTCCAGGTAGGGCGAGAAGAAGGGCGGGGGGATTGCTGCTACGACTGCCATGGTGTCTCGGTCGTTGCGATGAAGCGGCGTGCGAGGAGTAGTGACCGCTGGGCAATGCACAGAGATGCGATGGAAGGTGACGCTCGTCGATGATCACGGCGGCGGGCGGCTGCAGCCAGCGAGCGGCACGGGGTGCTGTGACTGGGCGATGACGGTGAGCCAAATGGGGGGGAGCCAACAAGCAGTGGCACCTGCCATGTTTCAACTCGGTCGCCACCCACAACCTACAAAACATTGCCATCTCGACATCGACCCAACACCTCTCCCCATCACCTCAAAAACACGGGCAGACACCATGAGCACGCCCGTGTCGCTCACCATCCGCCCGCCGGGCGCCTCCTCCTCCTCCAGGCCGCGGCAGGGCAACTGGAACGCGCCGAGCCAGCGCATGTTCCACGACGACGACCGCGAGGACGACGACGACGAGCACTCGTTCGGCCGCCCCAAGCCGAAAAAGCAGAAGGAGGACGAGCGGATTGAGGGGTTCGGCAACGGTCGCGCGATTGGGACGCGCCGCTCGCCCCCACCGCTCGTCATCGCGCCACAGCCCAACAAGGACTGGCGCGAGGTGACGCGCCGCGCCGTGCCGACCTACCTCACCGAGGGCGGGAAAGACGAGGCCGACGGCACTCCCGAACGTATCGGCGATGAGCCCCAGCGCTCCGGTCTGCGCTTCGTCAAGAAGGAGGAGAAGGAAGCGGCCGCCCCTCCACCACCGGCACCAGCCACGAACGGCGCCGAACCCGAGGACGTCAAGCCCGACATCAAGCCCGACGTCGAGGCGCTCTCGCTCGACGAGCAGGCACTGCGTGCCGTACTCGCCGGCAACGTAGAGCCCGAAACCGATACGCACAAGGACCTGGTGATTGCGTCGGCGACCGATGCGCGCAACTTTCCCACCGAGGCGGACGCGCTCGCGCGCGACCTCGGCGCACTGCCCGAAGAGTCGAGCCTGGACGACTACGCCGCTATCCCCGTCGAGGCGTTTGGCGCGGCCATCCTCCGTGGGATGGGGTACGACCCGAAGAAGGACACGCCGCTGCACGTGCCCAAGCCGCGGCCGGCGCTGCTGGGTCTCGGCGCGACGGCGCTGACGTCCGAGGTCCCGCCGTCGAGCCGCAAGAAGGACGGCAACAAGAAGCGCCGCGAGGCGTTCGCGACGCGCGGCGGCCGCGGGTTCAACGCGAGCAACCTGCTCGTCAAGCGCGGCGACGAGTCGGGCAGCGTTACGCCTGCTGGCTCGTCGCGCGGGGACGACAGCGACGGCGGGCGCAGGCGACGCCGCGACGACGATGACGACAACTACGATAGCGGGCGGGATTCCAAGCGCCGTGACGCGAGGGACGACGGGAGGGATGACAGGAGGGACGACAGGAGAGACGATAGGAGGAGAGATTACGAGACGGACGAGGAGCGCGCGCGGCGCAAGGCCCGCGAGGCCCGCGAGGCGGAGCGGCACAGGGATCGTGGCGGCGACCGCGACCGTTATCGTGATCGCAACGGCGGGTCGGATCGCCGAGACCGCGAGCGGGACCGTCGCGACGACCGCGACCGCCGAGAAGACTCGCGCGACTATCGCGACAGGCGCGACGACCGCCGTGACGACCGCCGCGACGACCGACGCGACGATCGCAGAGACGACCGCGACCGCCGCGACAGAGATAGAGACTACGACAGGGACAGAAGGAGCCGATCGGACAGGTAGACAGAGAGCAGCTGTAGTAGCACAAAGTAGACACCACCACCCCACACATAGGCATGAATCAGAGCTCACTGTGCATATGATACCCTCACTATTGCTTTACTAAACCACTCGATGTCACATGCAAACTACACTAGACGCCTAGTCGGACTTCCAGATACGCGCCAGACTCTGCTCGTCCATGACAAGAGGAACCACATCCGACGCGTCCTGCTCCATCATCCACTGCTCCTGGTCCTTGATGTACGTCATGCGCTGCTGACCACGCAGGCTGATGTCGCCGCCGATAAAGATGACCATCTGGCCCGAGCCATCGGGGCGCACGGGCAGGAGGTACTCTGCCGGGATCTCAATAGTCTCGGACGGATTGGAGATGAGGCGACAGATGACGTTCTCGGCTGTTGTCGACTCGATGCCCAGGATCTGGCCCTCAAGCTCGCCTCGTCGGAAGTGCAGCGGGTTGCGAGAGCCAATCTTCTGAGACTTTCCAACCTTGACGAGAACGTTGCGGAAGTCGAGAGCCCAGTCCCAAGCAACGCCGGTTGCAGTAGGAGCACTTGGAGCAGCTCCTCCGAATGGCGTGGGTGCGCCGAACGGTGTTGGTGCTCCAAACGGAAGGCCACCAGGTGTTGGAGCCGACAGTCCCGCACCCGGAGTTGGTGCAGACAGGCCGGCGCCCGGAGTCGGTGCCGAGAGGCCAGCTCCAGGCGTGGGTGCAGAGTAAGGAGTCGGCGCGCTGAAACCTCCAGGCGGGGCCGGAGTAGGCGCACTCAATGCCGCACCAGGAGTAGGGGCACTATACGGGTTGGAAGGCCCACTGCCGTATGGTGTCGGTGCAGACATGGGGCCCTAGGTCATGTCAGCGTCCCTTCTGCGCAAGCCAACTACCACACTCACCCTTGATGTTCCGGGGTCGTTGTACCCGGCACCAGGCGTAGGCGCACTGTACGCGTTTGGTGTCTTGCCGCCGAATCCGGCACCACCCCAACCCGGCGTCCTTCCACCGTCACCACCGTACGACGGGGCAGGCGTCCGTCCTCCACCAGTACCAGCCCAACCAGGCGTCTTGCCGCCACCACCGGCCCAGCCTGGCGTCTTGCCGCCACTGCCCGCCCATCCAGGTCCAGGCGTCTTTCCACCGGCACCCCAGCCACCCGGCGTCTTGCCGCCCGACGCGTACGGGTTCGGCGTCTTGCCAAAGCCACCAGAGCCGTATGGGTTGGGAGTCTGACCGAAGCGACCGGGTGTAGCGCCGCCGTTTGGAGGAGGCATGCCGCCATACGGGTTGGCGTCGTAGCCACCACCAGGCGGACCCCTGTTGTAACCGCCGCCGCCGTTATAGCCACCACCACCACCACCACCACCACCACCGACCTCCAGAGGCGACGTGACACCAGTCTTGGGGTCCTTGCGCTTGAGGAAGGCCGTGGCGACCAGAATCGTCTTGTTGTTGGTGGCGAGCTCCACTCGACACTTCTCGCCGACAACGTCTTTGATGACTCCCACGAGACCCTTGTAGGTCTGCTTTGTGACAACAACGGGCGTGTTGATCAGCCTGCGGTTTCCTCCGAATGCAGGAGGTGGCATGAGGCTGGCACCGCCCTGTGGAAGCTGCGCGTTGAGAGCAGGGTTCATCTTGGTCAGGTCGCTGGTGGCAGACTTTGGCGTGACCGACACGAGCGACGACGCGCGGGCGACAAAGACGCCAGAGTTCTCGGGGTAGTCGCGGTTGTGCAGGAAGACGAACAAAGATCGCGAGATGTTGATGACTTCTCCGCGGCGGTAATCGCCATCGACCTCCTTCATCGCGTCGCCAACCTTCATGTCGTTGCCTGCTGAGTCGGTGGCCACCGCGTACCGTGCGTTATCACGACGAAGCGACACCTCGTTTGAGCTGACCAGGCGCGAGATTCCGTTTTGGTCCACGACACGCAACGATCTGCCCTCAATCTTGACGATAACTGCGGCGGTCGTCGAGTCGAGCATGACGAGGTCGCGCAGGTCAAACAGACCTGTAGGCTCCGAGCCGCCGGCAATGTCTGCGGCCTTGCGGATGTCCTTGGAGAAGGCCTTGAGCTCCTGCTCGCCCTGGTCGGACATGAGGGTGACAACGTCACCCTTGACCTCGACAACCATACCCGACACATCGGCATTCTTGCCAGAAGTGATCTTGACGTGATCTCCGACATCGAACTTTTTACGCACACTGCGGGAGGGGACCTCGACAATCTGGCCGTGGATTTCGCCGCCAATAGCCTTGATGGAGATGGTGTCGGCAGCAATGGTCTCGACAGAACCAAGCAGGCCTGCCAACTCGCCCTCGAAGACTTCAACCTTGTCGCCGGGGGTAACGAATGAAGAAGTCAAGTTGCGGTTGGCCTCGGCAATTGCAGTCAAGTCGAGCTTGCTCGTGTTGCCGTCCTCGAATTGCGCAACCTCTGCGAGGGACGGGTTGACCTCTTCGGTTGTGAGCAAGTTTAACTTGATGTCTTTGAGGCAGTAGCCGTTTTTGTATTCGTCGCCGTCAAAGATGGTGGCGCCTCCCGCTGAACCGCGCACCTGGCTGCCGTAGATCTTGCGCACTTCGTCAAAGTTGAAGAGGCGCTGAGGTGGCCGGAAGCTGCCTCCTAGGCCACCCTTGCCGTTGGTGATACGCTCCTGCTTCTTCTCGCGAGGCGTCAAGTCGATGCGTGGAACAAACTTGACACCGACGACACCACTCGTCAACTGGTCCGTGTCGATGACCTGGGCCAAATCGCCAGTATACCTGCCACGCTTGAGACGAACCCACATGCCCGGCACGAGGTTGATCTCCTTCTTCTTGATGCGGAGAAGCGGGGCCATCTCCTCGATAGGGACGAGCTGCACGCCGCGTGACATGTAGACGCCGACGATGCCTTCCACGGCGGCGGTAACAGCGGCAGCCTGCCTGGCTTCGAGGTAGAGTATGCCTGGGAGCGAGTCGCGATAGAAGACTGAGAGGACATCATGCGGGTTGGCACTAAACGCATTCGCGAAAACCTTGCGGAAGATGGATGCGGTAATCGAGCGTTCGCGGCCAGCCTGGTGGGGTCAGCCCAATACCCTCTGCGCGTGCTCACCTTGATGCGAATCTGCCACAGGCTCGGGTCATCGACACCAGGCATGAGCAGACGCTGGGGGATCTGGTCGCTTTCGGCATTGTACTTTGCCTGGCGGCCGTGCGCGTGTCGCTCCTTGATGCCCTTGAGAATCTCATCGATGTCGGGCTCCTGCTCCCGACGGATGGAGCGGTCGAGACGGCGGTGGTGTCCCTCGTCGGCGATGCCGTCGTCACCCGCCTCCTCGATGAACTCCCTCACTGTTTCCCGTTAGCCAAAGCAGCAAACGCCTCATCAAAGTCCTCACCATCCTCGTAGTTGTCATCCTCGTCCTCTTCTTCCTCGTCATCATCGACAACGGCTTCGACATCGAGGAAACGGTTCGTCTTTTTACGGCGGTGCTGCTTATGACGCTGCATGTGTGAGCTTGGAGTCGTGGACACGGGGCGCGTGGTAGTCACCTTGTTCTTGTGCTGATCTGACCGAATGTTAGCATCTGCGAGGCGCTTGTTGCAGTGGCTGCTCACCGCCGTCCTCATCCTCGTCATCCTCGTCCTCTTCGTCATCCTCTTCCTGCTCGTCGTCGTCGTCGCCCTCTTCGCCCTCGTCACCCTCCTCTCCACCGCCACCGCGCTGAGGCTGCTCCTGCTCGTCCTGGGCCCGGGTGTCAATAGTGTTCCCCCGACACTCGGCTCGTCGCCACTCACCTCTTCCTCTGTTGGCGATAACAGTGAAAAAGTTGACGTCAGCATACGTTTCCCATCCCTGCCAGCGATCTCGTCTCACCGTCCGGGTCAGCAACCCTAGGCTGTATTGTTGTGAGCTGCGATCCAACCCCAGCGCCATCACGCGTTTCACTCACCCTCTTCCTTGCGCGAACGGGAGAAGAGCGCTCCTCATCCAAGTCCGCCGAGGATGACCGCTCGTCGTCCGACATGGCTGCGAGTCGTTGGACGTGGGGGTGAGCTTGATGGTGAAGTGTGCAAGGTGAAAGGTATTGATTGTCTGGTCAGGTGGAATTCGTCGAGTGCTGGACTGGCAGTCGACGACTTCGGCACCTCCACACGCGGGCCTAAAGGGAGACTCACGGGCCTAATTTCTGCGGGCCTATTTTTATGCAACCGTATTCGAAGTGGCAGTGATGGCAGTGATGGTTGTGCTGGTATTGGGTCCAACAGCGTGCGCATGCATACCGTTTTGCACTCCTAGCTCCAAGAATTCTGAAGTATTGGGTCGGTTGACAAACAAATCATTCCCACGGTGGATGCCATCGTTGACACTGGGTCAAACAGACGTTGACAGAGACGCTGTCCACAATCGAAAGTGTACAGCCATCATGGCCTCCATACCTGGAAGTAACCAGGTGTCATGATTTGCGACCATCGAGCAAGCTCAACCACGAGCCGATCGCCGTCAAATCTTCTGTGGACTTCGTACACACGGTTCAGGGAGCCGATCTGCTGGACCTTTGGCATGTAGAGTGCCAGTCCGGCCAGGTCTGTGCGAGTTGGACCGGCGCTCTCTGGCGCGTTGGCGTGGAGGATGCGGAGTGGCGCAGAGGCGAGAGCTGCCGTATGCTGGAGCACACGGCGGGAAGCGATAGATATGTAAAGCTCCTCGAGCGCGGGGGACACATCGAGGATGGCCGACAGTGTGTCGCTATCAATGACGAGGTTGAGCAGCGCGAGTCTTGTCAGGCGGTGAAAGTCGATCTGGCTTGTGAGGGCCTCGAAGGCAGGTATTGGGAGAAGCCGGTTGCGCTGTGCGGTGTGGGCGCCGTTCGTGGACAGAGTGAGCTCCAGAGCCGTTAATGTGTCTGTTCGTCGAAGTAAGGGCATGTCACCTGGCTCTAGCACCTCACGTCCGTTGGGGGCCGGGAAGGACAGCGAGAATGTCTTGAGAGATGACAGCTCTGGTGCTCCCGAGAGGTCTATCAAGTCCTCCCAACGTCAGCTTGCTACCAACACGCAGTACGTACCGAATGGGGCGGCGCGTCCAAGATGAGCTCTTCGATGCCGTCGGCCTCCCGCAGGACATCGTACACGCCCGTGCGTGTTATCCGCGTGCAGCCTATCAGCTGGAGGCGCTTCAGAGAGGAGAGGTACGGCGCCAGCGCGCGGAGCATGTCGTCGTTGATGAGGTTGAAGCTCTGGTGGGTTAGCGAGCAACGAGTAACAAACCCACCTTGCATATCAGCGCGAGCCCCTCGAGCCCGCCGATGGGCCGCTCGCACAGGAGCGTGATCACGTCTGAGAGGGCGATCCTGAACGCCACATCGGGCATGTACACGCGCAGGTCGCGTAGCTGGTCCATGGTGGCGAGGAGGGCCGGTTCGAAGAGGCGGGTGGCGTGGCCCGAGAGCTCGACGTGGTGGAGCTTGGGCAGGCGGGTGACGATGTCGAAGAGCTCGGCGAACATGGAGCGGTCTCGCTGCGGGGTCAGCTGGAGTTCAAGGAGTGGGAGGAAGCTGACCGTCCAGACAAGCCGCTCGAGGTTGTTCATCTGGCGGAAGGCCTGGAGGACCATGTCCTCGAGCGCGTTCCGCTCGTCGCCCGTAATGTCGAGGGGGAAGAAACGGACGTCTGGGGGCCGGTCAGCGACGTCAGGCCCACACCGTACCCAGGCTCCGAACGGCGGCACAGAGCTCGGCGTTGGCGGCCAGCGTCTCGAAGACGCGGAGGAACTGGCGTTAGCGAGCCTCAGCCCGGCACGAACACACCTTTTCCTTTGGCGCGGGATCCCCTAGCCGTCAGCGCACCCCCACACACACACACCACTCACATGGCCGCACCCAGATGTCGCGGTACAGCGCCCTGCGCGCGATGCCCGCCCAGTCGCGGCACACGCGCGCCGCGGTCGCCAGCTCGCCCGGGCGGCTAATGTGCTCGAGCACGAGGGGCAGCAGGTCGGCGTAAGCGAAGAGCGCGCCGAGCGGCGAGCTGGCCCCCGGGTCGGCCAGGGGCGCGGGTAGGGCAAGCGTCACCGCCGTCGGCGGGGGGGACGGGGTGCGCACCGGCTTGCTCGGGGCGCCCGCCTTCCAGCCCTGCGCGCGCTCGAAGATCCGGTCGAGGCCGAGCGGGCGCGGCGGGCGGTCGACGCGGATGCCGCCGAGGTCGTGCAGCGCTTCGTCCATGGCGCTGGGTGCGATGGGGAGCGATGGCGAGAGTGACCGTATGTCATCTGGCGTGGGCCGGTTCAGGTGGAGGCGCTGGTGGAGGCCGCCGTGCCTGAACCACGCGACTTTGCCCCCGCGACAAAGTCCCTCCTCGACTTTCCGGACACCTACAGCCCATCGACATCGGCATCGACAAGACCTAAAACCCACACCCACACCATGCTCGGCGGCCCGCTCATCCCCCGCGCGCGCGCGCTCGCGCAGACGTCCATCGGCGCCGACCTGCGGCAGCAGCTCTTCGCCGGGCCCTCTGGTGCGTCGCGTTTCCCCCCCCCCCTCCCTCGTGAGCTGACACCCGTCCGCAGGCCTGCAGACACAGATCCGTACGGCTACGAAGCGCGGCGGAGGCTCGTCCAAGAACGGACGTGACTCGGCCGGCAAGCGCCTCGGCCTCAAGAAGTACTCTGGTGCGTTTGGCCCGCCGCGCCGCCCGCGCTTCGCTCGCTCGCGCGCCCGCTGACCCCCGCCAGAACAGTACGTCGTCCCCGGGCAGATCATCGTGCGCCAGCGCGGGTCCGAGATCCACGCCGGCCAGCACGTCGGCACCGGAAACGACTACACCCTCTACGCTCTCGAACCCGGATACGTCAAGTTCTACACCAGCGCCCTGCCGTACCCCCACCGCGCGGCCGACCCCGTCGCCCAGGCCGCTGTCGACGCCGCCCGCCCCGCCGTCAACAAGCCCCGCGGCGTCCGCACCTTCATCGGCATTGTGAGGGAAAAGTCGGACACGCTCCCCCGCGACGAGCGCGCACAGGGCCGCGAGCGCCGTTTCTGGGGCTGGCCCAAGGACGGCGCAGAGGCCTCGCCATAGCCACCCCCATCCACAGTCATCAAATCATAAGATGCATCTATTCCCCAGCCAGCCCTAAACAGTCCGTACCGCTGCCAACGCAGCATGTAGCCAAACATGGGTCCTGTAGACAGACAGGTGCTGTGGTGCGCAAGCCATAGCAGCGTGCTCACTGCTGGGTCGTGTGAGCGGCGCTTCTCTCGTGCACCCCCACCCAGTGCCACTTACCATATCGTCCGCACTAGAAGCTACGATCATGCTTCATCTGAATCGTCTCCGACGACGATGACCGGTCTGGCATCTTCTCCCAGATCGGGTCCACGTCGGGCCCGTCGAGGTCACCAGCGCCGTCCCAACCCCAGCACCAGACATACTCTGGGCCAGTGGTAAACTTGACCTCCTCGTACTCCTCTTCCGAGAATAAGCGGTCGTGAGGGCCGAACCAGCTGCGGTCCTGCGGGTCCGAGTGCGGGTCGTCGGGCGCGCCACCGATGCGCTTGTAGCCACGGATGGCCGTCAGGTTGCGGCGCTCGGGGTGGATAATGTCGTACACCTTCTTGTCGTACGCGAGCTTGACGCGGGGGACCATGATGATACGCCCGTAGCCATTCGCCCAGTAGTCGTTGCAGATCAACGAACACTCCGAGGCCGAGCACTCGCCATTCTGCAGCGTAGCCATGCGGAACTTGACAGGGGGCGCAGCGTAGAACGGCTCGGGGTCGAGAATGGCCACACCGTTCCAGCACGACTGGACCTGGACGGGCAGGTGGCGCTGGAAGCGGTGGTTAGACTCGATGTGGTGGAAGACCTGCTCGAACGGCGCGTTCTCAAGAGCCGTGCCGTTGAGGTCACGGGCGACCCAGTTGTCGTAGAAGACGGGCGCACCAATCTCGTCGTGGTACATGTAGTCGGCCGCGCAGGTGATGCCAGCGTTCTGGCGACGGCTCTGCCAGATGAGCTCGAGGAGGTCGTCGACGCAGGGCAGGATATCGTTCATGAACACGATCGAGTCGAACACCTCGCCGTTGTTGTCGCGCAGCTCGTGCAGAGGCTGCATGGCCTCGTTACGGACCTCGGCGAGGTACTCGATACGGTGGTTGAACGCACCGCGGATACGCATCGACGAGCGAATGACAACGCGGAGGCCGACACTGCGCGAGAGCGCGTCAAAGATGCGAAGGAGCGCCTTGGTCTGGTCCTTGGAGCCGTTCTCGTAGATGGACACATAGACGTTGTGGAAGCCGAGGATCGCAGCCGTCCTGAAGAGTGTCGAGAAGATGTCGGGAATGACATCGAACGAGTTGTACAGGTTGATGGCGAAGAAGTACTTGTGCTGCTGCGCCTGGAGGTCGCGGCGCACCGTGTCGCGGCGGCTAAGCTGCTTGTGGCGCTCGGGCAGGACAGTGAGCTGGTCCTTGCCGGCCATGCCCATCAAGCGCCCGAGCCAGCCGTGGGCGTGCCACGACTTCTTGTGGCCAACGAGCGGCGAGTACCGGTCCTTGGCCTGCTCTACGTAGAGCTCCTGCAGATCGCGCGTGCAGTCCTTTGTGTGGTGGGGCGAGAGTGTTCCGATAAGCTCGAGAATGCGCAATCGCTGCTTTAAGGACGGGAGCTGGATCTGGCTGCGGCCGAGGCGGTTTGCCGTCGGACGAACGCGCCCAGTCGACGAGCCATGCCACTCTGGGGTGGGCTGCAGGCGGGTCAGCGCAAGCTCCAACTACACCGGCCGCTGCCTCGTCCACGTTTACTCACGTCGCTTCTCCTCAAGAGCTGAAAGGACAGAAAGTTAGGGGTGGGCGGACAAGCGATCGAGAGGGCACGGTCGAATCGAAAGAAATCACGGTCCTCGCGTCAGTGTCCAAGCCACGTTGGAGCAAGCGCACAGATGATCTCTGTGCGCTGGCAACATATCAACTCACCGAGGCCACCAGCAAACCGACAATGATACCAATGAGAAGTGAGCCTGCCGAGGGAGCCCTTCTCCAGATTGGGTGCGACGTGAGGGGCCTCATTATCGGCTCTTGCTACGAGAGCTGCTGGTGAGCTGGCGAGCGAGCAGGGGGAGGTTTAACGGGGTCGCGTGTTGCTCCGACGTGGACAGAGAAGGGGTGTCGAGCGTGACTATGCTTTTGTGTTGAAAGGTTGAGATGTGTGATGATTGCTAGAGTGACAGGAGTTGGAGGCGTCTGTAGAGTATCTTTGGGCGTCCGTGTCGTGTCTGCCTGGCCAGCCCAGCCCTGCCGCTGCCTGCCTGCCTGCGTGCATGCCTGTCGAGCACTTTGCACCTGGACTGATCGTTGAATTCCATTCACGCTGGCTGCAGCGGAATCAAATCCGGCTCCTGGCCTGCTGGAAAACGCGCTAAGGGACGGGACGCGGGGAGGTTCAAGACGGCGGCGTGCCTGCCTCCAACCTGGCGTCGATTAAGGTTTACGTACAGGCTGCTCAAAAGTCATGACGAAAGTCTGGACACTGCCTCGCGCGACGAATACACGATGAGGACAGTAAAATACATGGCCTGCCAACAGGCGCTTGTATAGAGAGAGAGACACACACACACAACCTATTATACCCACAGATCGGGAAACGCCTAAGCCCAGTGCTTGTCTACTCCTTCATCTCCTCGGGGTCACCAATGCCATTGGCACTGCACGGCGGTTAGCAACCACATCAAGGCAGCCTGAACCGCGACTCACTTGATGGCGAAGATGCCTTCTGCTTCTGGAAGACACGGGCTGTCGACAATCTTGCACACACGAGACGAACCACGTCCCTTGCGCAAGGACAGACGCGTGGTCGAGGCATGGGCCCTGTGCTGCGTCAGCCTCAACTCGGGTAAAGTGGTTGAGTGTCACGAACATGATGTTGCCGCCACTGTGGATTGTCAGCGCTTGAAAGCTACACGAACCAAACGGCACTTACATTGGCTTCTTGGCATCCGCTGACGCAAACTGGCCGCCGTCCACCTGGGCGACCACTTGGTTGGTGACAACGACGGCGACGCCGAACTGGGCGGGTCAGCGAGAGCAGCTGATTCTGGCCACCCACCTCGTCAGCAAGGCGCATCAGAGTGCGCAGGAATTTTGCGAGGTGCATCTGACGGGCCGAGAGCTCTCCGCGTCCAGAGAAGTCGGTACGGTAGAGCGACGTGCATGAATCGACAATGAGCAGCGAGAACCTGAGGGTCAGCCTTCGTTATCAGACGGCAACCTTACCTAGATTCGGCCATCATAGCGCTGGCTTGCACCAGGAGCTGCATCTGGTGGTCGGCGTTGTATGCACGGGCATAGGCAATGTTGTCCAGCACTTCCTCTCCGTTCAGGCCGTATCGTTCAGCGACCGCGAGCATGCGCACAGGACGGAAAGTGCCCTCGGTGTCGATGTACAAACACTTGCCCTCGCCCCCGCCCATGGAGACAGGGAGCTTCAAGTCAGCACAGCGATCGGAAGATGGTCCTTACCTGGCAGGTCACGGCGAGCGTGTGACATATTTGTGACTTGCCCGTACGGTACTCGCCTGGTGTTGTCAGCTTCGTGCCGCGCCCGTGCGCCGCAGCTAAGCCACATACCAAACAACTCGGTAATAGCTCCAGTCTCGATGCCACCTGGGGTAGTAATGTCAGCGATACACCACAGCGGCTTGGTGTAACATACCGCCGAGAATCGTGTCCAGGCCCACCGAGCCTGTCGAAATGTGAACGAGCTCGGACCGCCGCGCGTGGATTTCGGTTGCCGTCGTGAATCCCATGGGAACAAGTTTGCACGCTTCGCAAGGGTCAGCGCGGCGCCACTCGACGCGGGATTGTGCACGTACCCTCGGCCAGAATCTTGTCAGCCTTGGCCTCGCTGATGCCCTTGATAGTGCAGAGTTGCTTCTTGGGCGTGAACGCGACGGCCTCGACAGTGTGGAGGCCAGCATCGGCGAGCTTCTGGGTGTCTTGGACGGAGATGCCATATTCCTAGAGCCCAAGTTAGCGAGCGGCGGGGGTGCAAGACTTGTCTGGGGAGGAGGGAAGACACGCACGGCAAGCTTTGCGACGAGGATTGGGGCGAGGATCTCAAAGTCCTCCTCCTCGCCGTTGTCGCCCTGAAAAGGATCGTGCTCGGGGTCCTGCATTGTGCTGTGGGTGTGGTGGGTGTTGGGTGGGTGGGTAAATGGAGCAAGTGAGAAGCTGTGACAATGAGCAAAGTGCGGTGAAGAGAGGAGGAAGAAGGGGAAGGTTGCTGCTTTGTTGTTTTCATTTGGGCAGTGACGCGAACATCAGTCGCGTCTGGCTCAACACACGTCAACCGCGGATGACTGAGCGGATCACGTGACTCGACCACCGTCGACCACCGCATTTGATTCCCGGGGCTTGTAATTTGACTTTGGATCGATGGAAATCTCGTTACCACAAGGGAAACTGTAATCGGGCTTCTTAATCGGACACTGAGCGGCTGTGAACGACATAGTCCCCACCACATGACCTGTCGCCGGCACCTACGACGGCGTCGGCCAGGAACGTTCTGCACAGTGTCGTCACTTGCGAGCAAGGCAAGCGGGGAGTGGGTAGGCATGGGCCAACGCAATTCACCGCTCGCCTAAGTCATGTGTGACAACGTGAAATCCCAGCCAGCGAGTTGGGGGGGCTTGAAGGGTGCCGCCTAAGAAAGAGGGTGTGTGTGTGGCTCGCCAAGTGTGCGAGGGGGTCAGTGATGGTGAGGGTTCAAGGGGCTATGGCTGGCTGGCTGGCTGGCTGGGCAAAAGCCACGTTCTGAACCTGCAGGAGGTCGATGGCCGACAGATGGCCGCCCCTCCTGGATGCGGCCTGACCGGTCCGTGAGAAGGAAGGGGAGATGGATCTTGTCGTGGTGCAATGTTGGAGCTGCATGCGCCGCACCGAGCGAGACAAGCGAGAGGAAAGAGGGTTCCCCCTATTCATCGGATTGCTAGCCACTTTGGTAATATGTGCCAGCGAGCGGCCAGCGAGCAGCCCGAACGAAGGTTGGCACAAATGGCAGGCAGGCAGGCAGGACATTTATCGCTGCCGAGATGATTTAGCGCGTAGCGCCTCGCCCTCCCTAGATGGAGTTCCCTCGACGCCCAACCCCGTCCAGCCCTTGTAACCAGGCAAGCAGCAGTAACAGCAGCAGCAGCAGCAGCAGCAGGCAAGCAACTAGCCAGCTACCCCGCACAAGGTCCACAACTAGGTCGACGTCGTCGTCGTCGTCGTTGTCGTAGTCGACTATGTACACGAGACTGTTGCTCCCCCCGATCTCCTAGAGGGGTTGCTACTGCGGTGGTCACACACACCACACACTCTGTGGTACCTCGCCCACCTATACCTAGCAATGCACCTCATCTCGTCGCACTTCTCTCCCCTGCCTGCTCTTCCTGCTCTTCCGGTTGCGGCATTAGCTCCCAGCCTGCACCCTTTACAAAAGTGGATCGCGGCGCGTCAGTCGGCCTCTGTTTCCCCCTTACAACACCCCCCACGGCCCCCACCCGCCCACCCCACCCCACGCCGCCCGCCGTCATTCGGCCCACAAACCCACCCATCCCCCGGAACGAGAACTTGTTCCAACCCAGCCAAACCAGCCAAACCAGCCCAGCCAGCGACGGCGCCGGCGTCTCACACCCACTCACCGAGCCACCACCCCCCTTGTTCCTCCATCGTCGTCCTTTCACCTCGGTCCTAAACCTTGACAACCAACAGCGACAGCGCGCCGACACGACAAAGCACGCACGCGCACACATTGACACTCCCCCCTCCCAACACCCGATCCTGCAGCACCCGGGCGACATCACATTGCACAATCACCCACCAACCACTTGGCAACGACACATCCTCCATCCCTTGCCGAACTGCCAAAGCGCATCAAAAGTCCGGACAAGAGCCTTTTAGCGCTCACACTGGCCGTCTTGTTCCATTGTTAGCTTGACAACAAGCAGACAAGGCGACACGGCGAGTGCCCCCTACCTCCCCATTGCTTGTCGTCGTCCATCCGTGAGTAGAGCAACGCACCCCACTGCCATCTGCGCCGCAGTGCAGGGAAGAAGTCAGGCTGTCCCACGCCTCGGTTGCATCCAGCCCCCTCTCTTCCTCGGCTTCGGGATCGTTACTGACGTTACAGTCATACAACTTTGTGGCCTCGACTGCTTCGACCTCCCTTCCTCATCATCGTCCACCATGCGTCCAAAGGTTCTGGAGATCGCGTAAGTACCACTCCTTGGGCTGGCCAAAGCTTGGCGCTGTCACCACTGCCTTTACGACGCGTGCTGGACGTCCCATTTCATCACCACTTTGCTGACATGCTGCTCAGCTGGCACGAGACACAAGCCATCTACTCGTGCGACTTCCAACCGCTGCCCGTTGGACAGCTCAAGAGGCTGCTGCCCACCCCAACAGATGAAGAGGACAAGGCTCATGACAAAGGCCCGGTCATTGCCGGCGGTCGCTCGTACCGTCTAGCCACATGCGGTGGTGACTTCAAAGTCCGCGTGAGTGCCATCAGACAGACGCTGCAGCGACGAGACCTGACTGACGATCATAGCTCTGGATGGTCTATCCCAACATTCCCTCAGTCTCGGCCTCTACGCACGCGGCGGTTACGCGCAAAGAAGTTACGCCTCACCCACCACGCGTCGAGTATCTGGCCACGCTTCACAAGCACTCTGCCGCAGTCAACGTCGTCCGCTTTTCTCCCAACGGCCAGTTGCTAGCATCCGCCGGCGATGGTAAGTTTGGTGACCCTAGAGGCACCATTTACGTGGTTTGTCTCGGTGTTCACACGTTACACAGATGGAAACGTCATCCTTTGGGTGCTGTCGGACAGGCCGATCTCCAACTTTGGGGAAGCGGCCGAGGACGCTCCAGACAAGGAACATTGGCGGCCACAGAAGATGCTCCAGTGAGTGGGCTGCTGATGTTGGCGAACGCGGCTGACGTTCCCAGGGTGACCAACAAGCACGTCTATGACCTCGCGTGGTCACCAGACAGCGAGTTCTTCATTGCGGGATCAACAGATAACACGGCCACGATCTGGAAGGCGTCGAGCGGTGAGTGCAGACTGGGCGAGCTGCGCTAAACTTTACAGGCGAGTGTATTTTTGCTCTGCGAGAGCACTTGCATAACGTCCAGGGAGTCGCCTGGGACCCCCTAAACGAGTACATTGCCACACAAAGCAGTGATCGGTGGGTGTTGTGGAGCCTTGCTATTGTTCCTGTGAAGCTGACAGGTCCAGTGCTGTCCACGTCAACACGTTCGCGTTCCGCAACGGTGTACCCGATGTGCACCCTGTGTCTCGTGCTACACGGATGGAGATTCGTCACTCTCGAACACCGTCCATCCCATCAGGTCCCCGACCTGGGTTTGCCCGTCGGGGCTCAACTGCGTCGGAAGCCGGCTCTGTCATTACGACGGCTTCGGAGGTGACGGACCATCCGATCATTCCCGGAGGCTCGGCATCGGCCATCCAACCACCCGCAACACCGTCGAGTACGTCGGTGCCGTCAACACCCGTTCCAAGTGCCATGAACCCACCTCCACCAGGCTCTGCCAAGCCCAGCTCACGGCGGTCATCCTTCTCATCGCAGCACCCAGGGTCCCCCGCCCTGAGTGTGGCTGCCATGGGGTCCAATCGAGGGCGCTCGCCTTCGCCTATCCCTCCTCTCCCTGCCATGCGCGCTGTGGCGCCGACGACTGCCATCATGCAGCGTCTGTACGGAGAGGAGTCGATGACGCGCTTCTTCCGCCGACTCACATTCTCCCCCGACGGCAGCCTGCTCCTCACGCCTGCGGGCCAGATTGAGGACCAGGTGTACAAGGGGTCGCCTTTGATGTCGCAGCGAAGTTTATCGACAGAAGGCTTTGACGGGCCTCCTTCGGTCGGTGGTGACACTCCGTCGGGTGCCCCGCCAACTCGTGCACGCCCTCTGAATGTCGACGCTGGCAAGCCAACAGTATACATTTACTCTCGCGGCAACCTTGCACGGGCACCGATTGCGCACCTGCCAGGGCACAAGACTGCCAGCGTGGCCATTCGCTTCTCCCCCATCTTCTACGACCTGCGCACAGCCGCCACAGGGCCTGCTGTGCCAGCCGAGCCGAAACAGATCACGCTGGATGTCACCAACCCCAGCCCGGTTCACGTGTCACTGTCGATGCCGCCTCCACCACCTCCGCAGAAGGAGGGTGAGAGCAAGGACACGCCAAAGCCGCTGGGCAGCGTTTTCGCCCTGCCGTACCGCCTCTTCTACGCGGTTGCGTGCCAGGACGCGGTCTTGTTGTACGACACACAACAGGCTGGCCCCGTTGCAATCTTCCGCGGCCTGCACTACGCCGGATTCACCGACATTGCCTGGTGAGTTGTGTGGTGCGGAGTTTTGCTGACGTGACAGGTCGCCAGATGGACAGGTCATGATGCTGTCTAGTGCCGACGGGTACTGCTCAATTGTCGTGTTTGACTTTGGGGAGCTCGGCACTGTGCACGCGACACAGCAGCACCACCGACAGCTGGCTGCGATTGCTCACTCGCACGGCGGCAACCACGGTGTGAGCTCGGCTGCGGCGACGCCCATGCCTCTTTCACCATCAGTGCCGACGATGCGCGCGAGCCCTGCGCCACCTCGCAGCGAGCGCGAGTCGTCGGTGGCATCAAGCGCGGCGTACCCGGGTGCTGTCGCGCCGCCGCTGTTCGCGGCGGGGTCGTCGTCCTCTGTGCCTATCAACCGGCCACCAAGTAGCTCTGCGAGCTCTGTGGACGTGCCGCTGCCGACGCCGAGCGATGACTTTGACCATTTGGGGTCGAGCCTGCGCACGCCCGAGTCGTCGAGCGGCGTTGTGGGTCTTGGGCTGGGCGAGGAGGTCACGAAGCGCGAGCGGGGCAGCGAGAAGGGCACGGTGGGGGCAGTGCCACCGGCCAAGAAGAAGCGCAGGGTGGCGTTAACGCACCTGGGGGACGAGGCGGCGTAGAGCGTCGCGGCGCACCACGGCGCAACCACGGCGCACCCACAGCGCGACCACATTACAGCATCCACCACGACGGGGCGCACATACGTAGGGTGCCGCCGGTTCATGTCCATGCAGTTATTCGAGAGCGGGGGGGGCAGTGGGGGCAGTGGGTGCGACAGTGTGGTTCATAACAACGGTGGCGCTGGGCGCGTGGTATACAGTGAGGTGAATAGGTGTACAGGGGGGCGGGGCGGGCTGAGGGGACGACAGCCGGCTACAGCTCAAAGGTAAAGTCGTCGCCGGCGAACGGGTCGTGGGGCGGGGGCATGTCGAACGACGGGGCGGGGGCGGGGGCCGTGGCCTCGGGAAAGACGGCGGCGTACATGGCTGCGGCCTTGCGGCTGGCCGGAGGCGAGGGGGGCGCGTACGGCCGGTCTAGCGTCAGCGCAGCCACGACACACGACGCACCAACAGCGCCAGCAACAGCGCCGACCTCGTCGTCGTCCATCATGACGGAGATGGAGCGGACGGGCGCGCGCGGCGTCGCGCCCGCCGGCTTGCGCGCGCTGCTCTCGGGGATGCGCTTGAGCGTGAAGCCTGCGGCCGAGGCGCTGGGGTGCGCACGCGCGTACCCCGTCGTCTGGTGCAGCGGCGTGCGGGGCGTCGCGAGGGGCTTGGGCTTGAGTCCCGAGGCGGGGCCCGAGGAGAGCGGCCGCTTGCCCGACTTGAGCAGCGACGGCGTCTTGGTGCTCGTCGCGGGCGTGTTGACACTGGCCGCGGCGTTGGCGCCGATCGACGACAGCGCGGGGCGGCGCTTGGCCGTGGATGCCGGCTTGGTCTTGTCGTCGGTCGCCTTGGGCGCGGGCGTCTTGAGCGGGGCTGCGGGTGTCTTGAAGCCCGCCGCGGGTGTCTTGAGTGGCTCGGCGGTGCTGTTCTCGTTGCGCGTGCGGAGCGGCGTCTTGGCCACGGCCGACGCGGGCTTGGGCTTGCCGCCCAGCGTGGGCTTGCGGTCGCGCGGCGTCGCAGTCGCACGCCGCGTCGCCGTCGCCGTCGTGCTGTTCTCGTCTTGCCGCATGGTTGTGGAGTGATGCGATGTGTGCCGGTTGTCTTGTTGCCATGTTGACGCAAAGTCAGGCGCGCGGGAGCAATTGGAGTCAACTTTATTTGTCTCGTGTCATTAGACGACGAGGCAGAGGATACTAATGCTCGTCCTAATCTGCCGGATTTGTTGTCTCAGCAGTGGCGGCCCCTCCACCAACCCATTCCACGGGTCGCCGTCCCGCCTTCTCGTCAGTCGACTGCGAGCGACACGCACGCCGACACGACGACACGACAGCCGCTCGTGCGTGCTTAAAGCGCGCCAGAGCCGCGACGTGTCGTGTCGTGTCCACTTCGCCACCGACACGCACACACCACCACAGCCAGCGCC
Source organism: Vanrija albida (assembly GCF_041260175.1). NCBI lineage: Eukaryota > Fungi > Basidiomycota > Tremellomycetes > Trichosporonales > Trichosporonaceae > Vanrija > Vanrija albida. The sequence continues at coordinate 962,081 of NW_027191420.1, read as the reverse complement.
CCCCCACCCCCATGCGCATCGCCACAGCCCTCATCACATCCATCATGGCCATCGCAGCGACCACGCCCGTCGTCGCGCTCGCCGCAGCCGAGGGGAGCACGGGCCTGCGCGGCGCCGACGGGGCCGACGGAGCGGACGGCGCAGACGGACACGGCAGCCACGGCGGGCAGGGCGGAAAGGGCGGCAAGGGCGGGCTTGGGGGCGAGGCTGGCGGCGGCGGCGGCGGCAGCGGCGGCAGCGGAGGCAAGGGCGGCGCGGGGGGCAAGGGCGGCGGCGGGGGCAAGGGCGGCAAGGGGGGTGCTGGCGGCAAGGGCGGCGCTGGTGGCAAGGGCGGCGCCGGTGGCAGCGCCGCCGAGCTCTAAGCCCACTGTACGCCGCGCTCACTCCAAGCACTCGCAGCCCACCCCCTGTGACACTGTACCACGACACCAGGACAATGCACGAAGCCATGCATACCATACAGACTAATGCTACTCTACTCGTTGTCCTCGTCCATCGCGCCACCAGCCCCCGCCCCCTCACCCCCCTCACCCCCCTCACCCCCCTCCTCATCGCTGTCCTCCTCGTCGTCGCTGTCGTCGCTGTCCATGTCGTACGACAGCCCGCCGCCGGCGCCGCCCTTGGCCGCCTGCTGCGCCTTCCACTGCTCGGCAGCCTGGAAGAACTTGAACGCCGTCGGGTTGGCATCCCGCTCGTCGTCGGGGAACACGAGGTCCCAGTACTCCTCCAGGTTGCCAGACCCGTCCTCGGCCTTGCGCCACCGTTTCCGTGTCTGCGGTTTGAGCTCCGCCACGTGTGCCCGGTCGGCGTCCGAGCCGTGCTCCTCCTCGAACGTGTCCCAGGCCTCGAGCAGCAATGCACGCTGTGTCGTGTCAGCACTCGCTCCCAGCGCCAGCCCACGCCACTTACGTCCTCCTTCTCGCCGCGCGCACGCAAGTCCTTGTAGCCCCGCTCGAAGATCGCGCGGGCCCGCTCCGGGTCGCCCTCCTCGCCCTCGATCTCGTTGCCGTCCTCGTCCTCGCCGCCGCCCAGCGTAGACGCTTCCAAAAGCGCGTACGAGATGTACACCTTGTAGTGCCCGGTGCGCTCCAACAGGCGGTTGTACAGGTGCCTGGCCCGTTCGCGCTCGCCCTCGCCGGCCTCGAAGTCGATGTATGCCTTCCACACAATCTCGGGCATGTCGAGCTCCTGCTGAACGGCGAGCTCGAAGATGGCGCGCACACGCTCCAGGTCCTCGACGGCACCTTCCACCTGCGTCCACTGGATCCAGGCTGATGACAGCGATGGGTCGTACTGCGCACGTTAGCGTCGCCCTCGATCCTCCACTCACTGTCAAGAACTTCTCGTACAGCATCCGCACGCGGTCAAACTCGCGCAACCTCATCTCCAGCTCAATGTACCCAGTGAACAGCTTGGGCTTGGGGCACATGCCGATACTTGCGCCGAGCACCTTGCGCGCCGCGTTGACGTCCAGACGGCGGATTTCAAAGTAGGCGTAGGCAAGCCACAGCTTGGCGAACGTGAACGCCTTGTGCGGCACGAGCTTGACTGCCGCCTTGTAGATGTCTCTTGTCCGGTCGTAGTCTTGTGCGTCGATTTCCTCAAAGGCGGCGTACTGCAGCCACAGGTAGATGTACCGGCGCCAGAACCGCTTCTCCGTTGCTGGAGGGACGTTGGCGACAGCGCGCTCGTACACCTCGCGCACGCGGGTCGGGTCCGCATCCTCGCCGTCCTCCTTCTCGGCACGGTACGCGTCCTCCTCCAGTCGCGCAAGCGAGAACCACGCATCGTAGTTGCTCGGGTCGTACGCCAGCTCCTCCTCGTACTGGATTCGTCGCTTGCCGAGCACCGTAAGCTCCACGCCGCTGCGGTCGCCGTGCTGCTTCTCAAACTTGGTGTACGCGGCATACACTGTTGCGTCAGCACACACCCTCACACCCCACACTCACAGTTGGCAGACTTTGACCGCGGCAAACGAGCAAGCGCAAACTTGTAGATGACACGCGCGCGCTCAATCTCCTTCAACCGCGTCTCCATCCGGGCGAACGCGCCAAACACCTGCTGCGCCTTCTCGACCTGGTCCTCCTCGTCGCCAAAGAACTCGAGGGCCGTCTGGAACACCTCGCGCGCCTTGTCGGGCTTGCCGCGCTCCTCCTCAAACTTGGCCCACTGGACCCAGTTCTTGGGGATGGGGCGGACGCCGATCCAGCGCTCGTAGATGTCGCTCGCGCGGTCGAGCTCGTTGTATCGCTCCTCGAGCTTGATGTAGCTCTGCCACGCCTTGTCGTTGGGCTCCCACTGCATCCACCGCTCAAACACCTGGCGCGCACCGGGCACGTTGAGCAGCAGCTCCTCGAGGTAGACGTATTTGTACCACAGCTGGTCGGCGCGGGGCAGCAGCGTGATCGCACGGTCGAACAGGTTGCGCGCGTGGTTGATGTTGCGCGCGCGCAGCTCCATGTCCGTGTACTTGATCCACAGGTCGGGAAGGCGCGTGTCGATGTCGAGCGCACGCTCAAACACTGACCGCGAGCGCTCAAACTCGTTCTGGCTCGCCTCCCATTGCGCGTACTTGATCCACGCGATGATGCTGTCGCGCGAGTAGCGGATACGGCCCTCAAACTCGGTACGCTTGCGGCCCTGGTACTCGGCCAGCTCCTCAAGGTCCTGGATACGCTGCTTGGGCGCCTGGATCGGGGCCTCTTGACGGTCGTGGGCCTCGCGCAGAATCTGCTCGGCTGTGATCTGGGGTAGCTGTTAGTGGTGCTCGGAGCAGCTCTGCCTCAGCTACTCACCTGCACCGCAGCAGCCGCGCGGTTCTTGACGCGCGGCGCGCGATCACGAGCGTCTCGGCCTGACATTTTGGGTCGAGGGGAGCCGAGTGTGGTCGGTGGAGTGATGCTGTCGAAAGTCACAACAAGTCGACCTTCAACTTCAACATCTCGAAGTGGCAACCACCAGCCAGGGCGGCGTTAGCGGCGGCAAAATGGCTGTGTGGCACTGATCGCCCCTGCGTGCTCGTCTCGACACCTTGGTTGCATGCTTGTAGCAATGCATGCAGGAGGCCTCTCAGACCCGCTCAGCGCGATCCAGAAATGATGGAAAATACGTAGATGCATGACGAAAGTATTGGTACAACATTGACGCCTGGTGGCATCGATCCTCCATATCCCACAGACCCACTCATGTCCGCCGATTTCTCTAGTCGACGTTCATGCCCATGCCCATGCCACCGCCCTCGGCAGGGACAAGACGGCTCTTCTTCTTCTCCTTGCCACCGGCGAGCATCTGGGCAGCCATGACTGATCGCTTGGCGGCACGGATCTTGATCTTCTCGCGGGCAGCCTCCTTCTGCTCCAGCGACTTGTCGGTGACCTTGCGGGGCTGGACAAGCTCGATGTTCTTCTCGACATCGGCAGCGGCGGCCTTGAGGTTGCGAGCAGGGTTGCCAGACATGCTATGGGTGCGTCAGTGGTAGCTCGAGGCCGTTGGTAGCCAACGCACCGGTTCTTCCAGAAAGCACGCTCGCGCTTGACGCGGATCTCCTGGACACGCTTCATGGCCTCGAGAGTAGTAGCCACAAGCTCGCGGTCGTAGCGCACAGGAACGTTGCGGCGCTTCTCGAACTCGTAGGTCGAGTCCTGGGATGGTTAGGTGTTGCTCGGGTCCGAGGGCACTTCGATGGGGCGGAGACATGATGCGTCTGCACACCGATCCCACGCTGACACAGGCCTGCATCTGCTGCCAGGGAGAGGGCCTCCCAGTAGCAGATCCGCGCGAGGCCAGCGCCTAGCCATGGATCGCTCGTCTCTCGCCCCATCGTCATCCTTGATAAACTCACGACAACCATCTCCTTGCCGTTGGCGCGACGGAAGGCCTTGGTCCAGCGGACCTTGCGGGGGTTACGCTTCATCTTGAAGTTCTTGTGGCACTTGGACGAGCAGAAACGGAACGTCTTGGCGTCGTTGCGCACAAACATGGTGCCGTGGCCGGGGTAGACGCTGGCGGAGCAGCTGAGGGGGTGTCAGCGTTGGGTGACTTTGACCTCGCGCCAAGTCAAACACGCACAAGTAGCAGGGCTCGATACGCATTGTGCTTGATTATATCCTGGTGTTGCCGGTGTGTCAATGTGCTAGGATGTATCTGCAAGCAGATTGTGGACAAAGAAGTGACTGCCTGCCTGCATTGCTCGTGTGGATGAAGACCTTCAGCCAGCTCGAAATCTACAAGTCACGTGAGGAGCAGCATGTGCGGGATCAAATATCGCACGTGGCCTTCTCGTCACGTGCAAGCCGAAGATCCATGACGGCGAGTGAATGTGAGCCTGTGTGAAGCTTGATTGGAATATTGGAAGGGACAAGGACAGAGAGATGGCTTTTGCCCCTGAGAGCCTTGCTCGCCTGGCAGCAGGCAGCACTTGAACGCTTCGAGACAAATGAGCCTTGCCTTCCCCGAATCTCCCGTGATTCAAGCCAAACCTCGAATAAACGGGCTACAAAGTTGATGCAAGACCCTGCGAGGCGTCTTGTAGACGAGCGCGCGCATCAGGAAGATTAGGGGCAAGCGAGTCTGAGAGATTCGCGCGCAGTGGCGCCAGATTGGGCCTGCCTTGGAACGACTGCCCCTGTAGACACGTTTTTGCCCAGCCAGCCTGCCTGCCTGCTGCTTGACTTGCATGACCTGCATGATGAGTTTGCCAGCCTGGGACAGTGGGACTTGGGACGACTAGACAGGAGACAGGACCTGAGATTCGAGTCCTGGCTGCGTCAACAGGCAGTCATTGCAGCCACCATCCCCCATCCCAGCCAGCCAGCCAGCCAGCGCGACGCCAGCCATCCAGGCACAGAGGTCAACGGCCGGTCTTGCAGCGCGCGCGCGCGCCGCCCCTGCCTCCCTGCCTTTGTGCCCCGTCGCCCGTGTCGCCCGTCGCCCGTCGCCCGTCGCCCGTCGCCTTCCCCGCCGCCGCTGCCGCGCCGCGCCGGGCTACTGCGGCACTGGCTGCTTTGGCCCAACCTCGACGACCGACCACCTACCTCCACGACGACCCACCACCCACCGCGCCCACCGCCCAGCCTGCCTGCACCCACCTCCATCCTTGGTACCCCGTCACCACCTTCCTATTTTTCCCAACATCGCTCCATTGCATTCAGTGACTCCTTGTCGCACTTGCTTTGCATCTCAACCCATCTCGTTATCACGACCCCATTCAAGCCGACTGCATAGCAACGGCACACTTGCTTTGATCCGACTTCGCTCTATACACCTACACCACCTCATTCACCCACAATGAAGATGAGTCCCACCTCCACGTTTATGGCCGATGCCATCTCGTCCAAGCCGCCCCAAAGCTAACTCGCGTCCTTCTCTACGCCTTAATTCTCGTCGGCGGCTTCGGTACGCGTCTTAGGCCCCTCACTGTACGTGTCACTCTGATCAGCGCACATGTGTGCTGTGCAAACGCGTCATGTAGGCGCGTCGCTGACCGCGTTCTAGCTCTCATGGCCCAAGCCTCTTGTCGAGTTCTGCAACAAGGTAAGTCACGCGTCTTGGGAGCCCCGGATGTCGGATCGCTGACATGAACCCCAGGCGATGATGTGAGTGCCCGCACGACGATGCCAGACGCTCCGAGCTCTGCAGACGGCTGCACGCATACTGACACGTTCGCTAGCCTTCACCAGATCGAGGCCCTCGTCAAGGTACGTGTCGGGGATGTGTGGTGTGTAAGAGCCGCCGCTGACACCCCGTCAGGCCGGAGTCAAGGACATTGTTCTTGCCGTCAACTACCGCCCTGAGGTCATGGTCTCCGTGCTCAAGAAGACCGAGGAGGAGTACGGTATCACCATCAACTTCTCCGTCGAGACCGAGCCCCTCGGCACTGGTGAGTAGCGATGGCGCATCCTATCGCTTAGAGGGGTCACTAACACCGCGCCAGCCGGTCCTCTTGCCCTTGCCCGCGACATCCTCGGCAAGGACGACTCGCCCTTCTTCGTCCTCAACTCGGACGTCACCTGCAGCTACCCCTTCGAGGCCTTCCGGTGAGTGGATTAGTGCCGCGGGAGAGTCCTGTTTAGGCTGACGCCTACTAGTGACTTCCACCTCAAGCACGGCCACGAGGGTTCGATCATGGTGAGTTGGGCGTCGTCGGCGGGTATGGAGAGATTGTTGACATTTTCGACAGGTGACCAAGGTCGCCGAGCCCTCCGCCTACGGTGTCGTCGTCACCAAGCCCGGCTCGACTGTTATTGACCGCTTCGTTGAGAAGCCCGTCGAGTTCGTCGGCAACCGCATCAACGCCGGTATCTACATGTTCAACCCCTCAGTGCTTGACCGCATCGAGCTCCGCCCCACCTCGATTGAGAAGGAGATCTTCCCTGCTATCGCCGCCGACGGACAGCTGCACTCTTACGACCTTGCTGGCTTCTGGATGGACGTTGGTCAGCCCAAGGACTTCCTCTCAGGTAAGCACGGTGATGAGCAGCTGCGGTGACGGCGACGGTGACGGTGACGGTCAGACTAACACACCGCGCAGGTACCTGCCTCTACCTCTCGCACCTCACTGCCACCCACTCGCCTCTCCTCTCCGACCCCGCTCAGAACAAGTGGGTCTACGGCGGCAACGTCATGGTCGACCCTGTAAGTCCAGGCTGCTTGGTTGTGAGCGCCGGCTGACTTTGCAGACTGCCGAGATCGACCCCACGGCTGTTATCGGCCCCAACGTTGTCATCGGCCCTGGTGCCAAGATTGGCAAGGGTGTCCGTCTGCAGCGCTGTGTCATCCTGTCCAACGCCACCATCCGCGACCACGCCTGGATTGCGTCGTCCATTGTCGGCTGGAACAGCACTGTCGGACGCTGGGTGAGTGATGAAGAGATAACGATAAACAACACGTGACTGACCGGTGTTCTAGTGCCGTGTTGAGAACATCACTGTCCTTGGAGACGATGTCAGCATCAAGGACGAGCTGTACATCAACGGTGCTTCGGTTTTGCCCCACAAGAGCGTGAGTGGTGGTGTTTGGTTGTTGTCCAACATGATGACTGACATGAACAGATTTCATCGAGCATCACCGAGCCCCGTATTGTCATGTAAAGTCGGGTACCTCCCGCCTTGGCAGCGACAGCCCCTGTGGCAGACATCATATCTGTTTCCCTCTCTCTCGACCACCCCCTCTCGGCACGGACGTCGCACCGGAGAACACCTGCGCGGCCGTGTCACAAATCGGACTCTGTATACGGGGTCTTGGCTATGCATTGAATACACTAGAGCTGCTGGGCGCGTGCGGAAGCGTTGATTGCCGCAGTGGGCTGGCTGCGGACTGCGCGCGGCTGGCTGGCGGATACAAGACGGCTGTTGCATGTTGGACTGACCCACGAGGCAACCATAACAAACAAAGCGTGCATGCCTGCAAAGCCTGTTTGGGTCGGCTATGTTCTGTTGGACGGGCTGTTGTTTACGACTAAACTTACCACACTGTGAGTGAAAGCTTCAAAGCTCCGAAGTTCGGCCAAGGGAGCATGACGAAAGCATGAGGAGTTAATTCACCGTCCATTATGCGTCGACCAGAGGGTAATTACGCAACGAGTGCGTTGGGCAGCATGGTGGCAGGCTTGGCGAGGGCGCGAGAGTGCGAGTGCGCGAGTGCGGGGGGGGGCAGAGTCCGGCAGGCCGGCAGGCGACGACGAGGAAATATGCCTACCTCTTGTCTTTCCCTTTGGCGGGTCAGGGGCACGGAGATTGATTGTACCCGCTGGCTGGTTTGGGTGTTTTACCCCGACAGGCGACTTTGTGCGTCGACAGGAGCCAAGGAAGGCTTGATTACCACGGGACGGCTTGGTGCGGTTCATTTTTGGCAAGGACGTGCAAGACGGCGGCGGCGAGGGGAAACCAAGGTTGGTGTATGCAACCTTGGCTCGGAGCGGGCTGAACGCCGCGTCGCCGCCGTCGGTCGGTCGGTCGGTCAGTGCGCACAAGCGCCCAAGCCACTGCGCCCCCGGCGCCCCCGCCACGTCCGTCATGGCGATCAGCAAGGGGCAGGCGACGTGTGCGCGCCTGCAGTGCACGGCTGGCAGTGTCGGTGCGCGGGGCGGCGCGGTCTGCCTGCCTGCCTGCAATGGTGCCGGGGAACGCGGTGCATGCAGGCCGCGGCGACGCGCAGCCATGCCCGCCGCCGCATGCACTCGGCTGTGAACATTCCCCAAGGCGCCGAAGACGGCAGTCGTCGTGACGGCAACCAGTGTGGTGTGCGTGCGTGTCGATGCCGCCCAGCGAGCCAGCCGCCCGACGAGCTTGCCAAGAAGCTTTGGGTTCCTGAGCGCCCGAAGGACCCTGGGTCCTGTCCGGAAGGAAGCCAAGGCACTGTCGACGACGACGACGGCGCGCCCGCCACCACTGCGACCAAGCCAGCTGGCAGGGTGTGTCGTGTTTGAGTTGACCGCGGCGCCGCCGCACAAGTTTCACGAGAAGAAGGAGCGACTTTGCCGGGCTAGGCGGGTGGTGGGCGGCGCACGGCGGCGCGGCTGGCGGGCGGGGCGACGGGCGGGCGGAACCGATCACTGATCCTTGCTTCCCCTTCCCTTTTGCTCTTCACGCGCGCACACCACGTTGCGCGCCGACATTACTCTGGGCGGGCAGGCACGACTCTTCCCGCTCCTGGGTACCATCATCCCACAAAACCCACACGGCAGTCTGACGGGCAAAGAGGCCAACAAGGACGGCACAAGGACGGCACACCTGGCCTCCCCGCACCCCCCCTCGTCGACCACTCGCTCGCTCCGTCGGACTACCCCCACGCCCAACACCCTCGCCCTCGCCCCACGCCATAACATTCCTCCCTCGTCCTCATCACTCTTGTTGTTCTTGCCACATCGTCGTCGCTTCTCACCACCACCACCACCGTCGTTTCTCTCACCGTCGACTCGACGACCGTCAACGCGTCCGACACGGCTGCCCCCCAAACCGCTAGCCCCGACGCCACACACGTTTCCGCCCTTTGGACGTTGTGCCCCGTTTCCCAATCCGATATAGCCCATACCGTCAGCGAGCACGCGTCTCAAGGGCTAGCGCAGACGAGTATTCATCCTACACACGATCCGTTTGGTAAGTGGCGGCGATGGCGGCGACGTGTGTGTCTCCCTCCTGCTCCTGCTCGAGCTCTGCCCGTTGCCCTATGAGGGCATGGTATCTGCGGAACGAACAATGGCCGTGTTGAATGTCTTGCTTTTGTCTACTACATCGATTAGATGGGCAACACGGCACATCTTCCTCCCAGCACGCGCGGCCACTAGCCCGGGTACCATTCGCGTTCCCATAGAAAGCTTGCCCATTCACCCCAACTCCTCCTCCTTCCCTCGAGTTGCTCTCATTAACACGTCCCCAGCCATGGCGCCAAACCCATTACCAACGCCCGAGCCGATCGCTCCCACCCCGGTGGTGGTGGGCAAGAGGCAGAGTATCGTCACGACCATTGTCACCATGTCAGACACGCCCCCGACGGCCACACCGACGCAGGCAAAGTCTGACAACAAGGCCATCATCGGACCAGTCGTCGGCGGTCTTGTCGGCGGTGTCGCAGCAGGCCTCTTCGTCTTCCTTTTCTGGCTCTTCCTCGTTCGCCGCCGCAAGAGCAAGCAGGCAGAGGCACGCGCCGCCTTGTCTCGTCGTCGCGCCCGCCAAGTCGCGTCGATGCACACGAGACGCAAGTCGACTACCAGCTCGGCCGGAAGCAGCGCGCACCACCTCAAGCCCACGTCGCCGAGCGAGAAGAACTTTGACCCTCATGTGCCAGTCACGCCCCCACAGCGCACGTACGCGCCCAAGTCGCATGACCCGTTCGTGAACGAGAAGGGCTACGGCTACGAGCCCAAGCCACTCGCCTACGTTCCCGTCGGTGCCGGCGGTGAATACTTTGTCCAGCAGGCGTACGAGGAGCCCTTGACTCCGCCCGCTGCCGAGCCCCAGCCGCTGGTTCAGTTCGACTTGCCGACCAACGACACCCCCTCCACCTCGACCGACAAGAGCTCGCCCCCGACCTCGCCCCCAACCGGGGCGGGAGATCGCACGTCGCGCGGCGCGTCCCGCATCGCTGCTGCCGAGCTTGCCGTCGCGTCTGCTACTGCCCCGATCACCAAGCGCCACCGACCAAAACGCCCATCACCCCTCGCCAAGTCGGACGAGAGTGAGGGCGGCCACATGCCCGCCAACGACTTCACCGAGGTCCGTCCTGGATATTCGCTCGACAACTCGCCCATCAACTCGCCTCCCAGCAGCAGCGGCTCGCACGCCGCCAATGTCTACGCTGCGGCAGCCGGCGGCTCGTGGGGTATCGCTCTTGGCTCGCCCGAGGAGGACGAGACGATCACGTTCGCCGACGAGCAGGAGAAGGCTATCGCGAACACGAGGGCGGTGCTCGACGCTGCCTTTGAGGAGCGCAAGGCCAACGAGCCGGACAGGAGCACCAAGGGCTCGTCGGGCATGTACTCTCACGACCCGTTCGCCGAGTACCACGCCTACATGTCGGGCCGTCCGGATTCCGAAATGGAGAACCTTTTTGACAACACGGCCGACAGCCCGCCTCACAACACTTCTGGCCGCAAGCCCATTGACTGGATTTAAACACCTTCGTTCCACCACCATCACTGTACCGTTGTGCCTCTCTTTATCATCACTGTATATTACCAGCAAAACGCACGGCCTTGTGGCCACCCCCGGACTTTCTACACACCCATCGGATATTGTGTACCTTGGACACTCCACGCATCTATACAATCTTTATAGACAGATGCGACAAACTGAACATTTCGGCGTGCATGGTGCATGGAAGAACAAACGACTTGGTCGTGTGGCAGACGCCAGAAGTTGCCACTTGTAATCTGGTCCCGCGTGGGCGAAGTGGTTCCTGGCTGGAGCTTGGTAGTGGACTGGACGCACCGGCAAGCGACGTGCTGCGCGACCGGCCGGAGAGCAAAGTGTATCAAACTTGCCACCAAGCCGCATCACATTTTGGCGTCACAACAACACCCACCACTACAACCATGTCGACGATTGTCGACGCACGCCCGCGCGGCGCCTACACACCCGCCGACTGCCCAGAGTGAGTGCAGCGACGCCGCGGGCAGCGCAGGCGCACCAGCACGCGACTGACAGGGCTCGACAGGTGTCGCTCGGCGCAAGAGTACGCCGTGCCGCCGACATATATCGGCAACCTCCGTATCCGCTGCAGCGAGTGCAAGGCGCTGTTTCAGCACCCTCAGCCGCGTCCCGGCGGCGCTGGGGTGGGGTCCAAGACCTCTGCCGGCGCGTCAGCGAGCGCGCGCAGCGGGCCCGCGGCCGGCGGCTCGCGCCGCCCAGGGATCGGCACCGACGCCAACCCGATCGACATGGCGTACTACGATGTCCTCGGCATCTCGGCGACCGCGACCACGGACGAGATCAAGAAGAGCTACCGCCGCCTCGCGATCAAGCTGCACCCGGACAAGGTGAGGCGGTGTCGGGTGTCGGGGCGCGAGCCAGGGCACGGACGAGAAGGCAAGGGAGCGGGAGCGATGCTGACGGCGCAGAACCGCGATGACCCAGACGCCGAGGAAAAGGTGTGTGGAGGGGATCTTTGCGCGTGCTAACGGCCAGTTCAAACTCATCGCCGTCGCGTACCAGGTGCTGTCGGACCCCGACCAGAGGAAAAAGTACAATGAGTTTGGGCAGAAGAATGGCGGCGGCGGCAATGACGCGGCGTTCCAGGACCCCGAGGAGGTGTTTGGCAAGATGTTTGGCGGCGACCGGTTCGAGGACCTTATCGGCAGCGTCAGCATTGGTGGGTAGCTGTTTCGGTCTCGGTCTAGCTAACACCCCAGGCAAGGACATGAAGGACGTGTTCCAGCAGCAGCACGAGGAGGAGTCGCTCAACGAGTACATGATCGGCCCGAACGGCAAGCCGGTGCTCACGCCCGAGGCGCAGGCGCGCAAGACGGAGCGCGAGAAGCAGCAGGCCGAGGAGAAGGCCAAGGAGCGCCAGGATCGTGTCGACAAGCTCGCTGCCAACCTCGTGCGCAAGATCAGCGTGTTCACCGAGGCAGCCCGCGGTGCCGATGACCCGCAGGTCGGCCCGTCGTTCAAGGAGATCTGCCGCCTCGAGGCCGAGGACCTCAAGGACGAGAGCTTTGGTGTCGAGCTGCTCCACTCGCTCGGCAGGACGTACCAGTCGCGCGCGTCGCAGCACCTCGCGACGGCCACGTTTGCGCCGCTCGGCTGGTTCCACGGCGCCAAGAACACGTTCAACCAGGTGACGGACACGGTATCGACGCTGCGCGCTGCGCTCGACCTCAAGGCCGTGTTTGAAAAGCTGCAGGCGGCCGAGCAGTCTGGCGTGTCGCCCGAGGAGCTGCGCAAGCTCGAGGAGCAGGCGACCGAGCAGGGCATGCGCGTGCTGTGGAAGGGCGCAAAGCTCGAGGTCGAGAGCGTGGTGCGCGAGACGTGCGACAAGGTGCTGTCGGATCCCAACGTGTCGCGCGAGAAGAGAGATTTACGCGCGTCGGCGCTCAACCTCATGGGCGAGGCGTTCCTGTCTGTCAAGAAGGGCGAGGAGGGGTCCAACGACGAGTTTGTCAAGATTGAGACGGCCGCGTCCAAGCAGCGGGATGCGGCGCGGGCGGCTGGCTCGGGCTCGCCCGGCAAGACCCCCGTGCCCGACCACAAGCCGCCACCAGCGTACGCGACTTGTGAGTGCAGATGTCACCCAGCCTTGTCGCGCCATCTGACACACACCCAGACGAGAGCAAACGCAAGCAATAGCAACTATCGAGTCCCGACAGTCCCGACTCCATCAACAGCCACCCATTGATCTGTCCCTAGAGCATTGCCGCTAGACTTGTTGTGATATAATGCAGATTGTGATACAGTGTGTGGTGTACAGGTGGCGCGGCGTCGCCTCAGGCCGCGGCTAGCTCGTGTCTTCGTCGTCGACGGCCTCGCCGAGGAGGTTGAGGGAGAGGTAGAAGCCGTCCCAGGTATCGTCGTCTGGGTCGGCGTCTGCCCATTCAGCCGCGGCGGCGAGCATGCGCGCCGCGCGTGCCTCTTCGCTCTCTGCGTCGTCGGGGGCGGGGGCGTCGCCGTTGGCCAGCGCGATGGCGGGGTCGGGCCGGCGGGGATAATCCGCCTGGACCGTGAGCACGTCGATGACCTCGTCCTCTGCCGCGTCCTTCTTGCGCGCGAGCGCGTCCTCGTCTTCCTGCACGTCAGCGGTGCGCAGCACGCCCACAAACTCACAATATCAAACTCGTCCTCGCGCTCGTCGTACTCTACGTTCTCTTCGAGCTCCTCGAACCCGGCGGCAAACGCGGCCCAGTTGTCCGGCTGCGCCGTCTGAAAGATGTGGATGTCGCCCGAGTTTGCGACCGACGCGATGACGGGTCGCGTCGGGTGCCAGTCACAGTCGAGCAGCGGCTCCTTGGGCCCCTCCAAGACCTTGACCAAAACGCCCGAGTCGCGGTCCCACACAAACACGTTGTGCGTCATCTTGTGCCCGCCGCCGCCCATGACGTACTCGCCGTCGCCCGAGAACCCGATCGCGTGCCACGGCGTGCGATTGACCAGGTCCTGGAAGCGGTGGATGGGCGCGAGCGCGCCCGTCGCCGGCGACACGTTGAGCACGCGCAGCGCGCGGTCAGAGCTGCTCAGTACCAGCCCGCGGCCCGACGCATCAAACGCCAGCTGCCGGATCCCGCTGGTGCCGACGCGGATGCGCGCCTGCACCAGACGAGACACGGGGTCGAGCACGAGGACCACGCCGGAGGTCGTGCCGGCGTAGATGCGGCCGCCGCACGGCGACCACGTCGCGCAGCAGATCGACGACCTGGGGGAGTCAGCTGTTGCCCCAACTGCCAGCTACTTACTTCCTCCTTCCCTCCTCCTCGTCCGCGTCCCCCTCCATGACGTCCTCTAGCACGAAGCGGCCGCCGGTAGCCCCGCCGGTGGCCCCGCCGCCAGCCCTCAGATCGACGAGCACCACCTCGTTGCACGCGAGCGTCGCGAGGATGACGCCCGAGTTGCGCGGGTGGAACGCGGCCGCGACGAGCGGCGCGTCGAAGCGTATTGTCCTGCGGCGCGCCGTCGACGTCGGGCGCACGCGGGTGCGCGGCCTCAGCAGCGGCGTGAGCGCGGCCAGGTCCCACACGATGGCCGCGCCGTCCAGGCTCGCGCTGAGCAGGTATCGGTTGTTGCGGCTCCAGCTGGCTGTCAGCGCCGGCTGCCCCGCGGTAGTTACCTCAGCCCAGTGACGGCCTTGACGTGCCCCTCGAGCACGCGCACGACGCCGCGCGTGTCCACGTCCCAGATCTCGATGAGCCCGTCCGAGCCCCCGGCGGCGAGGTAGTGCCCCGCGAACGGGCCCGACGGGTTGAAGCGCACCGACGTCGCCTGCGCCGGGAGCGTCGCGTCGACGGCCTCGGGGTACTTTTGCGCAAAGGGGTCTGGCGGGTGAGCGCGGGGCGCGGAGGGGGGGACCCACTTAATAGCTGCTGCATTGCAGCGGTGTGGGTGGTGAGATGGAAGGCGTAAACAGTTGGGCGGCGCGGCGCGAAATGGCCAAGTCCGAGGTGGAGGCGGCAGGCCAAACTCAGCGATCGATCGGCGAACCACAAACCAACTCTGCGCCGCCCAACTTGCATTGTTCACATCACCCTCGCACCTCGCTCCGCTCGCTGCTCGTCTACCCACCATGCAGCAGCCCCCCCGCCCCCCAGGCGACCGCTACGTGCCGCCAACCGCGCCGCACGTCCCAATCCACGCGGTGCAGAGCCTGATCCCGCGCCTCGCGACGACCATCAACGACATTGACGGGCTCAAGGCGCAGCTCGCCGCCGGCAACGCCGACATGAGCATGCCGAGTTGGTGGGTCCTGCCTGTTGCACTTTGCGATACTGACCCACGCAGGGATGCACTACTACAGCGCTACGCCATCCTGCTCGGGCGCGTGCAGAGCCTGACGAGCTACATCGCGCAGGCGCCGGTGCAGCGCGGCGCTGCGGCGGCGCCGCGCCCGCCGCCCGGGCCAGGCGTGACGGGGACCACGAGCGCCGAGACGGCGTCCGCGCTGGCCCACTACCTCGTGCACCCGCTCAACGCGCTGCCTGCCGACGCGGGGCCGATGGCAAACGACACGCTGCTGCAGGCGATCAACACGCAGCCGCTGCCCGCCGTCGCGGGGGCACAGGACGCGCTGCTCGCGGGCGAGGGGGAGGCGCACGCCGGCCTGCTCCCGCTCGACGAGCTGAACAAGCTCGACGAGGCAGCGCTCGCGCGCCTCACGGGCGAGCTGAGGACGCGGCTCGCGCGCGAGAGCGAGCGCGCGCAGGCCATCGGCCGCGAGATCGCCACCCAGTACGATATGTACGACTGGGCGCTGCGCATCGACGAGGGCGAGGAGGCCAAGGATGAGGACGCCGAGGATGACGACGACGATGATCTGTTCGGCGGCGAAGACGACGACGGCGACGCGACCATGGGCGCTGGTAAGGCGGACGAGCCGGCGCCCCTGCCCAACCCCCGCGCTGGGTGGTCCGTCACGGATTACCTGCGCTTGCTGGATACCGGCCGCCCGCCTACACCTGCACCGTCGACGGCGGCTGCAGGAGCAGCAACGACGGCAGCCGCGGGAGCAGCAGGAGCAGCAGCCACTGCCCAGCCGGCATCACAACCCGCTGCCCCCGCCCCCACCTCGTCCTAGACACCCACCCCATGTATGCACAGTTGTATCATACCCGCTGCCTCTCCCCACCGGCCCCTCGCCCCTCGCCCCACCCACACTGGTGATCATGTTTTGCATCGCGTCACTAGGCGTATCGTTTACTTCTACCAAATAGGGGATTCCGAAAGGTTTGGGTATGGCTTCTGTCATTAACTGCTAGGCTCCTTCTTGGGCGTCATGCCAAACTTGGACCGGCTCGGCGTGCCGACCTCGCCGTTCTTCGAGCTGACACTGGGCGTCCGGCTGCGGTTGCGCGCAAGGCCACCCTTGGATCCAACACCCGCCTGCCAGTCGAGGCGCAGCTTGACAAGACCACCACCACCGACAAGCTCGACGAGCACGTCGGCAGTCGGGACAGCAGGCTGGAGGTGGCGCCAAATGTCAACCTCGCCCGTGCCAAGCTCGACGTCCTTGCCAAGCGAGTGCTTGTCAAAGACGGCGAGGCTAAACGAGTTGGTGCCCGGGAGAATGTTGAAGTTGAACGTCTCATTGAAGTCGACGTCGACACCCTTCTGGTGGTCCGTCTTGTACGACTTGGAGCCAACCTTGAGCTGGACGTAGGGCTTGAGCGACGACGCGTTGTGCGAACCCGCAGGCTGGATGTCCTTGGCGCTGAGGACGGCGACGGTGAGCATGCCGGGCTCCTCGGGGGCCTGGCCTTCACCGGCCGGAAGGGTGGTGACATCAGAGCCCGGAAGGCCGTGGGCGACGGCACCCGCAGGAGCCGAGACTTGGCCCGCAGCGACCGTCGAGCGCTGCTGGCCTGCAGGCACCTGGTAGCCGCTCTCCTCGCTGAGCGTAGTGGGCACCGCGTTCTGTTGAACCGTGGTGCCCTTGTTTTTTCTGCCAAAGAGCTTGCCAGGAGCGCCGACAATGGCACCGACGCCGTGGCCAACACCACCGACAATGGCACCGCCACCGGCGACGACACCACCACCGACAGCTCCGACGCCGTGGACGAGACCCTTGCCGACAGCCACGGGGGCACCGAGGGCAGCGCCACCAATGTTGGTGACGGTCCTACCAGCGCTCGAGAACGTGCTCGTCTTGCCTCTCGTGCGAGCAATGATCTGGGGCGTGAAGAGGAGCTTGAGCTGAACCGAGCCAGCGGGCTTGCCGTTGAGGGCCACGGGGAGGTCGACAGGAAGGAGCTCAAACGGCTCGAGCTGGGCAAGGTCGACGAGGCCGCTGCCCAGTTCCTCGGCGGTTCCAAGTTGGTTCCAGTCGTTGACCTCGTACTGGAGCTTGGCACGGACACGCGACGGCACCACCGTGTCGAATGTTTCGTTCCAAACGGGGTTAAGCGTCTTCTTGACCGTCTGCGACTTGAAGACCTTGTGGCCGTTGAGCAGGAAGGTGATGTTGGGGTCAGACTTGCCGCTGCGGTCCGCAGAAGCAAGGTTCTTGCCACCAATAACGGTGACCTTGAGGAGACCCTGGTCGTTGATCGACTCGCGAGGCTGGAGCTTGATGTTGATCGGGAGGTAGCGGGCGCTCAGCATGACACTGGAGCGCGAGCCGTCGGGGCCGGTCAGGATAAACTCGGCCTTGTCGTTAAGAGCAGTCTCCAGGAACTCCTTGGTGTCCATAGTGAGCTCGCCAACGATGTCCTCCTTCGAGTCGAGGTCGTTGGCGTTGATACGCAGCCACACGCGACCAAAGTCGAGCTCGCGGACAAAGCCCTCGCCGACCTGGTCCCAGGTAGCATGGGTGCTGCGGGCCTTGTCTGAGGTGTATACAGGCCAGTAGCCGTCGTCGAGCATGATCTCGAGGGCACCCTTGCGCGCAAGCCTGCCAGAGATAATCTGGAAGACGATGATACCCGACTCTGGAGGATTGTCAGTGGACTTTCAAGATAAAGCGGTTATCAAACTTACGGAAACCCAGGAGCTCCTCGCTAGTGAGCTCGACACCGACTTCGGGGTCGGCGGCGGCAGTCTCCTCATCGCCCTCCTTGGCATCCTTGGTTGATGGCGCGTTGGCCTTTGCAGGGTCGACAGCCTCCTTGGCCACGGCCGCGGTCGCTGTGGGAGCTGGGTCGCTCTTGGATGGAGCAGGAGCGACGTCACTGGGAGCAGCAGCCGAGGCGGCAGCGCCAGCAGCAGCGGTGGCACCGTTGGCGCCGTTGGCTGCCTCCTTGGCCTTCTTCTGCTCAGCGGCGACCTCGAGCTCGTTCTTCTTGGCGTCAAAGGAGACACCGCCGCGGAGGGAGATGGCAGGCTTGAAGTCAACCTCGTAGTTGAGAGTGCCCTTGTACTGGTTGGCCTTGCCCAGGAAGATCTTGTCCGAGCGCGTCAGGCTGCCAGTCGATTTGTAGGGCCACTCCACGTCTTCGGGGTTGGGCTCGGCGCAGTCGGCGACGTTGAGCTCGACGTAGCCGAGGCTGCGGTCCTTGCCGACATTCTCGTAGTCCATGAGCTCAAGGGTGACTCGCTGGCGGAGGCTGTGAACGGGCACATAGACAATCTGGTCCCACTCGGGGTTTAAGTTGTTGTTGATAACCTCGGTGCGGGCCAGAGTCTTGTTGTTCGACTGGACGCGGACGTAGGGGTCACTCTTGCCACCGAGCTCGACATTCTTCACGTCCTGAGCGTTCTTGATCCACAGGCGGAGAATACCGATGGGGGCCGTGTATGCCGCGGCGCTGTCAATGGCACCGGCCATAGCCACAGGGCGGAAGTCGGCCGAGAGACGGATCTTGCCAGCCTTGGTGCCCGCGAGGGGGAACCAGTCGTTGCCCTTCTCCTTGCTGGCGATGATGTCCATCAACTTGACAGAGACACGGCCAAGGTTGGACTGGGTCTTGCTGTCCGAGATATTGACGGTGATGACACTAGCATTCTTGTCCGAGACCAGGAACTCGGTGTGAGACTCCCAGGCGGGGTTGTTGGTCTTCTTGGCGGTGTCCGTCGTAAGAACTGGGGTCTTGCTGTTACCAAGGAAGACGTTGGCGACAGAGTTGATGTCGCCGCTCTTGTCAAAGTCCTTGGCTCCATGGACGGTGATACGCGCAATACCCGTGTTGCTCTCGGGAGGAGGCTCGAGAGTGCCATCCGGCCGCTTCGTGGGCTGCAAGACAGGGAAGTAGGACAGGTCGTAGCGGAGCTGGCCCTTCTCCTTTCCGCCGTCAAGCACGTGGCCCACAATTCCTTCCTGCTCGGCATCGTCGCCCAAGACCTTGAGCTCCTGCGAGACGGTGCCAAGAAGAGAGTCAGGGCGGTGCTCGTTGTAGTCGAAGACGTTGAAGTTGAGCACGTCGTTGAGGGACTTGATAAGGATGAACTGGGTCTCGTTGAAAGTAGGGGTCGTAGTGCCGTTGATGATCTTGGTACGAGCCACAGGAGGCTTGGCACCCAGAGCAACGGCGACATACGGGTCGGGAGCACCTCCGCCGAGCTTGGACGCGGTGAAGCCCTTTCCATCGAGGATGGTAACCTTGACGACACCAGAAGCAGCGTCCAGCGGCGCACCAGCGAGCATCTGCTCGAGGTCGAGGGTGAACACGTTGGGGTCGTACATCATAGGACGGAGGGCACCATGGACCTGCGAACGGATGAAGGGAGCAAGACCGGGCATGCTGGCAATGTCGAAGCCGAACGTCTCTCCACCAATGGGCTTGAGAACAAAGTCGAACATGGGCTCCTCAAGGAAGCTCATCTCGACACGCTGGACGTGGGGGAAGGCCGTCATGAGCTGGAGCTTGATACTTTACAGAGTCAGCCTGGCTATCACTCTCCGAGCTTGCCACAACTCACCGCATCTTGCCCGAGAAGTTGATGTCCTCCACCATGATGGGCATACCAGCGGACACAACGCCCTTGCCGACACGGACGGTGAGGACAATCTTGGGGTTGATACGCTTGGCGGCCTGGCGGGGCGTGATGTCCTGGATGTCGTTGGGCGTGAAGGACAGAGCCCAGTCCATCACAACGACATCGTCGGGAGTCTTGGGGAAAGTGCGGACGTAGTCGATGCGGGGAGCCTTGTTACCAAGAGTGAAGGTCGTGAGACGGATGCTGTCAAGGAAGCCAGGGGTGCTGGCAACGAGCGCAGCGTCGACCGATCCGACAATGGTGGCGGAGAGGACGGGCTCGTAGATAAGCCAGAAACGGTCGAGGAAACCGTTGAGCCAGTCGGCGCTCTCAGTCTCGGTGATGAGACGAGTCTTGACGAGCTCGCGCTGAATGTCATCGCGGGCACGAACGCGAGTTCGCTTGATGGAGATGGTGTAGAAGGTCGCGCAAATAGCGAGAATGATGCACACCCAAGCCCAGCTCAAGCGGAGCGCCGTGGCCAGGCGCGTGGCAACCACGGCGAAGACAATCTGGACACGTCAGATCATCGCCTCCCCCCGCCAACGAGGCTCGTCACTCACAACGCCAGCATTGTGGTACCACTGTCCGTAGTACTGGTCACTCAGGAAGTTGGACAGAATGTCGAGCTGCTCGGCCGTCTTGGCATCGGGAATGCCCCTGCCTTCGATGCCAGCAACCTGCTTCCAGCCGATGGGCATCTGCGAGGGTTAGAACGCGCCAGCTGCTGGTCCACACCCGTACTCACCCAGTCAGGAACTCCAGGGAGGACGGTCATGGGGATGGTGCCGGGAATGTCGTTCTGGAGCGTCAGCCATAGCCAGGAAGGTGCAAACGGAACTCACCTCGGTCGGGGGCTTCGCGGCCGCCACCGTGGTCTTCTCGGCGTCCTCAATCGTGACAGTAGGGACCGGAGCTCCAGCCGACGAGGTGTCGATGCCAACAGCTGTGAGAAGTTAGGCCGGGACTGAAACTGCGGAAACTGCGCGAGCAGTCACTCACCGACAGCTCTGTTGGACTTGTCGTCCTTGAGCGCACCCATTCCAGGGACGTTACCGACAAGGTTCTTGACACCGCTTGCACCGGCGCCAACAACACCGGTGCCGAGGTCGCGAGCACCGCCCGCAACAGAACCCGTTACGTCAACGGCGCCCTTGGCGACCTTGCCAGTCGCATCAACGACACCTCTGCCAACGCTGCCAACAGCGCCGACACCTTGGTTGCCGACGTTGACCACGCCTTTGGTGACGCCCTGGCCGACATTAACGACGCCCTTGCCCAGAGCCTTGGGAGCACCAAACACGCCCTTGGCAGCTCCGCCGATGAAACCACCTCTCTTGGCAGCGGCGGCCTTCTCCTCTGGCTTCGCGTTGGGGTCGAAGACCTGCCCACGTTAGCATCGGCTTCTGTTCGACGAGGAGCCTACTCACATGGACGGGCTGGCCCTGGGCCGCGTCGGGGGCTACGGCATTGGCGATGGCAGCCTTGTCCTTGGCCGGGATGTTGGCTGGGTTGGCGTTGTTGGGGTTGACATTGCCCGCTCCAGCTCCATTGGATTGGGCAAAGTCGTTTACCTTTGGCTCGCTGGCCATGGTGGCGGCGACGAGTACCGCACGAGTGGATGCGGTGTGTTGAGCCGTTTAGAGACCGACCGGGGTTGGTAGCAGCGGTCGGGTAAGAGGGCTAGTGGCTCGAGTTGTGATGGTGATGTCACAACCTAGCGGATTGCCTCGAGTCCTTGTCGACAACGGTGACGGGGGTTGTTGTCGAGAGGATGCGACGAGTGGAGTGGAGGGGAAACAAGAAAGGAGGGTGGATGTGGTTGGATGGATAGATGGAGGCGAAGGGGCGAGGTTGGAACAGGTCACAGTGTGCCAACGACGACGATCTTTGGGAAGCGAACGAGTGAGGTGGGTTGAACCAACTAAGGGGTGGGGGGGAGGGGGAGGGGTGGGTGGGCTGAGGGGTTGGTATGAAAGGGGCAATGTCAGTGCCAGGAAGCCTCCGGTTAGATGCGATGTGTGACAATGTGATCGATGATGCTTGCAGGTGACCAGGTGCGTGCCGTCTAGCCGCCGCGAGCCGCAATCTCGTCTGCTGTCAGAGCCGCGAGCCGGTCTAAAGACGTGGGCAAACGTCAGAGGGGTACGGTACGATGCACCGTGCCAGGTCTCGGAGCAGAGGGGAATAGGGGGCGACGTACGGCACATGGAAGGGTGCCCAGGTCGAGAGCGCCTGCCTAAAACTAAGGCACATGCACAGCTGGCTCTCACAACTGTGCGTCGTTGGACGGCACGGCATGCCATGGCACAGAATGGTGACGGCCAGCCAGCCGGCCAGCCGGTCACAATAGCCCCCGATACAATGGGTGTGAAAGGGAAATCAAGCCCGTAAGCGCGTGTCTCCAGGGCAGAGCAGTCCTCGCGCGCCTCACGCTGCCCTGCCGCAGCTCTCTGTGTGATGCAGCGCTGTGCCAAAACCCAATAGATCTGATCCTTGGGTGTTGTGCATGATGCCGAGTGATGAGGGTCTCAATGACGCAGTTGAGACAAAGGGTCAGACAAATGAGTGAAATACAAACCCAAGGCATCAGAGCAGAGCATTATGATTCAGGGCACAAACCAGGCGACACACAGCGCCAGTCAATGGCACGTTTGGGATCATCACTTTGCATCGCCGCCGAAATGTCTAATGTCCGCTCTAGCCGGATGTATTTAGTACTGATTAACCTCGACCACTCGGTAATACAATTTCGAAATCGTACATGGCTGATATCAGCGTGCTCGACGCCTTCTCCACTGACAAGAGCAAATCCACGTCATTCGACATGCAAGGTGCGAGAGACTAAGCCAAACTGACTTCAAAAGTTCAAGAGCGACTCCTACAACTCGACTTCTTCATCGTCCTCTCTTGTCTCTTCACCCAACACCCAATGTCAAGCTTCGCCTCCTCAGCCAACCCGTTCTTACCGCTGTTAACGGTCGACAACGCTGCGATGCGTCCTACCAGCCCCATCTGATCGAGCTCACTACTCACCACCTTCCCTCCCATCCTACTCTCCTCCCCTCCATCTCCACACCCACACCCACACCGCCCCTTTTATTCACGATCAGCACCCAATGCCACTGGTGTCTGGACGGGGAAAGGGGGGCAAGAATATCACTACCTTGTCCAGGCGCGCAATAGCTTTAGTCGGCCGTTGCGTGACCACTTGTGCCAGCGTTGGGAGTATCCATCCCGAGTCGGCCCCGGATGATCTAGGACATCTCAAACTAACACCGTGTTGTATTTCTTGCTGCATGCACCACTACATCTATTCCACTGTTGTTCACGGGTCCCACACCACGGCGGCGTCGTAGAACTCTTTTGCGATCGCAGCCTGGGTTTCGCGCGTCGTCTGGCCCTGCGACAGTTAGCGTCAGCAGGAGAAGACAACTGACCTCTCGGGGCTCGACGTTGCGAACGAAGAGGTACTGGCGGCTTGCTGTGTGATGTTAGCCTTCCGCGTACCTTGCTCAGCGCAGGCCAGAGTCTCACCCATGATCTTGGCACTGGGCTCTCCCGACCTGTCCGTGGACGTCTTGCTTCCGTAGCTAGCACCGCCGGTCTCGGCAAGGAGGACCATGCCAGCCTGTTGACGTCAGAGAATGGCACGGCCGACATTGAACTCACACAAACATCCCAGGGCCAGGGCTTTCGGGGTCAGTGGAGGTCGAGCGCCGGGCACTCACGCCAATCTCAAAGTAGCTGTGGTGAGGTCAGCAACCTACATTCCTGCGTCAACTGCCACTCACATGTCAAGGCCGCCCGAGGCAACGTAGGCGACGTTCAGAGCAGCACTGCCCAAGCTACGCAGCGAGTGGGCCATCTGGCCACCCTCCTTGATGTCAAGAGTGAGGTTCTTGAAGGTCTCAATCTTGTTGGGCAGAGCGGGCGTCGAACGCGAGCTGCCATACTCGACACCGATACTGCATTGTCAGCTGGTGCCACAGCTGGCTGCCTTACAGAGCCTCGCCGAGCGAGTTGAGAGGCTTGGCCTTGCCGGTCAGAGGGAGGCGAGCCGTCTCGTTGAGGAAGGCGCCACGGCCCTTGGCAGCCGAGTACAGCTGGTCAAGGAAGGGGTTGTAGACGACGCCGACAACGGGCACACCGCCGACAGTCAGGCCGATGGACGTGGCGACCATGGGGAAGCCATGGATCTGGGGTTAGTGATGCACAGTGCCGAGGGTGCTCACAAAGTTGGTGGTGCCGTCGATGGGGCT
Source organism: Vanrija albida (assembly GCF_041260175.1). Taxonomy (NCBI): domain Eukaryota; kingdom Fungi; phylum Basidiomycota; class Tremellomycetes; order Trichosporonales; family Trichosporonaceae; genus Vanrija; species Vanrija albida. Next base: position 938,272 of record NW_027191420.1, on the reverse strand, counting down.
GCATGTCAGACGGGAAATCAGTCGCGTACCTACTCGACTGCACGGTTAGCAACGCCTACAGCACCACGACCTACCAATCCAAGTAGGCTCATCGGTGATCTCCTGGCCGGCGTACGTCTCCTCGCCAATGCTGGACTGTCAGGTGTACTCCGCAGACCTCCACCTACAACTTGTGGTGCGGGTAGGCGGCCGTGATCTTGCCGACGAGGAAGTCCTCGACAGCCTTGTCGACCTCGGTCACAAGCTGGTGGGTAAGCGACGCAAACTCAAGTCACCCACGTCCACAGAGTTCTGCTTCTGGTCCTCGTGGGCCGCATCAGAGGCGAAGCGCTTGGCCTGCCCCTCGCGGATCAGCTTGCCGGCCTGCAATGTCAGTTGGCGTCCGTTGGCAGCGGCGCACATCACGGGCAATGGAGATGGCAAACTTGAGGATCTCGTCGAGGTCGAGCTTGTCCGCCATTTTGTCTACTGTCGAGCTGTGGACAACACTGATGTTGTTGTTAAGCCGTGAGCACGAGTTGTCGCTCCTCGAACACACATGGTTGCGGCGCGCGCTATGACGTGCATCCATCGCGTGGGGCAGCGTGACGAGCGTGACCGTGCCTGGATGCCCCACGTGGCTTCTCTAAACATGCCCCCCGGATTGCCACGTCGGGAATAGCGGGGATTCGTATCGCCGACCCCAGAAGTGCCACTCTCGGAGGTTGGGCTTGAAACACCGATTTGTTCCCGCTCCAACGATTTGTGCGTTCGCTTGGGTGGTGAGTGCAGGATGGGACGGGCTGGCGCTGGCTGCTGGCGACTGGCCGGCTCCTCGCTGGGACTGTGGCTCGAGCTTGAACAGTTGCTCCAGCAACATCTCTATCCATCAAGCATCAAAATGGTGAGTAGAGACCATTGCATGGCGACACGGCAACCCAGACACGACGACTCCGGAGCACTCTACGGCAGCGACAGCGATCTCGACGACGCTCGATTCGACTACCTTGGGCGGTCGAGATGGGACGGAGAAGTGGTCGATCGGGCGAGCAACTGCGGTGGGAACGACCTTGAAGGAGGATGAGATGGGGACCGACGCCGCATTGCCTGATCGCTCGACCTCGCCGAACCAGTCGCCTTGCGTCGACCAGAGTGCTCCGAAACACGACTTGTCTGGGTTGTTTTGTCGCCAGTTGCAACTCGCCCTCAAGTTTTGAACATTTTGCTAACAGTGTGCTAGGGTCGCGGTCCTAAGAAGCACCTCAAGCGCCTTGCAGCTCCCTCTTCGTGGCTTCTCGACAAGCTCGGCGGCACCTACGTGAGTGCTTTGGGGGTGTGAATGTTCCAACAAATTTGCTGACCTCTACCCAAGGCCCCCCGCCCGTCTCCCGGTCCCCACAAGCTCCGCGAGTCGCTCCCCCTTACCGTCTTCCTCCGCAACCGCCTGAAGTACGCTCTCACCGGCAAGGAGGTCACTGCTATCCTCAAGCAGCGCCTCATCAAGGTTGACGGCAAGGTTCGCACCGACGAGACCTACCCCGCTGGCTTCCAGGGTTAGTAGCAAAGACTTTGCGCGTCGTCTTGCAGCACGGTCTAACCATTCCCAGACGTCATCACCATTGAGCGCTCGGGCGAGCACTTCCGTCTCCTTTACGACATCAAGGGCCGCTTCACCATCCACCGCATCACCCCCGAGGAGGCTTCGTTCAAGCTCCTCAAGGTCCGCCGTCACCAGCTCGGCGCCAAGGGTGTCCCCTACATCGTTACCCACGATGGCCGCACCATCCGTTACCCCGACCCGGCTATCAAGGTCAACGACTCGGTCAAGTTCGACTTTGTCCAGAACAAGATTGTCGGCCACCTCAAGTTCGAGCCCGGAAACGTTGTCATGATCACTGGCGGCCGTAACATGGGCCGTTCGGGTGTCATTGTCCACAAGGAGCGCCACCTCGGCGGCTTCGACATTGTCCACGTCCGTGACGTCCTTGACCGCACCTTCGCTACCCGCGTCGGCAACGTCTTCGTTCTCGGCGAGGGCGCCAAGGCCCAGATCTCCCTCCCCAAGGGCAAGGGAGTCAAGCTCTCGATCGCCGAGGAGCGTGACGCTCGTCGTCGCAAGGCGCAGGAGGCTTAAACTGTCTCTTTAGCAACTTGTTCGGGGGATGCACGCACTTTCAGATACAGAGCAATCAAAAGGCAGCCCACTGACAGTTGCCCCGTGGGGGTGAGGTGTGGCTGGTCTTCTGGCACCCACATCCTCGCGACTTGTAACACTGGAATGCATGTGGCGCGAGACTAGGGGTGCACGAGTGCACGAGAGGCAGGGGCAGAGACGGTCAGGTTCAAGTTGCAGGCGGCAGGGAGGAGGGAGTGAGTCGTTGCAAAGTTGCCGGCGGCTCGTGAGTGGTGCGGCGAAGCGCAAAGTCTGCAGCAATGCTAGGTCTGCAGCAATGCCAAGTCTGCGCAATGCTCTACTGCTTCATGCAAGGCTAGATAGTATGCTATCTACGTAGCGTGGGGCAGGCCACAGAGTGAGCCAGCCCAGTCCAAGCCGGCGCCGCTCGCTCGCTGCGCTCGCGTGCTGGCAGCTAGTCCTGGTCAACACGGTACTTTGCCTCCCTGGCCCGCGTCGTAGCATTGAGCATGTCGACGCGCTCCTCCTTGCTGGCGTTGTAGGCCACCGAGACCTGGTTGAACGGGTTGTCGGGGCTCTTCTGGAACTGCTTGTACAGGATCTCCTGCATCTGGTTCTGGCGGAGGCCTGGGTGCTGGGTGTGAGCGCGGCAGGTGGGGGGACTCACGTCCTCCTTGAGCTTGGGGAGCTCGGCGTCGACGTACGCCTTGAAGGCGGCCTTGAAGCGGCGTTCGGGGTGGCGCTCGATGAGGCCGGCCTGGGGGTGTGCGTTAGCACGAGCAAGCGAGCGGAGCGAGCGCGCGAGTGGTCGAGGTCGCGGCAGCGGGCTGGTCGAGGTCGACTGGCCAAAGCCAAGCCCCGCCGCCCGTCGGAGCCAGCCCCCGCCCCGCCAGCACCCTCCCCGCCGCCTTCGGCGACGGCTTCACGCACCTTTGCGCCAACCGCATCCGCGTCCGTCTTGGCATTCGCCAGCTCGAGCGCCTCGAGCATCTCATCGACGCCGACGGCGCTCAGCTCGGGCACCGCGCGCTCGTCGTCGCGGCGCAGGCCGAGCGGGTCGTCCGTCTTGAACGCGGCTGCGATGCCCGAGCTCTTGACAAACGCGTCCTTCTTCTTCGCGCCGGCCTTCGGCGCGGCCTTCTTGGTCGGCGCGGCGGCCTCCTCGGCGGCCAGGGCGGCGTCGCGCTCGGCCTTCTTGGCCGCGATCTCGGCCTTTTTCGCCGCCTCGAGCTCGGCCTTGGAGGTGCCCTTTGCTGCTGGTCAGTGCGGCCGACGGCGCGACCCACCGCCAGTCTTCCACTTGTCGGCCTCCTTCGCCTCCTTGGCCTTATTGGCCGCGTCGACCTTGGCCGCCTGGGGCGTGAGTTGTTGGATCGCGCGGCTCGCCCCCACGCCGCACCCACCTCGGCGTCGGCCTTGCGCGCGCGCCCCGCCTCCTTCTTCGAGTTTCCGCCCTTGTTAGGAGGCATCGTGCTGTGTGCTGTGCTGTGGTGTAGTTTGCGACAAGTGCAATGGCAAGTGCGAGCAACAAGGGCACGCGGACTCAACCTCGCCGCCGCGCCGAGTCAAAGTGGAGGTGGTCCGTTCGGCCGACGTGACGACATGGCCTCGCACGACGACGCTCCCACCAACCCCCCCGCCCACACTATTGTACACGGCGATGCATACGCCAACTTCTGACAAAATGACTACGGTGTTCCTACCCCTCCTACATCTTCTCGTACTTCGCCACCATCTCCTTCTGCTTCGCCTCCCACCGCTTACGCTCCTCCTCCTGTTCGTCCATCAGGCCCAGAACCAGGTCATCAGGCCCCTCGTCCTCAACAGCCCGCTTGTACTCCTCCTCCCACCCGTCGCCCCACTCCTCGTCGCGCTCGTCGTCCGCAACCGAGCTGCTCGTCGTCGGCAGCTGGCCAGAGCTCAGAGACGACTCGGCGTCGTCCGCAGCCGTCGCAAACACAGTGTCGTCCTCGAAACTCAGGCTGCTGCCAGTCGGCATTTCGCGCCGGCGCTGTCGTGCATGTTGCGCACGCGCATACTCGCGGCGCACTCGCTCGACTCCATCGCCGATATTCGCAGTCACCTGCCGGATCGGGATAGAGTTCCACAGCGACGCCTTGGAGGGCGAGCCGTTGGGCAGCTGCGGCAACTGCGGTGCCGGCCGCGACTCGAGGACAGAGTGCAGAGCAGAGTTGAGCGGCTCGCCAAACGAGTTGGCGTCCGGGGTCGCGGGGTGAACCTCGATCTCGGGGCGGTACACCATGCGCTTCGTCCGAGCCACCTTGTCAAGGACTGACAAGGGCGAGTAGTCGTCCGTGGGCACGGCGCCAAAGAACTCGACTTGTGGTGAGAGGTAGATTGACGGGGGAAGCAAGCGGAGGCTGCTGCTGTGCGTGCGGATCTCGGCATGACGGAGACTGTTGCCTTCGGCAGCCTTCAGTGGCGCCTTTGAAGGCAGTCTCAACGCGACAGCCGTTTCCTCAGCAGGGCCTCCACCCATCGGCATGGCCCATCGAGACTTGAGCTCGCTCTCGACAGCGAGATCCCCGTCGGGTAGCAACCCGGCCTTCTCCCGCATCATCTCGGTGAGGTTGCTCCGCCGGGGCGAGCCTTCAATCGGTGGCTGCTGGGCGGTAGACGTGATGCGGCGAGCCGCCAGGCGGGCGAGATCGAGATGGCTCGTCGCAGGGTGGTAGATGGCCACGTCCTGAAGGAGCACCTCCTTGTCCAGAGGGTTGAGTCGTGTCGACCCAAACGTCGCGAGGGCAAACGACCGTGGTGCCGCCTCACTCTCGCCCTCGGCCGGAGTCGCAAGTGGGCGTAGTCGAGCATACGGTCCAACCTCAATGGACAGAGGCTGTTGCTGGACCGGGTTGGGTACTTTGACGGACGTGTGGCTCGAGGCTGATGGCTTGCCACCAGACGGGTTGATGGGGAACACGTCTGCAGGAGTTAGCTCTGTCGCCAGCAGCGCACCCCAGTACTCACGAATGGTTCCCTTGCCCGTTCCGACGGCAATCCAACGCTCGTCAGAAGACCAGGACGCGGAGCGCACAACGGCCGAGGTATTGCCACGGCGGAGAACGTAGGACGCCCACACCTCTCCCTTGCAAGCTGAGCGCTTGCCAGCGGCCGCTCCACGGGGACGGACATCGAGGAGGTGGAACGCGCGTCCGTCGCTTGCCGCGGCGAAGAGACGAGATGAGCGCGGCGAGAATGAGAGGAAGGTGACGGGGTGCGCTCCGGGAGACGGTACATGTCGGCCGTTGCTTCCCGAGGGCCGCGGCGATGCTACCAGAGAGCGGGTCGGTGGTAGGCGGAAGTGAGCGATAAGCTCCGGGGTGGCACTGCCGCTGGACTGCACGTCGATGATCTTGATCCAGACGCCAGCGGGAGGGCGAGCGGCTGAGCCACTCTCCTGCAACGCGCCATCCTCGACAGAGCGGCTTTCAGCAGCGTACACGTTCTCGGCTTCCAGTGGGCCTCGCTCAGCTGGGGCGCTCGTTGCGAGTCTGCCACCGCTAGCCTGGCTCGCGGCCTTGGCGCCCATCTTGAGGCCGGCCCAGACGCCGCGAGCGACGCCCCCGCCAATTTCAACGGCAGAGGTTAAGAGGGCGCCCTGGGTCGTGGGCGGTGGGGTGGGCCGCGCAGAGCCGCTGCTCGCTCGGAGCCGGGTCGAGGAAGCTGCCGTGACGATGGAGCCAAGGCCATCTGCACCCGGCGTTGCCGAGGGCTCGGTCGTGGCAAAGGCCAAAAGTCTGCCTGACAGGCTAGCCACGGGTAACAGGGTGTGCGGGTTTGAAGGAAGATTATGGATATAATGGATGCTGGACAGATTGCGGTCAAAGAGATGAATAGTCGGGGTAGGATGCGACATGGTCTGGCGGTCAGCTGATGTATCAAGCCACAGAAGACACGTACAACAGCGATAACTCGAGGCGAGCTCGAAACGGCGGCGGTAACACCAACTCCGAGGTCGACACGCTGGAAGGCCTTGCCCGAGGCCAGGCTCACAAGCACCAAGGCAATGTGGCCATGAGGGGGCGACGGTGACCCGGCAGAGTGCACACTGCGACGTCAGCACGCTTCGAGTCCCCCTTCAGCTCTGGCTCACGTCAGTGCCACCACCGGGCCTCGCTTGCCCCAGAAGGTCTTGGGCAGCACATGAGCGTGCAAGACGCGCTCCTTGGCCGGGCGACCAAGCGGACGGATGGCATGCAGCGCGCTCGCCTTGACATCAGCCTCGTACACGACGTCAGGGATCGAGGCGACCTCCTCGGGTGGCGGGAACTGCTCGCGGACGTGTGGGTCGTCGGGAATGACGCCGTGGCGCAGGGCGAACACCTGGAGGGCATGGCGCGCCGAGCTAAGCAGCAACACACGACTGTGGCGTCAGCGTCGCGTTGGCGCGTCCACGACCTACGAGATGTGCCCGTCGCCGAGGTCGACGTCCTGCCACGTGGCCGACGACTCGCTGAGCTGAGGGATCGGCGGTGACGACGACGAGGACGTTGCCGCGCCGGCGGCACCTGCCTTCTCCTGCGATAGCGGAAGGAACCCTTTCAGCGACGCGAACGGGATGTTGTTTAGGATTGGGCCGAGGAGCGATGGCTGCGAGTCACTGGCACGCGTCAGCTCGGCGACGGCGACGGACGGATCAGCACACATACTCTACAGCGAGGGCTGCGGCTATCGTCAGCACTGATCTCCGGTTCCTGGGGCCCATGGGGGTGGTGCATCCACTCACCGACTCCTTCCCTCGGGCGGCGTGCGGGGCTGCCAGCGGCATGCCTCGGAGACGTGGTGTTGCCAGATGCATTGTCCACAGTGTCCGAGGCGGGCATGGGGGTGGGGTGGTGGTTGGCGCGGGTGTTGTGATGCCGGGTTGGTGCGCCGGGGGTACGCGTCGGCGTCGGGTGGGTGGTGTTGCCGTGGTCGCGTTGGGTTGTGAGTGGGAGTCGCGCGTGCGTGCGGTGCGATGCGATGCGATGCGAGTGGATGCGGGGGGTCGATCAGTGATGGAGTCGTGGATTGGGTAAGAGTGATGGCCAGGAAGCAAGAGCGAGTTGTGGGGAGAGGGGGGATGGGGGTGGCTGGGTGGTGGTAGAGTGGTTGCCGCCCAGCGCCGATAACGAGGACCGTCTCCGCTGCCGCCGCCGAGTCGAGTGGCAACAGGGGTTGGGTGCGTGTCTGACGTGTGCCGCCCGGTCCGATTATCGCGTCGTCACAGGCCGAGACGGATGTCTTGTCCTTGTCGCTTTTGACGGTTTCACGTCGTGTGTATGCTTGTCAGTGTGGGTGTCGGTGTGTGTGTGTCGGCTCGAGGAGAGACGAGTCAATGCACCACTAGCATTGTCGTGTCTTGCTTGTTATGACTTGATCGAGGCAAGTCACTTGGCAGACAGATACAACCCGGCTCGGTTGCCGGGTGGCGACACCCCACCCTGGCTCACCCGCTCCGTCGTCCGGCCCAACCGGATTAACCCTCGCCGCCGCCAGGAACTGCATCTGGCTGTGCACGCCGCTGCAACTCGTCCTGGTCCACGCCGTATGCATCGCTTCTGCCTCGGACAACGACGGCACCGAATGCATGGCACTTTGCTCCCGATCAAGCACAATGATGTCGACTCGGCCACCGACTCGACACGACGCACAACCGGCCGCGGCGATGAGGTAAGATGACGCCTGCTGGCGGCACCACTGGCCAGGAACCAGCGATCTGTTCGTTGGCGCTGTGGCATGCCTCGAGCTCGTCCGCTCGGGGCCAGCGTCACGGGGCACGGAGCCGACGAGCTCTGGGCCTGGCGGCCTGGGCTGGGGCTGCGGTGGGCACTGGCGTGGGAGAGTGCAGAGTGGCCAGCGGCCAGTGGCCAGTGGCACCGGGCACCGTGCCGTGCTAGTCACTGCTTCGTGGTGCACGACCACGTGTGAGGGTGGTTCTGCAAGCTGCTATTCGTGGCAACAGCATAGGCATGCGGCGAGCATGGCATGGGCTTTGGGTCGGGTCAGGAGCTGTTGGTGAGCCGCAGGTCCAGTCTGCATTCTGCGGGCGTCTGCACCTGACTGACTCGTCAGTCGGCGCACCACTCTGCGCTCTCAGCCGTCTCCACAGTCACGGCTCCCAGCCATGTCCCCGTCATGTCCCCGTCATGTCCCCGTCCCGTTCTGTCCCAGCAACCAGGCCTGCTCATCAGTGATGTCAGCGAACTGCCGTCGCCCGATGTCAGCGTCAACCTCAGCCCCTTGGTCCGCCCCGCCCCGCGCCCGCGGCTGCCCTTCCATCCGCGCATGGGTGCATGTACAACATAAGGTGCTGCGTGTCTAGTTGTTGGTCGAGGTCTGGTGCCCGCAGTTGAGACACTGTGCGGCGTCAGCGCTGTCCAGCCAACCGCGCCTACCTTGTAGAAGATGGTCGAGCCTTCGTCGGCAGAGCGCAGCTGCATCTCCTTGTAGCTCAGGCCGATGTGGCCGCAGTTGTCGCACTTTTCCTGCGCCTGGGAGCGTCAGCGGGCACACGACACGCGCACGCACAATCGGGTCGCGCCCCTTGGCCGCCTCCTCGCCCGTGAGCGTGTTCTGGACGAGCGCGCGCTTGCTCTTCAGCGCCGAGGGGAACGCGTTTGGCGACGAGTACGTCTTTGTTGGCAGGTTCTCGTACGCTGCGTGGTTAGCGCGCTGCAGCGGGGGCGGCGACGGCGGCAGCACCAGCACCGGCCCGAGCCCAACTCACACGACGCAGGCTCCTTGCGACCGCACTGGTGGCACTCGATCTCGTCCTGGTCGTCCCGTGGCAGGTCTAGCAATGTTCCGCAGACGGGGCAGAACAGGAGCGATCCGATACGGTGCGCCCGCGACGCCGAGGTGGTTGCTGGGGCCATGGTCGACGCGTTTCGAGGTGATAACAGTGCTGCGAGCGACAAAGTGGTCTGACGCCAAACAAAATCTTGGGTGTGGTCAAAGTGGAGGTGGATAGATGGGGGGATGAAACAATCCCACCCCGTGGCAAACGCCCCGTACGCCCCGTACGCCGAGTATCACATCCTCCCACTCCCCCCTCCCCGTCACATCGCTCCACAACACTTCAACCCAGCAACATGCATGACGACAAGCTATTAAGACCCAGTGGCCAAGACCTTGCCAGGTAACAAGACGACTAGCATCACAGGGTCGTATAATGCGCTCAAGGCTGAAACGAACACGAGGCACCACTAGAAGGGTGAATTAAACAGGAATTAGGGGGGAGGGGATGGGGGGAGGGGGTGGGACGAGGGTGGTGACAGGGATACACATTGGGTCGTCAATCTGGCTCTCGCAAGTCTTCTAAGCCGCCGCGGCAACAGCAGGAGCCGCGGGTGGTGCGACGGCCTTGGGCTGGAAACACGTTAGCTTCAAGTTGACAAGCGCAGAGACCAACACTCACGGCCTCGATCTCAATGGGCTCGGTCTTTGCGGGCTCCTCGATCTTAGGGGCGGCCTCCTCGACAGCAGCGGCCGCAGGGGGGACAACAGCGGCCTCGGTGGTGGCAGCAGGGGCCTCCTCAGAGACCTCCTCCTTGGGCGAGGCGACCTCCTTCTTGGGGGTGTCCTTGTGCTTGAAGAAGCCAGTGAAGCGGGCCGAGAGACGGCGGCCGGCCTTGAGGGCCTTGGCGGCCTCCTTCTCAGCGGCATCCTCAACCTTGTGGAGGGTCGACTCCTTGGCAGGGGCGGCCTCGGGGGCAGCGGCAGCCTCCGTGGCAACGGGGGCGGCCTCAGCCTCGGGGGCAGCGACCTCGCTGATGCCGTCAGCCATCAACCCCAGACAGGTACACTGAAGTAACTCACGCAACACGCTCGGCAACGGGCTCAGCAGCAGGGGCGGGGGCCTCGGCGGCAACCTCAGCGGCGGGCTCAGCGGCAGCCTCGACGGCGGGCTCAGCAGCGGCCTCGGTGGCGGGCTCAGCGGCAGCGGCGCCCTCAACAGGGTTGGCCTTCTCCGACTTGGGCGACTTGGGCTTCTTGCCAAAGAGCTTGGCGAAGAATCCCTTGCCCTCAGTCTTGACCTTGTCCTAACACAAGTCAGCGGGGCATCGTTCGGGATGGCACTACTGCTTACCTTAACGGGAGCGGCCTTCTTCTCGGCAGTCTTGGGGGCGTCGGTGGCAGCCTCGGTGGCGGCCTCCTCAGTGGCGACGGCCTCAGTAGCAGTGGTCTCGACGGCCTCGGCGGCGGGCTGAATGATGTCAGAAACTAAACGCATCACTAAAAAAGATAACGCGTGACGTACCGCAGCGGCAGTCTCGACAGGGGCAACAACCTCGGCGGGAACCTCAGCAACGGGAGCAACAACCTCGGCGGGGACGGCGGGAGTCGCCTCGACGACGGGGGCGGTGGCCTCAGTGGCGGCGACAACGACCTGGATACCGATAGCGTTCAAGGTTTGCGAGTGAGATGGAGAATCATGGTTAGCGATCGGCTGCTCCGCAAGAAACTTCTTTTGGTGGGAGGTGTGAATTGGGACCCGAGCCTACGTGATGTCGACGCGTCACGCCACTTGGCCAACGTTTCACTACAGGTCTCACCACGCATGGATCAACAAACATGCAGGAGCACGTTCCGAGTTGCGGCGCACAGTGACCATGCCAGGATGTGCATTGCACCGTCGACAGTTTGGCGGGTGGCCCTGCGGCCCCGTGCTTGGCAGTGGCGAAACCACCCTGCTCTCTGGGCCGAGAGGAAGGTTGGCTGACCCAAATGCCTGGCGTGGGAGCGCGAGAAAGCAACGGCATGGGTTGACGTGCGACGCAAGCATGCACACGGCGGCGCGTTGGGAGACACGGGTGTAGGCACTGGGGAGGGAAGGGGGGAAGGTCTCGACTCACCTTGTTCTCCTCGGTGGACATTATGATGGGTTGTTGGAAAGGAGAGTGGGTGGCAAAAGGTAGAGTGTAGTGGTTAGAGTGCCGGGTTGGTTGTCAGATTAAGGCTGCTGTGTGTGCTGGCCGTGTAGTGGACTATAGAGGTGGATGACTGCTTGTGCAACTGGGTAAAGAGTTGGACGAGAGAGGAGAGAGTAGAGAGTAGAGTGGAGAGAGAGGAGGAAGGAAGTTGAGAGAGAAGCAACTAAGACGTGTTGAAATGTATGTGCAAAGGAGGAATCGCAGAGGAAACCGGTAGGGCGGACGGGTTGGGATGCGTGTCGGACAGAGCGGCGGGCGGCGTGGGCGTGGGCGGCGGGGGTGGGCGGGGTGGGGAACGGGTGGGTGGGTGCTTTGCTTTGATGGGTGGTGTGTGTGGGTGTGTGGGTGGGAGACGAGTGGTCGGGGACCTGACCTGAACCGTTGGGCCGACCTGCCGACTGGCTGCCTGCCTGCCTCGCTGCCTGGCTGCCTGCCCGGGCTGGACCTGACCCGACCTGACGCGCGCGCCAACATTCCAGGTTATGACAACCGGGCTGGGGACTGGGCTGCGCGGGCGGGCGGGCGGGCGGGCGGCACGCGGGCAGACGGGCTGTGTGGGCTGTGATCTGGCCTCTGTGTGTCTTGCTGCTTGCGTCGCGCCTGCGTCGCGCCGTGCGAGAAGGGCCAAGGGGTTTGTTGCCAAAATGTGGTTGGGTGGCGGATGGGCCGCCAGGAGTCAATGTCCCGTTCGTGTCTGGTGTGTTTCCCGGATGGCGGCAGTGGAGACTGAGGCGGCGGCGGCGCGCGGCAGGCGGCAGACGGGCAGAGGGGCAGAGGGGGCGACGAGCTTGTCACAACGGCGGCGGCGGCGCGGCGGCCCTTGTCCTGACTGACCGTGTCGCGGTCGAGTCGACGCGAGTCAAAGGAAGGCCCGAGCGAGTGACCGGCAACGGCAACCAGCCAGCGAGCCAGGCCAGCCAGACGCCAAACGCCAGCCTCGCTGCTTTCGTTTCAGCTATGCTGAATTTGCCCTAGCGCCGTACGCCTCGGCGCGCGCCGCAGCCGCCCGCCCCGCCAGGCAGGCAGGCAGGAAGAGTGCCCGTGCGAGGACGCGCACACAAACACCCACACCCAGACGACAAGTGTGCCAGTGCCGTCCCAGTCGACACCTTCCCTTTGGCAATCGCGACAAGCCCGCCGCGCCCGCCCCTCCCCCCTTCTTGGTCTGGAAGCCTGGCTGCCTGGCCTTCGCCACTCCCCACGGAGTGCATAGGCAGCTACTACTCCTGCTGCTGCGCTTTGAGCACGAGACCGGAGGAGTACTAAGCCATTCCAGCAAGATTGCATAACGGATTTCAGATTTGGTCGTCACCCCAACCGGCAGGTGGTCCGTAGTGTCCCGACTAATTCTTGCTTTGGCTGGGTGGCAAAAAAGAAAACAGGCCAGTCAGTCGGTCGCGTCACGGGTCACGGGGCAAATAGGGACAAGGGGCCGCTGGCGGGGCGCGGGCTGATCCAGCAGACATTCAGGGTGTGGCGTGACCTAGATTGTGTACAGTGCCAGTCTCCCATTTCAGGGAAAGAAAAAAAAGTTGGTCAGGCGCGCAGTTGACTGCTTCGGTGCCTTGCCATGCGCGCGTGACTGTCAGGGTCAACCACAATCTCTCTAGTCGCAGTCGGGTCGTCCTTGTTGCAGCGGGGCGGCGCGACGGGCAGCCCGCGGCGCGACGGCGGGCGTGACATGCCAACGACGATTCGAGAGAGAACGACAACGGTGCGAGCCAGCCAGCCCGTCAGAACAATAAAGCCATCGGAGCCACCTTGCTCGGCCGTCGTCCGAAAATTTTGCTATTGCCCGGTCGGGCGCTCGCTCGTTCGCTCCTTCGCTCACTCGACGCGTCGGCTGCTTCGCGCGACTGATTGCCCTTTGGCAGACCGCGACGTGGCGCGTCATTCCCAAATGGGTCGGGGCGCGTATCGTCCCCTTGCTCCTCTTGCTCGAGTTAGCGACAAGAGACAGCAATGGCAGCAAACTGATTGGCTTCTTGGCCCTGCCGGGTTGCTCGGCCCCTGCCTCGCTCGCTCGCTCGGGCTTGCATGGTCGGTCGGTGGCAGCAGCCACAATCGCGATCAACCGAGGAGCAGCGAGCAGCGCGCAGTGCCCATGTGCGCAGTGGAGGGGGCATGCCACACGCCTGTTTCAGTCATTGTTTCGCTGCTGCACGCGCCGCAGCCTGTCGCTGTCAATGGCACCTTGAAGTGCACCATTTGACCAAGGTCTGACGCGAAGGGCATTCAAGTGTGACGGCCGTTTCAAAGGGGGCGTCGACGGCGCGACGGCGCGACGGCACAGCCAGTGTCAAGCGCCGGCGACAGCGCCAGCGTCGTCTCGATCCCTCCCCATGCAGTGCAGACCAAAAGGCCAAAAGCCGGCCAGTGCGTCGAGCCAGGCCAGTCGGGCCTCGGGTGGACCCGTGCACCGCGCTGTCGCCATGTCCTGATATGCCCGTATCCATCTGTGACAACTTGTGACGGCTTGTGCAGCGGCCAGCGCGGCCAGGCTGCTTTCCCTGCTGCCCACATGCTCAACTTGCAATCGCCAGGAGAGTGCACATGCACAGACCAGGCAGTATCCGGTGAATTGAAACACGACGGCCGGCGGATCGAGTTTGGCGACGCCTCTTCCCCCTCGTCCCCTTCTGGCCCATCACTCGTCTTCCTTCACCCAGTCACACCCGCCCCAGCGAGCCACAGTTACTCACCGCGGGTGATGAAGACTGACCAGTCCTACGAGGGGCAGGCGCGACGACAACCTAGCCCAGCCCCGAAACAGCAGCCTCATCATTCGGCCCGAGGGGAAACCTTACGCGTCCCGGCTAGCTACGGCCCTGGTTGGCGTTGTAGCCGCTCGCCGCTGGCAGGGGAGGCGTCGTGCAAGGTTCCATCCCGAAACGGGCAGTGCACCGCCGCCGACGCCTCTGACACGCCACAGATCGCGAGCGCTCGACGGAACGGAGCACGTCGCGTCGCGCGACCGCCGACCGGAATGGGGATGGCATGGGGCGGGGACGCGTTGGCGTGTTGGCACTCACACTGGCACTCGACTCTGACGCGATATCAAGGCACCAACGCGACTGACTGACTGACTGACCCCTGCCTCGCAATCGAATGCCAACTGCTGTGCATGCGGGTACAACTGTCACCACTCCCTTGACAGTTACAGGATGATCTCAAATACAAGTACACCAGTCGCCCTGTCGCCCTGTCGCCGTCGCCGTTCACCGTTTTACTTCTTCTGCTCGGCAACCTGGGTGAGGAGGCCCTTGCCCTCGAGGAATGACGCAATGTTGTCGAGGACAAGGAGCTCCATCTTGCGCTGAGTGTCCTTGGTCTCGGTGCCCATGTGGGGGAGGACGGTGATCTTGTCGTTGGACAGGAGCTTGGGGTTGACGTTGGGCTCGTCGGGGAAGACGTCGAGGCCGGCCGAGAAGAGGTGGCCGCTCTCGAGCGCCTCGAGGAGGGCCTCCTCGTCGACAACACCACCACGGGCAGTGTTGACGAGGATCGAGCCCTTCTTCATCTGGGCAAACTGCTCCTTGCCAAACGAGTTCTTGGTCTTGTCGTTGAGGGGGAGGTTGAGCGAGACAACGTCCGACTGACGGAGGAGCTCCTCGGCGCTCGAGACGTAGGTGCAGGGGAAGTCGGGCTTGGGCGAGATCTCGTTGCGGTTGTAGTAGATGACCTTCATGTCGAAGGCAATCAGGCGCTTGGCGAGGGCAGAGCCGATGCCGCCCATGCCGATGATGCCGACAGTCTTTCCATCGGGGTCAAGGGCGGGAACGAGGCCGGCCTTCCACTTGCCCTCACGGACGTTGACCTCGGCGCGCCAGAACTGGCGGAGGGCCGAGATGGTGAGGAAGGCGGCGACGGTAGCAGTGGCCGAGTCGACAGCCTTGGGTGTGTGGCTGACGAGGATGCCGCGGGCAGTGGCAGCGGCGACGTCGATCTGGTCGTAGCCGGCACCGTTGTGGGCAATGAGCTTGACGCTCTCGGGGAGCTTGTCAATGAACTCCTTGTCGAAGAAGCCAATGGCGTCTGGGGGTTGTCAGGACGAGCTCTTCCCATGGTGCAGCCGCAGCGCTGGGGACACTCACTGGCCGAGTCGTTGTGACGGTAGATGGCGGTGATGCCAGCGTACTTGGTCTTGAGGTCCTCGAAGAAGGCCTCGCGCGAGGGCGACGAGAGCTCGACAATCTCAGCGAGGGGGCCAATGATCTTCTTGGCGTCCTCCTTGGTCCAGATGAGACCGAGCTGGGGGTTGGCTGGGTGGCTGTCAGCCACAGCCCGACGAGGACGACATCAGCCCATCCAACACTTACCGGCGATGAGAACCCTGGGAGTCGACATTTTGTTGTACTTTTCGCAAGAGCTTGTAGCTGGAGGAAGTGGGGAGAACAGGAGTGTCGTGTTCGAGCTCGGCCGTTGATGTAGTCGCCCCAATGCTAGCCTGCGAGGCCATTGACCGCCGACTGCCGTCCTCTGAAACGGTCCGGAAGTTGGCCAAACCCTACATTCCGGTCCGAAGATCCGGAGCAAAGAGGCCAAGACGCGTAGTTGGGAGGGCCGGACAATGGCACGGTTAATCACGTGATGTGCCATGTGAACAACGCGTGGTCTGCGCGTGGTATGACATCAGGCTTGGAGGGGTGCGAGAGAGGCCAGCCTCGAAGGGCGAGGCGAGGTCCGCGCCGCAAAAAAGGTCGCCTGTTTACTTTGGCGGAGATCGACTTGCAGCCTGACAAGCGAATATGACGACATGGGGGGCCAGCTGGCGACTTGGGCGAGCGGTGGCCTCCAGGACGTGGCAGGGAGGCCAGTCATTTGGCATGAAGCACACACATGTCTGGCTGAGGTCACGACTTGCACGACATGAGACCAGGCAGCGTGGACAGCTGATAAATCACGATGGCAGATGGGCAGGAGAGTGGGAGGGAGGACAATTCTCGCCGGGATGGGGCGGTGGGCATCGTTGTTGGGGAAACGCCGACAGCTTGTCTTGGTCGGCGACCAGTACCCAGTCTACCATCGTTGTCTGTCGGAAAGCTGCCCCCACGGTGACCGTGCATCACATACTCCAGCAGCAGCGACTAGCGAAGTCTCACCATCTAAAAGCGTCAAAATACGCGCTGCGCTTGCTGAATAATCTCCGTTATCACTGGTGCTCCGCATGGGCCCACCAACTTCCCGAGAGCGATGGCGCCACAATTGCTCGGTTATGTGACCGAGGTCATGACCGAGACCATCGCTCTTTCCACAATACATCTCTCAACGACGCTGTTATCGTTGTATCCAACACTTTCCCGGCTGCATACGACACTCGACATCAACATGCCTCCTGCAGCATCGAATTCATCTGCTGCCAACGCGTCGGGGGCCAGTGCGGGCGGGGCAAAGTCAACCTCCACCTCCTCGGCGACGGCGACCAACTCCTCCACCGCAAACCCACCGCGTCCGCCGCGCAAGCTCAACCGCTCTGCAAACCAGCTGCATAGGAACCAGGCCTGCCTGCCGTGCCGTCGCCGTCGTATCAAGTGCGATGCGGGCCGCCCGCACTGCGCGTCATGCGTGCGCTCGTTCCGCTTCCTCGCTCGCACCCAGCCCGATCCCGAACGCGATTCACAGGGCATCCAGTGCCAGTACGAGGACGGCGACGAAGGCGAGGGCGATGATGGGATGTCGAGCCAGAACGAGGACCCGCGCGAGGCTGTCCGCAAGCTCGAGGCTCGCATCAGTGAGTACATGCACCTATTGAAGGCGCCGTGCACCTCCGCTGACTTGTACCACAGCCGAGCTGCAGACGACGCTCGCGCAGATGACTACGCCTGGGGGTGAAGGCCCGCCCAGGCCGGGCGACGATGATCTCGGCTGGGCCAGCTCGGCTCAGGCGCAACCCCATCCGTCTGCATCGACGCTCGACATCCAGCGCACCAACGGCGTTCCCGACTTCCTCGACGTCAACAACATGAGGGACCCCGAGCCACCAACGTACGTGTCCGGCCTTACCGGCATCCCGGGGGTTGCCCAAGTGCCCCTGCTATCGTCTCGGCATAACGGCCCCGCGAGCGAGGCGCCCGATCAACACGCAATGCTCGTCGACTTGGGGTTCAGCGGCTTCGTCTCGCACCCGCCCGACGTCCAGCCCAACGCGACGGCCCCCGCCGTGTCCACCGTCATCGACGACGATGCGGGCAAGGTGGGAGGCGCGTTCCTCGACATCATCTGGCCCGGATGGCCGCCCCGCCTCCCGACACCGGCCATGCTCGAGCATCTGTGAGTGCCCGCTGTTGTTGCGCCTGCTGACCGCCCAGCGTTGGGACATTCTTCACCATGGTCCCGTCCATCTCGCGTATCCTCCACCGCAAGTCATTCATGGCCCGGCTCGCGCTGCCACCCACGCATGCCAACTTTCCTCACACGGGCTTGTTGCACGCAATCTGTGCCGTCACCGCGCGCTACTCTGCCGCCGTGTACACGATCTCGGTTGAAGAGTCGATGACGCAGACCAACGCTCGCCTCCACGGCCTCTACAAGCGTCCAGCCGGCATGAGTGCCGATGAGGAGGCGACATCCCAGGCCTGCTTCGGCGAGCGACACGCTGCGTTTGCGCGACTCGAGCTGCGACCTGGGGAGGCGACGGGGCGAAAATTGCTCGAGATCTGCCAAGCTCAGACGATCCTGATCACCTTCTACCAGCAACATGGTAAGTAGTAGGCCACAAGCTCTGGACACTGACATCGTTAGCCAAGTGGATCGACGGCTGGGGCATGACTGGACAGGCTACGCGCTTTTGTGTCCCTCTCGGTCTCCTCCAGGACACCAAAGTCAGGGGCCATGTTCGCAATGCTATCATCCCGCCGTATCAAGAGGACTGGGACCGTGAGGAACGCCGCATCCTCATGTCGTACATCTTCTGTCAAGATTTCATGTGCTCTGCAACGTCGGGCTGGCCGAACGCGCTCGCACTGGACGAGGTGGTGAGTGGAATGATGAATTGGTGGACGTGCTGCTGACGTCGAATAGATGAGCCGCTTGCCTGCTGGCCGGGAAGACTTTGACCGAGGATCCGAGGTTCCAGAGAACCCTCAGACATGGCACTCGCCCGACTTGTACACCACTCACCCCGTTGCAGACCCCTTTGTCATCTTCGCCAAGGGGCTGCACCTGCTCGGTCAGATTATCAAGTTCCGTCGCAAGTGCCAGGCTCTTCCCGACGTCATGAGGGCGTACAACACCCCCCTGTTCAAGAAACTCGACAACGATGTGACGGCGTTCCGGTTCTCGTTCCCCTCGAGCCTACGCGACCCGCTTCGGACCTTCAACAATGCCAAGGGCATTGACGCAGACCTGGTTGTGAGTAGTAACGGGGTCGTCGATATGGTTGCTGATGTTGCTCAGAGCGCCCATCTCATCCCGCACATTGCCGCGATCAACCTGCACGAGCCGTTTGCCGACGTTACAAACCCCCAAGACCCCGCGTCCAACCGGATCCTCGGCGAGGCTCGCGCCTGCCTCAGCTTGGTGTATCTCCTCGCGAGCACGGCACTCGACTTCTCCTACGTTCTCAGCCCAGTCAATTCTTGTGAGTGACGCCAGGGGCGAGTTGCACGGTGTCTGACACCACCAGTCTACTTCTTCGCCGCATGCCGAACCTTTGTGCTCTTCTACCAGCGCGCCCTCGAGATTCGGGACCTGCAGGCGGCCAAGCTCCTCCTGTCCGAGATTGACGTGTTCAGGATGACCTTTGCCTCAATGGGCAAGCGGTTCCCCCTCGGCGCACGCCATGGCGGCATGATCGACAAGATGCTGCAAGAGTGCCACGCCGAGCTTGCTGTCGAGCCCGAGGCGGTCCGAGACGACGGGTTGGCGCTCGGCGCCATTGCACTTCCCGAAGTGGATCTGCGCCAGCACCAGGCGTTCCCATTCGACCGGTCGGCCGACTATGACCTCGAGGGCAAGCGTCTGAACGGCAGCAGCCCCGACAGCCTGGGGACCCTTCCGTACGAGCCCACCGGACGGCCCGAACTCGTCATGGACCGGAACCACCCGTTCTCGCTCCTCTTCCTCACGCCAGGGACAACGCTCCGTGAGAAGGTTGACCAGTCGCGCGGGCGTGCCCCGTCGAACAAGTCGTCACCATCGACCCACAGCATTACCACTCCAGAACAGATTTACAGCATGCCCCCCGACCAGATCACGGCGCCAACCTTGTTCCCGCCTTCCGTGTCCGACCCCGGCGCGTTTGGCTGGCTCCAGTTTGTCCCTCCAACAACCACGCTCTCGTCAAACCTGTCGTCCTCATCGTCCCTCACGCCCGAGGAGCAGCTGAGCGCTCCAGGCTCCGTATAATCAGAAGAATTTTCATGATTAATAATGTAATCGGGCACGCGTGTATCTTGTTGTACTTGACTCGGTTCTATTCTACAATGCAAAACTTGTATATACAGTGAGATCGAGGGAGCGGAGCAGGTATGTGTAGTGTCTTGGGGGTCTACGGCGACCAGCCCGAGCCAAAAGAGTCGTCACTGCCGCCACGCTGGGGACTGGCGGTGGGCACGACTACCTCATTGTCGTCCCAGAGGTTACTGTCCTGGGGCCACGTCGATGTGCCCACAACAAGGGTGGGCTTTTGGTTCTGGGGTGACTCCCTGTGCGTCACAGCAGGGCTGGAGAGACCAGGCATCTGCACCGTCAGGGGCACCTCATCCTCGCCGTAACGGGGAGGGGGCGGGCTGTTGATCTGCTCGTAGGCCATGGTGTCTGGGCCAGTTGCCTTCTTGGTTCCAACATGCTGCTGCTGACGCGGGATACCCACAGTCGAGGCCGAACGTGACACGAGGCGTCCGCGCGAAGGCATGGGGCGCACAGGACGATACGAGACGACGGGTTCGTGGGCCGGTCGTAGGAGCTGGGGCGCGCCATCCATCCTGCCGCCTTTGAGGTCCAGAGCAGGGTCATTGTCGGCCATGCCCTCGCGCCATTCGATCATGCCCACCTCGACTGGGTCCCAGTTGTCCTTGCCACAGACCCTGCACTGGTTAGCAGACTCGCCTCGGGGTTTCCCACTTACTTGTCGAGGATGTCGCGGCGCGTGTACTTGTAGTTTTCGCAGCGCTCGACCGCCTTGCGTCGGACATCGCGGATAGCCACACGGACGCCGTCCGCGATTTCAGGCCATCTGACGCTCTCACCCTCATACCTGCGGTCGCAGCGGCGGGTAAAGGCATCGAGCTGGGCCAGGATACGTCGACCCCGGTGGTGGAACGCACGAAGTCGGTCCGCCTTCTCGTGAGGGGTCACAGTGGAGGGAATCGTGCCGATCAGAGGCACCGCCTCCATGTTCAGCGAGAGGTCGTCATTCAGCGCATGGTAGAAGAGGGGGTAGAGCTTCTGAAGCTGCGGATAGGTGTCGTTCAGTGCCCAGAGTGACCGCTCGCACGGCTCAATCTGGGGGACCTGGGACGGGGCCGGGGCCGGGGCTGCGGAGGAACGTCGGACGGGTGCCTTCTTCTTGCTACTTGGCGCCCTCGTGCGCTTCTGAGGGCGAAAGTCATCCTCCTCGTCCTCGGTGGGTGGCTCGGAGAGCCTTCCATTGAAGCTTGCCGTGGGGGACGGAGTGGTCCCGTTCTCAAGATCGGCGTACGAAGTGCGTCCCATCGAGGCGATCCGAGAAGAAGTACGCACGCCCGCTTGTGTGTCAGTGAAGACACGGTCGAAACGGAGGAAAACTTACATAGCTCTGCTCGGGTGCGCTTCCCAGCGGTCTCTTTGGTGGCCTGATGGTGGGGTACAGGAGACACCCGCTCAGCCTTCGAGTCAGTCACTGTTTTTATTGTTGGGCGTACCTTGGGTTCGGGGGACCCCTCCTCGTCGCTATTTCCATCGTCCTCGTTGTACTCCCTCTTGACCTGAGGTGGCTGGAAGGTGCTCGGGGGAATGGAGTATGAGACGGGAGAACCGGCCGCCAGGTGACCATAGTACGGCGGCTGCCTAGGCTGGTTGACGGCAGAAGGGCGTTCCTGGGGGTGGAGCAAGTGCTGGGCAGTTCGAGTGACCTCTGTCGTGGCAAGGCTGGTCTGGGAGTCACTGTGACTAGAGTGGACGGAGCCATACGCTTCCGTATCGGGCGTGAGTGAGTGGCTGTAGGCTGAAGTCGAAGCAGTCGAGTCGCGCGACCCAGAGCGGGACAGGGGGTACGCTTGAGCAAACTGTGCCGGCGGGTGGGCATGCTGGGTCTCGGTCACGTGTGTGGCCTCGAACGAGGGCGAGGAATACAACGGCGGGGTCGAGTAAACAGACTGCGAGAGCTGTTGGTGGACATTCGACTGGAAGGGTGGCAGAAGCTCGTGGCCCGCCATGGTCGAGTACTGCGAGAGGGAACCCACTGTTGCCGGGCCAGGACGAGCCGAGTATCCTGGAGATGGGAGGACCGGGTAGTCGGCACCATTCTGGGTGTAGGGAGCGTACTGTGTCGACGGTGGAAGGGGCTGCGACAGGAAGAACTGGTTATACACCGGCTGATTGTGATTGTAGGGCTGGGAGAAGAGGTGTGGAACCCCAGGGGTGTGAGAGGAGGCTGAAGCGTCGCCGCCAAGGTAATTGTGGTTTGGAGGGAGATGGAGCTCTGAGTGGGGATGATGACGATCAAACGTAGCGTGGGCAGCTAGAGACATTGTGAGATGGTGATGCGAGGCTTGGCGGGGAGTCGCACTGTCATAGAGCTCCAGGTGAGAAAACTGGCGGTCGAGTGTCGCGTGCGACCCCAGAGGCATTGTTGGGTTGTGATGCGAGTTGGGGCGAGAGTTGGAACTATCGTAAGATATCTGGTTGGGATGGTGGGACACCATGTTTTAGGAGGCTGTGACAACGGGTCGGGCAAGTACAGTAGTAGGCTGTAACACTACCAGTGTCAAGAGGCAAGCTTCAGGCTGTAACGTGTTAGCAGGTTCGGCTGGAGGGGTAGCGCGGGCGACTCACAGGGAAGATGCAAGACGGGTGTGGCACTGCCATTCGCAAAAGGTTTGTCCCGACACGTGGGTTGGCGCGTGGACACGATTGCAAAGCAAGTTGATGATGGACAAGAGTCGAGGGGGAGAGACGATCGGCCATCGTGGAGGGTTGTCATCGTCGCCCGTGGAGATAAAAGACGCAGTAGGGGGAGTGGAGTGCACAGCAAAGGACGGGGGATGCAGTGTCAGCTTCAACTCATGCGTGGGGTGCCGTGCTGGGCTGAAGCTCGTCCAGGCCAGTCGTTGTCGCCGATCACGAGCTGTCAGGTTGACTCACACGACTGATTGGTGATGCGGACAAGCAGGAACGAGTGTATCCAAGATGACCGAGAGCTGGAACGGTCGCAATCTCGAAGGCGGTCGGACGACGACAATCTCACTAGTCAAAGCCAGCAGAGGAGAAGATGAAAGATAAAAGGGTGATGGAAGCTCATGCGATGACCGCGGTCGGCGAGTTGCGGATGCACGAAGTCCCTTTGTGGCACCTGCTCGCTTTGGCCGGCGAGCGCGGTCGATAGGGCGGAGCTGGGCTCGACGTTTTGGGTTGGGGTGCTGGGCACAGGGGAAACCACAGGGGCGGGGTTCGAGTTGGGCTGTGAGGTGGGCCGAGCTCGTGTGTGGGTGTGGGTGTGTGGTGAAGTGTCACAACACACAAGAGCGGGATGGATGGCGGAGGGGCTTGGGGTGGCGCCGCGTCGATAGATACCAAGTGGGGGTTGTTTGGCTTGTTTGGATGTCACGAGGTGGGTTTGTGGGTCGACGCGTCGCAAGCCAGCGTGCTGTCACGTTTGTGGGCGTGTTTGTGTCGAGAAGGCGACCGATGCTTCTGCCGGTTGGAGGAAGACGAGTGATGGAGGTCCTTTCGGGCAAGGCCTGTTTTGATGAGAGTGTACAATGTTGGATGACGAGTGGGTCTAAAGGGGACGGGCAGCCCGAAGGTATGCCGGTGAAGGGGGGGTCCTCGGAGAGGGGGGAAGAGTGGTTTGTGATGGACAGGAAGGATGAGTGGGCAAAAAGAGTGTGAATGACGGGTTGGTGTCGTCTATTCCTTTTGCGAGATGGAGATGGAGAGAGAGAGAGAGGGAGGAGGGAATGTGGGTTGCAGTGTTGGGGTCTGGGACTGGGTCGATCTTCAAGTAGTCGCGTCGAAATCAGACAATGACGACTTTTTCCAGTGCCGTGCAGGGGTTTGTGGGTGGAGGAATGTCTGTGTGGTGTGGTGTGGGCTCGGAGCAGCGAGTGGGGTGTGAGCCGTGGGCCGTGGGCGGGCCAGGTCGAGCGAGGGCAGTGAGGGACGTGTGAGTGGGCTTGTGCTGCTGCCTGCCGGCCTGGTCCACGCTCGCTCGCTGTCGCGTCGCGGCCGAGCAGAGCCCTCCAGGTTCACGGTCGTCGTCGTGATGGATGGCATCATTCATGCCCTGCAAGTCATCTCGCGTCCGTCCTCCTCTTTCTTTCACGCTCGCCCCTCTCGTCGCTGACAGTCGCCGCTGTACCACCCGGTGGCATGACCCTGTTATCCTTGCTCCTGCACTGCACTCCCATTTTCTTTCACGCTCTTTCCCTCGCTCGCTCTTTGCTCGCCTCCTGCACGGCGGAGTCGAACTCCCGCTCGTCGTCGTCGACTGGGTGCACCTCCTTGAGAGGCCCGCGTCTGAGCGTCGCGTTGCGCCTCACAATGCGGTTCCTTGGCGCTACCTCGCTGCGTGCGCCCAGGGCTCAGGTACATGCTGTCCTCGTGGCCGGCCATGGTGGCCCGAGCGCAAAGCCATGGCGCGCGGGTGCAAGGGACGTGAGTAGTGGGATGCGTGCGTGTGTGTGATTGCCGCTCCCCCCGTCTTGCTTCTCGCCCGGCGCACGACCACTTTGGTCTCGTCGCTCCAGTCCAGCCCCTCCCCAGAAGCGCGCGCGGGCGCCCACCCGCGCTAGGTTGCGCCTCGCCGTGCGACGCCCTTGCGCCACTGTGCCCCGCCGCTCATCTCCCCTCTGACATGCGCTTCTTCGGATGGGGCGCAGTTGCCGGCGCTTGGGCCTTGTCGTCTTGCTCGGCTCTGCGCCCCTCCGCTGGCCTTCCGCAACGCGCCCTGCCGCACCTCGCCCAGTCTGTCTCTCAGGATCTGGATGAGGCGGCCAGTGCACGCTTCCCCCACCAGGAACAGTGACGCTCTCAACACGTTGCAAGGGGGGAGCAAGCCTTGGCTTGGTCTCGGCTTGCATGGCGTGCAGAGGCTTGGCCATGCCTGCATGCCTGTCCCGGGTGGCCTGCCTTGCGCATCCCCCCAGTTGCTTGTTTGCAGTGTGGATCTGGTCGGACGAGAAAAACAAAGTTCCATATGGCACCGGGCCGACGTGCGACAATCAATCGCCACTCGGCTCGTCATGCTTCGTTCCGCCAAGCCGGCAGCCACAGTGCAGCCACATTTCGTGCCACACTCCCGTGACCGGCAACAGCTTGTTTGACCTCGAGATCTCAGACATGCAACCCCCTCCACGACAAACAACAACAATGATGCAACATGCGACGCCAGCTGCGCCACGATGCCGACAGCGACCGGGCACATGACAAACATGGTACTGCATATGGTGTGAAACGTCCGTTACCGCGGTGATCACTGATGTACAACAGATTGGAGGGCATGGAGCGCTCGCGAACAAAGCGGGGCGTGGTGGGGCGCGTTCGAGACGCAGCCCAAGGCACGCTGGCGCTTGCGCTGGAGGGGATGGGTTTGAGGAGCTTGGCGGGGGTATGCGGACGGCGACGTTGTCGCGATGATGAATGCGAACCAGTGCAGCTGCGGCTGGGCGACAGACTGACTGGTCAAACGTGATCAGCAGGGCGGCCTGTGCGGCAGGGAGCGATCTGCTGGTCGTGGCGGTCGTGATGGGCTGTAGGGGTTTGGATTGGGATCGTGTTGGGGCACCAGGGTGGTTGGACGGTCGAGTCGACGACAGAGGCACGAGGCACGCTGATGTCGAGCAGAGGCCTCCTCGGCGGCGAGTGGTGCGCTCATGGGCGCGCAGGCCGTGTCACATCAGAGGCGGTAGGCGTTGTTGTGCGGTTGCGGTACGCATTGAAGACGCCATAGACGAGGTCGGCGAACTGGGGGCAGACGTGTTCGCTGGGTGGCGTGCCACCGCGCTGGTGGAGGGCTGCGGCCTGCGCTGAGCGGCGGGGCTGGCTAGCGGGCGCTGACAATGAGGCGGAGATGGGCATTGCGGGAGACGACGTTGGGGTTGTTGCTGCTGAAGAGGAGGAGGAGTTGCACGAGCAAGAGGAAGATGACATGGAGCGGTTGTTGCAGGCTCGTTGTTATGAAGGTCACCTGGGTTCACAGGCTATGTAGTTGTTTGCCGCTGGGCCTTGCGGTCAGGTGGGGTGGGGAGATTGGGTGGGGTGGATATAGCGTGGGGTGTGGTCGGAGCTGGCCGAGTACGGTTGTGGGGCTGGGACTAGTTGTTGTCGACGACGACGCCGATCAATCGACAGAAGTGGTGCAGAATGGCTGGATCAAGTATGATACAAGAGCAAGATGATCACCTCGGCGCTCGTTGTTATGAATGTTTCTGGCAATTGGGGGGGCTTGGAGGTGGAACGACGACATATGGTGAGCTCGTGTGCGGCGGCTCCACTCCATGATAAATCCATCGCAGGGATTTGTAGTGCAGCAGTAAATGATCGGATGAACCCGAAGTTGTATTGCGAGATATGGCGAATGGCGCGCCGTTGCCACCCTGGCCATCCCGGTTTTCGACGCGACTCGCTGACTGAAGCTTCGCACTGACAGAGCGAGGCTTCGCATTGTCTCGGCGACACTGCC
This sequence comes from Vanrija albida, assembly GCF_041260175.1. Lineage (NCBI taxonomy): Eukaryota > Fungi > Basidiomycota > Tremellomycetes > Trichosporonales > Trichosporonaceae > Vanrija > Vanrija albida. The sequence continues at coordinate 912,402 of NW_027191420.1, read as the reverse complement.
GGCCAGCGAATCAAAAGCGGCGCAATGGTCAGCATGGCCGCGGGGTGCATCCGTTGGGCAGTATCGAGAATGTTCATGATGGCTTGCACGCGACTGCGCGCGACTGTGTGGGTCGTCGCTGGGCTCGACACGTGAGGACAGGCCGGGTTGAGTATGACGACCTCGCCGACTTCGGATGCGGGTTCCCATGGATGATCCCATGCCAAGGCCACTGACAGTGACGTGACGCAGTCTTCTCTTAGCTGACAAGCGAGGCTTCTGGGCGAGTCGTGGTTGCACCGCAGGCGTGCAGCTTTGTAGGCCGGAAGCGGGTGGACACGCCTAATGCCTTTTCGGCCCCGAAGAGATTCGCAAGTGGACGACGTATGGGCAGCGGCGGCAATTTGGCCAGCAGAAGGCAAGGCAATGACGAGCGATTCCAGATGAGCAGGTATAGGATATTGTGTAATAGGATATTACTCGAGTGTAATAGGAAATTAATCGACTGTAATAGGATATGAGTCGATGTTACTGTGCGGACAATGCGCGCTTTGTGCGACAGAGGCGCCTGCAACCGCCAGCTGGTTTACTCAGCGCCAGGAGTATTTTACCCTGACAAGACCAACGACCCATCCAGTGGCCGCGACACTGTTACGAAGCAAAGCACTTGGACTTTTGGAGCACCTCTCTCTCGACTCGACCTCCTTCTCCAACAGCATTATCTGCATTACACCTCGCCTCGACCCCTTGAACAGGCTCAAAACTCTGCCTCCCCCCACCCACTACCCCCCACTCTCGCCCACCACAATGACCGCCCAGTCCAAGCAGGCCGTCGTCGTCGGCTCGCTCGACCGCGCAGACGACTACCAGCGCATCCTCGGCGAGCTCAAGGCCGCCCAGGCCAACGTCTCGAACGAGATGGTCGACCGCATCCTCGACAATGGTGAGACTGAGCCGCTGGGCACCTTGTCGGCGACGTTGACTGACCCGCTCCAGCTACCACCTTCCCCGCCACCCCCATCTCCATCCACCTCGTCCTGCCCCTTCCCCTGCCCACCGCTCTCTTCGCGCGCATTCCCGCCTCGACCGAGGTGTTCGTCCACCTCCCCCAGGGAGCTGCTGCCGACACCGTCTCGGCCGCGTTCACGCAGAGCGGCTTCACCGCCGGCCCCGCTCAGGTCTCGCCCTCGGTCGTCGCATTCGTCTCGGCTGCCGGCGCCGCTGCGTCTTCCTCGTCGGCCCCTGCCGCGCCTGCCGTCAAGCTCGCCGCACGCCCCCTGGGACTGAAGCGCAGCGCCAACAAGACGGCCAAGGCGGCCATCTGGGCGATCGACTCGCCCCTCCTCGCCGACAACGGGCGCTCGCTCCTCACCCCCGAGGACAAGCTGCGTCCCGAGTGTGTCATCCCCGACGGAGACGGCAAGAAGGTCAAGCGCAGGCGCGCGTGCAAGGACTGCACCTGTGGCCTGGCCGAGATTGAGCGCGAGGAGGAGGCTCAGTCGTCCGCCGCCATCAAGGAGGCTCAGCGGGCCTTCTTCCTCGAGGGCGACGACGACATCCCCGATCACGTCCGCAACGCTACCATCGGCGTCGAGGGTGTCTGGCCCACCGAGTTCCGCGCCGAGGCCAAGAAGACGAGCTCGTGCGGAAGCTGCTACCTCGGTGACGCTTTCCGCTGCGGCAGCTGCCCCTACCTTGGTGAGTTGGTTGGCTTCCCGAATGAGCTCTGCTAACCGACCCAGGCCTCCCTCCCTTCAAGCCAGGCGAGAAGGTGCAGCTGTCGATCGGCGACGACCTCTGAAGTCCCTGTTCTTCTTGATCTTGTGTGCTCTGATCTGAGCCTCTGTTGTAAAGACAGCCGAGACAATCCCGCAGTGATTGAGATCTCTCGGCTTGTAAAGCCCAAACAAAACCTCGTCGGCGTGTATCACCAACCGCTAGATTAGAATCTACCTGCATCGTAGTGTGCCATGTTACTATAAACAATCAAATGCGAGGACGGGGAGGGCGGCGCAGACGAGGCAGGGCAACTGCTAACGATGAGATGGTCGCATCTTCTACACACACTACGGGCCTGAAGCCGCGTTGTTCCCAAAATCTATCTACAGCACACGCTCGAGCTTGTCGGCGATGTCCTCCTTCTTTGCCTCCTTGGTCTCATCCTCCTTGACCTCAGCGCCGACCTGCTGCACCTTCTCAAGCTCGTCGAGGATGAGGCGGGCGCCGTCGACGATAATCTCGTGCTCGATCGAGTGTATCCTCTGCTCGAGGTCCTCGATCTTGTCCTCGGTCTTGATCTCGACATTGCGGACCACGAGCGGCTCTCCACGGTCGACCTCCTTGATGACGCGGTGGATCATGACACCAGTGTGCTTGATCTCGTCCTTCTGGAAGGCCTCGAACGCGCGGCCGATGGCGTTGGCGCCGTCAAACGCGCCGGGCAGCGCGGGGTGGAGGTTGATGCAGGGGATGGGGAACACCTGCTTGAGGGGCGGTGCTGGGAGGGCCGCGTCCTGAGGGTGGAGCGAGGCGGCGGCGGGGTGGTGGGGTCCGGCGGCGTCCGCAATCTCCGTCTTTGTGGGCGGGGGGAGGGCGGGCGCGGCGGGGGGCGGGGTCGTGCCGTTGAGAATGTCGAGGAACGAGTCGGAGAGGATGTGCATCCAGCCGGCGAGGACGACAATGTCGGGGCGCGACTCGAGGACGCGGCGCGCGACCTCTGCGTCGTAGTCGACGCGCGACGACCCGGGGTTGCGGTTCAGAAAAGTCTTGAGCGCACAGACCGAGGTCGGGACGGGTGGGGACGCGTTGGCCGCCCGCTGCAGGCCGTACGCGTTGGAGCGCGACGACAGGACGTAGGTGACCTGCGCGTTGGGCAGCCTCTCGGAGAGCGAGGCATCGAGCAGCGCCTGCAGGTTGGAGCCTGGGGGGTGTGAGTCTGGGCCGAGGGGGGTGGGGGGAGGAGTGGCCTGGCCTACTCACCCGAGCCGGAGATGAGCACCGTGATGCGACGGATGCGCTTCTCGGGCGTGATGGTCTCGGTCAAGGTCGGCATTGTGCGTTGGGCTTGTGGAGAGCGGCGCGGGGACACCAACTGTCCAAACGATGCTGTTGTCGGCAGTCGTCGATGTCGGTCGCGCAACTTTGTGTCGGATTATCATTATCGCATAAATAAGAAGCGTCGACTTGAAATTACTAATGACGTGTAGAATTTTGCTATAAGCTCTCGACTAATCCGCCCGACGGCAGTCAGTCCACCCAGCCAGCCCACTCTCCTCTCTCATCTCACACCGGTCGTTGTCCGTTCACCAAAGACGACACCTACTCCGACGACAGCGGACGGCCGGCTACAGCCCCTACCACGACCCCACCACGCAGCAGCAGCTTCATCACAGGGCGCGCTACTCCGAGCTCTTCTCCCTCGCGCGCCCTCTGTCTGACACCCGAGCCCCAGCTCGCCGCTGCTTGCTGACAGGCTGGCTTCCGGAAGCACACCGCGGCAGACGATCCGCTCGCTTCTCGACCGACCGCCGAGCTCGCTGCTCGCTCTAGCGGACCATGGGTCGCTCAAAGCCACGCACCAACAAGCGTCCGCCACCCAAGCCCAACCGCCGAGGCAACACCACACCCAGCCCAGCACCGGGTACTGCGGGCTCACCGCCGGCGGCCAGCGGCGCCGCCCCGCTAGCTTCGCCTCCGTACTTTGACCCTGCGACCACGCCGCTCTTTCCGCCAGCGTCGGCGCTCGACCCGACCGACCCGTCGTTCTCGTCGGCATTCCAGAGCTGGTCAACGTCGGCGCTATCGCAGCTAGGGCAGCTGCCACGGCTTACGCCATCACAACTATCGGCAATCGCAGGGGCAGCGGCCGGCGTGGGCGATGCCGGGCTCTTCAGTGTCGCCGCGGCCGGCGGAGGCGTCGGCCTCGGCGGCGCACCGGGCCAGGGGCTCCCTATCGACCTCCCTGCAAGCTTGGCAGCGCTATTCGAGGCCAAGCTGACGCTCGACCGGGAAAAGGCAAAGCTCATGAGAATGCAAAAGGAGCTCAAGGGGTACCGGGAAGGCGTCGCCGCCGTCGGAGGCGCAGCTGCTGGTGTTGGAGCGGCAGCACCACCAGCGGCGACAGCAGCCAAGGGCAAGGAACGAGTAGAGCCTTTGCCTGTGGAAGACGAGCTGGGCGAGTGCACGTGCGGACGGAATGGGTAAGCAGGGAGCCGAGTTCGGGTTCTCGAAGAAGACTTGCTGACTTTTACAGGCACTCGCACGAGTACCCTGCGTCGACGCACAGCGAGTCGGACGAGTACTACTACTACGACACGGAGGAGGAGTGCTGCGACTGCTGCTCTCACGACCATTCCTATGTCGACTGTGATCACGAGCCAGGCGACTGCAATTGCGACATTGCCGAGATCGACAACGACGAAGACATTGACGACGACGACGACGCGCATGGACACCAACACCATCACCATCACCATCACCATCATCACCACCACGGCGAGGTCGACTCGGACGCTGACGAGTACGAGTACGACGACGGCGGCCATGGGCACATGTGCGACCACCATCACCACCATGACCACGGCGGGCACCGCCACGTGCCGAGTGCCGAGGCTGCGCTGGCGGCTGCTGCCGCCGACCTGTCATTGTACCCGGCCAACGGGAGCAGTCTGGCGCAGCTGGCGGCGAGGGCGACGGCGGTTCAGCAGCAGCAACAGCAGCAGCAGCGTGCGCCGCCGCAAAATTCGTCGGCGCCCGGCGGAGGTCGCAAGCGGCTTGCAGAGGACCCCGAGCGCATGGTGAGTCGCCAATGCAAAGTCCTGAAACGAAACCCTGCTGACGCACTGAAGGACGAGGCCGTGCGCGAGCTGTTCAACTGGATCAAGGCGGTCGTGTGGACGATTGAGCAGGCTGCGATTGTAGCCGGGCGGCGGGGGTGGACCGCTGCCGAGGCGCGATAGGCGCGGGGTGGGGGTGGGCAGGCGAGGCAGGCGTGAGCCGTGCCGTCGCATGCTGCGGCGGCGCCGACGCGAGCCGAGCCCGAGCTCGCCTGCCACGGAGCTTCGGCTCCACCGTGACCACGTCGCGCCGTGCCGCCCACATGCCTCGATGTGCCACTGCCCCTGCTTGCTTTGAGCTTCGAGCTTCTCGCCAAGACAGACCCGCATCCACGCATCTGCGTGTGCGCGGGCGAACCTCTGGAACCCATGCCCTGGGCTGTGGGCTTGTGCCGTCGGGGTGCCCACCGCCCACCACCATACGCACGCACGCACTGTACCAACCTACCATACCATCCACGTATCATCCGGCGGCGCGGGCGCGCGGCCGGCACATGCTGCAGTAGCCATACCACATGCATTGTCATTGCACTGAGAGTCACGCGAGCCGCGAGCGCAGCGAGCGGCGAGCATGAGGGGGAGTAGCCGAAGCGAGCGCGATCGGCTGGGGGAGGTGCCACGGCCCCAACTCGACCTACGCGTGCGCGTCGACCCCTCGGTGTCGCCGCCACGCCTCCGCTTATTGATTTCGCACTTTCGCATTCTCACTCCCACCATCCCACCCGCCCTCGGACCGCACGATAATGTCGTCGTCGTCGTCGTCTTCCCCGAGCGCAACTGGAACCGGAACTGGCCAACGCAGCCGGCCCGCCCGTGCCACCCCGGCCACCCCCTCGCCTCCCCCTGCTCCCGACTATGGCGCCCGCCCAGCGCCAGGCACTTTCGACGAGTTTATCGCCCAGGTCGACGCGACGGCCGACGCCGGGGGCAGTGTCATGGTCGACGCAGACCTGTACGAGGAGGTGTTTGCGAGGCTGCCTGTGGGGTGAGTGAGCTGCGAGCGAGCCGCGAAGCGGCGAGCGGGCGGCGAGGCGGGCGGCAAGCAGGCCACAAGCAAAAGCAACAAGCAACCAACAACAACGTTGTCACCACCACCTTGCACCCCCTTGCCATGCCGCGCCGCCTCCACGCGCTCTCGCTGCGCCGCTTCGCGATCCGGCCCCCGACCGCCGCTGACAAGAAGAGCAGCGTCGGCGCGCGCGACGCCTTTATTGCCGGCCTGAAGCGCCCCGCGGCCCCCGTGCAGGCCGACGAGGCGTGCCCCGTCTGCCTGCAGACGCTGGCCTCAATCGAGACAGAGGAGGAGTACGCGCTCGCGAGCGAGAGCTTCTTCGGCGACCCCGACGCGCTGGGCCTGCGCGCGCTCCCCTGCCCCGCGCAGCATGTGGTGTGCGCCCGCTGCGCGCGCGAGTGGCTCACCCGGGTGAGTGTCGGCGCGAGGCCCCCGCTGACGACCAGAACAACTCGTGCCCCATGTGCCGCGCCGTCGTCGACCCCGACGCGCCGGCCCCGCCTGGCACTACCGCCGCCGTCATCGAGCGCCAGCGGCACAGCGAGAACATGCTCGCGCTGTTCCAGGGCCTCTTTGGCCCCCGCAGGGCACCGTCCCCGCCACGAGACGACAGCGGGCGCGAGTCGTACGCCGGCATGTACTCGTAGTGCGAGGCGCGAGCGAGCGGAGCGAGCGAGCAAGCAAGCGCCGACTCGTAGCGAGCGAGCTGTAGTTGTATCATCTGGTAGGGTTCACCAAGAACGAGCACGAGGCAGGATCAGATCACACGACCGAGAACATAATCGTCATGCATTATTGTCAAGCTGCTCTAGACACGCCACGCCTAAGCCGCCTTGCCCTGTGCAACCTCGCGCAGCCCCGCAAGCACCTGCTCCGGTGTCTGCCCCTTGGCCCACCAGAACCGCGTCAGATCGCCGTCCTCGTCCGCCTCGGCCTCGCTCCCCTCGGCATCCGCGTCCGGCTCGAGCAGCCCAGCCTCCGTGTTGAACCGCTTGTTCGGGCGCGCGTCAGCCGACGACACACCGCGCTTGCGCTTGGCCAAAAACGACAGGTACTCGAGCGAGTGGGGTGCCGCCGCCGGCACCTCGATCGCACCCTGCGGCAGAGGCGTGCCCGAGAACCAGAGAACCGCGTTCCGCGCATCCTGCTCAAACAGGCGTGCTGCGTCATATCAGCTTGTGTTCCAACTGCGCGACAACTCTCCACTCACCAGTGTCTGGCGGCAGGTACTCCTTCATAGCGACCTGCTCCAACACCTGCGGCCCTCCCATGGCCAGCGCAAAGGTGAGGGAAGCCCTTGCCGGCGCCTGAGCCGCGGGGGGTGGGCGCTGCCACTGCTGGCCCGGTTGTCCGGGCTGAGCGACAGCCCGGTTGGCACCGGCCTGGGCGGCAGCAGCTGGGCTTGGGTAGGCAGGCGCACCTCGCTGCTGAACCTGTGGCGCGCGGGAAGGGCCAGCAGCTTGCGATGGGTGAGGGGCCTGGGCGTAGCCACGCTGGGCCGGCGTCGCAGGGTTGACAGCGTGCTGCCGCGCCTGCTGCTGTGCCTCAGCAGCACGCCGAGAGGCAGCGGTTGGCAGGCCATATGCGGCAGCAGCCTCCTCCTCCTCATCATCTGCAGGCGTAGGCTGGCGCTTGGGTCGGCCGAGCGAGCCTGTGCCCTGCACACCCATCAGGTATGGCGACTTGACCTTGGTGAGCGTGATGGGGCGCTCGTAGGGAACAACAGATGCAGGATTGCTGGCCCTGATCTCCTCTGGAATGACGACCCTCCAGTTCTTGATGGCGATGAACAGGTTCGCCTTGTCGATGTAGCGAGCACGGCAGACGTAACGAGGCCAGCCGGGGAAGAAGGCAGGAGGGATGGGGCGTCCACGCACAGCGCTGTCTACCGGCTGGACAGCGACCTTTTCAATGATGTCGGCCACGGGATGGTCACAGAAGTTGCCTTGTTTCGTCAGCTCCCGTGCGCGCCCACAGACGACGTACCTGTCTTGAACACCTCGTTCTCAAAGAATCCCTGCTCGGCAGGATGCACAGTCTATAAAGTCAGCCAAGCACGAGCAAGCTTCCTCACCTCCTCAGCCCGCGAGTACCAGCAGACGGTCACGTGGTGTGTGGCCAGGCCCACCGTGGGTACGAATGTCTTGAAGATCTGGCCCACAATCGGACGCGCACCACTGTCGGGGTTGATCAAGTGGACGTAGTCGCCTATAGGATGTTAGCAACTCGTGGCTGCTGCTGCCGCCGCTGCTAGAACTCACCGGCCCGGTACGACACACCCTTGTGTCGGGCCTCCTCGGTGAACTGTCGGTCCCGCTTCGGGATGCGGGACGTAGTCACAGCATACCCAGTCTCAGCCGCGGGGGCGCTCCCAGGGCCGTAGGGCAGAGACGCGAATCGGGTCGCGTTGGGGCCCGGTACCGCTTCCTTGAGCTCGAGTGGGTACGGAGCCGTGAGCGCGTTGTAGAGGCGCTGGAGGGTGAGGACCGCGCCGTACTCGTTTGAGCCCGGCTTGAACCAGCGCCGGGCCTTCTCAAACAGCCGAACCATGTCGAGGTCAAAGTCACGCAGCGTCGCGTACTGGCCTCCCTGGGCTGCAGACAAGATGGCACTGAATGACAAGGGCGACTGCCGAGTGAGCAACTGAACCTCTCGGCGGGTCTTCGACTCACCGACGAGGGGAGGAAGGGGATCTCCGTCACCGCTGGGACCCGGTTGAAGACCTCTGAGAGCACGGCACGACTGACAAACGTCAGCAAGCTGTCCGACTTAGCCTTCTCCACATACCTTGGGTCGGCATATCCTGCAATAGCTTCGGCGACAGCACGGATTCGCTGCTTGTAGCTGGTGGTGGCCAGTGCCTTGCGCTCATACTCTGGCGCCGACTCGCCCCACCAACCACTGCCCAGCAGGCCACCGGGCGCGGGGTCACCTGGCAGGACCGTCTTGGGTCCCTCGAACAGGGGCAGCTTGGCGTCCACAACGGCGACGATGCGAGTGTCGGCGTCGGACAGTGTCGAGGTGCTCGGGGGTACGGCGGGCTTCACGGGCTCGGCAGGCTTGCCCTGGCCACTCAAAGACGCCCTCGCTCCACGCGTCTCGCGAGTCGGTGCAGGCGTGGGCGGGACAGCAGGTGTGGGCGCAGATGCTGGCGCTGCAGCCTCGGGGCGAGGGACTCGGAGGTGGATCACGGGCGGCGCGGCTGCTGGCGTAGCCGGAGTAGGGGTGGCCGACGTGCGCTCGCCCTTTGGCTTACGGCCACGGGCCGCCTTCTGCGTTGGGTCTGCAGATGCGAATATTCCCTCAGCGGCACGGGCGCGCCATGCTTCCTTGGCCTGATCCTTGGGAGAGTGTCAGCAAGGCGCCGAGGGATAACAAAAGATTGCCCACCTCAAGCTTTTGGGCGTCGTTGTAGACCATCGAGTTCTCTTCGTTATCTGCCTTGTCAGCTCAGGCCTTGTCTACTATCTCATCGGCTCACAGTGCTTGGCGTTGAGGAAAACAAGCTGCAGCTGCTTGAAGAAGAGCTCTGGAGACGCAAAGCCTTGCTGCCCCAGACGCGTCTGTGATCTGGTTAGTCGCGTCCTCACATCCACGCCGCTCGCCGGGATGACTGCTCTCCAGCCCATCCCAAGTCATGAATCAGTCAAGACGTACAGAGATTTGGTCCAGGCACTCTGGTTCGGGGATGGTTTCGTAGTAGTCGGCATACTCGTCCTCGTCAGGGAGCTCCCGAAAGATGTCACACATCCGGCGGCTTTCGATTGTCAGCGCACGTCCGATATCCACAATCGATATAGGAATTGAGCATGACGGCTGAATCTCACGTCGCCCCCATCTGCAAAGGACACTCACCTTCCGTCCTTGGCCTTGTAGACGCCGTCGAGAATGTCCCTGCACGCGTTCCACTGTGCTTCTTCCATCCCGCCATCCTTCTTGCCCGGATATGCGGCGGGCACGGTGGTCTTGGCTGCGGCTGCGCGAGGGTGAGACCCACTTTTGCGCGGCATTTCGACGTATTGTGTTGGATGATTAAAACGATGGGCTAGAGACGAGTGTGGGAGGTGATGATTGTGTCGAGACGCGACATGCCAGCCAGCGATTGTGTATCGACTCGGCGGAAGCAAATCTCATTTGTCAACAAGCTCCCCACCCATAAGGCACTTGGCTCGATATCCTCCTGGCCTGCCTCCTCCTGCTCGCCTGCAACTGTTTGCCAGACGTTTCATGAAATAAATCTATGCTGCACATAGGCGGCCCTACAGACCAATCTATGGCACTTTCATAACCCTCGGACGGCGCAACCTTGAGATACCAATCAACTACCCACGCCCCAAGGTTTGTTCTATCGCGCCCCCATCGACTTGGGAGCAATTTAGTCGCGGTCAATGTAAGCAATCTCGAGGTCGGAGGGGTCCGAAGGAACCGAGAGAATGCGGAGAGTGTTGGTCTGCACAGCGTCAGCTCTGCTCGCTGTATCGAGGCGAGGGGTGTACTCACGTGGCCAAGACCACCCTTCCAGCCCTGGACGGCCATGACGGTAGCCTCAGGCTTGACAATGTTAAGCTGGAGAGCGACCTTGAGACCGAAGCTGGGGCGAGGTTAGATTGGGTCACACGGCTTGTAGTCAACGCACCGGATACGGTTGTCAACGTCGATCTGCCACTTCTCCATGGGAACGCCACGGGGCTCGGGGTAGTGAACGGGGTAGACACCACGCGAGAGGTGGAGCTGGCGAGCGGTCTGCTCCTTGCGGGTGACACAGATGATGGGGCACGAGGGGCGGTACTTGGAGATCAGGCGAGCCGAGACACCCGAAGTCGAAAGGACAATGATGGCGCCAGCGTCCTGCTCAATAGCGGCGGCGACAGCGGCGAGGGCAAGAGTCTCGGCGGTCTCAGTGGGACGGGGAGCGAGCTGACGAAGCTGGTCGAAGAGAGGGCCGTAGGCAATAGCGGACTCGGCGAGGAACGCAGTCTCGGCCATCATGGAGACTGGGGCGCTGTCAGCAGCGTCCCAATCCGCGGTTTGACAAGATACTCACCAGCCTCGTAGGGGTACTTGCCCTTGGCGGTCTCGCCGGAAAGCATGACACAGTCGGCACCGTCAAGGACGGCGTTGGCGACGTCCGAAACCTCAGCACGAGTGGGGCGGGGGTTGTACTGCTCTTGTCAGCGATCTGCAGAAGAAGCCAGGGCTCAAACTTACAGTCATCGACTCGAGCATCTGGGTAGCACAGATGACGGGCTTGCCGGCAACGTTGCACTTGGCAATCATCATCTTCTGAGCAAGGAAGACCTGCGAGGCGGGGATCTCGATACCGAGGTCACCACGGGCAACCATGACACCATCGGCCTCCTTGAGGATCTCGTCGAAGTTCTGGACACCCTGCTCGTTCTCAATCTTGACAATGATCTTGATGCCAGCGCCCTCAGTGCCGAGGACCTTGCGGATCTCCTTGACGTCATCGGCCTTGCGGATGAACGAAGCAAAGATCATGTCAACGTTGTTGCGGACACCGAAGGCAAGGTCGGCCTTGTCCTTCTCCGAGAGAGCAGGAAGGTCGACATCGGTCTTGGGGAGGTTGACACCCTTGCGCGACGAAAGGTTGCCCGAGTTGAGCGACTTGACGCGGAGCTTGTCACCCTCGACGGCGATAACCTCGAGCGACAGGATACCGTCGTCGACGTAGATGAGCTTGCCGGGGGAGGTGACCTTGACAATGTTGGGGTAGTCCATGTAGATCTGCTCGGCGTTGCCCGACTCGGCGAAGGCCTTGTCGGTCGTGACCCAGAACTCGTGGCCGGCAGGGATAGAGACCTACAGACAGCATCAGCAACAGCGCCCCGCACGTCATGTATGCGCCACGCCAGGCCTTAGTTGGCCTTGGTAGAAAACTCACGTCGGTGTCGTTGGCCATGATACCAGTGCGGATCTCGGGGCCCTTGGTGTCAAGGGCAATGGCGAGTGGGCGGCCGTTGGGGCTCTGCTTGGCGGCGGCACGAGCATTGTCAATGACCGACTGGTGGTACTCGTAGGAGCCGTGCGAGAAGTTCATGCGAACTGTGTGTTTAGGGCGTGTCAGAAACCCGGGGTAAAGGGCAACGTGCGTCAGCACATACCAATGTTCATGCCGGCGTCGGCGAGCTGGATAAGCGTCTCGACATTGTTGGTCTTGGGGCCAATGGTAGCAATGATCGAGGTCTGCAAGTGTTAGGGGGACAGGCAAACAGTCAGTCAGTCGTTACTCACCTTGCGGAGGAACTTCTGCTCGGGCTTGAAGTCGTCAAAGCTGGTCGAGAGCGACGCGAGCCAAGCGATTTGGGATCCAGATCCAGAAGCCATGTTTGTAGAGCTGCTGCGGGTCGCGACAGGGGAGACGAAGCCGTTAGCAAGGTCGAGGGTGGAAGCGTTGCGAGAGAGGGGGCCAGAGGTGGAAGAGAAGGGAGGCGAGAGGGGGGTACGTCCAGAAGCCATAGCAGCCAGGCGCGGTAACTATACACAACAGTGAAGGAGAGTGATGGAGTGAGGAGAAGAGAGAGAGAGAGAGAGAGGTGGGAAAAGTTGTTGCTGCCAAGGAGGATGGGTTACGCCATGAGGGTTGGGAGAAATAATCACCCCAACCACGTTTGTCCAATCCGAGCAGGGCAAGCGTGCGGCAATGGAAAGATATCTCGAGGGGGCGTGTCGGTACTCACACGTTTGGGTGTGGGGGGTGGGGGAAACGACTGGTGACGTTTAGATAAACTGCGACGGGGCCTGGTGTCTGTGGTCAGCGACGAGGAGTGGGCTATCGTTGTGGGCGAGGACGACGTGTACGAGCTCGTCCAACGTCCTTGCTTTGAACGGTCCGTGATGCTTACAGGCAGAGTGATTGGGATTGGGGAAGCGTGGGGAAGGCGAGTTGAGAGGCTAAGTTTTGGGTGGACAGGATTTTGTGACGAGGGGTGGGTGGGTGGGTGGGGTGGGAGAGAGAACGTCGACGTAGCGCGTCAAGCGGCGGCCATCCAGCCAGCCAGGCGGACCCAACTGCCGCCGCCCCTTTGCGCCGCCTCCTCGCGTCCGCCCTGCCTGCTCGCCGCGCGCGCCGCCCGGTCGCCCACCGACCTGCATCATGCATTCCATCCAGGGTGATCGCGCCCGTGCCGCGAGGCCGCAGGCGAACAGGCGAGAAGGCGAAGTGAGTGCAGGAGCAGGCAGCAGCACGAGCGAGCGGGCGCGCGCGCACCTCTTGCCCCGCTCTGCGCTGCTGCACTGGCTGGTGCTCGCCCAGCGGCGCGCTCAGGACGACTGATACGAGAGTTCAGGCTCCACATTGGTGCACGGGCCTTGTACGCCTTGTGATTGGCCAGTCGACCCATCCCCAAGGCTCTTGCCGCAACAGACCCTGAGCATGTTGCCGCACAGCAGCCCCCGCCCAGGAACATTTACCAGCCAGGCGCCAATCGAGCTGCTCGCCGCAAAAAAAGCCCAGTCGGCCCAGCCAGCCCTGCCAGCCAAACCAGCCAAACCAAACCCTCCCCCACTTTTTCGATAACTCGATCCCTTAAGCCATCCATCTACAACCGCCGCCCGTACCAACCTCGGTGCACTCCGGTCCGACCAGGGACACAGCACGGCCACATGGAGTCGGGCGATACTCCGTGATCGGAGGAGGGTGCCACGTGTGCCACGTGGAGGACAGCTCGAGCAGCGGGATCAAAATGCTCCTCGACCCAACTCACCTCCACCTTGAAAATACCTCCGTTGCGAGTTCCAACTTCTCCGACCCCGTGAGTGAGAGCAGCAAAGTCGCGAGCTCGTCGGATCAAAAGTCGAAACCTCGTCGATTCCGCTCAACAACAACAAGCCGGCAGCAGCGAGACCGAGACGACGCTGCACCGCTGAACCCGACCGCATTCGAGGATACCCCCGGCACGTCGAAGTACCCCACACCCGACCCCTTTGCCCATCTCGCCTCCTCCCAACCCCTCCCAACCATGGTCACCCCTTCCTCCCTCACTGCCCTCCGCGCGATCGGCGCTGCCCGCACCGCCGGACCTTCCTCCGTCACCGCCGCATCGCGCTTCTTCAGCACGTCGTCGCCAGTAGCCGCCGCCGCCAAGAAGAAGACCAAGGCCAGGAGCAAGCCCAAGGCCAAGGCCAACCCCGATGCGCTGCCGGTCGACGCGGCCATCCGCGTGCTGCGTGCTCTCGAGATTGCCAACCCCGCGTCGGCATTCTCCCTCGAGGTCTTGACCAAGCCCAGCAAGTCGGGATCCGTCCTCCGCGGCCGCGTCGCCCTCCCCACCGACGCGCGGAAAGTGGCCGACACGATCGCCGTCTTCGCCGACCCAGCCTCGCCGGACGGCAAGGCCGCAAAGGCGGCCGGTGCTCACTATGTCGGCACCGAGGACCTGTACACCAAGATCCTGTCGGGAGCCGTCGTCCCCACCAAGGTCGTCTCGACCACCGGCGCCCTGCAGTCAGCGACCAGGACCCTCGCCCGTTTCCTCGGACCCAAGGGTCTCCTGCCCCAGACCAAGCGTGGCACGGTTGCGGATGGAGATGAGCTCGTTCAGATGGTGCGCGATATCGGTGGCACCATCGACTGGAAGTCGGACAAGTGGGGCTACATCAAGGCTCGTGAGTGGCAGGCTTGCTGGGCATTGGGTCGACGCTAACCATCGCAGCTGTCGCAAGGGTACGCACGCCGGCCGTGGAGGAGGAGCAGGAAGGGCTTTTCGCTGACACGATTCACAGATGGCGTTCGGTGCACCCTCCATCTCTGAGAACGTGCGGGCATTCGTCGACTCTGTCAAGGAAGTCTCGTTCCAGGCTGCCACCACCGAGGCGGCTCACACCCGCATCAGCCAGTGTAAGTCGGGCAGGACGCTTGACACCCCTTGCTAACATTGCTCAGCGTCGAACATTCTCCGCGTCCGTCTGGAGACCACCCACGGCCCCAGCATCGAGCTCAACGACGTTTTGTAGGGCGGTCCAGGGCGCAGTAACACATCTCATTATGCATGCATGAGTGGAGGAACTCGGGCTCGGCTCCGTCTGGGCAGATCTCATGGGGCTGCTACGGTGAGCACGGAGTTGACACGGTGTCGTCCAAGGGCGCTAGGGTGGTGTCTAGAATGGGCGTGAAACGAACTCAGTGGCGGAACACGCGGCCGCCGACAGGCCACTCCAGCTATTGCAACACGCACTGGAGGGCTCATTGTCAGTCAAAGGGCGTCTCTTTCGCTCGAGCAAAGACAAGTACATGGCATTTTACAAACAACAGGTGTTACAACGGAGTCACCACGCTCGCCTCACCCAAGTCTCCTCCTCGCAGTCTAGTCAGAGAAAGTGGTTTGCCGTGTGTAGCATGAGTCCCAATGCTCGCAGAACGCGAGCGGTTTGGGTTGATTCACCGACTTGTTTCTCATCACGCGTAGACTTGCTTTGAGCCCCCCGATCCAACCAATCCCCGGATCCAACCAGTCCCCAGAACCAACCAGCCCCCAGATCCAACTAGCCCCCGGTCGAATAACCCTCAGATCCAAGTCGAATCAGACGAAGTGGTGTGTCGTGTGTGGCATAAGTCCCAGCACTTGCAGAACGCGCGTGTTTGAGTTGATTCACCGACTTGTTTTTGTCATCGCTTTCGACTTGGTTTATCCCCCAGATGCACTGAGCCCCCAGATCTAACCCGTGTGCGAGGTTGCGAACCAAGCACTTTATTCCCCCAGAGTTATCAAGCGTGCGAGGTTGCTAAACCAGGCGTGCTTTTCATAACCCCCAGATTGGTAGAGCTCCGAAGAACTCTACGTGAGAGCCGACTGTTCCAACAGGAGAAAGGTTCTGGGCGTCAACCCTAGCCTCTCTTTCAATTACCAGGGAGCTTGCGCAACCCTTGCCTGTGTAATGAGCCCCCTTGTGTTTTCTAGCCCGAAGGCTCCCCCATGATCGCAACTCCCCCATGATCGCAACAATTGGTACTGTTGTAGCCCGAAGGCTCCCCCATGATCGCAACAATGTGTGTGTGCCTAAAGACAAGGTAGACCCAGCGGGTCTCCTTCAAATTCAAAAAGAGCCAACGATAGACCAAACCGAGGACCGGACCAGCCGTGCCCAAGGTTTTTGTAGCCGCGAACGGCCGCCCCAGATTATAGCCCCCCCTTGTGAGAACAGAGAGCCCCCATGTGAGACCTCAGACCGACGGGACGCCCCAGAGACCCAAGCCAAGGTCACGAGTGACCATGTTGTCATCCAGTGGCTGGGTTGGGATCGGGCACGAGTACGAAACCTGATCGTCGTACTCGTCGCTGCCCTCGTCGCCGCTGTCGATGTTGTCCATCTCCCAGTGAGCCGAGCGCTCAACAAAGAGGCACTCAAACTCGTCCACGGGTTCAGGCGCGAACATCTTCAGCTGAGGCTTCGGGAACTCAAGTCCCCACCCATCGAACGCTGCGCGAACAGCGCCGATGTTGTTGGCCAGTGTCACGGGAACACTGGCCTCCGATCCTCCCGAGTTGTCGGAGGACGACATGCCGGATGTCGAGTCGCCCGTGTCGGTCGACGACGTGCCGGAGGTCGAGTCGTCGTTGTCGGAGGACGAGGTACCGGAGGTCGATTCGTCCGTGTCGGTCTCGGGGTAGTTGTCGGTTGTCGAGGTGTCGTAGCCGAAGCCGTAGTCGTTATAAAAAATGCCGAAGTCGTCGTTGGAGTCGTAGCCGTTCCCAACGTTGTCGAGGTTGTCGAGGTTGTCGAAGTCGGTGTCGAAGTTGTCGAAGTTGTCGCACATGTCGAGGTCGAAGGCCGGGTTGTCGAGGTCGGAAAAGTCGGCCTTCAAGTTGCCGAGCGTGTCGATCTCGTTCCATCCCCACTGCTTGGTAGTCGTTGAAGCAGCGGGGGGAGGGCGGAAGATCTGAGCGGTGACGGTGGCCTTCGTTTCGCGCACCACCTTCTCAGCAAGAGCCTGAGCGGGGCGGCGTCCACAAAGACCAGCCTTCAGAGCCTTCACAAACTTGAACATTGTCGAAGGCGAGGGTTGAGCGTTTAGGGCGAGAGGGCGAGAGGGCGAGTGTTGGATTGGTGATTTGTTGACAAACGGGGCGAGTCGATGAGTCGAGTCGTGGCGATTGTCGGTGAAGAAGAAAAGAGAAAATTTGCTGGGGTGTGGGGGATATATAGGTGGCCACCCAGGAGCCAGCGGCGGGGCAGCAAGCAGTCTGGCGGAGGCAATGGCAGCGGCGAGGCAATGGCGTGCTGGGTCGAGGGCGGCGGCGCGAGAGCAGAGGCGGGGGGGAGGGACGATTCGAAATCAGTCGCGTGGCGAGGCAGCAAGCAGGCAGCGGCGGTCGTGGGAGAGTGCGGCGGCGGCGGGGTGGGTAGTGGTGGTGGTGGTGGTGGGTGGTGGTGGTGGTGGTGGTGGGAGGGGGTAGGTGGTGGGAGGTGGTTGGTGGCACGAAATCAGTCGCGTGGGTGTGAGCCGCGGCTGGGCGTGGCAAGGCGCGGGACCCAAGGCTCCCTGCGGACGTAATATTTCATTCTCAGGGGCAGGGTACGCCCCGACGTCATTGGTACCGCCTGCCTCGAGCTCGAGAGCGAGCAGCTCGCCGGCGCAGCGCGTCGCCAGCGCACGGCAGGCTGCCGTGCACTCGCAGCGAGCTGCACACCCACTTGCTGAACGCTGGTATATTTTTCAAAGCCGGGAATACCAGGCTCCGCTGGGCCGGCGGGGCAACCACGGCGCGCCAGCGAGGAAATGACAGAAACGGCCCGCACGCGCTGCGACACGTATGGTCGCTGCGTACGCATGCATACTGGTACGCCTGCCATAAATTGCCTGTGCATAGGGGAGTGGGCGTGGTGTATTCTGGACGGGGAAGGAGCGGTGGTTGTGTGCAGGCAGGCTGGCAGGCAGGCAGGTGCCGGCCGGCTGGTTGTGACCACTGAACCGTCGTGCCCCCGCGCCTGACTTTTGGCTGGCCACCGCCCCCTTCCCCCTCCCACCACCAAAATGGCCACTGACCCGCAGCACATAATCCCAGTGCCAGCGCTGCGCGCCGCACCCCCCAGCCTGCTTGGGCGCCTGGGCCAACCCCACGCCCCAGCGACAAATGTCATAAAACGGCCCGCTCGAGCTGCCCGCGCAGGCTCACTGCGCAAGCATGCACGCTGGCACGCGTGTGAGAAAATGCACCATGCATCGGTGGATGGGTGCCGTGCGCTCTGTGGGCGGAAAGCGCGGTGGTGGTGTGCAGGCGGCCGGGTCTGGCCCAGCCGGTCGAGCAGCACTGAACCAGCTCGACGTCATGCCGCGCGCCTGTCTTCCCTCGCCTGCCGCCCCCCTCCCCTCTGAAAACCGCCATCACGGCAAGGCATTTTGGCGCCAGTGACCTGCCCCCGCCTGCATGCCCAGCCAGCCGCGGCCAGCGTCCACCAGCGCGACCGGCACACCACCGCCCGCGCCGCCCTCGCCGCTGGCCACCACCTCCCAGGCCACCTAACTCCCTTGAAGCAGCGGTGCCCAGCACACCCTCTGGCTGGCCTCGCCCCGCGTGCCGGTGCATGCTTTGTGAAGGGATCGTCCAGTGCAGGCAGGCTGCAGCGTGCGCATGACGACTTGAATCTGCCTCTGGGCATCTATGCATGCTAAACGTTGGCGAGATGGTGGCAGTGTGCCCGAGGCATGCTTGCTTTGGACTGAATTGCACTCTTGCTCTGTTGCTATCGTATGGCTTGGGCAAGCAGGCGGCCGGGCGAATTGGACGTCTGTTTGCACCAGCCGGGTGCTGCTGGACGATTGCTGCGTGGCTTGGTGTGGTGGTGTGGTGGTGGTGGTGCGCGGTGGTGTGGTGTTTGGCTGGTGGGACGGCCGTCTCCCAGCTGTCAGTCTAGATCTGGCTCTCAAGTTCTGGCTTTCGAGGATACAGTGTGCATATGTACGACAAGACTATGGACGAGGTATGAAAACCTCAAGAGTAGTCGCCTTGTCGGAATCGAACCAACAACAGCTCGTGAGAGACTGCACTCCAAGTAGACGAACAAGGGAAAAAAATGTGATGGCAGGCCTCGAATCCCAGTAGACTGTGGATTACCGTACGGCGTCTGACTCATTGCACCGCCAAGCAAAACTTGCTTTCTGCGACAGAAAAGAGACCTAAGGAACCCATAAAAAGGAGTATCCTTGTTGCCTTTACCGGGCGAGACTCGAAAGTCAGCACCGGTATGCTGATGCCGAAGCACCAGAAAAACCTTTGAGTTGTGTTCCAGCTCCTAGGAGCCTTCCCACTGATCAACCCCTCTCCAACCTCCGCCTCCCACCCCACCGCACTACTCTCGCCCACCACAAACAACTTCCCCAGTGCCATATCACCTCAGACCCCGAGACCGCCCCAACCCCCTGGCCGCAGAAACCTTTGAAATGCCTAAGCAATTCGCTGGCACTCCTTGGCCATGACCACACCGTAACCTCCCGCGGCTGCTGAGCATGGGCTGCAGCAGAGGGGGCCACCCTTGTCACCAAGCCCAACGTTCTGAACGCCCTCAAGGACCTTCCTGTGGAACGGGACGAAGGACTCGGATGGCACAATCCCCTCGATCCGGTAAGGGAGGTCGGTGCGGTCGAGGGTGAGGCTCATGAGCAGGGCCTCGTCCGAGAGAAGCTCACGCCCGACATGAACATCGAGGCGGTGAGGCAGCTCCGTGCGGTCGAGGGCCACCGCGATGATCTCCGGGTCGTCACAGAGCTCGAACTGGCCAATGCGGTCAAAGGTCCAGGTACGCGTCATAGCGGGCACCGTGTCCTCGTCATCCATGCGGTCAAGGAAGTCATCCGGCATGTCGTCAAGCTCCATGTTGCGGATGTTCCACTGACCGATGTGAGACTTGACAAAAGGGGCGAGGGGCTTCTCCTCGACGACCGGAGTCGAAGAGGCAGCGAGAGTTCCCCCCCTCTTCTCGCTCTTCTTGAACACCTTGGCGAGCTTACTCACGCAGGCGAATCCAAACATGTTGAGATGTTTTTTTTTTGTTTGTGGTGGGTGTGTGTTTTGATTAAAACAGAGAGAGTGCGGTGAGGCGGAAGGAGTGTGGAAGTGTGGAGTGTGGGATTGATGAAGAAGAAGAAGACGAAAAGTTGCATTGGCAGGTTAAATAGTATGGCGCCTGGGTGGGTGGCGAGCTGGCAGCCTGGGGGGGATGTTTGTCGTGCTGGAGGGTGGTGTTAAGACGGCAAGAGGGCAGGGCAAGAGTGCAGGGTCGAGGCAAGAGGCCAATGAAATGAGTAGCAACGGTGCCGCAGCACCCAGCGGGCGGAGGCATTCGCGGCTGATTTTGCTTTGCCTCAGCCGGGTACAGCTGTGGCCGGGGGCTGCTGCCTGCGTGCTGCCCCTGCTTCCCCTCTGGCGTGCTGCCTGCCGCTGCCTGCGTCGCTGCGTCGCGGCAGCACCTGCTCTTGACTCGCAAGGCGGTGCCGCCTGACTCGGTGCCGTCTCGCCCACACGAGCTGGCTCATCTTCCACCGGCCCAGCACCACCAGATCCTCCCTCCAGCTTGCTGACCGCACCTCGACCTCTGGCGATTTTTTCCTCGTTGTCCCGGCACCTCCTCGCTATCACTGCGTCGTCGCACCACGAGCTGGACGCCCATCTGCATGTTTTTCCGTCACCCGTGTCTCGACCTCGCTGGTCCTCCTCACGCTGAACCGCAACCGCGAGCCTCTATGTCTGTTGTTTGGACCCTGGCACCCCTCGCCTGGCAGTGCTAGCTGCCCGTACTGTGAGGGAATCTACTTCGTCTGCCTGGGCTCGCTGCTGCGCAGCACCCAGCGGCGGCGGCAGGACGGTTGGTTGGCTGGCATTTCGTCTTGACGCGTCTTGCTCGAGACGGACCCTGAATCCGTGTCATTTCGTCTGTCTGTGTCTGCTCGCCCGGCCTCGTCTTGTTCGTTTTGCCGGGGGGGTTTGCCGGCTGGTCGTCTCGCCCGCCGCTGGTCTGGTGCTGCCGCCGCGCCTGGCACCCAAACACTGGCAGGTTCACACCCACCCACCAGCCAGCGGTCTGGTACCCCACCCCACCAACCTTTCGTCGGCACCGCTGCGTCAGACCTGTCAAGCCCGCTCGCGAATATTGCACCGTCCGCTGGCTTGCTCGTTTCCCCTACGCGCGCCGGCCGCGCATCCAGCCTGCCGCCCCGTTCGTCGCCCGTAGATCAGATGCATCAGTGCCAGCGTCCCTCCCAGCGTGTCGTGCAGTGGTTTGGTGGTCCTCTCGAGCCAGCAGCACCGCTTGGTGGCCAGACCTGGGCGGCAGGGAGGTGACGGCGTGACCAAACATTGCAGCAGTCGCGTCCCTGCAACTTGGCTGGAGAGCATCACAAAATCAGGGTAAGTAAATGACGCTGCCAGCCGCCCACCTTGACGTCATAGCCCACCTCTTCGACTCTAAATGTGGCAGTAGACAAACACTGCGCCTGTTGGGTCACTTGCACGTATTCAAGCTCGCGTCGCTCTGCATCGCGCTTGTCAGTGCGCTGCCACACTCGCGCAGCTAATTGCTCCCGTCAGAGTGGCAGCCGTCCCGCAGCCATCAAAATCGAACACGTTATGCATAAGTTCCTGAAATCACTGCGGATCTTGAGCTCGTCACCCAATCAGCGCGCCCACTGTCGAACAAAGCTAGTCTGGAGCTGGCTGTGTGTAGTGGCGCGACGCCTGGCACCTTGTCCGTCCCGCCCACCTCATGTCTCGCAACTGTAACCTTGTCAGGCATGATACAATGCATAGAGAGACAAACATGTGTCATGTTCGTTGGTGTCCTCGCCCACTCTGGTCGCTGTCTCACGAGCTGAGAAGGGCCTGGACAATATGGTTGACACGCAGCTGGCGCAGGTCGGTGTAGGTCTGACCGCAGCCCACGAACAGGATCGGCTGGCCAGTGACATAGGTCATGGACAAGGCCGCTCCAACCTTGTCGTCCTAGAGGTGTCAGTTGGTGGCGACGCGAAGATCCTGTAACTCACAATCGTGTCAAACTTGGTCAGCAGAATGCCGTCGATTCCGCGGCGACGCGACACTCCGCCCGCAGACGAAAAGTCCTTGAGCGAACGGTCAAACTTGGTGAGCTGGTCAACCGCCTCGTTGCCGACGAGCGCCTCGCCGACAAAGACAATCTTGTCAGGGTTGTTGACCGACACGAGCTTGGCAAGAGCGCGCATGAGCGGCTCGTTGTCCTGCATACGTCCCGCAGTGTCGATGAGGACAACGTCGAAACGGTTCTCCTTGGCTGCGAGTGTAAGCTATGTTCTGAGAGTGAGCAGCTCACCATACGCAATTGCCTCCTTGGCAATGCCAGCGGCATCCTTGCCGTAACCACGCTCGTAAAGCTCGATGCGGCGCTGGCCTGGTGCAGCAGCATCCAGGCCCATTCCAAGCTCGTCGCCCAGGGCACCGAGGTTGCGAACATGCACGCGGAGCTGCTCCACAGCACCCGAACGGAAGGTGTCGCAGGCCGCGATAAGAACGCGGTAGCCGTTCTGTAGGAGCCAGAAGCACACCTTGGACAAGTTGGTCGACTTGCCGACGCCGTTGACACCAACAAAGGTGAGCGTGTAGGGGTCGGGAGGGGCATCGGTAGCCGCCACGGAAGACGGGAGAGCCTTCTTGCGCTGAATGTCGACCAGGATGTCGGTCGAGGTCTTGGGCGTAAGGATACGAGTCATCGAAGCAGCCAGCGAGGACTGAACCTGAGACTTGACGCTGGCAAGGCCGGTGAGCTTCTTGCCAACAAGTGCAGCGCCAACACCTTCGCACAGCTTCTCGGCGATGTCCTTGGCAACATTCTTGGACATGAGGTGGCGTTCCATGTCGGCGAGAACTGGTCGGAGGTCCTCCTTGGTAAGCACCTTCTTTCCAGCCAGGCGGGCAAACATGTTGGACCACGTCGACTCGCTGGCCTGCTCGTCCTGCTCGTCGTCGTCGATCGCGAGCTTCTTGGTTCGTCGCGCCAAGATCTCCTCCTCGGTGGGAAGATCGCCGCTGGCAGCTCCACGGCGGAAGTCCCAGTCGGCGACCTCGTAGGCACCAGTCGACGTCCGTGTGCCCATCGCGTCGGTGGAGATAAGTGCGCCGACATCGATGGAAGACGCCTCGGGAGCCGGGGTCGAGTAGTCGAGAGAAGCCATGTCCTGGGCGCTGACTGGCGAATCACCCCACTTGCGCATGAGCTTCGAGTTGGCGGACGATGCCTTGCGGTTGGGGTTGGGGGACGACGGGCCCGGAGAAGGGGACATGCTGAGAGGTCAGCTGCCGTTCCAATTGCTTCTCAACTCACCCATCGCGCCCACCGCGCCCGCCCTTGCCTCGCCCTTTCATGCGACCCTTGAGTGCAGCCACGTTCTTGGCTATCTCTTCGGCAGTCACGGCTTGTCCTCCATCAGACGACTGGCCAGGGGCTGGTGGATCAGCAGAGCGACAGGGGCCTGCACAGTTGTACTCACTATCCGAGCCCGAGTCTGGAGACTGGAGCGACAGCTGACGCTGAGCGGCAGATGCACGGGTAGACCTCCTCGGCCCACTGTCTTCGCAGCTCTTCAGGCAACGGTCGAAGATGCGGTCCCATTGCTCGTCGATAATCTTGCCGCCCAAGATCTGGAGAGCAGTGCGGCCGCCCTTGGCAACGACGGCCGCGCGGTCGGCGAGAGCATCGAGGAGCGCTTCGAGGTAGGGCTGGAAGAGGGAGAGGAAGAGCTGCTTCGTGCGCTGGAGGAGCTGGGGGATGTAGGTGAGGGGGAGGAGGGCGGGGAACACAACCTGGAGCGGAGGTCAGCGAGCACGCGCGGGTGCTCAGGTTACTCACAACAAAGACCAAACCCAAGCCGTTCTCAACGGTCCATCGCACGCTGTAGCCGTCCTTCTCGAAGCCTTCCTCCTCGCTCTGGGCCTTGCCCTCGATGAGCGCCTCGCGGATGAGGGCGTTAACCGGGGATGCTTGGCTCGAAGCGACTGATGCAAAGGCCGGGGTGAAGGAGCGAGACCAGAGGATGAGGCCGCCTGAAGGTGAGTGTCAGCTGTTTGCACGCGGGTGTGTGTAACCGGTCGAAGTGTTACGAGGGATCGACATACTCTGGTGTGAGATGGAGATGTGATCCAACATGATGTCGAGGTTTGGAGCGTGACAGGGATGGGGGAGGACGAGGAGGTTGGAGCGGGGTGAGCCTTATTCGTTACGAAAGGAGGGCCGTCTTGATGGGGGGAAGGGTAGCCGTGACTTGTAACCGATTGGTGGTCCAGGCGTTGTGATGACAATGGAGAGTGCGTGTCGTCCATCATTGCAATCTCGCGTCCTCGTCGACATTGCACTGCGCGCTGCGTGGGCCGGTTGGTGGGCCGCGCGGGCCGTCTCACACACTATTTGCTCCCGTCAACTCCGGGGTCTCCACACCGCAAGACACGTGACTTTGCCCTGACTCGAAAGTCGAGCACTGCTGCTGCTCGGTGGCTGGTGCCGACCCGAAAGAGGACTGTTACATTGTCATCGGCAGAGCTCGACTCGAATGCCAAAGACCTCGTCCATTCTCTTTGTCCCATTCACTTGACGACTACTCTCCCCAGCACCGTCCTACCACCGCAACCTCGGACGACGCGCACCCCTAGCAACCATGGCGACAAACTCGTGGTCTCCCTCGTCTTGGCGCGAAAAGCCCATCGCCCAGGATGTCATCTACGAGGACAAAGCTCACCTCGACCGCGTCCTCGGCAAGCTGCGCCGTCTCCCTCCTCTTGTTGCCCCCGCCGAGGTGTGTAGTGCTGTGATCCATTTGAAAGTACAGCTCTAACACACCCACAGATCGACAGGTTGCGCTCCCAGCTCGCCGATGTTGCAGCCGGAAAGGCCTTCCTCCTGCAAGGCGGTGACTGCGCCGAGCTCTTTGACGACTGCTCGCAGGTCTGTGCTCATGTCTACGTTTGTCGACTCGAATGCTGACACCTTGGTGCCCTCCAGGCCCCCATCGAGCACAAGCTGTCATTGTGAGCAAAGAGTCTTGTCTGGTTGCGCGTTTGTTGACACGTGCAGGATCCTGCTCATGTCCTTGATTATCCTCCACGGCTCGCGACTCCCCGTCGTCCGTGTCATGCGCATTGCTGGACAGTACGCCAAGCCTAGGTCCAAGCCTACCGAGATTGTGGAGCTCGACGTCACCGAGGTCGTCGACGGCAAGACGGTGACTCGCAAGGAGAAGAAGGAGGTTCTTAGCTTCCGTGGTGACAACGTCAACGGTTACGAGCCCACGGATCGCCAGGCTGACCCTGAGCGTCTTCTTGGGTGCGTTGGTGTGCTTCTCGTGTGATGTGGCTGACCTTTGCCGCAGCGCCTACTTCCACTCGGCGGCGTCGATCAACTACATCCGCACGCTTCTCGCCTCCGGCTTCGCCGACCTCCACAAGCCGCTTGACTGGTCGTTCTCCCATGTCCGCTCTCCCGAGCTCCAGGAGGCCTTCTCCAGTGTCATCGAGAGCCTCCAGGAGAGCCTGAGCTTCATGAAGATTGCCACTGGTACCGCGGGCGGCCAGGAGCGCGGCGGAGCCGAGACCGTCGACCTCTTCACCAGGTGAGTCGAAGACTTGTGCCCAAGCTCATCCCCAGCCACGAGGCATTGCTGCTCGAGTACGAGGAGGCCTTCACCCGCCTTGGCGGTGATGGCGTTCCCCAGTCGTTCTCGACTCCTCCTACTCGCCCTGGCACACCGTCGGTCTCGCGTTCGGCATCTCACGCCCGTGTCCCAACGTCCGACTCCAACGCGGCGCCCTCGCCCACTGCTAGCACCCAGCTCCCGCGCCCCAAGTACTACAACACTTCGAGCCACTTCATCTGGATCGGCGACAGGACGCGCCAGCTGGACGGTGCGCACGTCGAGTACTTCCGCGGTATCGCCAACCCCATGTGAGTGTGCGAGGTCGCTTGTTGATGATGCGTGTCTGACGAGCGTCAAGCGGTGTCAAGGTTGGACCTACAATGCAGCCTGACGAGCTCGTCCGTCTTCTCGACGTCGTCAACCCTGACCGTATCCCCGGCAAGGTCACCGTCATTGGCCGCTACGGCGCCGACAAGGTCGACCAGTACCTCCCCGCCCACATCGACGCTGTCAAGAAGACTGACCATGTCGTCGTGTGGCAGTGCGATGCCATGCACGGAAAGTGAGTGACGGTCGTTGCGAGGGAAAGCCATTCTGACCATTCTCAGTACCAAGACGTCTGCCGCCGACCCAACTCTGAAGACGCGTCACTTCCGCGACGTTGTCCAGGAGATTATCCGCTCGCTCGAGATCCACCGCGAGAAGGGAACCATCCTCGGCGGTATCCACCTCGAGTTGACTGGCGAGGTCAACGAGGAGGGCTACTCGGTTGTGAGTACCAGGGCATGTCGCGGCGCACTCGCTGACCCGTCCAGACCGAGTGTATCGGCGGTTCGATGGAGCTTGCGGACAAGGACCTCAGCCTCAACTACCGCACTCACTGTGACCCCCGTCTCAACTACGAGCAGTCGCTTGGTATGTCCGCTATCTGCAAGTCTGCGGGTTAGCTGACAACATCAGACGTCGCGTTCCTTGTCGCCGACCACCTCAAGGCACGGAGGAGAGGACAGCAGCCGCGCCCCGACCTTCTTTCGGCGCTTCGCGGCCGCCAGTAGGATCTGGTATGCCTTTAGTATACGTAGAGGGCGTACGTACATATGGACCACTCATCTTTGCAAACACCAGCTGCACTCGACGCAAGGCTGTGACCCGACTGCCATCAACACATGCTACAAGAAACTATCGTGATCCTAGAGTAACGCTTACCAAACTACAACGCAGTGACCATCTCCCTCAGGAAACCGATAGTGGCGAGGAGGTTGCGCTCCTCGTCGATGGCCTCGTCGGCGGCCTTGAGCACCGACTCCCACATGGCCGCGTTCTTCTGTGCCGAGTGCGCCTCGAAGCGACTGCGCGCCTCATCTCGCTCGAGATTAGCCTGCTCGACGGCGCCCAGGAGGCGGGCCTCTTCCGCGAGCATGCTGGCCACGCGGCGCTCGAGCTCGCGCTTCTCCTCCTCGAGCTGCGCCACCTGGTCCTGCGCCTCGCTCAGCCTGCTGGCACGGGGCACGGCGGCGTGCACCGCGCGCTGGGGCGGCGTCAGGCCCTCAAACGACGTGATGGACGCGAGGCTGAGGTCGCCCTCGTCGATGAGGCTGAGGTCGCCGCCGCCGTGCTCACGCTCGAGCAGCGCCGAGATGGTCGGCGTCTCGGTCGGCGGCTGGACGTTGCGCCGCAGCCCGGGCGTGACTGGCGGTAAGGTGGAGGCGGGGAGCGGCGGCGCCCCGCCCGGCGTGGACGCAATCTGAGCGAGGAACGGGGTCGAGGCGCCGCCTGACGCGGTGCGCGAGCTCGCGGTCGAGACGGAGCGCGTGGGGGGAGGCGAGAGCGAGGTCTTGGAGGGCGAGGGCGAGGGCGACGGCATCGACGGCGAGTTGAGCGCCGACGCTGGGCCGAGCTTGATCCGTGCTGCTGGTGTCAGCGGGGAGCACATCACACGACTCACGCCGGGGGATGCGGATACTCGAGCCGCTGAAGAGGGAAGGCGCCGCCATCGCCGCCGTCTTGCGCTGCGGCGCGAATAACCCCTTGCCGTCCTCCGAGAGACGCGGCTTGGTGATGACCCGTAACGCCTGCTTCTCGGGCGAGTCGACGCGCGGTAACTGGCAGTGTTAGCTGATCCGAGGCGGAGACGTACGACAGCTGGGAGGGGCGGCACCGGCGGCCTCTTGGACACGGCCGAGTTCTCCTTGCCGGCCTCGGCCTTCTTCTTGTCCTTGGGCTTTGAGCTGACCAGCTTGGCCTTGGACTCGGCGGCGTCGTCCTTGGTCGTCATCTTGCCCATGCCCGTGAGGCGCGGCAGCGAGGTGACCTTGTGGAGTGGGCGCGGCCGGACAGTCGTGATCCTTGTGCCACGGGCCGCTGGGTCCGAAGGCGCAGCGATGGACGACTTGAAGGTCTTTGTCGAAGGGCTGGGTGGTGGTGGAGGTAGCGGCGGGGCAGCGGTCTTGAAGGCCTTGCCTGTCGGGCTATTGGGTAGGCGGGGGGCAGAGCGGGCTATCACGCTGGTGGTACTGGTGCTGGTGCCGGCTGAAGGCACTGCCGCGCGCGAGCTTCCCTGTACGGTAGTTGACCGCGAGACTGGCGGCTTGGTGTCCTTGGGCTGGGCGGCGGCGGCATGCTGGCGGAGTGACTGGACCGACTTTGAGCGCGGCAGTCGGCTCAGAGTCTCGGCTGGCATTGTGAGAGCGGGGTGAGTGAGTGAGTAGTGGTCGAGGAAGGCGTCGTTGAGTGATGAGCACTGGGTGGTGGTTCCTGCAGTGTGGTGGAGTGAGTGGTTGGGCGCGCGCCCCAGGTGTGTGACATGTTCGATGGTGGCCTGTGCGCCAGCCAGCGTGGGCGTGTGTGTGCGTGTGTGGTGTGATGGATGCATCGAGTCTCACACCCGCAGGTCGTCGCCGTCGCCGTCGCTGCGAGTGCATGTACAGCCTTGTCACTCACTCACTGACAGTGCCACACGCACTGCTCATGACGGTACTCGCGTCATTCAAACGCGTCCTTGTTGTTGTTGCTTATGCTGTGCCTGGCTGGACTGGGACCTGCTTGTGACGGGCCCCGCCGACTGTCCGACTTGGTCGTGGGAACAGCTCTACGCAACGAAGGAATGTTGAACCGATCGTTGTTGCGGCACCATTGCTAAAATGGTTGTCGCCAAGGATGAGGAGGGGGAAGGAGGTGCTAGCTGGGGTGATCAGTGTGCCTGTGTGTTGACTGCGCTGAACACTGCATCCATCCACCCATCCATTGCATCCATCCCCGACGCCACTGTCAGACTGCCTGCCTGCTCCCCCGTCCTCGTTGCTTGGCTGACCCTTTATAAATCTAAAGGCGGCACGGTCAGTTTCCCTTGTATGCCCTAAGACACTTTGAACGGTCTGGCCCAGCAAACTCTGTGCAAGCCAGTGCCGGCAACCTGCCCAGGTTTGGTCCCGTCTGGCCGTCTGGCGCCTGAGTGCCTTCCCGCTCGCCGCGGTAGCCGCAGCAGCCGCCAGTCGCGCCGCGCGCGTCAGACTGCCTGACGCCTGGCTGCCCGCGCCCGGTCAAGCCGGTAGGTGTCCGTGCGGTACCGTGCCGCCGCCTGCCTGCCTGCCCGCCCGACCGCCCGTCCGACTGCCCACACTGCAACGCACAGACGAGTCTGATCATCTGTCGCCCCCCGCCCCAGACCAGTCAGTCAGTCACGGCACGGCAAGAGGCGCCAAACCCAACCGATGGCCACACCCTAGACCAACCGCTGGACAACATTCGACCCTCCGTCTCGGTATCCTCTCCTCACTCTCCCTCTCGTCGTCCTTGTCGTTCGTTCCCTTTTGCTATCACACAACCACACTTGCCCTCCGGATCGTTACCAGTTCCTTGTTCCCCTCAACCTCTGGCCGTCCTGTCCTGGCACGCGCGCCCTTATCTTCCCCACCTCTTTCATCGGCCTCACCACCACACTACCCATGTCGGCCGCAGCCTCGCCTCGACACTAGATCACAAGACTGCCAGCCCGCACTTGGCTAGAGACCTCGCCTCATACACGCGCACCACACGGCGCGTCCAGGTCGGCCAGCGGCGCCAGCACACACACACACACACCCAACAACCCGGGCCTCTAAAACGCGTGTGTCCCTCGCAGACGACAGCAGCAGCACGCACCCGCCTCCGCGGCTCCTCCTCGCAATGTCGCCGAGTGCGCTGCCGCGCGAGCTCGTGTTCCACCTCTCGTCCCATCTCGTAACGCTCGACCAAGCCGCCGATGCCATCGAGGAGCACATCCTCTTCCGCCGCTCCAAGGGCGACAATCTCTACGACATCTCCGTCTCGCTCACCGAGCTCGAGCGCAGGGTGGGTTGGCTAGCCGGCGACGAGCAAGCGAGCATTGCTGACACCCTGTCCACAGCTCCCGCGTCTCAGTCCATCGATCCGACATGCCCAATACGTAACAAACATCCCGCCCCCAGCAGATCTTACGCCTCCAGCGGCAAGCAGCTCAAACACGCACTCGGCGAGCCCGGCGACGATTCTGGCCCACCTCGTGTCAAAGCCCACGCCGTCGGTCCAGCAGATGCGCGAGGTCGTCCTCGAGTATGTCATTACCCGGGAGACGCGCCTCCGCGAGAGGAAGTACGGGCGCGGCGGCAAGGGCACGCTGGGACGCGACGGCTTCGAAGAACTCTCTGCGCGCATCACCGAGATCGAGGAGGGGCTGCGCGGTAAAGGCCAGTTGGCCGGTCCTAGAGGAGTGGTCCAGGCCACCCCTGTGGCGTCCGACGAGGAGCTTGACGAGGAGCGACAAATCGCCCTCGCCCTCCTGCTGTCCCTTCGCATGCTGCTTTCCTACTTTACCCTTGCCGATCTTGCCCGCCAGCTTCTCCGCCAAACTCCAACAGACGCAGAGCGCACATTGGTGCAGCACCTTCGACGACGAGTGGCGGGCGAGGGACGCTTTGGCGTTGGCAAGGAGTTGGAATACGTCGAGGGTTTGGTACGTCGTGATCTGTTCTGTGCACAGCTCTGGCATACTGACGACTGCGCAGACTCTGAACCGACGACCAGCACTGCGACCAGCGTTCCACTCGGCTCGTGCTCGTGCGCACCTGCCGCTGCGTGCAATGTACGCGGTCCCGCTCCCCGCCCCGTCCAAGTCGGCGTGCCTCAAGCTGCTCACGGCTTTCGTTCGTGATATCGAGCAAGCGGGACCTGGAGCTGCCGTCTCGTATATGCAACGAGGGCCTTCATACGGCGTGTCGTCGGAGCGTCAAGCGGGAGCCTTTCGCAACAGGAAGGGCAGCCCGAGGACGACTGGAGGCAGTCCGGTGTCGCCTTCCTCTCCGACATTAGGAGGTTCGTCGCCAGTCAAGAGCAGCCACTTGCCTCTGCCTTCGGACCCAACGCCCATAGCAAGCTACGCCCAGGAGCTCCTCTCTGAGTGGCTCATGCGTGAGAAGCGCGAGTACATGCTCAAGAACAAATGGGTCAAGACGGGGCGCGAGCAGCTCGGCAAGGACCTGGGCGACATCGAGACTTCGCTGTGCATGGCTTCCAAGGGCATGCCCTCCAAGCATGCTCAGAGTTTACTGCCGACCTTCCTCTACCTCAGACGAACCTTTGCGCTTCCAGCATCGCCTCTGCCACGAGCCATTACCGACACGTATCTCGACATGATCCCGTCTCTGCCAGACCCAGACTTCATCCCTCTCCGCGAGCCTACCGTCAGTAGCACCACCGCAGCGCTGTACGTCAACCCGCGCCTCGATGATGGATCTGCGTTGGAAGCAGTCGAAGAGCTGCTTGAGACGGAACGAGAGAAGGGCATCACGGCTGGTGTCAGCGAGGAGAAGACTATTGCGTGGCTCCAGGGCCTGGTGGACCAGGTTGAGAAGCGGGTACGTGGGACATGACATGAGTTGGATCGCTGCTGATATACCCATCAGTTCCCAGATGGATCGTACGAAGCAGTCTTTGAACGCGCCAGACATCTCGCTGTCCACCCTCGAGTGTGGCCGGACCTCGACCCCAGCAGCGTGTTCCGCGTTAACCGAACGAGCGAGTTGTCATCGCCTTCCACGGCTGGCCACCGTCGGTCCAAGTCTTCTGCCGTGCCGTCGACATACATGGTCGAGGATGACTTTGAACCGCCGCAGGGTATTCGTTCGCCCTCGAAATCACATGCCCGCTCAGCGAGCCTGCCAATGAATTCGAGGACCAGCCACAGCGACGAAGTGCACGATACTCGACAAGTCATTGCCACCAGTCGAATGCTCGCGGCCGCAACATCGCAGAGCAGCCCCGCATCAAGAGATCGTCCACCATCTCAAGATCGGTTCGTTCACGAGGAACCACATGTCCCGCAGCCGGATCGACCTGACACTCCCGACTCGTCGGTTCCAAGCGAGAAAGTGTACGACACGGACACGGACTCGGATTCTGTCGACTCGGAGTTTGCACGCCGCGTGGCTCCACTGCCACGTCTGCCAGCGGCTTCGCTGGGCCTGTCTGCGTCAACGTCGTCGATCGTACGGAACAAGCCTCCTCCGACATTGAACCTCGTTGTGCCCGGTCCTGATCTTGGATTCAGCTTCGACGTTGACGAGCTACTGCCGTCGATCAAGTCGCCTATATCGCCCCCTCAGCCAACAAGCGGCACAGGCTCGGGTTCTGTGTCCACGCCTCAGACTGCGGGGTCGTCTGGCGGCTGGTGGGATGTCGTGTCGCCCATGACGAGTAACTCGCCACAGGTGCCCAAGCCTTGGGGAGGTGCCAACGGAGCGAGCCCCAATCGATCATCAGCATCCTCCCTCCCGCCTGGCGCTGAGCCTGCTGCAGCGAAGATGCTGTTTACCTCGGAAGCCTCGCCCGACAAAGGCACGTTTCAGACTTCGCAGGTTGCCCCAATCGACTTGTCATCGGACACGGTTACTCCACAGATCACACCCAAGACGACTCCAATTGCGCGTCACGCACCGCACTTTGACAAGGATGTCCCGCCTGTGCCGAGCTTTGAGGAGACAGAGAGGCCGGTTACACCACCGCTTCAGCAACACACGTACCGTGGGCAACCGGATGAGTTTGGCGTCTCGCTCGACTCGCCTGAGCAGTCATCCGAGTCGCATTACACTGCGCTCGGTGTATCTCCGCCAGAGCACATGCCGTCGGCGACAGCAACGTGGCATGCTAGGCCAGCGGCGCCGCTGGCTCAGCCGCCGCCTCGATCCAACACGTACGGGTCGTTAACGGGGGTTCGCCCTCCTCCGGTGCCAACCATGATTGACCGGCCAAACTTCCCTGCGCCAGGCAGCGCACCGATCTCGCCTGTCAAGTCGTACGCATTGCCGGGTTCTCCATCCAAGCTAGCGCCGCGCGACGTGGCGTACTCACCTCGCGAATCGACATTCACAAACCGCGAGTCGACCTTTGCAGCCCCATTCGCGCGGAATGACATGTCGTACTCGCCACGCGAGTCGACGTTCTTCGGGACAGCGCCGTCCCGGCCTGACTCTGGCTACTCTGCTCAATCGCCGCGTGAGCAGTCATTCTTGCACCGCGGGCCGGGCTTTTCACCTCGCGAATCGACATTCTCGCGTGAGCTCCCTCCTGTGGTGCCTCCTCGCGACGGGGTTCCCGTCATGGCGCCTCGCGAAGCACCGCCGGTCATCCACACACACATTGCGCACCCGCACGCACATCATCAGTCCCAGCCGTCGGGGTCTGCGGTCAAGTCGAAGATGAACACGTTTGGGCGGTCGATGGGCCACTTGGTCATGCCGCGCAACCGTGCGGATAAGGACAAGGAGTTGCCGGTCAGCGCGGCCATGCGCAAGCCCGAGCCTCCTGGAGCAGTCACCAACAACCCTGGGCGATGGAACCGGGATATGGTGATTGGGATTATGGGGCCGCCTGCTGAGCGGCGATAGGCCGCAGGTGGGGAGGGGAAGGGGGAGGTAGTGCATCGATGAGCGTGTTGAGAGAGTAGTAGCGCATTCTTGTGTAGCCATCCATCATGACAGACGGGAGGTCTGAATGTATAGTTGTACGGGTGCGGGTGTGCACGGGTGGAGGTGGAGGTAGGTTGGCCGAGTCGAGTTTTGGGCCAAAGGCCAAGGGAAAGCCGTTGTCGGCGCCGCCGCGGCGGCGGCGGGTTTGGCGACGGCCGAGCGACCAAATCAGCAATCGCGATCGGGTCGAGTGACTGCCTGCTCACTGTTGCCCGTGTCCATGCCGCCGCGCCTTTCGACAACAACAGCCCCCCTTGCGCGCCGTTACATCTCCGCGACCTTTGCCCCGCCGCTTCTCCCGCCCAACATGAACATTACGACCGGCGCGAGCGTCGACCAGATCCTGCACATCAACAACATCCGCGACCAGCTCATCCGGCTCGAGGACACGATTATTTTCTGTGCGTGGGGGCGTGGGGGCGTGGGGCGGGGGCGCAGGAGATGTACTAACGCGCCCAGTGCTGATCGAGCGCGCGCAGTTTGCGCAGAACAAGCGCATCTACGAGCCCGGGGCGTTCAAGGACCAGATCCAGTGGGACGGGTCATGGCTCGAGTGGTTCCTCTTCGAGATTGAGAGCTTCCACGGTGGGTCGGGGTGGGCGAGCGTGCCGCTGACAGCTAGCCAAGGCGCGCCGCTACACGAGGTGAGGAGGCCCCAAGGCAGCACTGGCGCCGACGCGCCGCCGCCATGCAGCCCACTGACACCGCAGCCCCGACGAACACCCCTTCACCTCGCGCGACAAGCTGCCCGTCCCCGTCATCGAGGTGCAGGCCTACCCGCCGCTGCTGTACCCCCCCGCCGCGGGCCACCCCGACGTCAACGTCAACAACCGCATCCTCGACTTTTACGTCAACCACATCGTGCCGGGCATCACGCTGGCCCCGCCCGGCAGCCCGCGCCAGCGCCGCCTGTCGATTTCGGGCCGCGACGCGAGCCTCGACGACGGGAATTACGGGTCCGCGGCGACGCGCGACGTCGAGGTGCTGCAGGCGCTGAGTCGGCGCATCCATTTTGGTGAGCACGGGTTTCCGGTTTGGCGAGGCGCCGCGCCGCGCCTCGG
This sequence comes from Vanrija albida, assembly GCF_041260175.1. Classification (NCBI taxonomy): domain Eukaryota; kingdom Fungi; phylum Basidiomycota; class Tremellomycetes; order Trichosporonales; family Trichosporonaceae; genus Vanrija; species Vanrija albida. Next base: position 877,927 of record NW_027191420.1, on the reverse strand, counting down.
CCCTCGTCCCAGGCGATGGGCTCGCCTGGGCTCGCCCTTCGGGCTCGCCGGCTCGCCGACTCGCCGACTCGCGCGCTGACGCGCGCTCGCACAGGCATGTTCGTCTCCGAGTCCAAGTTCCGCGACGCGCCGCACGACTTCATCCCGCACATCCTCGCGACCCCGCCCAACAAGGCCGCGCTCGAGGCCCTCATCACAAAGCCGGCCGTCGAGGCAAAGCTGCTCGTCCGCCTGGCAAACAAGGCGCGCGTGTACGGCTGCGAGATGGACGGCGACGGCAAGGTCGTGGCCAGCCCCGACGGCATTGTCGGCAAGATTGACATTGAGCAGGTCGTCGGGCTCTACCGCGACTGGGTCATCCCACTCACAAAGGACGTCGAGGTCGATTACCTCGTTCACCGGCTCGAGGGCGTGCCCCAGGAGCAGATTGACGCATGGCTCGCGGGGGGGAAGAAGTAGGCGTGGGGCGTGGCGCGTGGCGATCGAATGCATTGTGTGGGAGTGACTACCGCGACGCGTGAGCGATCCGAGACGGCCGCGACGCTCGTCCTCGCGTCCTCGCCGTGAGTACCACGCCGACTGATCTGCACCCGGCCAGCACCCACTCCACCCGGCCACCACCCACTCCGCAACGATGACTTGCATACAAACTACAGTGGCGCCAGGCGCCAGGGCCAGGGCCAGACGGCGATGAACGGGATGGATATGAGCGGCACGTACGCCCCCCCCCTAGAACAAGTAACTCGACACCCGCTCGTACCACTTGACCGGCGCGTAGATCTCCCTGTCCAGCTCCTCCATCTCGTCGAGCTCGCGGCGGCCAGACACAAAGTCGATCTGGTCGAGCGGGATCCACTTTGTGCGCTTGACCACCTTCCATCCGATCCAGCACACGGCGAAAATCGGAATGGTGATGTACGACGCGATAAAGTTTGACGCCACAAAGTTGCCCTTGAGGAAGACGCCAAAGTTGTTGAACAGCATGATGACGGTGAAGCTGATGATGCCGTACCACGACAGGTAGGGCTGCCACGGGGCGCGGTACGGGTGGCTGTCGCGCGAGATGCCCTGCTTCTTGAGGCCGTAGTAGAAGCGGAGGTAGGACAGGAGGATGGCCCACCACGCCAGCAGGCCCGAGATGGCCGAGATGTTGTACAGCCAGTTGAAGGCCTGGACGGCCTTGTCGCCGCCCGTGTTGAGGTAGGCGAGGACGCCAAAGATTGCCGTCCACGCAATCGAGAGCACGGGCAGGCCGTTCTTGGTGCAGTAGCGGAAGATCTTTGGCGCCTGGCCCTGCAGCGCGAGCGCGTACCATGTGCGCGAGGCGGCGTAGACGTCCGAGTTGCCTGCCGACCAGGCCGAGACGAGGATGACGGCGTTGACGACGGACGGGAGGCCCTTGATGCCCGCGTTCTCAATCGCAATGACAAACGGCGAGGCCTTGGCCGTGCCGGCTCCGCTCGAGTCGAGCAGGCGCGAGTCGGTGTACGGGACGAGGACCGAGATGAAGAAGATGCCGAGCACGTAGAAGATGACGAGGCGGTAGAAGACGCGCTTGATAGCGCGGGGGACGGTGCGGCGCGGGTTCTGGGCCTCGCCGAGGGTCGTGGCGACGATTTCGGTTCCAATAAACGAGAAGGCGGCCTGGGTGAAGACGGAGAAGAAGGCGAGGAACTGGCCCCAGCGGCCGGGAATCACGCCGTCGCCCGCCGCGATCTGGTTGAACGGGCCCGGGTTGCGCCAGTACCTGAAGCCGATGGGGTCGTGGTTCGGGCCGCCGCCGCACATGAGGACCAGGCCGAGGATAATCAGCCCGACGATTGTCACGACCTTGATGGCGCTGAACCAGAACTCGCACTCTCCGTACGCGCGCGCGCCGAAAAAGTTTACGAGCCACACGAGCACGAGCGTGACGGTGATGTAGACGGCCGGGTTGGTCTTTGTGTCCCAGTACGAGATGACGATGGCGCTGGCCACGAGCTCGGTCGGCGTGGTAATGGCCCACGAGTACCAGTAGTTGAAGCCGACGGCAAAGCCGAGCGCGGGGTCGACGAAGCGCGCGGCGTAGTGCGTGAAGGCGCCGGCAACGGGGAAGAGGGTCGCCATCTCGCCGAGAGCGACCATCATGCTGAAGACCATGGACGCCATGATGCAGTAGGCGAGCCAGAGGCCGACGGGGCCGCCGTTGGCGAGGGCGCCGCCTGATCCGACGAACAGGCCTGGGGGCGGCGTCAGCGGTGGCCTACGGTGCTGCGACGTGGGCGAGGGCTATCGGCGAGGGCTATCGGCGAGGGCTATCGGAGCCGAGTGCGCTGCCACACCGCTGGCCATCGTCGTTGGTCCGGAACACGACACCGGATCTTGTGGCTACATCCCGACGAGCGTGCGTCCCGCCCCGCTGCCCTGCCGGCCCCGCCCTGCCCCACACCCTTACTCACCGGTACCAATCGCGCCGCCGATGGCGATCATGGCCATGTGCCGCTGCTTGAGCGTGCGCTTGACGCCGCCCTCCATCTCTCCGCGGTCTGGGAGCGGGTGTCAGTGGGCCGGCGTGCTGGCCACGGGGGCCGCCTTCGGCGACCCCGCGCCTACCCACTGTTCAGGTTCATCCCCGGCATGGTCGTGCCCGACACGTCTACGCGGTACGCCTTCTCGGGGTCGCCGCCGTCGCCGCCGTACGCGGGCGCGTACGCCGGCTCGACGTAGGCCGCGCCCTCGTCCTTCTCCTTGTGTGCGTCCATGTGAGTTGTGGGGGGGTGGGGGTGTGAGTTTTCTTCGGGAGGCGAGCTGGCTCCATTGTATATGGCGGCGGCGGCCTGCCCCTCGAGCCGTAAGGCTTTTTTCCCGGGGCGGGCGGGGTGGCCCAGCCTGGCCCGGAGCCTGCAGCCTGCCTGCAGCCAGCTCGAGTCGGCGCGGACCCCTGGCTGCGCTCGCGAATGGACGACAGACGACCAGCAGAAAAAGCACCACTAGATTGTGCCTGCTAACCGAGCCGGCCAAAAGCGAATCAGGCGCGCCGCGCGAGCTTGGCCGGCGCGCGCATTCCAGTTTTAGACATGGCTGCTTCACGTGCTGCCTGCCACGCTCGACCGGGCCTCGCCGCCACCCCTGAAGGGATGCACGTCCGGATCTGAACCGGTGCGCGAGGGAGCGGCGAGCGCATTGGCTGTGTGCTTGCCCCGCGTGGCGCAAGACGACGACGACGGGACGACGCAGCCCTCAGCGGCGATGGTGCCCCCACACGCTGCGATTCGTAAAGCCAGCGCAAAGCAGCGGCACGCACTAGCAGCGCTGCGGCCCTCGCTCCCGACACCGCGGACTTCTCCACACGCCCGCCTTTATCTCGGCGCGGCGCGGCTGCCACACGCTGCGGGGCCGCGGCGATGGCGTGCGCGTGTGCTTATCGCCCAGCGACGCAGCGACGGCGGCACGGTATCTCGCCAGCCTAGGCTATTGGCCAGAGGGTGCTCACGCAGGCAGCGACAAGCGGAGCGGTAGTAGCGGTGACAAGCGCGGCGGCCGCTTGCGCCGAGGTGTCATCGGCTTCGTGCACGAGACACCGGCAAACTAGCCCCCGCACCCACGGCCTTGTACACCGTGCACACCGTGCACACCGTTCAGCGCTGCTGCGACGCCAACAGCCGAGCCGTGGAATGCGCCTGCGCTCACCCCACCATGTCCGCCTCGACGGACCCGACAAACCCACTCCCCGTGGACCCCCCACCCCCTCAAACCATGCAAATGTGCATCCCTGTACACCCAGCGGCGACTACATGGGCGAGTCACAGCACTCGTCTCACCTCCCCCCTCCGGCCCCCGCCTTAAGCGCTCGTTGCTGGGAGCCACTCCTTGGGGAAGCCACGGACGCCACCGACAACCTCTGGCCGGCGCTTGAGCGCCTCGGCCCGCGCAAAGACGTGCTGTCCCGCGCGCTGGCGCTTCTTGCGCTGACGCGCGAGCAGGTGGCGCGGGTCGAGCGGCGTGTTGGCAGGCAATGGCGACTTGGGGTCCTGTTGGTGCAACGGGAATGGGTGTAGCCGCAGGTTATACGCGTCCGCAGTGTGTCAAGAGCGCGGATACACGATTGTCGTTGTCAAAGGCCGGGTTGAATGGTTAAGCGATGTGGCGGAGGGATGTGGCGGCGGCCGGCGGAAGAGGTGATTGGCGGTGGCGGAGCAGGGATTGGCGGCATCAACGCGGGCATCGCATCAAGGAGAGCGAGATTGGGCGGGGTGAGATCAGCAATCGGCAGTGGGAGCGTCGAGTAATAGTGGGTGAATCGGCAGTGGGAGCGTTGAGGAAGCGGAACCAGAGCAGGGAGTAATCGTCAGCTTCAGCCTCCACACCAACGAGCCCCACAACCCCACTCACATTTGCCGCCTCAACAAGCTTGTCGAGCATGTCCGACACGCTCTTGCGGTTCATGCGGCCCAGAGGCAGCCTCTCCTCGGCAATCTTGACCCAGCCGTCCTTGCCAAGCTTGTCCTCGGCGCCAGGGGCAAGGGCGCCCGCGGCGTTGGGGCCGAGCTCGGCACGGCCGGGCTGTCCGGGCGACCACCGTGGGCCGGCGAGCAGCTTGAGACGGTGGATGGCCTCGGGCGTCTTGAGCGGCAGCGCCGAGACGGGCGCGACGAGCACGGCCTTCTGGTGGTACGGCGAGTCGGGGTCGGAGAGGTCGACGGTGGAGGTCACGCGGATCGTGCCCTTGGGCTTGCGGAACTTGCGGGCTTGGGCTGGGGGGGTTAGTGGGCGGGGGTGTGGGCAGGGGGGGGGGAGGGGCAGTTGGCGCGGCGTTGACGGCCTGCCGCTGTCGTTCTGGGACACTGGCAGCCCAAGGCCGCAATGGAGGTGGGCTGCTGTCGATCTCGGCGGCCATGTGCCTTGCCGCTGCCTTGACCCAGCGTCCTTGACCCAGCGTCCGAGCAAGCGAAGCATGCTGCTTTGTGTTACGAGCTAGAACCAGCGTAGGCCCGCCGCTCGGCAGCCGCTTTGCCTCGCCGCCGCCCGTCGCGCTCGCCGTCTTCCGGCACGGCAACTCCCCCCTTGCGGTTTCGCCGCTCGGCCAACTCCACCCCCCTCGCGGCTTCGCCGCTCGGGCGGTACTCACCCAACAGCGCCTCCCTATCCAGCTCAAGCTTGGAAAACAGCTCGCGCTGCGCGTCCATCTCGAGCAGGCGGCGGTGACCGATCGACGTCGTGTCGTCAAACTGGAACGCGGCGATGTTCTTGTTGCTCCACACCGAGTCGGCGCTGGCGGGCGTCTGGGCCGTGGCCTTGTCCGCCGCCGCGGCGGACGTGGTGGCGAACGTGCGCGCCAGGGGGAGGGCGCGGAGGCGCGGGAGGAGGGACATGGTGGTGGTGGAGAGTGGACTCTATTGTTGCGGACAGGTCGAGCAGAAAGTCGGAAAGTGCGGAGGGAGGGCAAAATTCGCGGGCCTAGCGGGGTGGGACTTAGGCGCGGGCCGGAGTGCGGGTGAAAGTTGAGGACGGGGGTAGGCGCGCGCGTTGTTTGGTTCCGCCTGGTCAGCTGATGGGTGGAATGGAGATCCGGCGCGTGCAGTCGCGTCAGTCGCGGGAGGGACGCAGAGGCACATCGCGCACACCGCGATCATTCATCACTCGCCAGATTGAGCATTGTCTCGATTGCCACGGTGTAGGCGCGACGCGACGCGGCGCGACCGCCCCGACGGCCCCGCCGACGTGACATTAACGGCGCAATCTCCCCTGCGCTCTCCCCTGCGCTCTCCCCTGCGCTCTCCCCTGCGCTCTCCCCTGCGCTCTCCCCTGCCCTACCCCCTCGCCACTCGCAATGTTACAATAGTCCATAGGGTAGATATGCGGTAAATGGGTGGCTTGGTCTACAACTGCGCCGACGACGACGCCGTAACGCCTACGTCTCTCTATAGTGAACAACAGTCCGGTCGGGGTGGTCCGTCGGGGTGGCCTGCCGCCCCGAATGCAAAAAAAGTCTCAAACGCAAGTCGGATCACGCGTGCTGCATTCGCAGCACGAACGCGTTGAGCTTGAGCATCAGGATGGTGACCGAGCCCAGGCGGGGCGCAAAGACGCCCGCGCGGTCGCGCACGTCGGCCTCAAAGTTGCCGAGCTCGGACAGGTCGATGCAGATGGCACCAGGGCGGAGCGCGAGCGTGGGCGCCTTGAACGACGCGCCGGGCACTGCCGTGACGACAATGTCGCTCTCTGCCAGCAGAGACGCGAGCGCAGGCTTGACCTCGGGGTGGACCGTCACCGTGTGCCTGTCCTCTGCGGCGTCGCGCTCGTAGACGTGCGTGGAGTCAATGTCGACAGAATACACGCGTGCGCCGTCATTGGCGAGCATGCCTGCGAGTGGGCGGCCAACAGTCTCAGATCTGATTGTGTCAGTGGCGCTGCGTCGCGAGGCGCGATAATTCAGTGACTCACCGGTTGATGACCGTAACCGTCTTGCCAGCGAAGCGGTGGCCGACCGACGCGTACGAGTTGTAGATGCCGACCTCGTCCGACTGGAGAGCGCGCACGACGGCCAGTGCCGTGCATGGGTAGACGGTGGCTGCCGCAGGGTTGGCGGTGAGCTCTGCGACAGTCGACGGCGCGTGGTCGTATGAGCGCTCGAGCGACTGCGGGTGGACGCCCTCGACGTCGACGCGCGGGGCGATCAGAGCACGGAGCTCGGCGTCGCGCTCGGCGTCAAAGAGGGGGAAGTAGACGATGAGGCCGTCGACGGTCAAGTCGTCATTGATTTCAACAATCTTTGCCCTGACAGCGGCAAACGAGGCACTGTCGTCGTAGTCGTCCTCGGCGGCCGACAGATCGACCTTGTCAAACACGACCTCTGCCTGCTTACACGCGCGTGCCGTCATGTCGGCGTACATGTGGCAGCCCGAGTCGGACGTGGCAAGGAGGCCGACGATGCGCAGGGGGCGGTCGAGGCCAGCGAGGGCGTCCTTGAAGACGGCCTTGATGGGCTTTGTGATCTTGACTGCAGACAGGTCACGGCATTTGGCGGCAAAGGCGGGGTGGTCGGGCAGGGAAGGTGTTGCCACGGTGAGGGGCGAGTCGACAAAGGCGTCCTTGTGGGCGGGGGGTGTGGAGGGGATGAGTGTGATGGTGGACGACGACGACGAGCGCGACATTGCGGGGGGGAGCAGCGTGGGGAGGTTGTGCTGGACGCGAGTGGCCATTGTGTGGGGGCGGGGGTGGGAGGGGGAGAGGCGAGAGTGTGGTGTGATGGAAGAGTCGAGTGGTGGGTGGTGGGTTTCGACGACCGACGCCTGCCGGGGTTTGGTCGAAATTATTTCGTCTCCCTGTCGAATCAACGAAGGAAAGTGCGAGCGAGTGTCGGTTTGTGCGTGTGCGTGTGTGAGTGGGACAAGTCGTCGTTGAGCAAGCAGTAGATGGGTGCTGCGGTATGCTTTATGCAATGGGTAGAGAGGTGGGGTGTGGGTGTGTGGGGGTTGGGGGTTGGGGGTTTGGCTGTCCCACCTAGTGTGATGCATGTGCTACTAATTATACAATCAGTCTAAGGTGGTCATGGTCGTTGGACATGTTAGTGCGTAGCCGTGTCCTTAGTGTGGCGACGGGGGCGGGGACGCGCGGGACGCGGGCGGGCGGCAGCATCAATGGCGCACCAGCGGGGAGCCCTTTGTCGCCGCAACACACCCGCCGGCTGGTCTGGTCTGGTCGCGACGCCGATCGCACGCATGCATGCCACTGGGCTAGACACTGGCCGCCGCTTTCCCAGGAGGCCATGCATGAGTGAGCGAGCAGCAGCCGCATGCAGAGGAGAGAAAAAAACTTTTGCCCCTACACCAGCCTGCGTCGTCTCGAGGATAGAGTTTGCGAGATGACGGCAGCGAGACGGCAGCGCCAGCGGCCCTCTGCCCTGGTCGCCAGGCCGTCAATAGCAGCGGCCGGCCGTCGACGTTGCGTTGGTTGGTTCGAGACTCTGAGCACGACGGCGGCCGCATCATCCACGCTGCTGGAGCCGGTGCCTGCGGTCGTACCGTCGTACCAGGGCGACGGCTTCAGAAGCGATGGGCGTGGGCGTGGGCGTGGGCGACGCTCGGTCATGTCTCTGTCATCGCTGCGCTGCGCCTCGCCTCGCCTCAGTGCCCGAAACAAACGCGCCGGGGCCACTGACGTGCTGTTGTCGTTGCTGTGTCGTCGTCGTCGAGTGGCGTGGGAGAGAGAGACGGCTCTGCCGCCGTGGCGTTTGACGACCCGCCGTCGATCCGCCGCTACGCCAGGTCAATGAATTGAACGAGCGCGCACCGGAAGGTGTGGCGTCGCATGTGGCGTCGGCGTGCGCGCGCGGGGAGCGGGGCATCACAAACACTTGTCGCACCGCGCGCCTAGATGAAACAGCCTTAGAAGCCGTACGAGCCGTAGGAGCTGTACAAGCCGTGGGCGGGGACTGTGGGCGCGGCGCGGGACAGTGGGGCCGACGAGAGCCTGGCAACAACCCCAGAGTCGCAGCCGCGGCAGTGTGCCCGCCGCCCGCGACACGTCCCGCGCAGTCACGCCGCTGAGCGCAACACAACACATGCACATGTGCACGAACGCATCATCATTGCTTGTTGGTTTGTGCTGTGCTGGTTGGATCGTGTTTCGAGCCGCAGTAGGCAGGCGTTACGGCACCGGCCTCGGGCGTGATGACGAACGAGGCACGCCGGATGCCGTCGAGGCACCGGCGCATGTGCTCCTGTCTGTTCCTTGCCTTTGCTCGTTGCAAGGGAGCGCAGGCAGCTGCGCGCTCGTGTCCGCGTGGGTGCGTGTCGTCGTCGAGCAGGCAGCTAGCGACCAGATATGTCAGCCGAATAAGCGACGCCGCCGAGGCTTGCTGCCAGGTCGCTTCGAGAGGAACGCGCAGGAACGGGTGCGCCGAGGCATCGCCGTCGCCATTCCAGGCGGGTGGGTCTGGCGTGGCGACGGGCGTGCTGCCGCCGGAGCGGACCTGGCAATGGATCGCCGCAGGGTCGGGACGCCGGCGGGCGGGCGGGCGTTTGGCGAGGATCGTCGGGATTGTCGAGCCCCGGCGGCGACTGACGCCGAGCAGAGTCTGGCCACGACGGCGAGGGGCACGCACGACGGGTCAAACTGAAACGGCCACCGCATGTGATACAGGCCCAGTGGACAGCGTGGCACAAAGGCACAGCAGCACCACACACCCCGCCCCAACCCCCACCCTCCCACTCCACTCGGCAGGCCCGTCCACCGCCTGCGGTTAGTCGCCGGCGTCGTGGCGACGACGCCGCCACACCCGCCCAACATAGCCCCCATACCCCGTTAGAGTTGGCCCTAACCGCCGCGTCGTCCAGTCGGCGCAAGCAGCTAGCTCGTCCGAGCTGCTCGCCGTGCTCGCCGTCGTCCAGTCGTGTGCTAGCTCGTCCGAGCCGTCGTGCAGGCGACTCACCTGCCGTCAGCCAGCTCCACTGCAGCCACGCAGGCAGGCATTCCGCCGCACCCTTCCATTCACCGCAGCAGCCCTTCCATTCCAGACCCCCTCCTCGTCAATCAACCGAAATATACATGCCCCACCAGGGGTCTAGCGATACAACCTATTGTCCTGTACATGCCTCGCGTGCTAGTGCGTTACAGCTCGACGCGCACGCTGCCGACCGACGCCTCGATCGTGAGCCCGGGGGTGTGGGGGTGGGCCCAGCCCCGGTCGTGGGTATGGGTCCAGTCGTTGGGCGTGCCGCCGCCGTCGTCGCTGTGCTCGCTCGCCTCCGCCACCAGCCACCGCGCACGGCCAGAGGTGACGCCCTCGCGCGCGTCCACCGTCACGTTGCGCACCCGCCCAAGACCGAGCGGGTCGGCCAGGCCCCGCGCAACGCCGACGTCGATCTGTCCCACAGTCGACGCGAACCGGAACGGGCCTTGGTACAGCGGGTGGTGGTACGCTGGGGCGTCAGCGAGGCTCGCTATCCCTCCCGCAACTCCCACTTACCCTCAACGTCGCCGACCATCGACACGATGCGCTCGCTCAGCCCGCGGCACGGCACCTCCCAGCCGCTGTGGCGCACCGTCGCGTTGGCGTTGTTGACCGAGACGTCGACGGCGAGTGGCGGGAGCGCGCAGTCGGCGTCGGCGCCGCTCTGCGCGTGCGACCAGCGGTGCCGGTGGCGGGGGTAGAACGAGTACGCCGGTGCCCTGCCGACGCTCACGTCGAGGTCGACCTGGCCACTCGGCGTCGACACGGCGACCATGTGCGAGGCGGTCACGTTGGCGGCGATGGTGCCGAGCGTGGCGAGGCGGATCGTCTCGGCGCGGACGTGGTGCACGGCCACGTCCCCGCGCTTGCTCTCGACGGCCAGGGCGCCGAGGCGCGCGGCGCGCACATCCGCGACGAGCACGTCGGCCTCGCCCACGCGGATGCTGAGCGGCGGGATGGCGCCGCGGGGCTGCACGGGGCGGGTGAGCCTGAGCATATCCAGCATCGCCGCGAGGAGCGAGGCCTGCGGCGTAGCTGCCGCCTTGACAACCGGCAGCGCGACGTGGATGCGGAACTGGAGCGGGGCGCTGCCGTTGGCCTCCGACTTTGCGCCGTAGACGCCGACGCCGACGCCGGGCCGGGCAAGGTGGTGCAGCGAGTGGCGGGTGCCGTTCGCGGCGCGGTGCATGAGGCAGACGTCGGCAGCCTCGAGCGCCGCCCACGCCGCACTGGTGCCACTCGTGGCGGGCACGCCGGCGGCGACCCCGGCCGCGTCGTACACGGCCTCGACCGTGACGCGGACGTACTGTCCCTTCGCCAGCCCCGCGCCGCCCACCGCGCCCGCCACCGCCGCGTGCTCGGCGTCCGAGTCGCCGTCAAACGTCGTGACGAACACCTTCCCGGCAGCACCGTGGAGGTGCGCGAAGAGCTCGGCGCCAGCGTGCATGGGCAGGAGGAACGTGGCGTTGGTGCTGCGCGCTGCGGAGCCCTCGTCGCGCCACTGCGCAGCGCTGAACGTGGCGCACGCAACTGCCACGCCGTCTGGCCGCTGCGGGCGGCCCCACGCGCCGAACGGCAGCCGGCCAGAGTGCCGGTGCCGGTGGCGCCCGAAGACGAGGTAGAGCGCGAAGGCGAGGTACGCTGCCGCGAGGAGGAACTTGCCGCGGGCTAGGAGGGTGCGCGCGCGCTGGGCGAGCGGTGGGCGCTTGCGCGCGGGCTCGGGATTCACAGAGTACGGCGGCGGCGCGAGCTCGATGTCGCCGGGCGCGGCGAGGAACGGCGCGTCCTCGCCCGGGCCGTACGGGTCGTCGTCGTATGCCGTGTACCCCGCCGCGGCGTAGGGCGGGACCCGCGGCACCGGCGACGGCGGCACGACGTACTCGTCCTCGTCGTCGGAGAGCGGGTCCTTTGTGTCGAGCGGGAGGATCATGGCGGGGGCGGGGGCGTGGGTGTGGGGGTCGTCGCTGGCGGCGTCGAGCGTGCTGTGGGTCGCATCAGCGGGTGAGTACAATGTCAAGAGCAAAGGAACGTGCATGCATGTGTGTCGTGTTGTCGCAGCGCGGCGTCGCAGTACAAAGTGTTTGACGTTGCTGCGATGTGCGCAGTCGTCGCAGTCCGACGAGGTCGAGACTGCGTCCAAGCCGACGGAAGCGACGAGGCCGCCAGTAACCCGCCGCCAGCAACCCGTCGGGATGAAACACGCTACGTCACGGCGGCGTCGCGGCATCGACGAACGACTCTCACTCTGTTCCTCGTTCCTCATCCCATCGATCCCACACGACCCACCCCACCAAACCCACCCCTTCTCGCTCGCTCGCTACGCTCGCTCGCGCAACATGACAAGCCGCACCGACCGCGCGCTCGGCGCTGTCCTCGGCTCGGCGGCCGGCGACGCCCTCGGCGCGGCCTACGAGTTCAAGCCTGCCGTCTTGCCGCCGACCCCAATCGAGTGGAAGGCCGGCGGGCCGTGGGAGCGGGGCGAGTGGACCGACGACACGGCCATGGCGATCCCCTTGCTCGACGAGCTCGCGGCCGGCGGCGACCTGCGCACCGACGCGGCGCTGGGCCGCGTCGTGACCCGCTGGCTCGGGTGGGCGCACGGCGCGAAGGACGTTGGCATCCAAACGCGCAAGGTGTTCGGCGCGCTCGAGCGCCAGCTCGGCCGCCTGGCTGGCCTCGACGCCGCCGACGACCCCGGCCACGTCGCGCGCCTGTGCCGCGCCGCCGCGGCGCAGGTGCACGACGTGACCGGCCGCTCGGGGGGCAACGGGAGCCTGATGCGCACCGGCCCAGTGGCGCTGGGGTACCTCGGCGACAGGGACGCCGTGGCCGCGGCAGCGAGGGCGCAGTCGGATCTGACGCACCACGACGCGGACGCGGGCGACGCGTGCGTGCTCTGGAGTTTGGCGATCGCGCACGCCGTCGACACGGGGGAGATCGATCTCGTCGGCCAGCTGGGCGCGCTGCCGGAGGCCAGGGCGGAAGTGTGGCGCGAGCGGATCGCCGAGGCCGAGGGGCTGCAGCCGCACGAGATTAAGAACAACGGCTGGGTGGTGGCTGCGCTCCAGGCCGCGTGGAGCGCGATCCATCACGGCGACTCGCTCGTCGACGTGCTCGAGCGCGCCGTCCGCGCCGGCGACGACACGGACACGGTGGCCGCGATTGCGGGGTCGTTGGCCGGCGCAAAGTACGGCGCGTCGGCGCTCCCCCGGGTCTGGGTTGACGAGCTGCACGGCTGGCCTCGCGAGCGCGCCACGGATCTCGAGACCAAGGTGCTGCTTGTTGGCCGGAGGGTCTCGGATCTGTAGGCGCCGGCGTGGCGTCGGCGCCGGCGTCGACGTTGACGTCGCTCGACTCGAGCCCGACAACTGCACACGACCGCCGGCACCAACCTCGACAGCCTCGGCACCGCAGCCAATACCGACTTGATACGACCCGACGCCGTCAGCACCAACCTCGACACGACGGCCAATGCCGACCCGGCTCCCCTCTGCCCTTCCCGGCACATCTCGCCCCATTCCCTGTGACACGTTGTATTCCATCGCCCCTAGCACGCCTTATCGCCACCACGCCCTCGCCAGTCGAATGCCTGCATGATATGTATGATACAGAAGCGAGCTCTACCATTGCAGCTCTTGAACATGTGAATGCGTCTGTGATTGCTCTGTGAATGCGGCTCGGCCCGTGCCGAGGTGTGGGTTCAGATACGAAACTATGCGGTCATGGCTTTACACGCTCCCACCACCGAGCGTCTCCAGCTTGCTGTTCCACCGCACCACCTTGGGGTGGGCAATGACCTTCTCGGCGCGGAAGCCGCGCACCTCGAGACCCTCGAGCGATGTCGCGCGGGAGAGCGCGACGTAGGCTGGGGTGTGAGCATTGCAGCAACACACACCGACTCACCTTGCCCCTTCTCAAACACCTTGCCAAGGTCCACTTTGACCTTTGGGAGAGCTGCAATGTCAGCACAAGCAGCGACTTGACGCAGCAGCACAGGCAGCGACTTGACGCTGTACTCACTCTGCCCCTGCGACTTGTGAATCGACATGGCCCATGCCAGAATAAGCGGGATCTGCGAGCGAGACGCCTGGACCTCGCCATTCGGCAGCTCCGTCTTCCAGCTATCGGGTTGCACCAGAAAGTCCTGACGAAAACCGCCTGGAACTTTGAACCTCACGACGGGGAGCGGCTTGGCATTGGGTGGCGGAGCCTTGGCCTTGAAAAGCTCGCGTATCTTCTCCTTCTTGTCCTCGGGCACGTCCGCAAGGTCGGGCTCCTCGCCATCTTGCAGCCATTGATTACTGCTGTCCACCCTAAAGTGGCCGATGTGAGAGAAACCAATGACCCTGCCCATGCTACCATTGACAAGAGTCTCCGAGATATTCTTGATAAGCATGACCTGAGCGTCGATCTTGATTTCAATGTTCTGAGGCGCCATGAAGTTGGCGAGGAGCTTCTGGCGCTGTTCCGCATTGGAAACACCGCCATCGGTCGCTTGATAGGTCCAGCTCTCCGTGTTAAGAGCTCGCAAGCGTTGACTGTTGGCACGCTCGACATCTTCACGGCGGGGGAACAGCTCGGTCGGTTCGATGTCATCATCGTCGCTGAGGGGACGATTCAAATCTTGGAAAGCTTTGATGGAGGCGGATGACAGCTTTCCATAGCGCATTTCATTGAGCATGTCGACGAACCCTGGACAATTAGCGCCGCCAGACGCGCGCAACTCACTCTGATCCTTTTGACGGAAGACCTGAGTCAGGACAATCTGCTTGTCCATCGTCTCCTCCCAGGTCGTGGCCTCGAAGCAGAAGCGAGGCTCAGTGTTGCCCCTGGTGACCGGAGGTAGCTGGAGAAAGTCGCCAGTCACAACAATCTGAATGCCACCAAAAGGAACATCCTTCCTGCGCATGATGCGCGCAATTTTGTTAAACTTGTCAAACAAGTCGGCGTCGACCATGGAGACTTGAACAGTTAGCTCAATCAGCCAAAGTCGGACTCACCCTCGTCAATGATGAGAGTCTTGGTGCGCGTCCAGCGGGCGGCCGCCTTCTTGTTCATCTTGATCTTCTTCACGACGTGCTGGACGTCACCTTCCGCGAGGCCGGCGCCACCAAAGGAGTGGAGCGTGACTCCACCAATGTTGCACGCCGCGATACCAGTTGATGCAGTGACAGCAACCGCGTCCGGTGACTTGACATACTGCCTGCGAAGGCCCTTGATGATTTCACGGAGCAGGACAGACTTGCCAGTGCCTGTTTATGTCAGTTATGCCTTCTGCTGTCAACACCTGGGTCACCCACCCGCACTGCCGGTGAAGAAGACGTTCTTTCCCTCTTCGACCACCATACGGAGAACCTGCTGTTGTTCTGTGCTCAACGAGAGCACCTGGTCAATGCTAATCGTGGGGATGTGAGGCTTGTCATTCTTCTTCTTAGCATTGCTGGACGAGGAAGAAGAAGCAGTAGAGTCGGATCGGCTGAGAACCTTCTTGGCAGCACTACGAAAGGTCAGCGAATTAGGCTGGGGGTACTCACGGATAGCCGGCGTCCCAAGGCATCGGCCTCTTCGGACGAACGACGTTCATGACAGGCAAGTCACTGTCATCATCGAGCGAAGGTAGCGACTGGGCAGGCGCAGGAGCCAAAGGTGCCGGGGCATTCTCATTCATCGCGGCCAGAATAGCCTTGCGACGGCGCTCTGCTGGCGTCATGTGGGCGTCGGCGGTCGGTACAGTGGTGGGGAGGGGCATGGTGGGAGGCTTCTTCACACCGTACTCAAGCTTGACTGCAGGCTCGCGTTTTATTCCAGGTTCGAGCTTGACACCATTCTCGCGCTTTGGTCTAGACGCGGGTCAGCACGCGTCTGCAAGGGAAGGTCCGTGAGGGAAGGTCTGTGAACTCACCGCTCGGGGCTCGGTGACCACTCGTAAGGGGCCGAACTTGATGCCTGCTGGTTGGCATCGTCGTCTCCCCATTCACGCTTGAACGAGTTGACTCTTGACAGGCCACTTTGCCCACTGCGAGAGGTGAGCATGCCCGGCATTGTTTGATGGATGAGTTGGGTTGTTGTTGCTCGTCGCATTTTGGTTGACGCGACTTGTTTTGACGGGCGCGAGCCAGAGTGATCTTCAGGGACCGTTTACGTAAATTACTCAGAGGTCCACCGTGGGTAACCTCGGCCGGCGGGTCAAGATTTCGAAGCTTCAGTGGTCCACCTGCAATAAGATTACACCTCGAAGAGTTGCCGCGGTCAACCATTCATCACAGCAACAGCAACATGGGTCGCGACAAGAAGATCGCCAATGCCGTCAAGCGGTCAGAGGAGCACCGCAAGGCGCGGAGGGCCAAGGAGCAGGTCAAGCTCAAGCGCCGCATGGAGGTAGGTCTTGTTATTGAGTTGTAGTCGAGGACTCCATTCTGACGCACGACCAGCTGCGCAAGGCCGAGAAGGGAGAGGGCGGCGAAGAGCTCAAGAAGGAGCGTCTAGCGAAGAACATTCCCCGGACGATCGACAACACGCGTGTCTACGACCAGTCGTCGTACCTCACCGCCGACCCAGCAGCGCTCCGTGCTGCCGAGGAGCGCGCCGCCGAGGCTTCGAGGCTAGTCAACGCCCCTGCCGAGGACGACGACGAGGGCATGGACGAGGATGAGGACGACGACGACGAGGAAGAGGAGGATGAGGAGGCTGCCAAGCCTTCGACGAAAGGAAAGGGCAAGGCGGTCGAGGAGGACGACGCCGAGGAGGGCGGCGACGAGGGCGGCGACGAGGCCGAGGAGGCTGACGAGGAGGAGGCTGAGGCAGTCGAGGAGGAACAGCTGCCTATCCCTACCGGTCCTCCCCGCATCCTCATCACCACATCGCCTGGCCCCTCGAAGCCGACCTACGCGTTCTGCGACGACCTCAAGAGCATCTTCCCTGGCGGCGAGTTCTTCAAGCGGCCAAAGGGACGAGGATTCGAGCTGGGTCGCGTCGCGCGATGGGGAGCCAAGCGTGGTTTCCAGGCCGTGGTCATTGTCAACGAGGACCACAAGGCGCCAAGTGAGCATGCTGCGTGTGCTTCTGGCCATCCGCTGACACCTCAGATGCCATCACTCTCATCAATCTTCCTGCTGGTCCTACTGCCTACTTCAAGCTTAGCAGCGTCCAGCTCGGCTCTGAGATCTACGTGAGTGCGCTCGGGACCAACCATGCTTTGTGCTGACCTCTGCAAGGGACATGCCCGACCAACGGCACACTCTCGTGAGCAGCTCGCTAACTCCCACCAACGCTCAGCTGACCCTCTCCAGCTGAACTCATTCTGAACGGCTTCACGACGCTGCTGGGTAACGCCGTCGGTCGCATGTTCGGCACTCTGTTCCCTCCTCTCCCTCAGTTCCGCGGTCGCCAGGTCGTCACCCTGCACAACCAGCGCGACTTCCTCTTCTTCCGTCGCCACCGGTGAGTGCCTCGTGGAAGTGACCTTCTAACCCACTCAGATACGCCTTCACCTCGGCGACCTCAGCCAAGCTCCAGGAAATCGGCCCCCGGTTCACCCTGAAGCTGCGATGGATGCGCAAGGGCCTCCCGTCAGTCCGTGCTGGCGACGGCCGCATGCCCAGCGGTGGTGACGCCGGTGCGGACGACGAGTACGCCGTGGAGGACGACTCGGAGACCGAGGCGCAGGAGAAGATGGACGAGGACGAGGCTGCTGCCGAGTTTGCTACCGGCAAGGCGGCTCCCAAGAACACGACACCAAGTGGCCAGGCCATCCCCGCCCTCGACGAGGAGCAGGAGTACGAGTGGAAGTGGAAGGTGAGGACCGCTCAATGGGGTGTAGGATCGCGACTGACACCAACCCCAGCCCAAGATGGAGGTCTCGCGGAGGACATTCTTCCTCTGAGCATGCTTTTGGCACCACTTGTGTTTTGTCGTCTGTTCTGTATGAGATTTACAGCTTGTTGCATGCATTGGACCCAACCGCACCTCAGTCGAGCGTCGTTTTCAGCTGCCACAGTCACGTGGCAGTAGTTGGTGCAGGGCGGAGATTCGGGATTAGTCGTCCCTGGCCGGTCCTTGGTTTTCGAGCTGGCTTTGTGCAGCGTTGTGCGGTGGGAGGGAGGGTGGTGGCCGTGTGGTGGTGAACGAGTGGTGGTGGCCTCTGCAGCCCACCTCGACAACACATTAGACGGCTCAAGCCTATACAACTCGCGTTCGCTACCGACCGAGTACCCCCATCCCCCCCACGACCCACCAAGGAGACGGCATCGCCAACGAGCGACACTCCGGGACGACTAGACCACACGCGACAGACGACCACCACATCGCCGCGCCAAAAAAATCGACTTTGTCCATCATGGCCGAGTACGACCTTACCCAAGCGAGTGTCCCGCGCCGCCGACCTGGGAACATGATGTACTGACCGCTATCGCAGAAGCTCATCCCCCAGCTGGACCGCCACCTGGCTGTCCCGCTCCTTGAGCACCTCGAGGGCTCTGGCCTCTTCCCCGCCGCCCAGGTGATCAAGGCCGAGTGCGTCGCGCGCGCGTTGCGTATTAGAAGTGCCAATGCTGAGACAACCACAGGTACGACCTTGTCAAGGGCACCAACCTCGTCAACTACATTGAGGAGGTGTACGAGAAGGCCAAGAGCGAGGGCGCGACTGTTCAGGCCCAGGACTTCAAGAAGCTCCGTGATGACGCGACTGCTCGTTACCAGAGCCTCCAGGCTGCTGCCCAGCCCATCATGAAGGTCATTGAGGACCCCGACGCCGTTGCCAAGCTCAAGGGCAACGTTGACAAGGAGAAGAACCTCGACCTCTTGAAAGCCGAGTACAACGTACGTGGTATTGTTGCGGTGGAGGTTTGTGCGCGGTCGCTGAACAATGGCTACAGATCTCGTTGGAACAGATCAACGCCCTCTACCACTTTGGTCAGTTCCAGTACTCGATCGGTTCGTACACCGATGCCGCCAACTTCCTCTACCACTTCCTCATCTTCTCGCCCTCGGTTGAGCTCAACACGTCTGCTCACTGGGGCAAGCTTGCGTCCAACATTCTGTCGGGAGACTGGGAGGCTGCCCTTGCCGACATCAAGGACCTGCGTGACCTGATCGACAACCCCCACAGCCAGGCCCAGGCCAAGCCTCTCAACCAGCTCCAGGCCCGCACCTGGTTGTTGCACTGGTCGCTCTTTGTCTTCTTCAACCTCGGAGAGGGCCAGGGCTGCCAGAGCCTCCTGGAGATGTTCCTCTCGCCCGCCTACCTCAACACCATCCAGACCTCATGCCCCCACCTCCTCCGCTACCTCGTTGCCGCTGCCATCATCTCGCGCCGTGCCCCCAAGCCGGCCGGCAGCCGCTCGAACCGCGACCACGTCAAGGACTTGACGCGCATTGTCCAGATGGAGGAGTACCAGTACTCGGACCCTGTCACTGCCTTCCTCAAGGACCTGTTTGCCGACTTCGACTTTGACAAGGCCCAGCAGCGTCTGGCCGTTGCCGAGAGCGTTGTGCGCGCGGACTTCTTCCTCTCAGACTTTGCCGACGAGTTTGTTGAGAACGCCCGCTGGCTCGTGTCGGAGATTTTCTGCCGCATCCACCAGCGCATCGACATTAGCGACCTGTCCAAGACGCTCAACCTGTCCAACGAGGACGGTGAGAAGTGGATTGTCAACCTTATCCGTGACTCGCGTATGGGTGTGGACGCGAAGATTGACCTGAAGTCGGTGAGTAGACTGTGGCCACGCCTGTGGGCAGGACTGACTCTGCTCCCCAGAACATGCTCCACATCTCGAGGCCGCACACGACGCCAACGGCCACTCTTATCGAGACGACGCGTGGCCTCGCCTTCCGGTCGCAGGCGATCCAGTACGCAATGCAGAACACGTCGGAGCAGAGGTCAAGCGAGCGCGGCGAGCGTGGTGGCCGTGGTGGCCGCGGTGGACGTGGCGGACGAACGGGCGGTGGCGACCGCCAGTCGCGACCAGCCCCAGCGGCTGCTGCTGCCGCCGAGAGCGCGCCTCAGGGCGAGGTGGCTGCTTAGAGTAGGACGAGAGATGCGGGATTTTAGCATGTATTGCATACATTCGTTACCGGGTGTGGGGGTGTAGGTGGGTGCATGGTCGCGTGAGTGATGGCGTCGACGACACCGGTTTCGTCGGCGGATCGTCGGGGGCAAAGTTGCGACGACGACGAGTTGGTTGATCGGCCCTGTGCGTCATTGCTCCGCAAAAGTTGCCACCTTTGGGGGGGGGGCGGTGACGGCGGCGACGCTGGACGCTCTGGCTGGGCGTGACGCGCCAAACAACAATATAATACGGGTCGGCACGGCGGCGCTCTTTTCCACAGCCCCCTCCCCCCTCCCCCCTCCCCTCCCGCCGTCTCAACCCCAACCACCCACCACCACCAGCATGAGCGCCATCGCAATGGCTGCGGCCAAGGTATGTTGCTTAGGCCGCGCCGCGCCGCGCGGCTGATTTCGAGCCACACTGACACCGCGCGCAGAAGTGGGCGGCCCCACACATCCAGGCGCACGTCGAGCGGCTCGAGCCCGAGGACCCGTACTACACGTACGTCGTCAACTCGAAGGGCAAGCGGAAGCGCGTCAAGGTGGGTAGCGCCGGCGTGTGTGTGCTCACGCCAGCGCGACATCCCGCCCGGCCTCACAAAGGAGGAGGAGAAGGTGCTCCGCAAGGTACGCCGGCGGGCGCACAACCTCGACAAGGCGATGAACCTGTGCGGGTTCAAGGTCGGCTGGACCTTCTTCATCGGTGCGTTGTGGGCTGGGTCGGGCACGCTGACAGCAGGCATCATCCCCGGCGTCGGCGACATTACCAACGGCGTGCTGGGCTACATGCTGATCATCAAGCCGTCCAAGAACTTGGACCTGCCGTCGACGCTCGTTGCGCAGATGGTTTTCAACAACGCCGTTGCGTTTGGCGTGGGGTGGGTGGCCGAGCGGAGCGCGGAGCGTGGCGCCAGCCACGCGAGGCTACGAGGGGCGGTAGAGCTGACGACCCAGCGTTGTGCCCATCGTGGGCGACGTGGCCCAGGCCGTGTGGAAGACCAACTGGCGCAACTCGAATGTGTGAGTCGTGAGGGGGAGGGGGAATACGACGCAGCTAACCCCACGCAGCCTCGAGCACCACCTCGCGGGCAAGGGCCAGAAGCGGCTCGAGGAGCAGGCGCGGAGCACGGGCGCGTCGGCGCAGGCGGCGCTCGCGAGCGACCTGCTGAGCGGGACGGGCGCGGTCGTCGGCGCCGACGCGACGGTCGTGCAGATCGGCGACCCGGCCAAGGCGCCGGGCAGCAAGCAACAGCGCAAGGGCAAGTGGTCGAGCTGGTTCGGCGGCGGGCAGGAGGGCGTGGTGGTCGCCGAGGAGGAGGAGGTGGTGAGCGGGAGCACGACGGCCCTGGCGGGCGCTGGGGCTGCGTCGGGCTCGCAGGCTCCGGCGGCTGCGCGTACGGCGGCGCCTCCGGCTGCGCCCGCGCCTGTGACCGCGCCGACGGCAGCCTCTGTGCTCGCCGCGGCCGACCCGCCCGCCGAGCCCAAGAAGAAGGGCGGGATCTGGGGCCGCAAGTAGCGCGGCGCGGCGCAGGCCGGCTCACTAGACGATACAGCCATGCACCAGCACCACCAGCACACGGAACGCCGCGACCCCGGACCCCTTCCTCTACACACAGTAGCGACCCCTCCCTCTACACACAGTAGCGACCCCTCCCTCTACACACAGTAGCGACCCCTCCCTCTACACACAGTAGCGACCCCTCCCTCTACACACAGTAGCGACCCCTCCCTCTACACACAGTAGCCTATTCATTGTAGCCCCGATGTAATGTGTTCATCATTCCTGCAAACTAGAACTCGCCGGGGGTAAAGTCGAGGACAGTGGCGCCGGTGAACGACGTCGTGCCGAGATAGGTCTGGGGGTAAGCGGGGAGCGCGCGGAGTACTCACCTTGAAGGCGGTGTGCGCGGGGTCGTGGTCGATGTAGTAGTCTGCGTCGGCCTGGTTCTGGGGGTGTGAGTGGGGGTGGGGCGGGGGGGAAGGGGATGGAGCTGCCGCGCGGCATCGGGACAACTGTGGTCTGGTATCTGCCTTGATCCAGCACGCAGCGGCCAGAAGAGCCAGCACCACGATCCAGCCTCGCGCGCTCGCTGCGCTCGCTCGCTCGGACGTCACTTACACCAAACTCGACGAGGAACACGACCTGGACACCACCATCATGCCCCTCCTTGTTGCTCTGGCGCCCGCCGCGCACGTCGAGGATGTACGGGCGGCCGTCGCGCACACAGCTGTCCTTGAGCGCGAGCATGTTCCGCGAGATGTCGGGGAGTTCGGTCGCGTTGGCGACCTTGAAGCCGACTAGCGCGAGCGTCAGCGAGCGCGGGTGCGGGGGGAGGCCCCCCCAAGCCCAGACCCACCAATATGCAGCACGGTCATGGCGGCGGCGGGGGACGGGGACGGGGACCACGAGATGAATACGCTGCCGAGTGCGATGAGGGCGAGCGCGCAGATGCCGAGGGCCCAGGGGGGGACGCGCTGGTTCTTATACGTGGGCGTGTACATTGTGTGAAGGGAAGGGGGGTGCCTCCACCCGGAGGTAGCGACGTAGGGGACGAGTTGGTCAAGGGTGGAGGGGGAGTGGGGCCGGACTCAAGGCCGGAGTTAGGCTGCGGCGCCGGGTCGGCGGTCGTCCGTCCACCCGTTACGGTCTCCGAGTCGGAGAGGGCCGACGGCGCGTGCGGCGGGCGACGACGACGCGGTACCGCGATGCCCCCGGCTATGCTTGCTAAGTGTCGAGGATATCGAGGATGCCGAGCGCGGACGGTGGACGGCGCCACGCTGATTACAACGACGTCGTAATGGCCGAGGGCACAAATAGCTGGAGCTCTGGAGATCCTAATCGCCATGCGCCACGTGCGCCGACCGCCACGGCCGCCCCGGCCTCGCCAAAGTTGAGCACTCGTCACTGCCGCCGTCATCAGTCCACCGCGGTCTTCTCGCCTCGACCTCGCCGTCGTCCTCCCCTCCCCCTCCACGACCCCTCCACCCCCAGCCCAAGCATGACCGAGCCCGCCACACACGCCCCGCCCGCGCGCCCCGGCGCGCAGTCCGCCCGCGCCGCCGCAAAAGGCAGCTTCCGCCTCGCGCCCTACTTCCAGTCGCTGTCCTACCTCACGCTGCTCCTCGGCGCGGGGCTGATCGCGCTCCCGCGCTCGTCCGACTTCTTCTCCTCCGCCCCCAGCCCTGCGGCCCAGCGCTCGTCCCGCGACCGCCCAGAGCCGGCCTGGCTCACGCCCATAACCGCCAACCCGACGCACACGCTCGCGTGGGAGGTCGCCGGGCTTGTCGTCACCATGGGCTGGTGGAGCCGCAAGATGGCGGCGCTGTGGGGCGTGTCGCCTGGCGCTGAGGTGGGCTCCGTGTACCGAGGGGGCGAGGCGAGCTGACCAACTCCCCAGCGCCTGAAAGAAACCATCGCGACCACGCTCGGCGCCGCAGCCTTCTTCCACCTCGCGCTCGTGCTCCTCGGCGCGCCGATCGCCTCCCGCGCAGCCGACACGGCGCTGCTCGCGACCCACCTCGCGCTCCTCGCCGCCACGCCGATCGTGTACGCGCTCGGCGTGCCCTCCATCCACGACGACGGCATCGCTGCCCGCTACCGCCTCACGCGCATCGTGTGCCAGTGGGCGCCTGAGACGGCCGCCGAGCGCGCGCTCACCGCCGGCTTGGCCGGCACGCTCGTCGGCGCGTGGGTCGGCGCGCTCCCCCTCGCGCTCGACTGGGACCGCCCGTGGCAGGTGCGTCGCGTCCTTGTTCTGAGCGCGCTGCTGACGCCACCCCCCAGGCATACCCCCTCACGCCCATGGTCGGCTCGCTCGTCGGGTTCGTCGTCGCGGGCTACGCTTCCTGGGCCATCTCGGCCTACGCCTCGCTCGGCGCAGACGTCTCCAAGTACGTCGAGGCGACCGCGCCCAAGCCCAAGGCCCCCGCCGCGGCGCCCAAGAAGCGCAAGGGCAAGGCGCAGTAAGGTGCCACTGCCACCGCCCCCACCACCCAGCCAATCTCATAGACCCGACCCCACACCAACACCCACACCATGCATGCAATGTTCTTGCTCAATGCTCTGTCTTGTATCATATGAGCCTAGTTCAACGCCGGAACTATGAGATTGTGAGAGATCGTGATGGAGGCTGCACGCGCACACGCGCAACCTTTGATGCAATGTTCGTGTAGTTTCCCGGCTGTTCGCCTAGTTGCCCCGTGGCTCGCGAACCAGTCGCAGCCACAGAGAGCCCAGCAGAGAGCGCTCGCGCACAACCTCCCACGGGCCCATGACGGCACGCGTCGGGTCGCCGTGCCCGAACCGCGCCTCCATCTCCGTCTTGCCCTCGGCAGTGCCCTCGGCCTCGAGCGTCACCATGCCCTGCCAGTCGGCAGCAACGCGGTCGCCCGGGCGGATCTCGAGACCCGCGACGTGCAGGTAGCGCTTGGCGCTGAGCCGGGCACCAGACGCTACCGTCACATCGCGGCGGTCGTACGCAAGGCGCAGGCTGTTCATCGCCTGCTGGGCGTATGGCGCAAAGTCGAGGTAGAGGATCTGCGGCGACGGCAGGAACGGGTCGTAGTACACTGGCGACACGGCGAACGCGTCCAGGTACCGCGGCAGGTGGCCAGTAGGCGAGTGCACATACTCGAGTGGCACCAGCTTGTGCGGCACAAACGGCACATACACAAGCACGTGCTCCGTGTTGGTCGGCTTGTGGAGCGCAGTGTTGACCACCAGGTCGCCCAGCTTCATGCGCTTGTCGGCACCGCACTTCTCGAGCTCACGCCACGACGCGGCGGCGCCCTCGGCCGAGGGCCAGCGGGGCACCTTGTCCGAGACAGGAATGAACACGCGCAGAATTGGAGCACGCCCAGGCATGAACGGAGGAGGTCGGTCAAACGCAGGCTCGGGCCGGAGGTGGCTCATCTGGCTCGACAGGTCACGCGAAGACCCCGTCGGCGAGTCGTACCGTCTCTGCACGGGCGAGTTGGCACCGCCACGCGAAGACCGTCCCTCGCTGCTCGTCAGAGACGAGCGGTGCTGGCGGCCGCCGCCAATCGGCGGGGGGATTGGCAGGCTGTCAGAGCCATGGCCAAGGTCCGACATGCCCTGTCCAATGGAGCCGTGCTGAGGCCGTCCGTTGCGTCCGCGCGCGACCGATGGGCTCGTCTGGGCCGACATGATCGAGCCAGGTCTGCTGTTCGGCGCGCTGGGCGACGGGCTGATGGGCTGGTCGCCATAGCGACGGAACTCGTATCGCTTGGCCGTCGGGTAGCTGACCGGGGGGAACGCGGCCTTGCCCTGGGGAACGGGCAGGGCGGGTTGGGAAGCCGCGGCCGGAGACGCCAAGGCGGCATTCTGGGCAGATGATGCGCTCGCAGAGCGCTTCCGGCCGAAGAAGCCAGTCGAGCCGATAGACGCCACAGAGCCAGCAGACCCACGGCGCTTGCGCAGCTTTCCGGGGATAAAGTTGGCGGACGGCGCCGATTCGTGGAGAGTCTTGACCTCCTTGGCCGTGGACGACAGAGGCTCAGGCATGACCACCTCGGTCACGCGTTCGCTGCGAGGCATCCTGCCAGCGCTGAGTCCACCGCCCCCGTGCCCGGCATCCGAGCCAGCGTTGCTGGTCGCTCGCGATCCTGGATGGCGGCCACCCTGCATGCTCGCCATCGAGCTCGACTTGTGCAGCGTCGGGAGATGCAGCTCGTCGTCGAATGGCAGGGGCGGCGAGTAGGGGAAGGCCGAAGCGGGCAACGTTCTCAGGAACAGCACAATGAGCGTGTGCGACAGGCTGAGGTGGCGCAGGAGGTTGTGGTACTGCTGCGGGTACGTGCTGTAGACCGCTGGGTCATGCAGCAGCGACTCGAGGAAGCCCTCCCAGACGGTCAGGCCAGGCCACGAGCGGCCACGCTCGCGTTCCACGGTAACACCCCACTCGCGCATCACCCAACGGCCGACCATCTCTCCGCTGACATACTTGCGGAGCGTCTCATCCGAGCCCAACACGTTGAGGAAGGTGTTGATGTTGATGTGGGGGAGGAGAGAGGCAGTGATGTGGGGGTGAACCAGTAGGGCCGTCAGGCTCCGGTCATGGTGCTTGATTTTGGGTCTGGGTCTGTGCAAGATCGATGAGCGCACACTGTTCGGCTTGGATGCCGGAGCCACAGCCGACTCGGCACTGTCACCCGAATCGTTGGTCGCTATCGACGTGATACGAGGCTGAGCCGAAACCGATCGAGACTGGGCAGCAGCGATGCCGTTGATGCCATTCACGGGGCTTGAAGGGTTGGAGAAGACGGGGCTAGCCAGCGGCGACGAGGCGATTCTGCGAGCCTGGTTGGTCGCAGAGAGAACTCTTGGTGGCAGCTGCGAGCCTCCCATCGTCGACGGTAGACCGTTGCCGAGTGCCGAGTAACCTGGTCCCTGCTTGGGCTCCGGCGTCAGGCGTCCGAGCGACGACGGTGGCGTCGGCGTGCGCATGGGGTTCAGGTCGACGGGCGACTTGAGGTCACGCTGCTGAGCAGCGACAGGGGGGACTGGCGACGCACGCGGTGTGGTCTGGGTCGGCAGAGGGCCCTGCCCCTGACGGGGAGTCGAGTCGGTGGACGGGGGGTAGACTTTCTGCACCACAGGCGGCGTAGTCTGCTGCAATGGGATCGGCTGAACAGTGCCATTGGGCTGCTGCGGGATCACGATCCTGGGCCGAGTCGGGCTTTCCTGGTGAGGAAGAGAGGTGGGGGTGGGGGCAGCCGCTGCTGCCTGCAAGGCTGCTCCTGACCTAGGAGGGGAGGCCACCTTGGCTACGTTTGCCGCAGGGTACTGGGGAGGACCCAGTGCAGAGGGCGATGTCACAGGCGAACGGATAGGAGGAGCCGGCACCGTGGGAGGGGAGGTCACAGGCGAGCGGACCGGAGGGGTCTGCACCGCCGGTGGAGAGCGCGGACCAGACGCGCCTTGGGGAGGGGGAGGACGCGGGTTGGCCATGCCGTTGGCAAGATGGTGGGGATGCTGGGGACGGGGGCCTGAGGCGTGACGGACTGAAGTGGTTCTGGCCGGGGGAGAGATGAACTGCTGCTGCTGGGGCTGCGGCTGCTGCTGCTGCAGCTGCTGGGAAGGACCCGCCTGGCGAGCATTGTTTGGTGTTCTGGGCGAGTCGTTGACGCTCAGGCTCTGCATGGCGCCAACGGGGTAGCCACTAGCAGCGGGAGGAGACCCGGCGGGGCGCACGCCTGGCTGCTGAGGAGGTGGAGGCCGGGAGACTGGCGTGCCGTTGGGGACCTGAGGCTGAGGCATCGACATCGGCCCTTGGTAGCTGCCACGACGGTTGGCTACTGGCGGCGTGATGTTGTCCTTGAGATTGGGCGGAGGCGGCCGCATGGCTCCTGGGGGCGGGCGAGGTGGCCCAGGAGGCGAGCCGGCTGCGGGACGGGGAGCGTAGAAGGCGTCGTGCGGAGGAGCACGTGGGGCGTCATGGGGAGGGGGACGCGGAGCACCATGAGGAGGGGGCCTGGGTGCGTCGTGGGGAGGGGGTCGAGGAGCAGCAGCCTGGGGAGGAGACCATTGTGCCGACTTCGACGGGACAGACGGTCCATCGAGGAGAGGAGGTCTCGTGTAGTGCTGTTGCTGCGGCTGCTGCATCGAGGGAAAGTTGTAGTGCGTCACGCCCTCAGGGGACGGCAATGGAGGCGAAGCCAGCGCCGCCGTGATCGGCGCGTGGAGCTTCGGGTTGATGTGCATGTGGTCCTTGGCATAGTTGTTGCCATGGCCATTCGGCAACGCGTGCTGCGGATGAGGAGGTCCAGTCGGCGATCGGAGCTGCTGGGGGGGCTGTCCCGGATGAGCAGAGCCATTTGGCGCGCGGTGGTTCATTGGGACTGGGAATCCCTCTGCCAAATGAGTTAGCAATGGTCCACGGCAGCCAAGCCAAGCCCTCTCACCTGTGCGGTCTGGGCGACCTTGGACCTTGAAACTGTTGCGGTTGTCCAGAGGCCTCTGCTGGCCCGCAGAAATGGGGTTGTGCTCAGGCGCTGCCGCTCCAGGAGGGAGAGAGGCCCCAGGAGGAGGTCGAGAGGGGTAGCCTGCAGGTGACGGAAGGCCGCCAAACTGCTTGGAAGGGGGGGGAGGCCCGGTTGGACTCAAGGCCCGAGCGTGCGCGTCGTGTACGCCATTTGGAGCGCCGATCCCGTTTGGCTGAGGACGCGCCTGGGGGTTGCCGGGCGTGACCTGGGGCACAATGCTGTTGAGATTGAGCGAGATTGGACGCGAGTCGGGGCCGCTGAGTGGGGGGAGCTGGGGAGCAGCACGCGAGACCTCTGCAGGGCGCTGCTGCTTGTCCTGGCTATGGTGGTTGGATTGAGTCAGACGGCGCAGAAAGCTGCCGCCCGACTTCTTTGGCGGGGGACGGGGTGGTTCGGCCATGGACATGATGTTGATTCTGGTTCGAGCACTACGCGAACGCTTGACCTCGGGTGGGTAGGGCGCGTCCGCGTACTCGATGACTTCCCAGTCCTTGAGCTCGGCCTTCGGGTCGGCTCTGTTCAGAGTTTTCAAGAGGTCGAAGCGCTGCTCCTCACTCTCGAAGATGGAGGCGATGGGGAGGGCCGAGCTGCTGTTCCTCTTGTTGGCAAAGGCCGACGGAGGACTGGTCGAGGCAATTCCGGCGTACCGAGGGTACGAGTATTTGGAGGGAGGAGTGGAGGACGGAGTGATGACCAGAGTTGTCGAGAGCGAGTGTGACGACGAGTTTGAGCCAGGCGCCGGTCGATCAGAGAGCAGAGGCGGGGGCACGAGGGTGGGGGCCGAGCGCGAGGGGGGTGGGGTTGAAGCGTCGAACGCCATGGGTTCGCGATGGGAATGATCAGCGGGCGCGTGTGTCGTGTTTGATGGGCGTGATAAACAATCGCACGCGGTGGACAATCAGTGTGCAACGCGCAACCAGTTGATACGACGGCGGCGGCGGCAGCAGCGACGACAAGAGGGGCGAGCGAGTATGCAGGCAAGCGCAAGGCGCGATCGTGACCCAAGGGCAGGAGGTGGCGTTGGCGAGGGCGTTGGCGTTGGCGTTACCCAAGAGGCGTCGTGGTTGTCGCGGCGGGGGAGATCGTGAGGGGCCACAGGCAATGGCGTTGAGGGGACAAGGAGGGGACGTGGTTAGCAAAGACGCGCTCGACACTTGTCGATCGATGCACGTACGCGACAGTGTCCGGACTAAAGTGATGGTGGGGGTGGACCAGGTGTGGCCTACTAGCGAGCGAGCAAACAAGCAGCGAGCGAGCGAGCGGGTCGGGTCGAGGCGAGACGAGGCGGCGCACACTAGGGCTTGGCTTGTGGAGTTGCAGGGCTCTTCGAGGCTTGGGTAGACGCCGCCCCCTTGTTGCAAGTTTAGTTGCGGGTGGGCGGTGACGGACGGGGGAGCGGGATCGGGCTCAGACGTTTGGGGTCGAGCTTGCAAGACGCGCGCGGGTGGGCGGATGCAGTGGTGTATGAGAGGGGCCGATGTTTGGGAGCCAGCCGCCGGGTCGATCCAATTGTGCAGGGGTTGTAGGGAGAGAGCGAGGGAGCAAGAGAGCAGAGCAAAGCAAAGAGAAAGAGCGGGACGCGACGAGCAAAGCGAGTGGAGAAGAGTTGGAGTTTGTGTAGTGTCGTTTCTTGTTGAATGCTAGAGACAAAGCTTGACAATTGTTGGTCGAGAGATAGGGAAGGGCCCAAGGTTTAGCAAGGGGGAAGGGGTGGGTGGCACTCGGAGGGAAGGGGGTAGACGGGGGGGTGGGAGTCGAGGAAGGCGCGGGGCGGGGCGAGGCGAGGCGCGTTTCGGCACGCACACTGTGGGTACACGAGATGAGTTTTGTCAACAAGGTTGGTGCAGCAGGCGACTGCACAAGCAAACAGCACACTAACACGATCTGCAAGCAAACAAGCAAGCACCACGCCGAGCCACTCGGCCCAGCCCCAGCCCCAGCCCCGAGGCTTGGCGCATCGCCATTCCCAGCATTGACTGTCTCACTCTGCACGCTAGCGCCGCCGCCGTCGTCGTCGTCGCCGTCACCGCCAGCACCCATTCACACATCTCCGCTCGATCCGGACCTGGCAGGCAGCAGTGAGGCGAGGCGAGGCGATGCGGTGCGCCAGGGGTAAAAGGGGGGGTGCGGCTGGTGCACCTGGCTCACCTGGCGCGGCGGCCATCCAAAACGCCGTGCGCTTGCGAATCGAGAAAAAAATGCTTCAGGAGGGGGTCAAGGGAGAGGGGCAGAGGGGGCCGAGGGGGGACAAGAGGCGTCATACGTGCCGACGAGATGCCGCGGGCCACAGGCAAGAAAACAAGGCAGCAAGCAAGGCACACGCACAACGCGCACCCGCGGCCCACTGCACCCCTGCTTCTCCAGCTGCCACCTCTGATCCCTTGCACGTCAAACCGCATGAACCTTGTTCTCGTCCGAACACTCACTGGCACAAGTGCTCGTGCAGGCAGGCCGTGTTCGTTGGAAGCATTGCTGACGGCATTGGGCCCAAGACCCCAGACCTAGATTGTGGGTCCTCCCTGGGCCGTGTGGGCGGTGGCGCCGCTGCCTGACTGGCGGTCTGGCTGTGCCGAACACTGACAGAGACACCCCTGGCGGATTGATGACAGTCGCGCCGCCGCCCGGTGCCGCCCCGCGCCCCGCTGCCCTTCCCCGTCGGTGCCTGTAAAAATTGCCCCCGCGGCACTTGTGGGCGCCGTACGCGTTGTTTGTCGTGCCTGGAACTGGACATCAAGGGTGGCACTGCACACTGATCCGTCACACGTCTGGGCCTCACAGGGAGACACACAGGGCTCACAGTCGCCTCAAAACCATGGGTCGAGCTTTCCATAGTACTCGACGCTCTAAACGCCTCTCACTCGTGACGTGCGCTGCTTAACCGTGCCGATCAATAACGCTCGCTTCAATAGCCAGCACCCTGCCCTGCACTCTGCTCCTCTTTACTGGTGACAATCACGTAAAAGCTTAACGCCATTAAGCCGACACAGTGGCCTGTAACCAAAAGCATAGATTAGGTCGAGGCCCGAATCAATCAAGCGAGCTGCGCTGCGCAGCTGCTGCACGCGCCGACAATAGCAACAACAACAACGACCCTCTACCCAAAACTCCTGCTTTCGCGCAGGCCCGACGCCGCGACGCGTCTCTGCACCGCCGGGTCAAAAAACTCACGGCGCGGGCGCTGGTGCTCCATCCTGCGCTCGTAGACCTGCACGACCTCGGCCAGCGCCTCGGGCTCGACCCCGACGACCTGCGCAGCAGAGTTGAGCACAATCTCGTAGTCGGGCGGAAGCGTCCCCGTCACGTCGGCCGCGTCATACGACTTGAGCTTCTCGCCAGGCATAAGTGGCAGGTCGTTGGTGAGCCCCGCGAGCGACGGCACAGTGTCGAGCGTGACAATCTTGCGCGCCGCCTCGGAGTGGAACGAGTCCCACGACTCGGTGACTGGTGGCCGTGGCGTCGTGCGCGTTGTCGCTGGCAGAGGAAATGGGCCAGCTGGGAGAGTCAGCAGTGTTGAGCGCAACAAACTCACGCGTGCCGTAATCTCGGTCTTTGAGGAGGACGTCCTCGCATCGGTCGAGAAACCGGTCCAGGTCGTCCGTGTCCATGCCATCAAAGTACCTGTCAAGGTTAGCAATGATCGAAAGCAACCTCACAATCGCTCGAGATCAGTCCCAGTCCCTTGAAACGCCTTGCTGTCCAGCCGCGCCTTGAGCTGCGCGACCCACAGCTCGCCCCGCGGCTGCCCGATCAACGGCTCGGTCTTCATGAGCGCGAACCTGGTGGGTTAGTCGAGCAACTAAGGGCAACCCACCGCTCCTTGCCGTCCAGCCCGTACGCCATTTTCATGACGATGATCCATGCCGCGGCGACGCTGAGCTCGGGCATGATGACGTCGTGCGCATGGGTTGGCATGTCGACCTCGATGGGCTCGGGGTCCGAGTTGCGCCGTTTCCGCAGGATGCGGTTGACGGCCGCCGGGCTGAGCGACATGTTGGCGTCGATGAGCTCGAGGAAGGACACGACCTGGGACTGGGTCACCGCTGGAGAGGTCAGCAATTGTCCCGACAAGCCACCTCACCTGTTCCGCCGAGCGCGGACAGCACCTCCCAGGCTACGGGAGGCACGTTGATCTCGGGGATGACCTGCCCGAAGCGCTGCACGAGGACACTGGCGAACTTGCGGCTCAGCTCGAACATTGCCGTCGGGGTAGGGGAGCGCGGTGGTCGCAGCGATACGCGGACGTCGTGGTTCATGCGTATGAGCATTTCCTTGGGGACGAGGGTCGACTTTCCAAAGTCAACGTAGGGTATTTGATTCAGATTAATGAGTCTGTCGTCGGGTGTCAAATGCTGCAGTGCACCACGACTCACGACTCGATGCCAGCATGTGTAAATGGTATCCGCAGGATCCACAGCGCAATCAACAAACAGACAAGCGTGTCTGACACCCGCAGCTTTCGTCTTCGTCGGTAGATCTGCGCTGGGGGCTGGCCGTCGATGTCGATCTCGCGTAGCGGCTCGTCTTCGTCGTCGCTCTTGTCCGACTCGTCGTCTCCCTTGCTCGAGCCCGTGTCACTGCTGCCGTCCTTTTCGTGCTTTGACGTGGCCGAGTCCAAGTCCGACTCGGACTCCGAGTCGCTGAGATGTCTTCTAAGCTCTCCTGACAGCCTCGACGGCCCACTCTCCGCCACGGGCGCGGGTGAGGCCGGGCGGCTCGGCGGTGGCCGGAAGGACGGCAGCGGTGAGATGAGGAGCTGGTACGTCCACAGGTCGCGGACCACGAGCTGGGGTCAGCACTGCCTCTGCACCATCACTCACCTCAAACGCCTCGGGCAGCGCCCACAGCCGCCGCAGCGCCGCCACCTGGTGCCGGAGGAGCAGCTGGAGCCCCTGTATCCGAAGCGACTCGGCCTCGACACCGTGCACGTCTGGCGATCAGCAGCGCCACGCACACGCGACTCACAATTCTTATCTCGCTTGCCCTCCATCTTGCGCTTGTTTATCCGCGGGCCCGTCTTCATCCGCCGCTTCTGCAGCGCGTGGCCCGTCATCTCGGCGACGAGGTTTTCTGCCCGGACGTCCTGGTGTCAGTTGTGCCCCTAGCCTCCGACGCACCTGCAGGACATGGCCCTCCTCGCACACCACGCTGCCCGTGATGCCATCCTTGCGCCACTTGCGTGACCCGCATTGCGGGCACCTCCTGGCCATGGATACGGTGCGACGGTCGCGATGAGAGTGCTCAAACTCAACTTGTCAACATTACAGCCTGGGTCTTGTGGTGGCCAAAAGTGGAGGAGGAAAGCCACGTGGTCTTGCGGTACCAAAAAGTTTCACCCACCTCCACTGGCCATGGCTCACAAAGTTGATGCAAATGTCGATGCAGTCGCTCGACTAGGCTACAAACGACAACCAAGTCGTTCAAACCCACCCAAACACACTCAAAATGGCCAAGATCAAGAAGAGGGGAGAGTCCGGCGCGGCCAAGAACTACATCACGCGTAACAAGGCCGTCAACAAGCTCCAGATCTCGCTCTCCGACTTCCGTCGCCTGTGTATCCTCAAGGGTGAGCCACTTGTTGTAGAGTTTGAGCTCACACTGCAGGTATCTACCCCCGTGAGCCGCTGCACAAGAAGCGTGCCAACAAGGGATCGTCGGCCCCCGCGTCGTTCTACTACTACAAGGACATCCAGTACCTCCTCCACGAGCCCCTCCTCGCCAAGTTCCGCGAGCACAAGGCCTTCGCCAAGAAGCTCGCGCGCGCCGTCGGCCGTCAGGAGTGGGGCCTGGCCAAGAACCTCGAGGCCAGCAAGCCCGTGACCCGCCTCGACCACCTCGTCAAGGAGCGCTACCCCACGTTCACGCTCGCGCTGCAGGACCTCCAGGACCCGCTCAACCTCGTCCACCTGTTCTCGACGCTGCCTACCAACCCGATCCCCGGCAAGACGATCGTCCCGACCGAGGTTATCGCCGAGTGCAGCCGCCTTATCAACGAGTGGAAGGTCTGGGCCATCCGCACGCACTCGCTCCGCAAGGTGTTCCTCGGCGTCAAGGGTGTCTACTACGAGGCCGAGGTCCCGGGCCACGGTGGCGACCTGATCAAGGTCCGCTGGCTCGAGGGCTACGAGTTCCAGCAGCACGTTCCCCACGACGTCGACTTCCGCATTCTCTTGACCTTCCTCGAGCTCTACCGCACCCTGATCGGCTTTGTCCTCTTCAAGCTCTACACTGAGGAGAACCTCGTCTACCCCCCTCCCCTCGACGTCGAGCAGGACGCCGCCGGAGAGACTGTTGGCGCCTTCAGGCTCGTTGAGAACAAGGCGACTGGTGCTTCGGGCGCCAAGGGCGTGTCCAAGAAGGCTGTCAAGCGCGCTATCCAGGGCCTGGCCGCGCGCGGCGTCACTGTCGAGGACGAGGATGTTGAGATGGAGCAGGAGGTCGAGGCCGAGGAGGAGGATGAGGACTTTGTTGAGCGGCCATCAAAGGCCGCCGAGGTTGAGGACGTCGGTCCTGCGGCCCCCCTGCCGACCTACACGTCGCTGGTGGCCTCGTCGGCACCCTCTACCTCGCGCTCCCAACTTCTGTTCGCTCCCTACACCTTCTACCTGTCGCGCGAGACGTCGTCAAGGACATGGGAGTTTGTCATCCGTGCGCTCGGCGGCAAGGTCGTCACGTCGCTCACGGCCCCTTCGCTCGACAACGCGCCCAGCGCCGACAGCATCACGCACGTTCTCATCGACAGGCCGATGACCGACGAGAGGAGGCGAGAGCTCGAGGCGGGCAGGAAATGGACGTGGGTGCAGCCCCAGTGGGTCGCCGACTGTGTCAACCGCGGAAAGGTGCTTGCTACTGGCGAGTATGCGCCAGGACAGCTGCTCCCCCCTCACTTGAGTCCGTGGGACGGCGAGGGCGAGCAGGAGCGCCCCTGGCTCGGCATCGGCGAGACGACCGAGGGCGCCGAGGAGGGTGCTGAGGAGGCTGCCGAGGAGGAGGAGGAGAGCGAGGATGACGACGAGGAGGCCGACGAGGACGAGTCGGCGCCCGAGTTCCCCCCCGCACTGCTCGAGTCGGCCAAGAACCCATCCGACGCGTCGCTTCTGCACGCTGCCGAGCTCGAGGCCGAGGCCAACGGCACGTCGCACGCGGCGTTCAAGGCGCAGCTCAAGGAGGCTACCAAGTTGCATGGTGCCGCGGCCAAGGCACAGGCCAAGGCCAACGGCCGACCGGACGAGGACCTGCGCAAGATCATGATGTCCAACAAGAAGGCCAAGCTCTACGAGAAGATGAAGTACTCGAACGCCGAGCGCGTTGCCGAGGTGAGTGGGAGGGTCGCCGATGTGGCCGAGGGTCGGGTGTCTCCGATGGAGCTGACGCAGTGTGCAGCACGAGAAGCTCGAGACTCGCCGAAAGGAGATTGCCAAGCGCAAGCGCAAGGAGGCGAAGGCTGGCAAGTAGGGTGGGGCTGGTGCGTGGCGACTAGAGGTGGGGCCGGGCGTGCGGGGTTCATGCATTCTGTATACTTGAGCGGTGTGGGTGTGGTGGGTTCGGCGAGTACGGCGGGGTGGAAGCATGTGGGGCATGTGCAGTGCGGGGATGTACGGCATGGACCGTGTCGCATGATTCCCGGCGCGTCGGCAAAGTCGCCGCTTGCTAGCGCCTTGGGTGTCGACCAGCGCCCAAGCGCACCAATATAACACACGACCAAGAAGCTCCTCGCATGCACACACCCAACCCCCACAATGCCATTCACGCAGACGCAGCTCGCCGACATCGTCGACAAGGTGGGTGGGCGTGGGTGCAAGGCTGACGGCAGTACGAGAAGGACGGCTACGTCGTGGTCGACGGCCTGATCCCCGACGAGCTGTACGCGCCGCTCTGTGCCGCGGCGGACGAGGTGACGGACCGCGCGAGGGACCGCTCCTGGGACCAGGTGCGCATGGTGGGCAAGCAGTTCCCCCCCTGGACGGAGGGCGACGACGTGTGGGGCGTGCAGAACATCATGCACCCGGGGCTGGGGAAGCCTGTGTTTGCCGAGTGGTATGGGAGTGACGATTTGCTCGACGTGAGCGCCGCGCTTATGGGCGTGGAGAGGAAGGACATGCAGTTTGGTGAGTGTGCGAGGCCGGCGCAGCCGGGCTCGCTGGGGCTTGGGCTGGCAGCTGGCCGAGGCTTGAGCTGGCAGCTGGTCGAGCCCGGCGCCGCGGCACCCCGAGCTCGCCGAGGAGGCTTGGGCTTGAGCTGGCAGCCGCTCGTCGCCGCTCGTCGCCCCGACGCCACGCACCGCGCTGACACCCCGCGCCCGCAGAACTCTTCAACATCCTCGTCAACCCCCTCGAGAAAGACTACGCCCTCTCGTGGCACCGCGACGACGTCAAGGCCACCGCCACGCCCGAGGAGGAGGCCGAGGCGCTCAAGATCAAGCACTACGGCATCCAGTGGAACGCGGCGCTGTACGACGACGCGTGTCTCTCGGCCGTGCCGGCCAGCCACCGCCGCGTGCGCACGCCCGAGGAGCGCAAGGCCAACCTCGAGGGCGGGGACATGCCCGGCGCGCAGAACCTCGAGCTGAAGAAGGGCCAGACGGTGTTCTACAACAACAACATTCGTGAGTGCGGCGCGCGGAGGTGCCCACGAAGTGGGCACCGAGGCCGCCCCCCTGGTCAACACACCCCACCCCGACCCCCGCTCACACCCCCCAGTCCATGTCGGCAAGTACAACCTCGCGGTCAAGCGCCGCACGCTGCACGGGTGCTACGGCAGCCCGCCCCCGGGCGACACGTCGCGCGCGCGCAACATCCTCCAGCACGGCCTCGAGTACACGACCGACCCGGCCTTCCGTGGCGCCGTGCCGGCTGCGCTGCACCCGATGCTGGACCGCCTCAACGGGCTCCAGGCGGACATGGAGGGCAAGCCGCAGGTGTACTCGCAGGACGATTGAGCGAGCGCGAAGCGCGAGCGTGGAGGGCAAGTGGTGGCCATAGTGCGACGGACAGAGGGAAGTGGGCCAGGCGAGGCACCATCGCCATTGTATCGACAGATGTATCGTAGTGACCATTCCGATTGCGCTGGCTCGGGAACACCGCTGGCGTCGGGATCTGGGCGGCGCGAGCGATTTGAGACACCCCCGCGGCGCGGCACCGCGCCGAGGCACGATCGGCGCCCCGGCAAGCCGGTATCGCGGACGTGGTGATGGCGGCGGGGCGGTGGGATGGCCCGGCCGAAGCGTGCTGCGGGAGGAATGTTCTTCGGCGCCAGTGGCCTGTCCGAACGGCGTCTGTCCCGAGATGGCTGCGTGAGTGGCGGCTGTCGGCCGCTCTGCAGCACAGCACTGCCGCTCGGTTCCGTGACCGAGGCGCTGTGGAGGGGGTGGTGGAGTAAAGGCCGAGCGAAGCGGAGGTGGCAGCTGTCGCCGCCGCCGCCGACGCCGCCGTCGCCTCTTGCACACGCACGACCCGAAACCTATCAGATATCGGAGCCGGCGAGTCCTCCACTCGGCGCGCAGGTATATGGAATACGCTGCCAGCATGCTGCGCGCACGTGTGCAGGGAGGAGCCGACCTACTTACCCTCGTCTCGATCCTGGGCCCGCCTCGCGTGAATTGGCCGAGCTCGTCTTTCGCCCGTCTCCACCGGCCCTCCGGAGCCGCAGCTCGCCAGCCGCAGCTCGCCAGTCTATGCTCGCTTAAGCTCGCCCCAGCTGCTGCACTGCATGCCCGCGTGCCGCGTGCATGCGTACGTGCATTCGTTTGGGCGCTCGTTTGTGCAGCGTGTGCACAATTCTTGGCTGTGCCAAGACGCTCGGCGCGCACTAAAACAGCGGCTACAGCCTCGGCGCCACAGCGTGCGAGGCACCAGCGCAGGGGGAGGGTAAAAGGCCGATGTAGCCTGCTCCTGCCGCCGCGCCGCTGCTCGTGCCGCCCGTCCCGTCGCCGCCGCAGCCCCACCCTCTTCCCAGCGCCTCGGGGCTCGCTCCGCCCCCCCTCCGTCCACTTGGCGCGCGCGTCATTGGTACACGCCTCGTCGGCCGACGGCGGACCTTATCAGATATGACGCTGGGCGTGGCGCTGGGGTGAAACCTGCCGTGCCCTGCTCGCATATTTTTGTCTCAGCAGGTAGTAGCGCTGCAGAGCCAGAGCCGCGGTTTAAAGGCTGGCGCGGGGAAGGCAGCGTGCACGCCCACAGACAGAAGAAAAAACGCAACATGGCCGCACCAGCACCACCAGCAGCCCAGGTCACGCCGACGCCGACGCCAGAGTGGGAGGCGCGCACGCCGAGCCGCAGCGACGACGGGCGCCCGCCGTCATCCTCGGACGACGAGAAGAACGCGGCCGACCTCACACCCGAGGTGCACGCCAACGCCGCCGTGCTCAAGGGCACCGGGATGGGCGGGGACAACGACTCGCTCGACGGCGGCGCCATCATCCCCGACGTCTCGGACCGCAGCGACATTCCCTGGCGGCTGCGCATCATCGCCTTCCTCCTCATCGTGTTTTTCAACACGGGCGCGTCGTACGCCGACAATGTGCTCGGCCCGCTCAAGACGCGTATCCGCCAGGAGCTCAAGATCACGAGTGCGTCACTGTTGTCGCTGTGAGGCCGCGGCTGACCCCCCAGACGCCCAGTTCGGCGCGGTCGCGTCCGCCAACGCCCTCGTAAACTCCATCCTCCCCATCATCGGCGGTATCGGCATGGACTACTGGGGCGCGACGTACGCCGCCATCATCTCGTGCATCTTCATCTGTGTCGGCGCGGTGGTGTCGGGCATCTCGGCCCACTCGAACCACTACGGCCTCCTCGTGGGCGGGCACATCATCATGGGCTTTGGCTCGACCATCATCGGCTCGTGCCAGAACAAGCTGTACAGCCACTGGTTTGCCGGCTCCACCCTGGCCTTCGTGTACGGCCTCGACATTGCGTGGAACCGCATCGTCTCGGTCATTACCCGCACGACCGCCGTCCCCCTCTCCAACATCGGCGACTTTTGGGGCTGGGCCCTGTGGATCCCCGCCATCGTCTGCGGCTTCAACATGGTCATGCTCATCGCCTACTGGTGGTTCGAGCGCTCGGTCCCCAAGCAGTACCGCCCCGTCCTGGGCAAGGACGCGCGCGCCAAGGAGGGCGCGTTCTTGAAGCGCCGTGTCAAGTTTAACATGCTCAGCCAGCTGTAAGTGGCGCCACGGCCCCAAGCTCGCGCCCTCGCTGACGCTCGCCCAGCCCCAAGTTCTTCTGGATCCTCTGCTCGACCCAGCTGTTCCAGAACGCCGCAGTCTCCGTCTACACGTCCAACCTGTCCGACATCCAGGTCAAGACGCGCGGCACAAAGACCCTCGCGGCAGGCTACAACTCGTCGATCCAGCCCGTCGTCCCCATCGTGCTCACCCCGCTCGCTGGCCTCTTCTTCGACCGCATCGGCTACCGTGTCGTCTTCAGTAAGTCGACCGTCAGCCTCCCCCGCCCCCACTCACGCCCCAGTCTCGTTCACCGGCATGCTCTACGTCATCGTCTTCTCCCTCATCGGCCTCACAAAGGTCCACCCCCTCGTCCCCATCATCATCTCGTCCTTCGCCCTGTCCACAAACGCAGTCACCTTCCTCGCCTCCATCCCCGTCCTCGTCGGTAACGACCGCCTCATCGGCACCGCGTTCGGCGTGTGGAAGTCTTTCGTGAGTACTGTTAGCGAGTTAGTGGGACGCCCCGCTCACACCCGCGCCTAGCAAAACTGCAACACCCTCATCCTCGAGGTCGCGGCAGGCGCCATCCAGGACCGCACAAAGAACGACCAGTACTACAACGTCATCTACTTCCTCATCGCCATCAAGTCGATCGAGACCCTCCTCGGCCCCATCTACGACTACCTCGACGGCAAGTGGCTCGGCCACTCGCTCCGCAGGCCCGAAAAGGTCCGTGTCGCTATCCGCAAGGAGGCCATCGAGAAGGACATCTTCTACGAGGGCTGGCGTGTCTCGCGCTGGACCAGGCGCGCAGTCCTCACCCAGCTGGGTTGCATGATTGTTACCGGCTGGACCCTGTACATTGTCTACTCGCTCGGAACTTGATTTTGGTGGCCATGATGCATCCTATATTGCTACACGTGATGGGGCGAGATTGGTGTCCGCCGGGGACTGGGTCTGGGGCTCGACTGTGCACCGTTAGCAGGGGTTTGCAAGATACGTCGCCGGTACGTGCACCGCAGCAGCAGCGACACCTACCTTGCCAGGGTCGATTGCAGACAACGGCCGAAGCTTGTCGTCAATCGACGCGAGGAAGGACCGCTTTACCCTAACAGG
Organism: Vanrija albida; assembly: GCF_041260175.1. Classification (NCBI taxonomy): domain Eukaryota; kingdom Fungi; phylum Basidiomycota; class Tremellomycetes; order Trichosporonales; family Trichosporonaceae; genus Vanrija; species Vanrija albida. The sequence goes on along the minus strand of NW_027191420.1, from coordinate 838,162 downwards.
GTCGTCGTCGGTGACCATGGATCCAAACGAAGAACGCCGAGAACGAGATCCCTCGTCTGTGCCGACAGATGAACGACGTGACCGTACGATTCCGCCTTCGCTCGCGAAGGATGCTCGTCGGGATTTGGAAATGAGCTCCTCGATTCCAGCGAGCGACGGCCGACGCGAAGCCCGAGCGCAGTCCTCGAGCAGGAATAGATGACCATCGCCCATCGGCCGGATGTACACGGCGTCTCCAGCACCTCGCCACGCGCCCCACCATGTCGTATCGCCTTCTGACCCAAGCAGGCCAATGACCACGAGCGAAGGGCACATGTACGCAAGGCGGAGGGCAATGTCCTGCTGTGTCTCGAGACTGAACGTATACGACCCGACCTGGACCAGCTGTAGGTACGGCAGCGCCTGCAATGGTGCGAGGACATTGATCTGGCGTCAGTTGTGCACGGACCAAACACCAACTCACAAACTCGTTCTCATCATTGACAGCCCGAATCAACTTCTTCAACGGGCGGTCGAGGAACAGCTCCCGGATGTCTCTGAATGTGTCGACGAGTTGGTCAAGGAAGCCGTCTTCCCAGCCGGCGATGGGACCGCAGAGCATGAGGCTGACCTTTGCTGGCTCTTGGCCAAGCGGCGCCTCACGTTTTGCAAGCTCGCGCACGGCCGTCAGGATATCGCTCGAGCCCATTTCGTCCATGTCGGCGTCGAGTACCAGGAACGACAGGTTGTGCGCGTGGCGCAGGACGTGCATCGTCGACACGAATGTCGACGTCTGCGAGAATGTGCGGAACTCGCTCGGCGGGGCAGCCCGCTGGCGCCAGCCAAACGACTTGAGCCTTGTGGCGATCGGCTGTCTCTCGTACGCCTCATCGTCTGGCTGCGGGCGGGCGTGCCGTGACGGGTGGTCGATGATCGACGCGAACAGCAGTGACAGCGTCGAGTCGTCGCTGGCGTCGGCAAAGAACGAGATGTGCTGCAGACATGGTAGAGCATTGATCATGCGTGAGAGCAGGGCGCTCTCGTGCCAGCATGACCGCGGTCGGCGCTCATTTCTCGGCACCTCGTCCAGGTCAAACATTGTGAGGTCGATGATGATGCTCCTACGTGGTGTGAGCACCGGCTTCTCGGGCATGGTATCCGAATAACCGGGGAATGCCCGCACACACCTTACGAACGGAGCCCAGTCGTACTTTGCCGCTTCGTACGCATGCCAGACGGTTGGGATGCGGATACAGCGGAAGAGGATGACTCGCACCTCTCTTCGGACCTTGCGGCAGGTATCACCGAGCGCGATGAGCGAGAAGAGTGCGTCCTGGCGCTCTTCGTGCATGTCTACGGTCGAAAAGATGCCCCATGCTGCCAAGCCTTAGTACTCCACATGCGAAAACAACGCCACATCCACTTACTCAGTCTGTCCTGTTGTGTGAGCTCGAGTGGGTCGTAGATGTGGACCGCGATGGCGCGGATGACCTCCCGGGGGAGATCGAGCAGCGTCGGCATTGTAGGCAGTGCAGTGTGATGAGATGCAGAGCAATGTTGATGTGGGTGCAAGGGTTCAGGCGTCTGAAGGAGCAGTGAGCGAGCGAGGTCACGAGGCCGACAGCGGCGGCGGCCAGATTCATCGGCATTCCGGTGGAGGTGGAAATGACAGCCGCCTCAGCCAGGCACGAAAAATGACGTGGAGTTTTGACCAGTCAACCCACCACCACCGCTGCACCACACCTCCCCGCCCCTGGACCCACCTTGCACGGCGACAACAAGGCCGAATTCTTGTTGATTTCGACAACACTGTTCATTTCCACCCACACCCACCCACCACCATGTCCGACTGGTGGACGCAGCCGGCCACGCCGGCAAGAGCCTCGTCATTCGCGACGCCAGCGCGCGCGTCCATGTCGTCGTCGCGCTCGCGCTTCGTCTCGGACGACCCCGACCCATCAGCCAGCGACGGCCCAAAGTTTCTCCCCTCCTTTGCCCAGAGCCCAGCCGGCAAGGTGGCCCTCGTGCGTACCCGGCCAGCCTTTGTGGACAATAGAGCGCGATTGTGCTGACGCCAAACGCAGGGTTCGCCTTCCGCGAGCGCTGCCTCGCCGCCAGTGATCAAGCGCTCCCCCCAGACTCGTTTCACGGCCGCGTCCCTCAACGAGAGGTACGTGCAGCGTTGGACGCCCGTGGTGATTCTCTTCTCTGACCAAACACAAACAGTGCGAGCTCCCCCCGCCAGAGCCTCGCCTTGAGCCGCTCAGCGCGCCCGTCGGGCCCAGTTCCCATGGACGAGGACCCCATCCCTACGTCGTCGCTGTACGACGACTCGGCGTCGTCCAGTCGCCCGGCCCCACCCGCAGCTACTCCCCAGCCCGCGCTCGCCACCCCGTCCACGCTCGAGGCTAACGCCGATACCACGACGCTGCACGTCTTTGGCCCCCCAGTCGAGCATCTGTCTGCGCTCCGGCCATACCTCGAGAACATTGGCCCTGTTGTCTCATACGTCCCTGGGCCAGATGGATCAAACTGGTGGACCGTCCAGTACGCCGACGCCCTGTTCGCCTCGTACGCCCTCCGTCGCCATGGCGAGATTGTTAGCGGCCGCTGGATGCTCGCGTTCAAGGTCGCCGGTCCGGGTAGCACGCAGGGTCTGACGCTCGTCAACGGTGTCGCGCCACCGGTCGGCAACACGCAGGCCGGCCCCGGTACTCCGTTCGAGATCAAGAGCACCAACATCATCCGAGCAAAGCCAAAACAGGAGGTCCAGAAGGATGACTATGCCTGGGAGGAGCCCGAGCAGCCCACGAGTATTTTAGGCCGCGCCGCCGAGCTGATTGTGAGTTGTCCCGACTATCGCTTGCACCATCTAACCTTTGCAGTTCGGCCGCTAGTGCGCTAGTGTTTTGTACGTGTACGAAGTTTGGATGCATAGGGCTTCACTGCAATCATGCACATGTGGTTGCGTCGCCGAAGCACGCACGCAGTGGATGGGGATAGCAGAGGCTGTGACTATCGAAGGGGGAGGGAAAGGTTCAATCTTGAGCAGGGGAAGGGTAACGCGGAGAAGGAGCAGGAGGGTTGGGGAATCGTTCGCACTCGCCATGTGAGAGAGGTGAGTATCCGGCGGCAAAAAGAACTTAAGGACGGCGGTGAGCTCGACCGACAGCCGAATGTCTACGTGTGTTTGATCAGACGGGACTGTTAGTTGATCGAGCTGTGGCGGCGCCTAGAGCTTGAGGCCGGTGGGAGTACCGCGGCTGCCGCTGCCAGTACGGGCCGAGTTCGGGCTCGACGACTCAGAATCGCGCTCCCCGTGGCTCGAGAAGTTGTTGCTGGAGCCCTTCTGGATGGTGGCGAGCATAGAGGTGAACGCACTCGACTTGAGGACCTCGGCAGCAGCCGGCTTGACGGTGGGGATGAACGGCTGCGAGTCGGCATTGAGGCGGGTGTGGCGCGGGGGCAGAGGCGACAGGCGGCCCTTGGCGTCGTGGCTGAAGTCAGAGAATGGGTTGAAGTTGGAGTTCATGTCCGACGCGAATGGACGGGTCTGGAGAATGCGGTCCCCAAGCTGAAGGCCATTGGCACTGATCAGAGCCACAGACGAAATGGCGTGTTCGAACTGGATGGCCACGCTGAAGGGTGACTCGGAGAGCCTGATAACACGGGCAATGGGTCCGAACGGCTGGAAGATGGACGCCACAGTCTCAGTGTCGGGGAAGAACTTGCCATCCTTTCCAGTCAGCTGAGGCTCTGCGCGCCACACTCACGAGGTTCTCAACAATGACAGTCGTTTCGATGGCAGGTTCGCGGGTGCGCAGGGGCGCCGAAGGGGGGTGAATGACGCGATTGGGAAGCGTGTCTGGCGTTAACATTGGGTGGACAGCTGCGAGGCTTACTCTGTGGCATGTTCTTGGCCTCGCGCTGAACAAGGGCCCACGACACATCGAGCTTCATTCCCCTGTCATCAGCTTCCGCTAACAACCGTGGCAACTCACTCGATCCACTTGCCGTGCATCTGGTGAATCACATCGATGGCTTCGCGGTGCGAGGACATGAGGACAAAGCCCCTGGACATTAGTAGAGCTCTTATCCCCATTGACTCGAGCTCACCTCCTGCGCCCCATACCATCGAGCTGCGAGAGGAGGATCGAGTGCTCCACCGAGCCGTAGGGCTGGAAGAGGTCCTTGAATTCGGCCCTGGGTGTCAGCTCCCAAGGCGTATTGATGGCTTACTGAGTGAGCTCGATGGGCAGGTTGAGAACATAGAGGTTCCTTGGCAGTGGGGCATGTGGGTCGCGTGGGTCAAACTGCTCCTCGAATGAAGTGCGCAACCCGCCGAGGAGAGCGGGAGTGGGACGCGCAGGCTTGGAGAGCTGGCTAAGAGCATCCCACGAGGTCTGCGGAGGGGTCACGCTGGCCTTTCTGTCCGGGACCTTGAAACGGGAGATGGTACTGCGGGAGGTGAGTGATGAGAGAAGGGCCTGGCCACCTACATGCCATTGGTGGCGAGGGACTCGCGAAGGCTGAGGAGGCTGGACACCTCGGCCTCCGTCTCAACCCAGGTCTGGGCCCACTGGAAGGAGCTACCAATCTGGGGGTGGAGGATAATGCCGCGGACGAGGACTGCCGATGTCAGCGATGGAGGGGAAGAAGGTGGAGGTCAGGTGCTCACCGCCTTTGCCTAGGAACTCGCCGAGAGCCTCAGTTGTGACTGCATGTGAGTTGGTAGAAGGGGACGGCGGTACCCACTGCTCTTGTTGAGGCCATGGAGGCGCACCTCATGGAGATCATCGAGTGGTGACGGCATTGTGTGGAGACTGGTGTGGGGCTAGTGGGCAGACTGCACGGCGTGTGTCGAGTGCAATAGTCAAGGAGAGGTGGGAGAGTAGTTGTGTGTGTGCCAACTCTCTGGCGGGGAGGGTGTCAAAGAGAGAGAGAGTGAGAGTGAGTGGGATGAAGAAGAAAGAGAAGGGGCAGATGGGAGCTGGGTTAAAAGGTTTGGCGGGCAGGGATGGTGTGTGTGGGGTGGGGAGACGGGAGGGAAGGAGTGATGAGAGGGGAGAGAATGTGAGGAAGACGAGAGAAGGCAGGCGTTGATGCGACTGGCGCGACCTGCCTGCCTTCCTTTTGGGCCGCACTTCGTGTTGCACAGTCGTGTGTGAGTGCGAGGGAAGGCGAGGAAGACAAAATGGGATTGGAGTGAGAGAGTCGGGTGGCGAGATGGCAAAGAGAGAGAGAGAGAGAGGAAGGAGAAGAAAAGACTGCACCAGGCGGGGCGGGTTAGGGTGGGCGGCGGTCACAAAGCATCGCACCGGTGCGGCACATCCATCTTACTCGCTCACCCCTTGTCGTGTGGCGACATCAGTGTAACAACTCGGCTCGCAGGGCTCATCATTAAGAGGCCATATTGACTCGCCATCAGTTCACCACCTCCAGGGGCCCGCGGGGCGCGTCCTGCTCTCGGCCTCGTCACCACGGCCGTCCTCAATGCAGGCCGGCCCGACACCACACGCAACAGGCCCCTCTCGTCGCCACAACAAGCCGTCCTCCTCGATTTGATCCCGCTCGGTGGACACTGAAAGTGGAGGTCAAGTCACGTGTTACGAGTGACGACACCTCCTGGTGCTCCTGCCGCCTGGCTGCAATGAACACGGTTGCGCGGCGTCACCCTCGATTCCTTGTTTTCTTCTTCATTCTCTCATCAACTCGACTAGACACTGCAACATTCCGGCAGCATGAACCACGGATACGACGACGACGGTAAGTAGACGCTCATATCTGCCATCAGAGCGAGCTCGGGGGACGCAGCCGAGCTCCCGCAGCTCGCACCCAACACAAGGTTTGCTGACACCTCAGACGGTCTCGACTACCCCGCTCCCATGGGCGGCGGGCCCAGCGGCCTCCTCGCCCAGTTAATGGGTGCTGGACGTTTTGCGAGGGCTTCCCCTGCTAGGTGAGCTTGCTCCGAAGCCTCGCCGCTGTTGCTGACGTGACCCAGGGCCTATGACGACTACTTCAAGGCGTTCTCGGTGGCGACCATGACGCATGGACACGAGCGTCCGCAGTTGATGTATGGAGGCAAGAGTATGTGTCGACCGCAGGGTTAGGCCCACATCCATTACTTACACCGCCCAGTCATCATGCCTCCGTCGGCGCTTGCCAAGCTCAGTGAGTCGGGCGGTCTCATGCTGTGTGCTCCGCTGACACACCCAGCCTCCCTTGACATCGACGGGCCTTGGACATTCCAGCTCCGCAACCCTCGCAACCCTACGGTTCACCAGACGCATGCTGGTGTCCTCGAGTTCATTGCAGAGGAAGGCATTGTTCATCTCCCGGCCTGGGTGAGTCAACCGGCGGCCCGAGCTGGACGTTCGCTGACGAGCCCAGATGATGAAGACTCTCAACCTCAATGAGGGCGACCCCGTCCGCCTGACAGGGGCAACCCTCCCCAAGGGCAAGATGGTCAAGATCCAGGCGCAGTCGGTGGACTTCCTCGAAGTCGCAGACGCCAAGGCTGTGTGAGTGGTGTCAAGTGTGAACAAGAATACAGTTGCTGACACCTCAGCCTCGAGTCTGCCCTCCGTGCCTACTCGGTCCTCACCAAGGGCGACATCATCGAGATCACCTACAACTCTCTCACGTTCGAGTTCCTGATTATGGAGACGTACCCAGAGGGACCGGGTATTTCCATCATCGACACCGACCTTGAGGTCGACTTTGCGCCTCCGGTGGGCTATGTCGAGCCCCCGCCGAAGGCGCGTGCTCCTATCCCCACAATGGCCGACAAGCTCAAGATCGATCTCGGCGGTACCACCTCGGCGGACCCTTCGCGTCCGGTGTCTTCGATGTCGACTCACACGCAGGGGTCGGGAGAGGTCGCTCTCGAGAGCTTTACGGGTGTGGGGCAGAGCCTGAGCGGCAAGCGCGTTAAGGGCAAGGGCCTGGCTCGAAAAATCGAGGAAGTCGATGCCAGCAGCAAGATTAACCGTCACACGTGAGTGCAGATCTATATGACTTGTGGCTGACCTTTAGCGGACCACGCATCATCACGCCCGATTCGATCAACGACGACCGCAAGGTAGCCTCGGCCCTCGTGCTTCCAGCTGGCAAGTTCTTCTTTGGCTACAAGTACATTCCATTCGACCCTGCAAAGGCGCCAAAGAAGAAGGAAGATGGAGCCCCAGCACCCCCGACGTCTTTCCAAGGCGCTGGCAACTCGCTTCGCCGCGGTGCCCAGCCCAACTCTGCTCCTTCGCCAGCGACGCCGAGCGCCGATGAAACACCCAAGGCGGAAGAGAAGGCCGACCCGTGGGCAAACCTCGGCTCGGGTAACACGCTGTCAGGGCGCAAGCGCGCGGCGGAGGCGTCCCCTGCCCCTGCGCCAGCAGCCCCGCCTCGCAACCCTACACCACCCCCTGTCCAGCAACCCGAAGTCGTCGACGCGACGATGCTGGACGAAGATGACTTCTGGGGAGACGAGACGTATGATGATGATGATGATGATGATGACGGGGAGGACGTGATTGAGATTGACTCGGACTAGATGACGCATGGCGCGCGCAAGTCTATCAGCTTGTGAGCAACCTCACACACCACATCAGATACATGTAACACTACACTGTGAACCCCATGAACATTATATCAACGACATGATATACAGCAATACACTGCATGTTCTCTAGTAGTGCCAAGAAACAAAAACCTCTAACTCTAAGCAGTGCGCTGCAAGCGCTCCTCGTACGCCTTCCATCCGGCCTCCTGATACCTCTTGGCCTCGGAGGCGACGGCCTCCTTGTTCTTGTAGATGCCGCGGCCAACAATGATGACATCACAGCCCGACTCGTACACGACCTCGTGGGGGGTACGGTACTGCTGGCCGCGGCCGTCACCCTTGACGTCGAGACCGACGCCGGGGGTGATGACGAGGAAGTCGGGGTCGTCGGCCTTGTCGACGCGGCCCATGGCGATAAAGCCGACGACCCACTCGAGCCCAGCCTCACGGGCCATCTGTACTGCCTTGGCAGTGTACTCGCCGCTGGCGAGGTTGCCAGCCGAGCTCATCTCAGCCAGGAGGATGAGGGCGTTGCCGAGGGGCTTGCCGACGGCTCCGAGACCCGTGATGATGCCAGGGCCGGGGACGACGTGAGCGTTGGTGAGATGTGACCACGACGCAATCTTGTGCACGCCAGCCTTGTACTGGAGCTCGACCGTGTTGCCTGTTTGGGACAGCGGTAGGGTGTGGCGTCAGCATGGGGCGCGAGCGACAAGGAAGCTAGCTGCAATGGCGGCGTTGATGTCTGCGCCGCTGCCGCTCGCTCCTCTCGTAATCCTCACCAATGTCGGCAAACTTGCGGTCCTCAAAGATGACAAAGTCGAGCTCGTCGGCGAGGCGCTTGAGCTCGTTGGCGAGGTCGATGGTAAAGTCCTCGACAATGTCGATGTGGGTCTGGGGGTGGGGTGAGCACGCGACCAACCTAGGCCGCTCCTACCTTGACCATGCAGACAAAGGGCGCGACCTGGCGCACAATGTCGAGGATCTCGGCCGAGGTGGTCACGTCGACCGAGACGCAGAGGTTTGTCTTTTTGCGCTCCATCGTCTCGAGGAGGCGGCGGGCCGTGGGGTTGGGGTGCGCGGCCGCGCGCGACGCATACGTCTTTGTAGTGACGGGGTGGGGGGGCATTGTGATGGTGTGTGAGGGGGGAGGTGTGTGTGGGGTAATGTAATGTAGAGGCGAGATGCGATGCGAAGTGAGGCACAGCAGAGTGAGTTGGGTCTATGCACGACTAAGGGTGGTGCTGAGTGGGGCGGAGTGGGTGGGTTTGGGGGGGGGGAGCGGCCTGTGCGTCGGTCGGGGTCGGGGCGGCGGGAGGCGTCGCCGAGTCAGCTTTTGTCGGCCCTCGGACTTGGAAAACAAACGACGAGTCCGAAAGGCAGTCCGCGCGCACATTGCATGCATTCCAACTTTCGGACTTGGAGGTGGAGATGGACGGACTGCCAAAACAGCAGCGACACCGTGGGAAAGTGGTCCTGGCTGACCGCCGCCAGCTGAGCCAGCCGCCATGACTGACGCCGGCTAAGGTCATGTTGCTGGCCCGACACGACCACTTGAACCACCTTACTCACCTTCCTCGCCATCGCCAACACGCACAATGGCGTCGCGCCCAGTCTTCCCAGAGGCGGGCCCGTCAAACTCGTACCTCCGCCCGCACCTCGTCGAGCTCATCCCGCAAGAACAGCTCCGCCTCGTCCTCCACCCCGTGTTCCGCTATGTCTTGACGGTGGGTTGGCGGCGGCGAATTCCGCTGACGAGCAGTACCTTGCGCAACACTACCCGCGCTACTTCCTGCGCGTAGTCAACCGGCACGAGGAGGCGTTTGCGCTCGTGCTCCTCCTCATCGAGCGGCATCACCTGTGGAAGCATGGTGGGTGGCCGAATCGGCTGTGCTAACCCACCCCAGACGCTTCCCTCTCGGAGCACTTCTACGGGCTGCGCCTGACCCCCACGCACATCCCGACGCCGCGCCTCGCGTCCATCCAGGCGGCCAAGCGGCCGCGCTTAAGCAACCGCCAGCGCTGGGGCATGCTCCTCGTGCTCGTCGGCCTGCCGTACGTCCGTGCGCGCGCCGACGACGCGTACGACCGCTGGTCGACGCAGAATGACCCCGAGCTGGCGCTGGCCGACCAGGGCCCGCCATTGAATACAGCGCAGAGTCTCTTCCTCAAGGTCTACCCCTGGGTCGTGACGGGCTTCGAGACGACGCTGCTGGCGTACGACGTCGCGTACTTGTTCAACAAGACCGACTACTTCCGCCCGTGGCACAAGCTGCTCCGGGTCAAGATCGAGCGGGCGGTTCAGGACGAGGAGCCGGCAAACCAGTCGTGGCTCTCCAAGCTGCCGCCACTGCTGCCGCCGCTGCTTCTTGCGCTCAAGTTTGCGCAGTGGTGGTACTCGCCCAACTCGCCCCGCTCGCTTCCAACGACGGCGACGACGTCTTCGCTGCACACCCACGTCCGCCCGCCACGCCCGCTTCCCATTGCGCCAGAGTCGGGCCTGCTCACGCCGCCGTCGACGCCGCCACCGGGCGCAGAGACGTCGCTGGAGAACCACCCCCAGCAGCAGGCGTACACGATCGACGTCAACGACTTTGGCCACTGCCCCATCTGCAAGGGCAAGTGGGCGAACCCCGCTATCCTGCCGAGCGGCTGGGTGGTGTGCTATCGCTGTGGCTGGGACGCGATCTCCGGCGAGGGCGAGCAGGGCGAGGCAGGCAAGGGCAGGTGTCCGATCACGGGGGTTGAAGTGCACCCGAGCGAGCTGCGGCGTGTCCTGGTGTAGCGGGGCGGGGAGGGCGGCCACAACGGGGCGGATAAGTATGGCTGACATCGGCGAGAAGCTACAAATGCATGTATTATGGCAACGTGGGGCTTGGGCGTCGGACCGGCTGACGCCAAGAGCTAACAGCGGACTGCGCTACTCGGACTCTATTGACCCAGCGCTCGACGCCGGTGTCGAGGGCTGCGAGTTGAGGCGGTACGACGCCTTCCACTCGTCGCCCTCGGTGCCGAGGTAAACGATGCTGAGGAGCTCGAACTGGGGTCAGCGGGGCCAGGGGGCGCAGCTCACCCTCTCGTCGTCGTGCAGGCTCTGAGCGAGGTCGACGACGTCGGCGAGGCTGACGGCGAGGTCGCGGCCCCCGACGCGGAGGTTGCCAGCCGACCAGAGCTGGAGCGCGGCGTCGGGCTGGGGTCAGCGGGGGTGCAGGGGGCGACTCACGCGGCGCACGAGGCGCGCGTAGATGTCGTCCGGGGAGTGGGAGGACGCGGCCGACGCGACCGACGAGGTCGAGTTTGAGCGCGACGACTTGCGGCTGTCGGTGAGGGCGTGGAGCATGGCGGGGTTGTTGGGGTGTTGTGTGGGTCGGTGTGGGTGTCACTATTTCAGTGTTCGCCACTGTTTGTGTTTGGGGGGTTGAGGGATTTACGAGGCGACTAGAGCGCGCGATTTATAGCCTGCAACGAGGAGCAGCGTGCACCAGGGCGTCGCAGTTGGCTGGCGCGCGCCCGCGATGCATGCGCGCATCGCACGAGAGCCAGCGTCGCCGCTGCAGATAGAGGCGATGGCAGGCGATGGCGACGGGCGCCATGATATCATTGGCCTGGGGCCCAAGTGGCCCGCGCATCGTCGTGCAGCTGACGCTGCGGGCGCGCCCACTGCAGCTCGTTATCGCGTGCGTCGATGGGCGCGATGGGCGCGATGGGCCATGCGCCATGCATGACAGCACGAGCGGCGGTATGTGAGGCAGCGGCCTGCGACGGGCCATGACGTCGTGGCGCCGTTGGCACCATTGCTCACCATCGCCGAGCTGCTGTACGCAGCGCGACGGTGCACAACGGCACCGGAATGCTCGCCGGAATGCAGACGTGTGCTGGGCAAGTCGGTGCCAGTGCCAGCGCCAGTGGGCGCCAGTGGCGAGCGCTCGAGCGCTCCGCAGCCAGATAGCGCCCCGCGATACAGATACGGCCCTACCCGCGACAATCTGCTCGTCGGCGCCACCGGACGATCAGGCAGGTAGCTCGACGGCGTATGGCGAGCTGGTGCACTGATGCAGTAGACGTGGCGTGCTCCGCTTGCACGTTGTGCAGTCGTGTTTCACCAGCCAGGCGCCAGGTGTGTCACCGATCGCGAGCACAACGCGACGCGCCGTGGCGTCGATATCTCTGACACGGGCCCAAGCCCCCCCACCCCTCCCCACACTGCCAGTGCCAACAGCCTCCTGCTCAACTTGTGTTCTACTCCCCCCGACTCGCCCCCGAACCGCCGACACCGACCCGTGCCATTGTGCCACTCGGCGCACACCGCCCCGAGATCCCTCCGCGGCGGACAGGGCTCCGCTCAGGCGCGGGCGGCTCCTCGGTCCGGCCCCGAGTGGAGGAGCCAAGGTATTGACGCCTGACCTGCCTGCCCCAGAAAGAAGAAAACGAGTCGGCGTCGGCGCTGCGTCGCTGCTCTGCACACACCACGACAACAATGGCTGCTCCGTACATTGCCAACTGGGGGTGAGTTGTGCCGTGGCTAGCTGTCGCCCGCCGCCCGCCGCCCGCCGCCCGCTGACACGCGCAGAATCCTGGGCGCCGGCGGCATCTCGTCGACGTTTGCGCGCGACCTCGCGCTGCCGCGCCCCGAGGTGACCGACGTGCTGCACGCCGTGCTGGGCGTCGGCTCGCGCGACACGGCGCGCGGCGACAAGTTTATCGCCGACAACCTGCCGCTCGGCGGCACGGCGCAGCAGGCCGGCTACGTCAAGGAACCGCCCAAGGCCGTCAGCTACGCCGAGCTCTTCGCCAACCCCGACATCCACATCGTCTACATCGGCACCCTGCACCAGCAGCACCACGACGACGTGACGGCCGCGCTTAATGCCGGCAAGCACGTGCTGGTCGAGAAGCCGGCCGTCCTCAACGCCGCCGAGTGGGCCGACCTGTCGGCGCTGGCCAAGCGCAAGGGGCTGTTCTTGATGGAGGGTGAGTTGCCGCCTGCACTACACAGCGATGAAGGCGCACTGACCACGCCAGCGCTCTGGACGCGCTTCCAGCCCGCCGTCAAGGAGCTCCACCGCCTGCTGCACGAGGAGAAGGTCATCGGCGAGATCCGCGACGTGCGCTCGTCGTTCTTTGTCGAGAACTACAATGGTGGGTGTGGCGACCGCGCTGAGCGAGCTGACCACGCCTAGTGCTGCCCGACGACCACCGTGTGGTCAGCTACGAGGCGGCGGGCGGGCCGCTGCTCGACGTCGGCGCGTACTGCATGGTGCCGGCGCGTGTCGCGCTGCAGGACAACCCGCTGAACCGCGGCGCGCGGCCCGTGGTCACGACGGCGATGAGCAAGACGCGCATGGGGTCCGACCTGGCCACGACGCTCGTGCTCGACTACCCGAGCCTCGACGCGCGCGCGACCTGCAGCATGAGCTGGAACGCGCGCGCGCCGCGCGACGCGTGGGCCACCATTGTCGGCACAAAGGGCGAGGTCGTCATCCACGACGGGCTGTACCGCATCGCCCGCTTCACCGTCCACCGCCTGGTGCAGCCCGCGGCTGACGGCAAGCCCGCCGTGTGGGAGGAGGACAAGGTTGTCATGGACTTTGCTGGTACGGGTCTCCACCTCGAGGCTGATGCCGTGGCGCGCGACGTGCGCGACGGCAAGATTGAGAACGACCGCGTGCCCCACTCCGAGACGCTGCTCACCATGGAGATCTTTGACCAGGCGCGCAGGGAGGGCGGGTACGTGCTGCCCGAGGGCATGGAGCGGATTGGGCGGGTGGGTGCCGAGGGCAAGTAAAAGTGTGCAGCGTGCACGTTGGAATGTACAAAGTTCATGCTCCTCTACTGCCACGGCTTGCAACGCATCTCCTGCCACGGCTTACAACGCGTCTACGCCCACGGCCTACAACGCGTCCATGATCATCTTGAAAATGACGAGGTCGTCGCGGGCTGCATCAGCTCCACCCTGGCGCGCACTCACAATCCAGCGGGCTCGTCTTGACCGGCGCGCCGTGCACGACGGCGGCGTACAGCTGGCGGTACTCGAGCGTAAACGCGTCCTCGTACGTCGGGCGCAGGACCTCCTCAGAGAAGTCGCCGTTCGGCTTGGTGGACAGCACGGTCGCGGTAATCGGCAGGCCCTTGACGTACGGCGTGTCGTACGTCACCTTGATGCGCCGGTCCGTCGTGTACACCTCGATGTGCGCGTCAAAGAGCTTGACGTTGTCGATCCCAACCTCGTAGTACGCCACAAAGCCCGGGCTGCTCGTCAGTCGGCGCAGCGCCTCCCCCGCACTCACTACTGAAACATGACCCAGATGAACTGGCTGTCTGGGGAGCGGCTGGCGCCGACGACGCGCTCCGGCATGCCGATGAGCTCGCGCATCGCCGAGATGTCGTGCGACGCGAGGCTGGTGAGCAGGGCCCAGGTCTCGCGGTCGAGCGGGTTGTCTGCGCGCTTGCCAATCGCCTCGCGCAGCATGGCGTCTGAGCGCGTTGCGCGCTCGGCAACGGCGGAGGGCGGCGCGTCTGCCGTCAGCACTCCCACACACACATGACCCACCCGTAAACTTAAGGGGGAACGCGCCGCTCTGGCTCACAAAGTGCTCGTTCTGGGGTCAGCGCGTGTGCCAGCCAGCCGCACCTTGCCGATGAGGTCGCGCACGCGGACTGGCGTCAGCGCTGCTCGCTCCGCCACGCACCGTAGTTGATGTTCTCCCTGCCTGCCGCGGCGACGAGGTCCTTGACGCGGAGGTACGCCTCGGCGTAGCGCCGCATGTAGCCGACGAACACGACGCGCCCGCTCTGCACACGCGCGGCCTCGATCGCGTCCGCGCCCTCGAGGCTCAGCGCCATGGGCTTCTCGACGAACACGTGTTTGCCTGCGCGCAGGGCCGCGGTCGTGTGTTCGACGTGGTACTCGCTGCGTGGTTAGCGCTGCCCGCCCGCGCACCCACTTGGCGCTCATGACCATGACGAGGTCGATGTCGCCTGCTTCGGCGAGCAGCGCGTCGAGCGACGTGTACAGCCGCTCGACGCCAAACTTGGCGCCGGCGTGCGCCAGCGCGCCGGGGGAGACGTCGACCAGCGCGACGACCTTGAACCAGTGCGAGCAGAGCGCGAGGTTGGGCAGCTGCGCAGGTTAGCGGGGAAGGCGCCGCCACGCACATGCGTGTTGAGGGCCACCTCGCCGATGCCGACGACGGCGACGCGGAGCACGGGGGAGGCCATGGTCGGTAGACTGGGCAATGGGCGATCGACAGATGACGTTGTGACGCGCGGTTATGTCACCGGACGGCGAGCGGGGCGCGCTCCGCTCGTGTGCCACTGGCGGTGAACTGATAAACTCGGGGAGGCGACGCTGCATCATAGAATCATGACACTGCGCACCGCGGCCGCTCATCGTCCGCGCCGTGCATGCATCGGCCTGTACCCGTCGTCGGATGCTGCACGCGGTGTGCAGCCGCGTTGGTGCTCGCCACGAGGCACAGCCATGCTCCGCCAACGCTGGCCCCGCCTCGCCACTTCCGCCTGCGCAACGCCTAGCCCCGGCAACGCCGCAGCCCACAGCGCCTCCCTCATACCTAGCCCACTCCCCCCGCCTACTGATACACTGCATGCGGCTCTGCACGCGGCCCTGCACGCGGCCCTGCACGCGGCCCAGGCCCAATGACGATCTACTGTGACAGCTCCAGCCCATCCCCACTCTAGTCCATACCCAGCCGCCTCTTCTCCGCCGCCAGCTCGTGTTCTCGTGCGCGGATCTCGGCCTTGGCAACGGCCGACGACTGCTGCTTGGATGGCTGGTGGTAGAGGACTGGGGGGTGGGACGTCGGGGCGATAGTGAAGAATGAGGGGCAGGTGGGACGATGGCAGCGCAACAAGAACACAATGCGTCAGCATGACATCTCCACATCCATGCCAGCTCGCTCGCTCGCGCTCCGCGCTCGCTTGCTCGCCACTCGCCACTCACCAACAATGTACCGCTCCATCAAGTGGAAACCATTCAAGTGGTTGATCGCCTCCTTTGCGTCGTCCGGGCTCTCGTACACCACATACGCCGTGCCCTTGGTCTTGAGCTCGGTCGAGTTGCCCATCCGCACCTGCCGGATCGGGCCGTACTTGCCAAACAGGTCGTACAGGTCTGCGCCGGTGATGTTGAAGTTGCTGCGGGTTAGTACCAAGCATTGGGATTAGCTTCTCACAGGTTCTTGACGCTGGGCAAGTGTCAGCTAGGAGCCCTTCATACCTTAGCTGCACACTCACAACAACGTCCTTGCCGTCAAGGGGTCCTTGGGTGCCTGCGACATGGTGGCGGGGGGAAGGGGAGCGGGGTGAGGAGGGAGGCGAGGAGGTGCTGACGAGCCGCGGCGGTGATGCGAGCTAGAACCCTAGGCGTGCGGGGTACTGGCAGCGTGGAGACTGTTTCTCCTTTTGTGACGGGCCGAGGCAGACGTCAAAGTGTGATGTACGTCGAGGATGTGATGCTGTTGAGGGCCAACAACGATCAACTCTACGTCCTCAAGGTCGACTTTCAACATCGAACCCAGTTGTGGCCAATTTGCTTCCGCTACCACGTGGCGCTCACCCAGGCGGAAGAAAATCAATGGCTGCAAAAAAGTCGTGATGGCGAGCAGGCCCGCCAGCGACCACAGAGCCAACATCGACGAGCTGCACTCACCTCCCCATCTCTCCCTAGGCCCTCTAGACATAGACAAAATGGCGTCCATCGTCACCCTCCCCCTCACCCTCTCGGCCGCCCCCGCTGGCTACAGCAAGCCCGCTGCCACCGGCAAGCCCTCGGCGCCCGTCGCCCGCCAGGTGTACCCCGCCGGCCCGTCGTACATCTCGTACGCGCGCCGCGAGCTGCTCCAGATCTCGTTCGCCGAGGACGACGAGGCGACCTCGTCGGCCCGCGCCGCCGAGGCTGCTGCTGCCGCCGCCGCCAACACCGGCGACACCTACCCCGGCCTCGGTGAGGAGGACGAGGCCAAGGACCTGCTCGCTTCCGACCCTAAGGACTGGAAGAAGCAGGACCACTACGGCATCCTCGGCCTCGGCCACCTCCGCTACAAGGCCACCGACGACCACATCCGCGTTGCTCGTGAGTGCTACGCAGTGAAATGTAGAGCACCACTGACCCCTCAGACCGCCGCAAGGTCCTCCGCCACCACCCGGACAAGAAGGCCGACCACGATGACGGCTTCTTCAAGTGCATCCAGAAGGGTGAGCATGACAATGGTGAACTCGACGCCGTGCTAACAACCCAGCCCACGAGACCCTCACCGACAAGGACCGCCGCCGCCAGTTCGACTCGGTCGACTGGAACATTGAGGACGAGGTCCCCAACCCCGCCAAGGTCCCTGCCGACCAGTACACCGAGGTCTGGGGTCCCATCTTCGCCCGCGAGGGTCGCTTCTCCAACATCCAGCCCGTTGCCGAGTTCGGTGGCCCCGATGCCCCCAAGAAGGAGGTCGAGGGCTTCTACGACTTCTGGTACAACTTTGACTCTTGGCGCTCGTTCGAGTGGCACGACAAGGAGGCCAACGAGGGTGCCGACTCGCGTGACGAGAAGCGCCACACGGAGAAGAAGAACAAGTCGGAGCGCGCTCGCCTCAAGAAGGACGACAACACTCGTCTCCGCACCCTCGTCGACAACGTCCTCGCCAACGACCCCCGCATCAAGCGCATCAAGGACGAGGAGAAGGCTGCCCGTCTCGCCAAGAAGAAGGGCGGTGCCACCCCCGCGCCCAAGAAACTCACCCCCGCCGAGATCAAGAAGCAGGCCGAGCAGAAGCGCAAGGAGGAGGAGGAGGCCAAGAAGGCCGAGGCTGCCGCCAACCAGGCGTCCAAGGCCGACCGCGAGGCCGCCAAGAAGGCCAAGGAGGCCGCCCGCAAGAACCTCAAGAAGTGGAAGAAGTCGATTGCCACCGTCATCTCGGGCTCCAACTACTTCCAGGCTGCCGGCACCGCCCCCTCGGCCGCTGTTATCGAGAAGCAGCTCGCCGAGCTCGACGCCATTGTTGAGCTCGCCGAGCCCGAGGACATCAAGACCCTCAAGGAGAAGATTGAGGCCGCCGGCAACGGCGAGCCCGCCAAGAAGGTCCTTCAGGACCAGGTCGCTGCCCTCGGCGACAAGGGCGCCGGCAAGTTCACCGAGTTTGCCTAAGCGCCTCCTCTCATCCCCCGTAATCTTGTAGGATTGTGGCGATAGATGTATGCCGCACTGGCACGTCTTGGGTTGTACCATGCTGTGCGACGCGACGCAATGCGAGTGCATGTAGGGTCTATGGTGTACAAAATGGCGAGAAGGAGTAACAGTAGTAATGCAGGGAGGGTGTACGCTGGTGGGGGGAGCGTAGCGTAGTGTACAGTTGGCCGCCTATTCACTTGGTCTTCTGTTGCAGTGTCAGTAAAGGTCTCGCAGTAAACATACTGTGACCTACAAGCGGCTCGGTGGGACCTTGCTTGTGGGCTTGGGTGTTGCTTCCGTCATGCTCGACAGCGAGGTTGACGAGTTGGAGGTGGCCAGTGGGCGGAGGCGCTGGCGCCCCGCCATGGGCTCGAGCCGCTTCTTGATCTCACGGAGGATCTTGGTTGCCGGCTTCCACGCCAGAATGCTGTCACGGAGATCCTTGAGCTCCTCTGGGAAGAGGTCCTTAACCTCGGGGCTGTCGACAATGGCACGCATAATCCATGGGAGCTCAAAGTCGTTGCGGGCGTCACGGGCTGCAAACGGCTCGATCTCGAGCGGCGGAAGCGGGTGGGCTGCTGGGCCAGAGTAGAACAGGTAGTCGACTGCAAGGCGGTAGCAAGCGAGCTCCTCGTACGGGCTCGAGTGGCCGACCCCGGTCAGTGACCCAGCCGTGGCCTCGGACAGGTGCTCTACCAATCTCTGGTCGTCGATGCCCGCATTGCGGAGCATGAACGCAAAGCAGATGAGGTTTGTCATGAAGTCGGACGCCGAGTACGAGGCCCCGTCGACGAAGAGCGCGCGGAGAAGGTTCGGGTGGTTCGCCGTGGAGAAGGACGCGCCGTAGATTGGTACCACCTGGTCATTGATGGAGGACAGGAGGAGGATCTTGACCTCGTTCTCGAGGATCATGGATAGCGCGCGTTGGTAGGCTACGCTCACGGCCGAGTTGGAGTCCTGGAACTCGAACAGCTCTCGGGCTGCTGCGTTCTCAAACCATTGGAGGTACGGCTGGATGACGTTTGACGTGCTGATCGAGTAGAGCGGGCCGAGGTGCACGCCGCACATGGCGAGCATGGCAACCTTCTGCCGTCCTCCCTCGGCGCCCGAGAGCCGCTCTGCGAGCTTGCGGCCCTTGCGTGAGGCCTCATCAGGCACAATAGCGATAGGGCCGAACGCCCACTCGCATCTGGCAATGGCATCCTTGTTCAGAGGCGTGCGGATATGGCCCTGCGCGATCATGCGCGAGATGAGATGCGTCGTGACGATACAACCCTGCGAGTGGGCTGCAAACATGACCGCGTCGGCACGGCGGACGTCGTTGATCCAAGCAGGGTTGGATAGGTATGCCTTGTAGAGCTTGTCGACTCGATGTTCGATCGTGCCTTCGCCTTCCAGAGGGATGAGGGTCAGGCGGATGTCGTTCTCGTCGACGTTGTGTTCCTGGAAGAACTGCTTGACGGCCTCGCCCATCATCGTGGCAAACTTGACTGATGTGCCGGTGGGTTCGCCAATAACGCTGCGGCTGTTAACTAGGGCCCACCAATATCACTTACGTGTTGAGCATCCTGGCGGGGAACCACCCGTGAACGCCGATGACGGCGATGCGCTTCACATTCTTCCAGCCGTCATCTGGGCTACCGGTACCCAGCAGTCCAACGCGTCGAGGGAGGTCACGGCCGACGTCGCGACCCTCCTTCTTACCGCGCGTCTCCTCGGGAGGCTCAGTCTTGTCGCCAATGACATAGCTACTGACCGCGCCGAACGCGCGCCAGGTGGAGGCGGCCACACCAGCCCCAGTGTTTCGCTGGCGAGGCAGGAACGACCTTGGAGGACGATCAAACGTCGATCCAAAGCTTGGAATGACGAGGTTCGGCTGCCTGGAAGGAGGCTTTGGAGGTGGAGGTAACGACGTGCTTGACTTTACAGGCTGGTGAGCAGCCCCGCTGGCTGTAGTCCTTGGAGACGGGGGCATAGGTGGAATGCTCGCCGACGACGACGCGTTCGACTGGCGTCTGGCCGGAGCATTGGGCGTGAGGTTCTGTGACCGTTTGTGGGTGAGCCGCTGGGTAGAGTTTGCCGATTTCACAGTCGCGCTACCGTTCGACGTCTTGGGGTCGGACTTGGCATCCTTGCCTGTGGTGATCGGCGCGGGCGGAAGGAGCGCTTGCACTGGCTGAGCTGTGGCCGTTGAAGCAGTCGCTGGCGCAGTCGCCGGCGCAGCCTCGGCTGGAGGGAAGTCGGGGTCGCCATCTAAATCCATGACCTCTTCGCGGACAGTCTCTCCGCTGCGGCGTCCGTTCCTGTCCGAGCCAACGGTCGATCCAGTGATCTTCTTCTGGCTGGCACGGAATGCAAGGTAGTGGAGCCAGCCCGTCGACCCCGACGATGTCGCCAGCTTGGGCTGCGGTGGTGATGGTGAGGTAATCTGTGTCGAGGGCTCTGCTGTGTCGGCATCGCTGGTAACAGCAGTCGGCTGCGGCGTGGGCCTCGGGGTTGGCGGCTCAACGAGCTGTGCAGATGGCTGCGTCGGTTGCGCCTTCTCCACCGAGGGCACCGGCTGGGCGAGCTCCACTGAATGAACGGGCTTCTGGTCAGTCACCGGGTCCGTGGGCTCAACAAAGTGGTGCGTGGAAGAAGTCGAGCTTGGCTCCCTGGTGCTCGGGGCCTTGATGCTGGGCGCCTTGGTTGTGGCCTGCTGGGACGATGACGAGTAGACAAACGAGACGAGGTACGAGCCCCACCCAGTTTGAGAGGCTTGTGATGCGACGGCGACGGCGTTGACAGTGGTCTCGGTTGTGGCCTCGTCGCGAGTGACCAGCGCTCCGTCGTGCGATGTGCGCGGTGAATTGGAAGCTTCTGTGGGTGCGAGAGGAGACGAGGGTTCGGCTGGCACGTCGGCAACAGTGGCGACAGACGGCGGCCGTGCTGGCTCCTGAACCAGGTTTGAGGACAGCTTTCGCCGTTTGCCACTGCTGTTTGTGTCTTCGCTTGCGTTGGCCTTGACCTTTGTTGGGCTATGGGCGGAGCCGTTGAGTGACGCCGCCGCCGATGCTGGCGCTGGCACGGGCGTAACAGCCTCCTCTAGTACCTCTGGCTCGGTTGTGAGTGGCGTGGCTTCGACCACCTTGGCCGCTGGGGCCGGCGCCGGTGCCGGCTCGCTGGAACCCCACCACGAGCTCATCCAGCCTCTCTTCTGGGGTGGCGCGTCGTTTGCCGAGGCGATTGGCGTCTCTGGTGCCGACGAGTCGGACGAGTCGAGCGGAGGGTCGGCGTAGGCTGTGGCTTCCACTTCCGTCTCGTTCATAGAGGGTTGTGGTGCAACGTCTTGGGGCTTGTCTTGAGGCTTGAGAGATGCAGTGGCGGGTGGGAGAGTTGGAGGTTGATCAGTGGGAACAGCCGGCGCGACGCTGCCGGCTAGCGTTGTTTCAGGATGATTGTCGCCCGGCGCAGTGTCACACGCCGCAGCAGTGGCAGCGGCAGCAGGTGCGGTATCTGGCTGATGGGACGCGGCCGAGCCTCTGCGATCTCGGCTCGTATCCCTCGAGCGCGCCTTTGGAAACGACGGCGAGGGCTGGTTCCAGCGTCTCCACGTGCTCGAGCTCTTGGGATTGAGGCGGCGCTGCGGGGTCGACGTTCCCGAGTGCGAGGCGTGCGGCGGGCGGGGAAGGAGCGAGTGGAACTGCTCGATGGGGAGCCCGGGGAGGGAAGGTGCGGGGGACGTGGACCGCGAGTGTCGCGAGCTGCCGCCAGCGGCGGGGCGGGACGGGCCTGCGACGGGCTCTTCTTCCTCGAGGACGGCGGGGCTGGTAACTCCGAGCGCTACAACGCTAACGTTGTACTCTGTCCTGACCGAGGCCAGAGTCGCGGTCGAGGACCGGCGTGAGCGGAGGCCGAGTCTTTCGCCTGCGCCGTCGCGGTCGAGTTGGCGGGATAGGGCCTCCTCGGACGGGCTTGCGCCGTTGGCGATGCGGCGGAGTGACGGCGGGCCAGCTGGGACTGCGGCGTCTCCGCGGGCGAAGACGAGGGATACGTGCGGGTGCGATGCGCGGGGCGTTAAGCGCGATGCGGCCGGGGCTCGGAGGGCGGGTGGCGGGCGGCTGAGCGATGACGATGTTGTGGGTGCTGCCGAGGTTGTAGAGGCATTGGACTGTGCGCGATGCTGGCGCTGGTGCAGCCGATGGGACATGTCTGGTGGGACAGGTGCTCTACATGCCGGGGTGGTGGGAGCGGTATGCAGTGGTGTGGGTGTGGTGGGGTGTGGTGGACGACGACAACGCTGGCGCATGCAGTTGTTGGGTGGCTCGTGGCGTGAGGCTCGGCGTGCAGTGGCGTGTGGATCTGGCTGGCAGTGGGTGGTGCAAGCCATCATCGATCGTCACTGCTGCCTGGCTGGCTGGCCAATTCGGGAGCATTTGTAAAACAACAATGACGTTGGGCGTGATGGTGCTGGTGCCTCCACCTTGTTGCACTTGGTCACTCCAACGCGGGGGAGCGTCGCGAGAAGATAATACAGCTGATGGGAGGAGGTCAGAGCGGGACGCCGAAAGCATCGGCGGCGCCATCGTCGGTGTCGGCGTCGGCGGTGCCGCCGGTTGCGGTCGGGGCGTCAGCGCAATGACCCACGGCCAGATGCGTCAATCGTCAGCGTCAACATGAAATTCCAGTGACGTTATAACGGCGGCCAGTGCCTCCACCCACCCCCTCCCCCACCTACACCATTGTCCAACGTCTCTCTGTTCGTGTGTATAATGGACAAAGGTGCGCATCTCAACACACCGAGGCATGCTGACCGCAGCACTAGGCAGCACTGCCCGCCTGTCCCTCGAAAGCACCCGCCGCCTCGCGTCAGGCCACACCATCCCGCTGCTCGGCTTCGGCGTGTACCAGGCGCGCGGGGACGAGTGCCGGGCGGGCGTGCGCGAGGCGCTGCGCGTAGGCTACCGGCACGTGGACAGCGCGCAGGCGTACAAGAACGAGCACCATGTCGGGGCTGCGCTTGCAGCCTCCGGCGTCGCCCGCGCCGACGTCTTCCTCACCACCAAGTTCCTCCCCGGGCACAGCGTACCGGCAGAGGACGACGTCTACGCGCAGCTGCTACGCTCGCTCCCCCGGCTCAACAGGAGCGAGGGGCGCATGGGCGACGGCGGGGGGTACGTCGACCTGCTGCTGGTGCACGCGCCGCGGCCGGGTGAGGCGGCGCGGCGCGTGCACTGGGCGGCGTGCGCGCGCGCGCAGTCCGAGGGCTGGGCGCGCGATATCGGCGTGAGCAACTTTGGCGTGCGCCACCTCCGCGCGCTGCCGGCCCCGACGCCGGCCGTCAACCAGATCGAGCTGCACCCGTGGTGCCAGCAGCGCGAGATTGTCAAGTACTGCGAGGAGCGAGGCATCGCAGTGCAGGCCTACTGCCCGCTCGCGAGGGCCGACCCGAGGCGGCTGGGCGACCCGGTGCTCGTCGACGTCGCGGCAAAGCACGGAAAGGCGCCGACGCAGGTGCTCCTCCGTTGGAGCTTGCAGAAGGGGTGGGTTGCGTGGGGGGGGCGGCGCGCTGACACTTCCGCAGGTACATCCCGCTGCCGAAGAGCGTCACCCCGGCGCGGATCAAGGCTAATACCGAGCTGTACGACTTTGAGCTCGACGCCGGGGATATGGACCGGCTCGACGCGCTCGACGAGGGCGCCGCCGGCGCGTGCTCGTGGAACCCGGTCGACGCGCCGTGAGCCACGGGCCCGCGGGAATCGCACAGTATCCTATCTCTGTACTACCAGTGACCTGCGACCCATAGCCACGGCGCCGTGTCTGTCATGTCTATGCATCTTGGTGCGCCTGCTATGCTACTGCCGCCTCATCGCCGCTGCCGTCCCGCCGGACGCTGGTCGTCAGCCCAGTCCCGTGCCGCACCCACCTCGTCCTCGCTCTCGCTCTCGCGCCCGCGCTTGCCCTTCTTCCCGCGCCGCTTCTTCTTGGGCGTGTCGTCGCCGCTGCTGCTCCTCCGGCTCGCGCTCGCGCTCTTGCCCCTCTCAGGCCCGGTCCGCGCGAGCTGGCTGCGCACCGCCGCGTCCCACGCCTCCGTGTCCTCGTCCCCCAGGGCGCGGGGGTAGACCAGCGCGCTCCAGTCGTCGTCCTCGTCGTCAGAGGTCGCAGCCGAGTCGGTACGCACGCCCCCTGGCGTCGACTTGCGCCGCTCGCGCGGCGCCGACGCCGCCCGCCCGAGCGGCAGCTCGAACGCCCGCGCAAAGTGCCCGCTGTCGATGACGCGCGCGCTCCGGCTCGGCCCGGGCGGCGGGCTCGGGCTCGGCGAGGAGAGGGATGAGCCGGAGGAGGCGGAGCCGCGCCGTGGTCGCCGCCGCTTTGGGCGCTGGAGCGGGGAGAGCGCGACGGGGGTGGAGGGGAGGGAGGGGGTGGACGAGGACTGGGGTGTGAGCACGAGCGAGCGGAGCGAGCGAGTGGGTCGGGGGTGTCAGCGGGCGACGAGCGAGCGAGTGGGTCGTGGGCGGGGGTTGGGTGATGCCGGTGTGCGCGGGTTGGAACATGGCTGGAGAGGGGCAACCCACACACACGCCAGCACCGCCAGCACTGCGCCGTCACCACCACCGTCGCCGCCGCCAGCACCGCCAGCACCGGCGCCGGCGCACGCCGCACTCACCATACCGTCCAACGCCTCGAGGTCGTACAACCCCCCCAGGTGCCCCCACAGCGTCTCGATCGGGACCCAGATCCCCGTCTGCTCATGCACCTGCGCCTGGAGCGCGATGACGAGGATGTGCTTGTGCTGTCCGACTGGGCGAGCGTCAGCGAGCGGCGGGCGGCGCGCGCCGGGCGGAGCACTTGCCAGGCCGGTGGGACGCCACGCCCTTGAGGATGGCGCTCTCGCTGTGCGTGTCAGCTAGCCCCGGCGCGCAGCGTACAGCTCGAGATCTGACACCAGCGGCGTCGCCTCGTGCCGCGGCGAGAGCATGGCCGTCATGTGCAGAGGCAAGACCGGTGATGGATGGCTTGAGGCCCGACATTGTGTCGTGGTGGCAAAGGTGGAGGCTGCCAGGGCGGTCGGGCGTCAGGGCGCGCGGTGGGAGCGCCGAGGGAGGCCGCGGCAGGCTCGCTCGGCTTCATTCTGCGGTGGCAGTGGGCGTGAGCGACTTGGCCGCCGTGCTCTGCTGCAACTCGTGCACGCACAGTGCACAATGCTCACACACACGCGCGTACACTACATACTCGCAGGCCGGTCGCGTACGTCGCGTTGCACCTCGCCCCGCATGCCTTGCACCGCGACTCCAACTCCAACCTCCCTCACACCTCGCGGCCACCTGCGCCCACCTCGCGGCCTGCGGCCGCTCGGTGCTCGACTCACGCGGCAGGATCATACATCACCCACCACCCAATGTCCTATGAGCCCAACCCCCGCCTCTACAATGACTAGGGGCCGTAACGGATGCGTCTACAAATGAGGAAATACGGAAGATTATCGCAACGGCGCCGCGCCGCCGCAACCACCTTTTTAGTAGCCATCGGCAGTGCCGATGGTAACGACGCGGAAGCCAATCGACTGGAGCTTCTTGCGGTCAAGCATGAGGCGGCCGTCAAAGACAAACGCGGGGCGGGGGCAGTTCTCGTAGATCTTCTCCCAGTCGAGGTTCTTGAACTCGTCCCACTCGGTGCAGACAACAATGGCCTCGGCGCCCTTGCAGGCCTCCTCGGCAGACTTCTGGATCGAGACGTGGGGCTTGATGGGCTCGGCGGGGATCGCTCCGTAGTCGGTAAGGTCGAGCCAGATCTGCTCCTCAGTGACCTGGGGGTCGTAGAGCGAGAGGCGAGCCTTCTCGTTGAGGAAGTGGTTGGCAATCGAGATCGAGGGCGACTCGCGAGTGTCACCAGTGTCCTTCTTGAAGGCCCAGCCGAGGATGGCAATCTTCTTGCCCGTGATCGTGTTGAACAGAGTGTCGACGACCTTGCGGGCGAAGCGGCTCTTCTGGTGCTCGTTCATCTCAACAACGGCCTTCCAGTACTTGGCGACCTCGGGGAGGTGGAGCGACTCGGAAAGGTAGACAAGGTTGAGAATGTCCTTCTGGAAGCACGAGCCACCAAAGCCGACCGAAGCCTTGAGGAACTTGGGGCCGACACGCGAGTCCTTGCCGACGGCAAAGGCAACCTCGTCAATGTTGGCGCCAGTGGCCTCGCAGATGGCCGAGAGGGCGTTGATCGACGAGATACGCTGAGCAAGCATGGCGTTGGCAGCGAGCTTGGAGAGCTCCGACGACCAGAGGCCGACAGTAAGGATGCGCTCGCGGGGGACCCAGTTGGCGTAGACCTCGGAGAGGGCGGCGCAGGCGTCGAGACCCGACTGGGTCTGGAGCGAACCGATGAGGACACGGTCGGGGGCGAAAAGGTCGGCAATGGCGGTACCCTCGGCAAGGAACTCGGGGTTCGAGAGGATGTCAAAGGTGCAGCCGGGCTTCGAGTTGGCCTCAAGGATGGTGCGCATAGACCTGGGGGCAGTGTCAGCAGGGTGCGAGTTGTACGCGTAGTGGGCTTGGCATACGCCGCCCCACTACGGCCCGAGACGACTCACTCGGCAGTCTTGCAGGGGACGGTCGACTTCTCAACGACAATCTTGGAGGTGGTCGAGACCTCGGCAATGCGGCGGGTGGCAAGCTGGAGGTAGTTGAGGTCGGCGGCGAAGCCGGCTCCGATACCCGACTTCTTGGTGGGGGTGTTGACCGAGACGAAGATAAGGCTGGGCAAAGGATTAGTAACTATAAATTGAGTCGCGCACAGACGCTACCACTCACTCAGCCTCGGCGATGCCCTTGTCGACGTCGGTCGAGAAGAACAGGTTCTTGCCACGGGCGCCCTTGACAACCTCGTCGAGGCCAGGCTCGTAGATGGGGAGGTCGTCAGAGTTCCAGGCGTCGACACGCTGCTTGTTGAGGTCGACAATCGTGACCTGGATGTGGGGGCACTTGGCGGCAATGACAGCGCAAGTGGGGCCACCGACGTAACCGGCGCCGACTGGGCGTGGTGTCAGTGCTTGCTCGGCTCTCTGGGATGCCGCATGCCAAGTTGCAAGGATAGGGATGGAGAGGGTGTCGAGGAATGGTCATTGGCGCGGCGGCCACCCAGCGTGCTGGCTGTCGCCGACGTGGAACGTGTGGGCGCGGCGCGGCGCGTTTGGCGCGTCATACGCGTTGGGGGTGTGGAATCGCCGTTGGCAGCGCAAGCAGACTACTTACTGCAGCAAATCTTCTTGACCTGGATGGGGGCCATTGCGAACAAAGTCTAGTCTATGGGTAAAAGTTGAAGAAGGAAGAAGGGGGTTGGAAGAGGGTGATGGATGGAAAAACAGATTATTATGAGGTGGGGGGTTGGGTGGGTGGATGGGCGCGGTGGGTGGGTGGGATGGATTGGGTTGGGTGGTCGTGTTGGAGGCTGGCTGGCTGGCTGGGCGGAGCGGGGCGGGGATGGCGGCTGGGACTTCTGGCGCTGCGGTGCAAGCCGCAGTGTTCGTGCGTTGTGCCGTTTGTTGGACGGGCAAAGTAGGGAGGAGGGCGGCGAGAGGGACGGGTCGGTTGGGTTGGGTTGGACTGGTACGCCGCCGACGCGCGCCGCCGCCTCACCACGCCCACCAGGCCCGCCGCGCCGCCTGTCTATTACCCTAGGGTATTTGGTCCCACGGGTAGATCAAAGTGCGTCGAGGGCACCCACGACGAGTGCGACGAGCAACCCAGTCGCCCAGAATGAGTTTGGGCAAGCGCCGCCGATTCAGGGAATGTGATTCAGCTTTGTGTCAGAGAGGGCGTCGGGCGGATTGGCGCTGACGCTGCGCCCCGCTCGCCGCGTCCACCCACCTACCACTTTGGCGCTCTTTTCCTCACGACATTCAATTTTTTTTTCGTTCATCGATAAAGGGGACGCCTGGACGCGGTGGCCCTGACACGTGGGATTTCCCTGACCGGGAGCGCGCGAACATAGAGCGAGGCACGAAACAGGCAAACGCAAACATTGCGCGCGGCGAGTGCTCTGCTTTGGTGGTGTTCGATCAGACGGCTCGCATTGCATTTGGCTCGCTCCCGCCCGGGTCGATCCGGCGCCGCCGTCGACGTCTGCGGCGAGATCGCCCGCGAGCCCGCACACCTGCACGCCCGCGCTGCCCGTTTCACGTCAGAGCTGCCGCCGACGACTCTTGCCATCAGACAGGGTTGCATCCGTCCGGGTTTGATGCCTGGCGACACCCGCGAGTTTAGAGTTGGCAGCGTGAAGAGGAAAAGAATGGTACGGTCAGGGCGGGGGGAAGGGGAGGTGAGCTGTTCATAGCCCACGGCGTCTGCCAAGGGGTGGGTCCAGACGCGTTGGGCGGATCGTGGCACCGCGGCATGCTTCTAGTTGACTCGCCGGCTGCTGGCTGGGCGACTATGGCGCTATCGATCTGGTGCTATGCCCTAGGCTGGCTGGGCAGATCGATCCACGCATAGAAGG
This sequence comes from Vanrija albida, assembly GCF_041260175.1. Lineage (NCBI taxonomy): Eukaryota > Fungi > Basidiomycota > Tremellomycetes > Trichosporonales > Trichosporonaceae > Vanrija > Vanrija albida. The sequence continues at coordinate 809,975 of NW_027191420.1, read as the reverse complement.
ATCCGCGCACTGATCGATCCGCGCATCAGCGATCCCAAGGTGGTCCCAGTCAAGCAGCATGTACCAAATAGCAACCATTCGCGGGATAGATTGTGCCCCCAATCGAGTAGATGGGCCCACTTTTCGTCCGAACCCCGCTGGGATTCGAACTCTGAACCTCGAGTTGTTACACAAGAGCGAACGCAGTCCCCAGCCCCTGCCCCACGAGACGTTGCTTGTGGTGGGAGTGTTTCAGCGGGGTTGGCCGGTGCGACCGGCACTGGCACCGGCACTGGGACTGGCACCGGCGCTGGTACCCCGGGTGGGTCGACGTCCACGATGGCGGAGCCGACCTTGCGTCGCGCATGCCCAGCAGGCCAGCTCGGCTCGTGGCCTAGCATCGTCCTTTGGTCCAGCAGGCCTGCAGCCAGCAGCTAGCAGATCCCATCCTTGAGACCTAAGCCGCGCCGTCGTCGCGAGGAGTGTAGGTGGCACACCACGTGGAATGACGTAAGGCACCCCACCCACCCCCACTCGACTCCACCATCTTGGCTGGCGTAGCATCTCCGGCGCGTCAGACCTTGACTTGACTTTCGCGTCGCCACTGACACAGTCACCACCATGCCCAGTGAGCGCGCTGCGATTGCAGCCCTCCCCCCTCGCCCCAACTCCGAACCCCGCTGACCCCCCAACCCCCCAGTCGCAAGCGCCGCGAGCCGCCTGACAGCAGCCTACAACCGGCACTTTGACGCGCACCCGCTGCTAACGCTGACCGCGGCCAACGGGGTGTTGTCGAGCGTGTCGGATGTTGTGGTGGGTCGGGGCGGGGGCAGGGTACAGCTGACGCGTAGGCACAGGGGCTGGGCATGGCCGTGAGTCGGGCGCGCGGACAGCTACTCCCCCCACCAGCTCACTCCCCAGCTCGCGGACGGCGAACGGCCGGCCTACGACGTGGCCCGCACGGCCCGCTTCGCGGCCTTTGGCGTCGGCATGGGCCCGGTTGTCGGTGCGTGTGCTTCTGCCGGCTTCTGCCTAGCCCGCTCGGCCTAGCGGCGCCGCTCCACTCGCTCGCGCTAACGCGCTCGCTCGCTCGCACCCACAGGCCAGTGGCTCCGCTTCCTCGAGTACGCCGTCCCCATGCGCGGGCACGCGGTGCGCACGACCGCGGCCCGCGTGCTCCTCGACCAGGCGGTCTTCGCTCCGACCGGCGTGAGCTCCCCTCCCCACCCCGGGACGCGGCTGACCCCGCAGCTGACCCTCTTCGTCGGCGGCATGGGGCTCATGGAGGGGCGCTCGCGCGCGCAGATCGCCGACAAGTTTGACGCGGTCTACTGGAGTACGTGGGAGGGATTGGTGAAGCTCACGCCCAGCCGCGCTCAAGACGAACTGGAAGGTGTGGCCTGCTATCCAGGCGGCGAATCTCGGCGTCGTGCCCCTCCGCTACCGCTTGCCCTTTCAGCAGACGTGCGGCATTGTGTGGAACACGTATTTGAGTTTGCTCAACTCGTCCAAGTGGGTCGCGTGGTGGGCCGCGCTGATGGCAGGGGAGCGCAGGGAAAGGACGTCGCGCCGGTCAAGGATGGCAAGCCTGCGCCGGCGGGAACGCCGTAGCAAGCGGTCACTCTTACGCAGCGGGTGCCACTCCACACCGCCACACGCACCCAACCTACCAACATCGACATCTGACACATCCTCCACTCTCCACACCTCATGCACATAGCACAGAACAGCTCTCTCCCACGACCCCCCCGCATTGTATACAGTAATGCATGTGGATTAGGTAGCGTGTCGAAATGCCATAGTGTCCCGGACCGCCTACAGGTGCGCTCGTTACAGGCTGGCGCGTACTTGAACTTTAAATCGTAGTCTAGGCATCCTGCAACGTCAGCGCGAGCCCACAACCACCACAACACGAGGTGCACACACATCACCGGGAACAGATTCTTGCGTCTCCCCCTTCTCCGCCGGCGTCAACGCCTTCGACTGCCGTTCGGCAGCGAGCGCCGCAAGCTCGGCCTGCAGCGCAGCGTGCGTCTCGGACGCCTTGGTCGCCTGCGCAGCGAACGCCTCGGCGTGCGCCTTGCTGGCCGCGTCAAGCTGCGCAGCGTGCTCCTTGCGGAGCTCGTCCATCGCGTTGGTGAACTCGGTTCGGTTCATCTCGAGCATCAGGTTCATGCCCTCGAGCTCGTCTGTCCGCGACTCGAGCTCCTGCCTGACCCGGCGCAGCTCCTCGTTGGCCTTTGTAGGCGAAGGGGGAGGCGTGAGCTTCTTGATGGCCACGAGCTCCTTCTGCGCAGTGTCGAGCTGCGTCTTGAGCTGCGCCACGGCCTTCTCAGAGTCGTTCAACGACTTGCTCGATGCGGCGAGCTCGGCGTTGGCGGCCTCACGTCCGTCTTGAGCCTCCTGCAGCGAGCGGATAGCCTTGTCGTGCGCAGACTGAACGGCCGAGAGCTCGGCGGCGGCGGTCTCCGCGGCCGAGGTGGCGGCCTTGGAGTGGGCAGCCTTCAAGGCCTCGAGCTCGGCATCGGCCGCCTCCTTGGCCGAGGTGACAGCCTTGGAGTGGGCAGCCTTGAGAGCCTCGAGCTCCTTGGCGTGGTCGGCGGTAGCCTTGTCCGACGCAGCCTTGGTGGCAGCCGCGGCCTCGTCCGAAGCCGACTTGGTGGCAGCCGCGACGGCGGCAGCGAGGGCAGCCTCGTGCTTCGCAGTAAGCTCCTTGACCGTGTCGGCGTGCGACGCAGACAGCTTGTCAGAGGCCGACGCCTTCTCGGCGACCTCCTTTGCGTGACCGTCCTTGAGCGCCTGGATCGCCTCCTCGTGCGTGCTCTGCAGCTGGTCGACGGCGTTGACGTGGGCGTCAGAGAGCTCGGCAGCGTGCGCAGACTTGATCGCCTGGATCTTCTCCTCGTGCGTAGTCTGGAGCTGGTCGACGGCGTTGACATGGGCCTCACCAAGGGCCTTCTCATGGGCCTGCTTGATTCCCTCGACCTCCTTGGTATGGGCCTGCTTCAGCTCGTCAACGGCCTTGGTGTGGGCAGCGTCGAGCTCGGCAGTGGCAGCAGTGCTTGCGGCAGCAAGGGCATCGGCATGAGACTTCTTGAGCGCGTCGATCTCCTTGACCTGCGCGGCCTTGAGCGCCTCAACTTCCTTGGCGTGTCCCTCCTTGAGCTTGGAGGCCTCGGAAGAGTGCTCGCCGCGGAGGGCCTCGAGCGCAGAGTTATTCTTGGCCGAGGCAGCCTCCTGAGCGGCCTTGAGCGCTGCAGCCAGGGCCGCGTCATGCTCGGCCTTTGCCGACTCGAGGCTCTTCTCAAGCGAAGTGATGACGCCCTGGAGCGACTGCTCCTTGGCGTCGGCAACCTGCTTGGCCTCCTCGAGCGAGTCCTTGGCCTTCTGCACGGCCGTAACCTTGGCCCGGAGCTCATCGCGCTCCTTCTCGGCCGCCTGGAGCGACGCGCGCAGCTTGTCAGACTCGCCCTCGGTAGCGGTAGACGCCGAGATCTTGGCGTTGGCGTCCTCGAGCTGGCGCTTGAGCTCGGCAATGGTCTCCTCGTGCGTGGCCGAGGAAGCGACGAGGCTGGTGTGGGCAGCGACAGCCTTCTCGTGGGCATCCTTCAGCTCCTGCTTGGTCAGGCCTTGCTCTTCGCCTTCTTGCTCTTCCTGCGTCTTGCTCACCTTGAGCTCCTTGCTCTTTGCCTCGACAGCCGCCTCTGACTCTGCAATCACCTTGGCGTGGGCAGATGCCTGCTCGGCATGCGTGCCGAGCTCACCCTGCAAGCCAGTGCGCTCCTTCTCCCATGCACCGACCTTGTCGCCATGAGCCTTGCGCTCGGCCTCGAGCTCCTCGCGCAGCTCATCACGCTCAGTCTCCAGCTCCTTGACCTTGCCCTCGAGGCCCTCGAGTCCTCGGAAGCTCTTCTCAGCCTCCTCGGCGCCCTCGGCAATCTCAGCCTCGAGCTTGTCCTTGAGAGTGGACAGCTTGTCAAGCTTGGCCTGAAGCGCGGCCCGCTCCTCGCCAGCCTTGGCCAACGAAGCCTCAAACTCGGCCACCTTGGTGGCAAGCTCGGACTGGACAGCGGCCAGAGTCGCCTCGACAGTCGAGTGCGCGGCCTTGGCCTCGGAGAGCTCGGCGCGGACAGCACGCACCTCCTCCTCAAAGCGGTCACGGGCGGCAGCGAGCTCCTTGACCTGCGACTCGTGTCCAGTGGCAACAGCATCCCGGGCATCGCGCGCCTCGTTGGCCTCACGCTCGTGCTCAGCCGTCAAGTCGGTGAGCTTGGCGTGCAGCTCTGCCCGCGATGAGTCGGCCTCGGCGAACTTGCTCTCGAGCTCGGCAACCCTGTGTGTAAGCCCGCGTTCTAAATTAACACCCACCTTGCCTGGATCTCATCGCGCTCCTTGGTCAGGTCGGCGACCTTGCCCTCGAGAACAGCCTTGGCCTCGCCATGGGCCTTGTCGGCCTCCTCGGTGGCAGAGACGATCTTGGCCTCGAGCGCAGCCTTCTCGTCCTCGAAGCGCTTGGTGAGCTCGTCGATCCGCGCCTGCACCTCGGCCTCGGCGGCGGCCTTGCGTGCGGCAGCGGTACCGGCAGCGGGGGCAGAGGCTGAAACCACACTCGGGCGCGCACGGCTGATGGAAGAAGAAATGCTCGACGAAGTCGGCTTGTGCAGCGTACCCGTGCGTGGCGTTGTCGTGGTCGAAGCGGACAGGCTAGGGCGGGCAGCCTTGGGAGTCGGCTTGACCTCGGGCTTTGCAGTGACCGTGGTGCGCGCCGACGAGACGGTGGAGGCGGCCGCCGAGCTTGGTGTCCCCTGGCTGACAATGGTGGACGCCGACGCAGGAGGTGTGATGGTCGAACGTGCCTTTGTGTGGGTGGCAGCACCCACAGTGGACCGTGCGGTCGGAACCGCAGGCTTGGTGAGGGCAGGGCGCACCCGTGCAGTAGTCGTCGTGCCAACAGTCGAGGCAGGGCCAGCGCTCGAGCGCGCCTTGGCCACGGTCGTCGAAGTCGTGGAAGCGCCCGTAGTCGAAGCCGCCAGCGGACGTGGGCGTGCGATGGGCGAGTCGGGTCCGGTCGAGGCCGAGGACGCCGTCTTGGGGCGGGGCGGGTGCGACGACGACGAGGCCAGGTGAGGCGCGGTGCCTGCCGTGCGTGCCGCCGAGGCCGCCGTCGGGGCGGTAAGGGGCTTGCGGTTGGCGAGCGAGGGGCGGGGGGCGGCCACGGGCTTTGTCACGGCCTTGCGCGGCGAGGCGACGACCTTGCTCTTGGGCGAGCCTGTCGCCGTCAGTCGCTGCTTTGCCGCAGCTGCTGCTGTCGACCCACCGCCAAAGACGCCGCTCTTGAGGACCTTCTTGACGCCGCCTTCCTTGCGAGCGGGTCCGTTCTCCTTGTCCTCTCCGCGGTCCTTGGCCACTGCGTCCTTGCGCGGGGTAGGCTTGTCGGCGGTGGCCGAGTCGTCGGTGGCGGGAACGGCCGTGTGTGCGTCGGCGTCGTCGTCGGCGTCATTGTCAATGTCGTCGTGCTCTGCCTCGTCCTCTCCGTCTTGGTCGTGGACGTCGCTAGTGGCTGCTGGGTCTGACGATGCCGAGAGGGGCTCGTGCGAATCGTCGAGTGCGAGGGCCACTGCGGCGGCGACGTCGTCGACTGGCGGCGGTGCCGAGTCTACCAGGGACATGTTTGTCTAGGATGGACGCCGTGTGGACGTGGATTGTGAGTGTGTGCGTGTGTGCGTGTATGCGTCGTTGATGCGTGAAGGGAGGGGGGGGAAGGGGGAGGGGGAGTGGGGTGGGTCAAAGGGAGATGAGATGGTGGTGGGTGTGTGTGGGTGGTCTGTGAGCCGCTCGCTGGCTCGCTGGCAATGCTGGCTGGTGGCCGACACGATACTATGAGTGGATTGTAATCCTCTCACTGAAAGTCTCTCACTCGACTCTCCCCGCGTCACTGTTACACGCGCGCGCGCGACGCGGCTGCCCGACCTCCGTTCCCTACCCAAATTCAGGCACACTGACCCCGCCCAAAAGCGGGCGGCTTAAGCTCGAAATCATCCAATACAACCAGACGTCGTCGTCGTCCGACGCGCACCGCGCACCCACGCGCGCACGCGCACCGACGCGCCCAATGCAGTAGGACAACGCGCGCGGCCGCACCACTCTGCATCGACAACGTTGCAGGAATACACGGCCATGCAAGTGCGACGACAACCCACACCGGCCACCGTTACACCCTCGGATCATGCACGCGGGACAAGGCCAAGCTAGCAGGAATGCGGCTGCGAGCAGAGCCAGAGAGCGAGCGAGGGGGCGAGCCGGGCGGCGGCGAGGCGGCGCGGGTTCTTCAGGGAAGAGGGGCATGGCGGTAGCACCCATTCTTGGCTTGACCCAAGACGGCAGGGGGTGGGTCGGGGTTGGGACGGACGGCGCGGGTCTGCAGCGCCGCCCGCTGCCACCGTAATTCATGACCCCAGCGCATGTCTGGGGTAGCGAGGAGAGCAAGGAGGGCAGGCGTGGGGAAGAGTCGAAGAGTGACAAGGGTAAGAGGGTCGAACACTGCACGTGGCGAAGTGGCAGGTGACTAGGTGGCATAGTCGGTCAATGCAACGCGCCGCTCGTGAGCATGGTAAAGAATAGGCCAACGCGCCGCGCGCCCGCCGCCCTCGTGATCATGGCAATTCATATCGTGCATTGCCGGCAATGCAGGGGAGTGTATGGAAGTATGGCAAGTCGTAGCAGTGGAAGCGGCAGAGGGCAGCGGGTGCCCGTTCAACCCCGCGCCTAGTGGTACTTCTGGATGGCGCTGAGGTACGCGTTGCCGACGGGGGTGAGGGCGCCCGAGCCGTCAGTCAGCTGCCACGAGCCGAGGCCGATGCCGTTGGAGATGGCATACGCCGCGACACGGGGGTCGTTCTCAAAGAAGTCGACGACGTCGTTGATGAACTGGGTCTGCTGGCCGGGGTCCGAGCAGGGCGTGAAGCCGTTGCTGTCGTCGACGCACGCAAACTCGGTGACCCAAATCGGCTTCTGGTACTTGTTGTAGTAGTAGTCGATCGAGGCCTTGGCGCCAGCCAGCGAGTTCTTGTTGACGTGGACATTGGTAATGTCCCAGTCGCCGCCAGCCTCGAGGAAGGGCGTGAGCCAGTCCTCCGCGAGCTGCTTGCACATGGACGGGCTGACGAGCTTGGAGCCGGCGTCGCCAAAGGGCGCGACGAGGTCCTTCCACACCTGGGCGCCGCGGGCGGGGCTGAAGTCGGCCGAGCCCGGCGTGTTGCAGTCGGGCTCCTCATAGCCGATAATGTAAGGCGGGGGCGGGTTCTTGCTGAGCGCCTGGAAGGCGGCGTAGCGCGCCGCGTCGTCCTGGTCCGAGCCGAGGTGGCCGTCGCCCCAGAGCATGGGCACGGCGATCGGCGTGCCCGAGTGGCCCGAGGGGTTGGGCGTCCAGTCGTACCACCATCCGATGTGGGGCGCGAACTGGTCGTAGCCCTGGCCCGAGGAAATACCCGCCTTGATGCCGTTGGGCGTGTTGCCGGCCTGGGGGACGACGGCGGTGGTCGAAGCCGGGGGCGCCGACGACGACGTGCTGGCCGACGACGAGGGGGCCTCGGTGGGCGCCGTCGTCGGGGCCGTGCTCAGCGACGACGGGGGCGGCGAGGCCGAGCCGGCCGTCGAGTCGGACGCCGACGACGCGGGCGCAGAGGGCGTGCCCGAGGCGGTGCCCGACGCGGTACCCGACGCGGTGCCCGAGGCGGCGGTGGGGGTGCCCGACGCGGGGGTGCTGGGCGCGGTGGTGGCGGCCGAGCTGCCCGACGACGGGGTGTACGACGGCGTCACGCTCGACGCCGCGCCCGTAGGACGGACCTTGCACTTCTTGCCGTCCTTGCCGTACTTGATCTCGTATGTGCGCTTGCGCGAGACAGGCGCGACGCCGCGCGGCGCGTGGGGGCGCGCGACGCCGGGCACGCCGCGGTCGAGCGCAGCGACGTCGGGGACGAAGCGGGCCTCGGCGGCGGCCGCGAGCGCGAGCAGGAGGGAGGCGAGGGCGGTGAGCTGCATTGTGGGGTGACGACGGCGCCAGGCGGTCGTGTAACGAGTGTGGTAACGAGTGTGGGGGATGAAGAGTCTGAAGAACGCACACCGCGCTCTTGTAAACCTTTTGTCCGCCCCAGTCGCCAGCGCAGCCTCGCCAGCCAGCGCCGGCCCACACCCCAGGTCCGCCGTCAACACGCGGCGCTTGACGACGGCCGCGAGCGCGGGACGCATTCGGGGGTCGTGAGCTGTTCCTCTGTACCTCGGAGTCGCGCGTGTAGCGCAGCGCAGGTGGGCGTGGGCGTGGGTGTGTCTGCTCCAGCACCCCAGCACCCCCGGCGCCGCCGGCGATCGCGACCGCCTCGTCCCTGCGGCACGAGAACGGGGGTGCCGTTGCCAGGTTATTCCTGGGTCGCGTTTGCGTGCCGCCTCGCCGCGCCGCACACCGCCGCGCCACTCCCGCCGCCGTGCCACACCCGCACGCGTCGAGGCACGCCCTGAAACTCTTCTCCCCTCGGCGGCACATCCAACCCTTGCTCGATGGCTTACGACGCCCCGTCCAGCCTTTGAGCTCAGTCGCGTCGGGTCTGCATCGCTGCTCCTCTTGCCATGTCCTGCTGCGACTGCCGCTGCGGCGCCGCTGCTGCGGCACTTGGGTCGTTTATTCCAGGCCTCGGCGCACACCCCGAGGCCCGAGGCACTGTATCAGACTCGCCCAACCGTCGGGCGCGTCGCTGGCCCGATTCCAGCAGTCAGACCTGCCTCCAGCAGTCCGGCCTGCCTCCTCCTCAATCCCACCTCTGCATTCGTCTACAACACTTGAAACTTGTTTATATCAGATCAGGTTCTCGTCGAGGCACTGGCCACACGACACGCCGTGATGCACGCGTCGTTACAACAGCCCGTTACAACTGTGCCTCCAAGCAACGGCTGCAGGCTGCCGTCGCGTCGCGCCGCGCCGCGCCCCGCCTCGCTTGCTCACTCGCTACAACCGCGCCAGGTCGGTGCGGCGCAGCTCCTCAAACGTGTCGCGTCCCCACACCTCCTCGAGCAGCTGCTCGGCAGTGCGCACAAACGTCAGGTTCATGGAGCGCGCGCTCGCAGGCAGGTCGTGCGTGTCCTTCTCGTTCTGCGCAGGCAGGATGCAGCGCGTGATGCCGGCGCGGTGCGCACCGAGCAGCTTCTCGCGGATACCGCCGACGGCAGTCACAGCGCCGCGCAGAGTGATCTCGCCAGTGAGGGCGATCGTCGGGGGCACAGGCCGGTTGGTGAGGAGACTGACAAACGTAAGGAGGATTGCCGTGCCCGCGCTTGGCCCGTCCTTCTTGACCGCGCCAGCCGGGAAGTGCAGGTGGATGTCGACGCCGCGCAGCGGGTCGGTCCCCAGGCCGAGCGCCGGGCCGTGCGACTTGACCCACGCCAGGGCGAGCTCGGCACTCTCGCGGATAACATCACCGAGGCTGCCAGTGAGCTGCAGGCGACCCTTGCCACCGGGGATGAGGGTGCTCTCAATAAGCAGGATGCCGCCGTTGCCCGAGCCGCGGTAGGCAAGGCCGGTGACGACACCGGGACGAATGTCCTGCTCACGGAGCTCCTGCTCATACTTGGCCATACCAAGGATTCGCTCAAGGTCGTCGGCCACAATCTCAGGGTTGTAGGCCGCACCGCCGTCGCGCGACGTCGAGAACTCGACAGCCTTCGCTCTGCAGAGCTTGGCAATCTCGCGCTCGAGCGAACGCACACCCGCCTCGCGCGTGTACTCGTTGACGACGCGGGTGAGCACCTGGTCGCTGGTGATGACGCCGCTGTTGCCGAGGCCGTTCTCAATCGTCTGCTTGGGCAGAAGGAAGCGGCGCGCAATGGCGAGCTTCTCGTCGGTGACATAACCAGGGCACTCGATCACCTCGCAACGGTCGAGCAGCGGGGGGCTGATCGTGTCGAGCGAGTTGGCCGTGGCGACAAAGGTCACCTGGCTGAGGTCGATAGGCACGTCACCGAGGTAGTGGTCGTGGAACGCCCAGTTCTGGGCCGGGTCGAGCGTCTCGAGCAGCGCTGCCGCAGGGTCGCCGTGGTAGTTTGACGTGCCAACCTTGTCCAGCTCGTCGACTACGCATCGTTAGCACTTTGCCAACTTGGCCGAACCTTCTAGCACTTACGTAGAATAATCGGGTTCGACACGGTAACCTTGCGAAGGCCTTGGACGAAGAGTCCAGGAAGCGCGCCGACATAACTGTGACGTCAGTACAGCGCCAACAACATTGCCACTCACGTCCTGCGGTGGCCGCGAATCTCAGCCTCGTCCCTCACACCTCCAAGCGAGATGCGGTGGAACTTGCGCCCCAGCGCATTCGCAATGGAGCGAGCAATGCTAGTCTTGCCGACACCCGGTGGCCCCACAAGCAGCAGGATGGGCGCCTTGTCGCGGAAGACATTGTCAGGAGGCGCATTGGCATCAGCACTCTTGGGGTTGGTGGGAGCCGACTGCCGGTTGGCGTCCGTAGGCGACGGAGCCGAGGTGGCAACGTCGTCGGCCTTGTCGTCGAGCGCGACGCCCTCGTCCACATTCTTGGACACCTCGGCAGCCTCAGCGTCGGCGTCCGCCTTCCTCTTCTCCTCCCAGAGGTCGCGGCGGAGGCGGTACACGGCGAGGTACTCGATGACACGGCGCTTGACCTCGGCCAAACCCTCGTGCTCGTCGTCGAGCATCTTCCTCGCGGCCTCGAGGTCGACGCGCTTGCCCTCGCTCACACGCCCCCATGGGAGCGCGAGAAGCCACTCGCAGTACGTCTTGGCGACGCCATACTCTGCCGCCTGGGACGGGATCTTGCTGAGGCGCTGGAGTTCGCGCTGGACGGCCTGTGCGGCCTCGGGGCTCATTTCACTACCGCGTTTCTGCAGAGTCGCCTCGAGGGGCTTGAGGTCGTCGGGGAGCTGCATCTTGGAGGGGCTGTCCTTCTGCGGGCGGCGGCGGACGAGGGCCTGCGATTGGCCGGGCGGGGTTGCAAGCGCACTGTCGTCGGGGGGTCCAATTCCTTTGGCACTAAGGAGTGCGAGCATTACCTCACGCACCCGTGCGCATCTGTCGTCCACGTCTGGGGTGGACAGGAGTTCGACCCTCACGTCCCAGTCGAAGCGGAGGCTGCTGGCAAGCAGGTCGGTCTGGATCGACGGCGGGAGAGCAGCGAGCTTGGGGTGGAGTTCGGGCGACAGGAGCTTGGTGGCCGCCGGCAGGAGGTTGATGGTAGGCCGCGCTGGCGAGGGGACAGGGAGCGAGTAGGTGCTGACAGGGAGAGGCAGTGGCGGGAGGACAGACAGAATGGGAGGGAGGGAGCGGGGAAGGTGAATGCGCGACTATTGTGCATGTCAGCGGGCGCCACGGCGTTGTGTCGATGATGACGGGGCGGCTTACCAGACCCTCGAGGACGACTGTCCAGACATCGTCATCCTTGTGTGCTCTATAGATGCGCTTGACGCGGGCGGCTGGGCAATGTGTCAGTGTCTGCGGGCGCGCGCGCGTGAGTGTGTACACCTACCCGTTGCCCAGCGCCCTACGCGACGATCGCCCTCTGCGACGGGGACGGCCGCGACATAGCGTTCACGCGAGTCTTGTTTGGCCGACTCTGATTGCTCGGACAAGCCGGATAAGATGTGGCTTACTGCCTCTGTGCCGAGTGTGATGGACACTTGGAGGAAGGGGAAGAGGACCACTGGCTTTGGGAGCGGGATGAGGGCCAGCGTTGCTGGGAGGTAGGTTTGCTTTGACATTGTTGAGGAGTGGTTGTGGAACAAGAACAACAAAGACGAGCCGCTTGTAATTAAACCGACGAGTGAGTCGTCGCTGTGTCGTGCTTGGTACTGCTGCAGTAGTCGGTCGACTACGCTAGGCGGTTACTTGGCTCTGTGGCGGCGTGTGGCTGCCTGCACCTGCCCTTCCCCGCACAAGACCACCGTGCGTACGCCGTGTCTGTCCGGTTAACGCCATGTGCTCGCCCGGTGCATTCTACGGAGCTCCACGCGCCACCAGAACCAAAAGGCGCCGATGACGAAGGCGCACACGCAGCCAGCCAGCGCAGACTGACTGACATGAGCCGGGTGACAAGCGGATCACGTGATGGAGTGGATGAGGGCGGCTTAGGTAACAAGTTTCCACGTGGATCCACGTGCCACTTTAGCCATTCTGCAGCCGGATTGCGGCTGTTTGCCTCGGTGGCCGGAATGGCCGAGTGGCGGCCGATGCCCTGGGTCGGTCAAACCCGTTGGGAGTAAAATGTTGGGTTCTCGGCTCTGCAGTCTTAGCTAATCGCCAGTGACGCAACGGCGGCGGCGGCGAGGCGAGGGGGCGGCAACCTGCAAGGCAAAGGACGACGAGGTCCGCCAGGTCAGGTCGGTCGCGACCGACGGCCTGCCTGCCTGCTGCTGCCGCTCGCTGCCTAGGCTCTGGCCTCTCTGCCTCTGACTCGGTCGGATCGTCCCTGGCGACGCGACCACTCCACCGGCCGCCCTCCGTGCCACCCGCGCCCGCCCGCCCGCCCGCCGAAGCAAGGGAAGGGGACGACTCACCTCGGCAAGTTGCTCAAAGCTGAAGCAGCAATCGGAGCACCACCCACCCAGGCAGGCGTATCACAAAGCACGGCGTGATTGCTCACAAAGCCTGAGGCAAGCCCGAGACGCAGCGCAGCGCAGGGCCAGCCAGGCGGCCGCTCCTTTTGCTACATGCAGACTGTACTGCCAGCATGCACAAGAATTTGTCAGGGGTCGGGCTCGGTGGGAGCTCTCGGCTCTCTCTGCCTTTCTGTGACATAGTCATTGTCGTACGGCCCACTTTTGCTTGGCTTGGCCGTTTTTCCAACTACCTACTGCCTGCTGCTGCGCGCCGCCCCACAACGACTCGGTGCATTGCGACACTCTCATAACTGCACTCATCACTTGCATACGCGTCTAGACTAGACTCCGCAGCAACATCAGCATCAACACGTCGCCCACTCGACGCGTCCTTCCCCATCACACACCACACACACCACCAGCCACCTCCTCCACAATGGCATCATTTTTCCGTCGCGCCGCGCCGGCGGCATCGTCCTCGGCACCAGCCAAGGAGACGCCCGCTAAGACGACCGAGATTTACACCGTCCCACCAGAGGGCATCAAGGCAGTCAAGAAGTGGGACTACAATGCCGAGCAGCTGGCCCAGGTGAGTTGTGGCTGCGGCAGGGAAGACCGAGCCGGTGGCAACAGCGCGCTGACCCGTGACAGATTGAGGAACTCAAGGAGGTTGGTAGATTTCGGCGCCTACGTCGCCCGACGCGTCTGAGCCGAGCTAACCGCTGCAGTACACGGCGACCATTGCGCTGCCCGAAACCGACGAGTACTACCTCTGGGAGCAGCGCTTCCTCAACGACATTGGCACGCACGCGCGCTACATGCGCGCTGCCAAGTGGAAGCTCGAGGATGCCAAGAAGCGGATCAAGGCGACAATGGAGTGGCGCCGCGAGTTCCGCCCAGAGACGATTGAGCCTGGAGACGTTGCCATCGAGGCCGAGACGGGCAAGATGTGAGTGGCTTTCGTGCTGGCGCTTTGTGCACGGTCGCAAGGTGGCGTCATGACGGCGCGGCGGCGACGCGTCGGCGACACGTCGCGACACCGAGCGCCCCGCGGGGAGCGGAGCTCAACTGACACCCACCCCCAGCATCATCACAGGTTTCGACAAGGACGCCCGCCCCGTCATCTACATGCGCCCGTCGCGCGAGAACACGGACACGTCGCCGCGGCAGATCCGCCACCTGATCTACGTCCTCGAGCGTGCGATCGACCTCATGCCCGAGAACCAGGAGCAGGTGGCGATTGTCGTCGACTACAAGTCGGCGACGTCGTCCAAGACGCCATCGATCAGCACTGGGCTCAAGGTGCTCAACATTCTGCAGCACCACTACGTCGAGCGCCTGGGCCGCGGACTGGTCATCAACATGCCGTGGTGGATCAATGCCTTCTTTAGCGGCATCCAGCCATTCATGGACCCCATCACGCGTGACAAGATCCGCTTCAACCCCACGCTCACCGAGCTCATCGACCCGCAGCAGCTCGACCTCGAGTACGGCGGCGAGTACAACCTCGACTTCAACAAGGATGTCTACTGGAAGACGATTACCGAGTTCTGCCGCATCGACGCCGAGGGTGGCCGCACTGGCCCCGACGGCAACAAGTGGTACCCGCCCTCGGGCAACGGCATCAAGCATGCCGTCGACAACTTCAAGCCCGCGGCCGCCGCCGAGGCCCAGCCCGAGACTGCCGACGCGCCCCGCTCGCCCACGGCCAACACGATTGCGAGCGCGCCGAGCGTCGACCAGCCCGGCACGCCGGCCGAGGACACCAACGGGCTCGCCGACAACCTTGCCAAGGCTACCATCGCCGACAAGGAGCCCCAGGCGGCTGGCGACGACAACGCCGACGCGACCCCCAAGCCCGTCACCCCCGCGGCTGTCGCTGCCTAGACCTAGCCTAGACCGCTAGATCCCATCGCATCTATCTTTTGCCGAGACACGACTCGCATTGTTCACCGGGCTGGTGCCCCAACGCGCCACCCGCATATTACTAGAGAGGATATTCTTGACCTGGCGCGGCCGGGCTGTACTCGTATGCACTGTTTACTAAATGCTGGGGGTGGGTGGGGTGGGGTGGGGACCGGGGTGCGATCGCGGCGCGCCGCGGTCGCGGGGCAGCCGAGTGGGTGTCCAGGCTGGCCGACGGCGACGTGGGCACTCGGCAGCTGCCGATGGCTCGGGGCCTGGCGATCACTCAGAGTGCCTCTGTGACGCATTACACTACATACCAGATACATTAATAGCACAGCCTAAACCCGGAATACTATCAAGCTCATACAACAGCCAGTGTCCACAGCCAACCTAAGCCATGCGGGCCAGAGTCTCCTGCCCGTGGTCGTGCCGGTTCGGGTCGTCCTTGTGCGGCACGGGGATCTCGCCGCGCAGCACCTGGTGCAGCTCGAGGTTGCTGCCCTGCCACTCCTGCCAGCTCCACTGGTGCGGCACGTCGGCCGTCGTCGGGAACATGTACGGCTCGGGGTGGTACTCGCCGCGGACGAGCTGCGCCCACGCGTCCCAGCGACACGTGAGACGCTCGTGGGATTCGAGCGAGTCGAACTGCGCGCGGGTAACGTGTGCGGTTTCGACCTTGCGGCCCGACACCTTGGACAGGACCGCTGCGATCTCGGTGGGTGTGAAGAGCTCGGACTGGGCGTACATGTCTTTTCCTGCGCGTGTCAGGCGGGCTCTGCAACGCTGCCACGTCTACTCACCGACCCAGCGCTTGGGGTTGTTGAGCGCGGCGAGGACGTAGTCGCCCGTCTGCTCGATCGCGAAGAACGGGATCTTGGTGTCGTCGGGCACGGGGATGTCGAGGATGAGCGAGCCATTGGTGCCGTTGCGCAGCCACGTAACGATGCGGTTGTACGGGACCGACGAGTGGAGCGTTGTTGTTGGGACGCCGGCCGAGAGGAGCTCCTCGGGTGCTGCGGGTCAGCGCGCCGCAATGTCATCTTACACCCACCGTCGTGGAAGATACCACACGTCGACATGGTGTTGAGGCTGACCTCGTGGCCGCACGAGTTTGTGCGGAACACGACGTGGCCAACCTTGGCACGCGCGCAGGCGTTGACGGCCTTGGCCAGCTGGCACAAGTCGGCGGCGCGGGCAAACTCTGTGCGCTTGGGCTCGGGCTGGTGGACGAGGATGGCGTGGAGCGCAATGACTGTGGCTGGGTCAGCCTCAAGGCCGTGACTCAGCGCCACGCCGGTTACTCACCATTCGTCGACAGGTAGACCGCCTTTGCGCCCTTGAGGTGCTTTGCATAGCTGCCCGGGTTGTCCATGTCCACCTGGATGACGGGCACGCCCTCGTCGCGGAGCTTTGCACACAGGTCGTTCGTGTCGTCAACGACCAGCGCCACCACGGCCCAGCAGCGCGCGTTGAGCAGCGCGCGCACGACGGCGTACCCCGCCTCGGTCTCGGCGCCGAACACGACCGTCGGGATCGGGTCGCGCGCGAGCATGCTCGCCATCTTGTTGGGGTCGAGCGGGCCGAGCATGCCGTCAAAGTCGAGGAGCTTGCCCATCTTGTGTGTGAGGAACGACATGCCCTTTGACTTGGGCGACTTTGGCGGGGACGCGGCGGCGCTCAGCGGGCTGGGCGCGCGCGCGAGCCCCGCGCCGCCGTTGAGCTTGGGCGACGTGCGGGCCGTCGGGCTCGAGGGCGTCGCGACCCGCGTCACCGGCGCCGTGTTGGAGCCAGTGCGCGTAATGTGCGAGAAGGCGGTACTGCCGGGGGACACACCAAACGCCGACAGCGGCGACGAGCCGCCCGGCGACAGCGCGAGCGGCGTGATGAGCGTGTCGTCGACCGCGAAGGGGGTGCGCGTCGGCGAGCTGCTGAGGAGCGAGACGTGGGGGCGGTGGTGGGGCGTGTGGCTGAGCGTGCTGCCGCGCGCGCGAAGCGGCTTTGGCGCGGCCATGGGCGACGAGTCGGTGCTCACGGTCGACGCGCTGCTCGTGTTGCTCGCGACGCTGGTGCCGAGCTGCGAGCGCTGCGCGCCGCCCGCGCTCGTCGCGCGCGCCATGCGCGGCCGGCCGGGGATCGCAATGGGCGGCGTGCTGCTCTTCCTGACGGGCGACGAGGGCGAGGTCGGCGAGGCCGGCTTGCCGGCGGACTTGGTCGCGGGCTTGCCGGCCTTTGCGACAAAGTCCTCGGGCAGCGTCATGCCCATGAACGAGCCGGCGTGCAGGTCCATTGCGGTGTGGGTGGGGGTGGGGGTGGTCGTGGGTGTGGTGCTCGTGATGTGGGTGAAGAGAGAGTGGTGGTGTGTAAGCTGGCTGATGGATCTTGGGTGTGATGCAGGTGTGGGGGCGTGGTGGCCCGGTCGGTGTGTGGTGCTCCGTCGACGGTCAGGCCGCGGAAATGTCGACGATGGGCGAATGAGGGGGCCGGTCGCCGCAAGTCGCCGCAAGAGCAGAGGGGCGGCGGAATGGCCGACGACTGCAGATCTCTGACTGCCCAGGGTGGGGCCGGTGGGCCGGGTTTGGTTTCTCCCTTAGTCGCCTGCCAAGCGAGGCAAACTACAACAAGCACCCAGGACACCACAGACGCCGCGCCGCGTCGATTGCGATTGACGGGCATACGTCGTCGTCGAGCGCAGGTCAAGGTAGACGGGAACGAGGCCGCATGCACAGGGAGACGGCGGCTGGCACCCTTGTGGCGGCTACCTGTCCCAGCCAGGCCTCTGCCCTCCGCCCTGTTCCCCCCTCCTGATAAGGGCAAACTCGTCAAACAGGCTAATCTCGTCATTCAGATTGCATAGGCCGGATCATACGGAGCGACTGGTGCGTGTCATGCACATGAGGCGAGTGGCACCTGTGCCCACAGCGCGGCGCCACTACCCAAAGCGCACCTTGACGCCCGGCGTGTTCTCGGCCCACGTCTTAAAGTCCCACGCCTCGGGCACGATCTCCCGGCTGGCCTGCACGTCGCGCTTCCAGCGGCCCTCAACAATGGCGAGGTAGTTGAGCCAGAGCTCGTGGTCGATCTTGCCGTCCTTGTCGAGCGCGTAGAACTCCTCGCGCGACAGGTCGCGCGCTTGCACCGGCTTGCCGACGACGTCGCTCAGAGCGCGCGCCATCTCCCCGGCGGTAATGTTGTCGCCGGCGGCGTACATGTCCTTGCCTTGGGGGTCAGCTCGCACCAGCGGCACACTCACCGATCCACGTCGGGTCGCGCAGCGCCGCGCGCGCCCACAGCCCGACCTGGCCCGCGTCGAAGGCGGGGATGACAATGTCGGCCGGGAAGGGAAAGTCGACCGGGCCAGACCCGAGCAGGATGTTGGAGTAGTACAGCGACGTGTAGAGCGGGGTGGCGGGCGCGCCCGCCTTCTTGAGGTGCGCGACGACGGCGGCCTTGGAGTCAAAGTGCGGCAGCTCTTGCGCGGGCGCAAAGCTCTCGAGGGCCGAGTAGACAATGTGCTTTACGCCCGCGGCGAGCGCCGCGTCGACCGCCGAGCTGCTCTGCTTGATCTCGGTGGCTTTGGCCTCGGCCGCGTTGTCGCCGCGGTACGTCGCCCAGTCTGCCGCATTAGCACGCACAAGGGGCCGTGGGCGAAACCCACAGTTGGCGTTGATGAAGGCGCCGTACGCGCCCTCGAGCGCCGGCGCGTAGCTCGCCGGGTCGTCGAGGTCGCCCTGCGCGAGGGTGACGCCGAGCTCGGCAGCGGCTGGGGGTCAGCGGGGCGGGAGCAGCAGACGTACCCTTCGAGCCGCGGCTGCCCGCGTCGCGCGTGATGCCGACGACGGCCCACTCCTGCTCCGGGTCGGAGAGGAGCGCGCGCGCGACCGACATGCCTTGCACGCCGGTGATGCCGAAGACTACGACCTTGCGGGGGGACATTGTGTGTGGTTTGGTGGGTTGGGGGTTGGGGCTGGGGTGGGTGGGTTGGGTGGTGTGGTTGATGCACTGGGAGTGGCTTGGACTTGTTGTGACCTCGCCAGGCGCCGCCTTTTATGCTCGTCGACACGCCGTCGCCACCACGTCGCACGCTGCTCCCCACTGATGCATGCGCCGCGCCCATCATGACGACCTCTGCTGCTGCACGCAACGATCTCATCATGACGACCTCTGGTGCTGCACGCGGAATGTTGGTGCAACGGATGGATCTCGGCTAGGCGGCGTGTGCCACTGCCACTTGCCGAGCCGACCGACGGGCTGACGGCATCCTGAATCGGACACAGGTAGACCACCCAAGGTCGTCATAAAATCCATGAATATATAGGGCAGTCGCGTCGAGGCAGTCCATCCAAGGTCGTCATAAAACATTCACATGCGATTCATAATGCACCACGGACCATCGCTTACAAGCACATCGCCGACCCCGACACACACACTACACCTTGGACCCCCAGAAGCCCACCTTCTCTACACCTTGCACAAGCTGATCGACATTACCAAGCCACTGACCAAGCTGCATGTCAGCAGCGCCCAGCGCCCGCACTCACCATGTTCTTCTTCTGCTCGACCGACCGCATGTCGCCCTTGGGGAGCGCAGGCCGATGACCCGATGACACCCGACGGGCCGGGCTTAACGGCGCTGGCGAGTTGGACGGCGCGCCGGGGAGCGCACCACGGGTCAGATCAGACGGAAACCCGCGCGAGCGCTGGATCGGCGTGCCGCCTAAGTCGGCAAGCGCAGACTGCGTCCTCGAGTGGCGCATCCGCGGCGGGCGACCCGCGGGCGTCGAGGGGGTGGCAGACGGGGCGGGCGGCGCCTGGGACGGAACCCGTGGCGCGTGCAACGCCTGCGATGTCTCCAGTACGGGCTCGGCCAGCGACGACTTGGACAGCTTGGAAGGCCGTCTGATGATGGACCCAGTGTCGGCAGACGCCAAGGTCGGCTGGGTCGATGACCGCGGGAGACGCGGTGTGGCAGACGAGGGGGCCACTGCGGGAGACGGGGCAAGCACCCGCGGGGACGGCGCAGCAGACGACGGCGTCATGGACGACTCTCTGGACTGCGGAGACACCTGACTGCCAAGTCTGCGTGGGACCGCGGTGACGGTCGACGACGACGACCCCGAGCTGGATCTCGAGCCGCCAGCAGCAGAGCTCTTACGTGACCCGCCCTCGCTGGTGTACCCCTGGCTCGCAGTGCTGCGGCGGCGCTGTAAGTTGGCGCCTCCAAGACCGGTTTTGGACACGGCAGCCCAAGCGGCCGAATCGCGACGGGTCAGCGACCCCTCGTCGTCGCTGCGTGGAGCCGTCGAGCGGCGCCGCTCCGACTTGAGTGCAGGCGTGGCAGCTGGGGTCATGGCGTTTGAGCTCGCGCTCGAGTTCAAGTTTGACGCCCGGCGGTTGGTGGCCGGGGTTTGGAACCCGAGGCTGGGCTTCGGCGGCTTGCGCGGGGTCTCTGGGACGAAGGGGAGGTCGAGGTCGGCCCAGCGGCGATCCGGCGATGCAGCCCGAGGAGCCTCGGAGGTCAGGCGGCTGCGGTTGGGCGACGG
Organism: Vanrija albida; assembly: GCF_041260175.1. NCBI lineage: Eukaryota > Fungi > Basidiomycota > Tremellomycetes > Trichosporonales > Trichosporonaceae > Vanrija > Vanrija albida. The sequence continues at coordinate 789,933 of NW_027191420.1, read as the reverse complement.
CGGGAGTGACGGCCCGTTGGCCGTGGCTGCCGAGCTGGTCGACGAGTCTAACGATGGCGGCAGGGCGGCGCCAGGCGAGAGGCCGGCCAGAACGCTCATGGGGACCTTGGCGGCGAGGTCAGGCATGGCCGTCGCGCCCTCTGGGAGGAGATAGAAGTAGAGGAACTCGCAGCATTTCATCCTGCGTGGTTAGAGTTGCGTATCGTGGAACTCGACAACTCACCTGACGTCCTTGGCGACGCCAGTGCCGCGGAGCACACGCGTGACCGCCTCGAGGCCCGAGAGCTCCTCAAACGTCCTGGCGTGCACAGGCGAGTCCACGAGGATGCAGAACAGGAGGTCGAGGAGGACATACACTGTGGGGTGCTCGCCCTCGGCCGGCTGCTGGGCTCGGAGGAGCAGGAGCAGGTCAAGGAACATCTGACGGGTCAGAGACGACAACGAGGGGGGACCCACCTCCATGGCCCAACGCTCTCCCACAGCCTTCTTGCACGCCGATCCGAGGAGACTGAGGCCTTGGAGCACCGACAGCGCGAGGTCGATCTCGGGGGACAGGTGGCGGGCGAGATCGTCGCCGACGGGGAGGGACGAGGACGAGGCGCGCTTGGCGAGGGACGCCGTGTGGCGTCCGAGCAGCGCAAGGAGAGGGGTGTGGGCTGGAGTCAGTGTTACATTGGGCAGGTACACGCACGCTCGAGTTCGAGGAGGTCTACCAGGGGCGATGAAACGCTGTCTTTCCCGCTGCAGGCGGACACGAGGGCCGTCTTGAGGATGGCGAGCGCACGTTGGCGGCGACGCCCCGTGCTGCGGAGGGAGCGCAGCTGGGGGGTTAGCGGTGAACAGCGCGGCGGCTATCGGTGGGCGGCGCATCCAAAGCGATGAAACCACCACAGATGTTGATGGCCACCCGGCCCACTCACATCATTGAGCGCCGACGCCGCATCGGCCGCCTCTGCCTGTTGTTGTGCGCCGGTGCCTTGCCACGAGGGCATGCGCGCAAGGCCAGCAATGTCAGCCGAGCTCATGCTCTCCTTGACGGGCGGGAGGGGGGGCAGCGCCGACTTCTTCGCGCGCGAGACGGGGAGGGGCGGGACGGGGCTCGCGCCGGAGCGCCCGCCGCCGGGCCCGCCAGGAGTCGCGATGAGGGGCGGGGTGCCGCTCATGACGGCTAACGCCGAGGTCGAGAGCGACTTGCGGTGCCCGCTCGGCCTGGGGCGGCGGGGCTTGTCCCCGCGTGCTGGGGTGGCCTCGCTGCTCATTGTGCGAGGGGTGAGATGGAGTGTGGGAAAGGAGTCGCTTGTTGTGCGCAAAGAAAGCAGGCGCGGGGGAGGGATGGGCAATGTTTATGCCGATTTGGTCCCGCGAGTAAATGACGGTGGCGTGGCGGGGCTGCGGCCCTGGAGGGGGGGGGTCGTGGGGGGGGGTACTTGGCAACGGGGGGTGGTGCACCGGCGAGCTGGATGCACATGCACTGTTGTGCAAGAGAGACACAGAGAGAGAGCGAGGGCGAGGGGGAGAGCCAGGCAGACGCCAGCCGCCCCCACCCCCCCACGCAGTGAGCACAACAACACGCTCCGAGCGCGAGCGTCACGCAGCCACACTGTCATCAGTCGCACCCTGCGTGGCGTCGGTGTCAACAACCGTGCAGCGGGCTGCGAGATCGAGATTGCACAGATGGATATGCATAGAGTCGGCGACGCCAGTCGCCGTCAGGTATGAGGTCGTGCATGCGCGGTGCATCCGGCGGTGTCGCTCGCTCGCCGGCGTGGGAGAGGGCTCAGTCGGCACCGCCAGCGTGACACCCGCGGCCCTAGAACAGGCCGCAGAGCCGGCGGCGGCGGACGACGACCGGCGTGGCGGGGGTCACAACGACGGCGGGGACGACCGGCGCGGCGACGACGACGGGGCGCGGGGCAGCGACGACGACGGGCCGGGTGGTCGCGGGGATGGGGTGTGCCGCGGGGGTCGGGCGGCGGCCGCGCGCCGACGCAAAGCCGGGCGGGGCGAGGGAGCCGTTCGAGCGGCGGTGGCGGTGGGCGAACATGGTGTGTTGGGCTGCTGGCGTCCCCCCGGCTGGCCTTAAATCTCGTCGTTGCCAGGCGGCGACGGCTCTGCCATGCTGATGCATTCTGCTGCGCCTGGCGTAGGCAGGCGCAGTGTCTATCGGTCGGCGCCATCCCCGCCCGCTCGGCACAGAGCTCATTCCGCCTTGCCCCCCTCCTGCGCCTCCCCCTCGCCGCCCTTCTGCCCCTCCCTGGCCCTCAGCGCAGCCGGCACATCGCCCGCGGCCTTGCGCCGCTCCCACTCTGCCTTCTTCTCGGCGCGCGCCGCGAGCTTGGCCCGCGCCGCGTCCTCGGCGCTCACCGTCGGCGTGGTCGCGCCGCTCGTCCCCCGGCTCTTGGGCTGCCGGTCGCGCGAGTCAAACATGACCGTCACTGGGCCATCGTTGACCAGCGCGACCTGCATCATGGCGCCGAACTCGCCGTCTGCGGTCAGCAGCCTGACTGGCGGCTCACGCACCCTTGATCCGCTCGGGGTGGTACGCCGCGCGTATCTCGTCCAGGAAGGCGTGGTACGCCGCCTTTCCTGGGAGCGTGGACTGGCCGTCAGCGTTGATCGGGGCGTCGGCGACGCACCATCGACTCGTGGAAGTCTGGCCGGGCGCCCTTGAAGTTTGCGAAGAGGGTGAACTGCGAGACTGGGGTCAGCGGGCTGAGCCCCCGCCCGACCCACCGCACAGCACTTCCCCCCCGATATCCGCCACGTTGCGGCGCCACGCGCCCGCCGCCTCGTCGTCCCACAGCTTGGCGGAGAGCACCTTCTTGATGATCCACGACGCGTCGGCCGGCGTGTCGTCTGCCGTCAGCCCAACTCACACGATCGACCCACTCCGCTCGACGCCGACCAGCACCATCAGCCCCTGGCCCACAGAGCTGATGACCTTGCCGTCGACTGCTGTCAGCGATGCCCGTGCCCCGCCCCACCTGTGACGCTCGCGTTGAGGACGCGCTGGACGACGGCTCGCATGCTTGTTTGGAGTGGTTGCGCAAAGTGGAGGTTGGGGGTGGACTTTTTGGGCGTTTCGGCTGTGGTGGAGGCAGCTGAGGGCTCTTGGCGGTCACCACCCAAGTTGGGGTTTACACATTCATTCGTTGGCTTTCACAAACTATTTATTGGGACATATTGGCAGCGACAAGGTCACGGCGGTGCGAGCTCACGACAGTGCCAGGTCACAACCTCATCGCGACATCACTTCGTCACCTCGTCAGACTCCGGCTCGGAGCGCTCAGTCACAGGCGCAGGAGGCCCCGTCTTCGTGACCGTCGACGGCCCCGGCTCAGCAGCCGGAGCCGGCACCGCGCCGCCAAGCGGCGCCGACTTGAACATCGGCGCGCGCCGCGCGCCGCCAGCAGCTGCATCGCCCTGAGCAGCCGCATTGGCCGCCGTCGTCGCCGGCGGCAACGAGGCCCGGGCGACGCCAGGACCGCTGCTTGGGCGGCTTAGCGTAGGCGCGGCCTGGCCACGGCGGCGGCCCCGCTCAATCAGGATCGCCTCGCTCAAGAGGTTGGTCGAGCTGGCCGGGCTCGACATTGTGCCCGTCGGAGCGGGGGCAACAGCGACTCCCGCCAGGCGAGCAGCCACAGCCTTGGAACCGTCTCCCGTCGCTGGGGGAGTACCAACAGGCGTAGGCACCACAGGCGGGGTGGCAGGCTTGCTGAAGGTAACGATCGGCACCCTGGCAGCAGCCACAGCGTCGCCAGCAGCAACGTAGTCCTTCTCCTCAGAAGGCGTGGCACCGGGAGTGGGCACGGGGGTGAAGCCCGAGTTGTCCCTGCTGTGACCCGGTTGCGAGCCAGAACGTCTGCCGATGTTGAACTTGATAGGGAGCTTGGGCATTGTCCGCTTGACAGGAGCCGGGGTCGTGCAGACGAGAGGTTCGAGGTCGGCGTCGTTCGTGTTAGGAAGAGGAGTGGCGGCAGCCGCCTCCGTGAGAGCCTTGGCACGGTCGAGCGCAGCCTGCCTGGCGGCAAGCGCAGCCTCACGAGGGACGTAGGATGACGCCGGGTTGCGACTACCACCGTGCTGGTCGTACTCGTCGTAGATTTCCTCGCCAATAAGCTCCTCGAGCACATCCTCGAGCGTGATGATACCAAGGGGGGCCCCCTCCAGGCCGTCGAAGAACTGATGGAGATTCTTGCTGGGGAGCTCGGCGTCGGCAGGGACAGCCTGCTCAAGCGTCGACAGCGCCAGCGATTTATTCGCCTCGGCTTCGACCTTCTTGGCCTCGGTCTTGGTCTTGATATTTTCCGCCTCGGTGGGCTCGGTGGGCGACGACTGTGATGACGACTTGGTCGTGCTGACCGACTTGCGGCGGGAGCGCTTCTTCGACTTCTTGGCCAACTCAACGTCCACCTTGGAGTCGTCGTCCGTGTCCGTCTCGCTGCCACTGCTGCCAGAAGACTTGCCGCCTTGCGAGATCTCGGCGACCTTACGCATGAACCTCTGCTTGAGAGTGTTGGCGCTGGCAGTCATGACCGACTCGACGTCGGCATCATCAACGACAAGCCCGCGGCGCGAGACGATGGCCATATGCGAGCGCCCCTCCTGGAAAGCATTGAGCATGTTTGTGAGCGGCTCGTTCCAGGGGACCGAGGGGATCGAGTTGATGGGGATGCTGGCGAGTGGTGTGGCATCCTCGGGGTCGAGAAGAACGCAACTCTTGACGAGCAAACTGCCGATAACCTTCTTGACCATCTTGCTCTTTGGGGCACCGACGGTCGGGGCCGTGAGGGAGATGTCGGGGACGTTGACCATCTGGTAGACGGGGATACGCGAGTGTCCCGAGCGGACCACAAGCCCAAGGGTCTCGTAGTCGAGCTTCGCTTCGATGGGAAGCATCTGCAGAGAGTGAGCTGATTACCCACATCATCGACCAGCGGACTCACAAAAACGTCATCAATAGGCGTCATTGCATCCTTGACCGTCTTCTGAGACAGATCGAGGGCACCCTGCGCGATTGTGACCGTGTCGATATCGAGGTCACCTCCACCGGTGGCGGTCGCCGCGTGCATCTTGATCAGCTCGCGCAGCTCTTGACGCCTGTATATGATACCGTGATGCGCGCCGAGGATCCACTCGAGAAGCTTGGCGATGGGCCAGGCCAGCGGGAAGAAGATCCAGGTGAGAACGCGAACGACGGGTGCCATTGTGGCACCGATGGCGAGGCCGTAGCGCGAGCACACTGACTGGGGGATAATCTCCGCAAAGATGACAACCAAGGCCGTTGAGATGATAACAGCGTAGATTCCACCGCCCAGCACCCCGTCCATGATAACAGGGAGAGCCTCGTTGACAATCATGTTACCCAGGATGAGTGTGGTGAGGAGCAAGTGCGAGTCCTTGCTGAGATAACAGTTAGTACCTCGGTCTGTGCACAATGGGGTGAACCTACCGAACAGGCATGATCTTTCGGGCATACTGCTGCTGGATGGGTGTGCCGGAGATGGACAGGACCTGGAGCTGGGTGGGGTCGACCGAGAAGTAGCTGTGGCGGGGGTGAGAAGCACATCGACTGGTGACGGCGCGTGACTCACCCAAGTGTCAGACCCGCAAAGGTGCCGGACAGCACGACGAGCACAGGGATCATGACGGCCTCGACAATGTGCTCTGTGTTCATCTCGACGTGCTCGCGCCGCTTTGTGTGGCGCGTCGCCACTGCGGGCACGAGTTCAAAGCCAAAGGCATTGGAGGCAGTCTTGAGTATCCACGTCGCTGCCCAGCTCAGGAAAGAGAGGATGGGGGCGTGGTTCGCCGGCGCGGTAGACGACGAGGGCGAGGGGCCAGCCAGCTGGAGGTTCCAGGCGGTGCCGAGGGGGCCGGGGACGGCATGGTGTGCGGTGGCGACCGGGAGGAGGCAGAGCACAGCGAGGAGGGGCAAGGCGGCGAGGATGGCCTTGCGCGTCGCGGTCGCGGTGGTCGCACGAGCAGTGGTGCTCTCGTGACCTGCGGGATGGTGCTGCTCGGTCGTGGGAGCAGACACGTGCGTGGCGAGCTGGTGCGCGTCGCTTACGGCGTGGTGATCATTTGCTTGTTGAGAACGGCCGAAGGGTCGTATATCGGGGGGAGTGGGATCGGAACCTTCGTCGGCGTGGGCCATTCGATGAGCGCTGTGTCTTTGGCGGGGGTGAGAGTGATGGCGACGGGCTAGAGGCCGCAGTGATTGCGAGTGGATGGGGGGAGGCAGGCAAGGACGGCGCTGCCAGCTTATATCTCTGGGTACCGGCGGGGAAGAGGATGGGCAGGGCAAAACATGGCTTGACCCTAGACTTGTTCTAATTGCAGCATCGCCAAGCTGCAGCCAACGCTATACGCGGAATCAATAAACTGCCTGCTGCGAGTCGAGTCGGTTCCACGCCGGTTGCACAGTCGGGCACTGCAACGCGCAGGCGACAGGGAGCATGGTGGTACAGTGGGTGGTGACATCATGGTCGTCTCCCCGACCGAGGCACTATCGCACAGGTCGCACGACGCCTGCTCCACTGATAGCCGCAGCAGGGCACCATCGACGTTCACGACATCAACCAGTGACAGCATACATCTACTAGTACTCTAAGACAGTGTGGAGCAGTCATCACACACACGACACAGTGCCTGGGTGCTCCCCAGTGGGCACACCTGTTTCACGCCCCCAGATCGTCGGCCCCACCAGCCGCCCCATGCCTCGCCGCCCCCCTCCACTGTTGGGTGTGAGACGTGCGGGCCAGCGTGAATGACGGGCGCGATTGCGGTTGCGGTAGGGCAACCGACGAGGGCACGAGCTCGGGTCGGTGAATATACTGCCTGCGTCGCTGTCAGGGTCGTCATTGCCATGCCACCTACTCGAGGTTGTTTCGGACTCCTCCAGCTGTTCCAGCTGGAGCGAAGCCCCCCGACGCAAAGTTGGCCGCGCTTGCAGGGCGATTGAAGCTCGACTCAAGTTGGCGTGGCACCACACGAGGAGGGTTGATGGTAGTGCTAGGACGCGGAGGGAACTCGGCGTTGGATTGGCGAGGTGCGAAGGGCAGGCTATGTGTTAGCATTGCTTTGGCATTTCACCTACCCGTGAGTAGTATCATCAGGCCGAGGACGTTTGAGGGGAGGCGGAGGCGGCCCCATGGGCTCGAATTCTGGGGCCTCGTACTCATGTGATCGAGTGGAGAACTGGGGAGGTCCCCGCTCGAACGAGGGCCCTTGAGACGGCCCGGCGAGGTGCTGGTAGCTGGGGTGCTGCGGGGGGTTGTGCTGCCCACCGACGTGCTGGCCACTGTGCTGCTGGCTGTGGCTGTGGCGACCATCGTGTCCACCCCGTAACCCAATCTGCTGGAAGGAGTGTTGGCGGAGCTGCTCCTCCAAGGAAGCGGTCCGCCCCTCCAAGGACGCGTTGCGCTCTTCCAGGGAAGCGTTCCGCTCCTGGAGCGCATGGGTCTGAGCGTTCGCCTCGTTCAGCTGCCGCTTCATATCGGTGAGCTGCCTGTTGTTCTGCTCGGCTTGCCTTGCGGGGTTAGCTGGGTGCCAGCGAGATTACGCACTTTGCCTGCTCATCCTTGTCTACCTTGAGCGCCCGCAAGGACGCATGACACTCGTCGACGGTCGCCTCGAGTTGGGCGATCGCGAGGGACTGCGATCGCGCCAAGCGTTCAAGCTCTGCAAACTGGAACTGTATGTAAGAAATGGCCGGTGGAGCCGACATACCTTGAGGAGGCCGAGTGAGTCACCGATCCCACTGATGATCTGGGATCTGGGTTGGAACCATTTCTGGAGCTTGCCAGGCGAGTTCTCGTCGATGACATGGATGACCACGCCTGCCCTGTTGCAGTAGGTGCACACTCCATGCTGGTCTTTTGAAGGTCAGTGAGGTCCGACGGCAGGGGGTAGGAGACGAACGGCGATGGCCGGGGTCGCTGCAGAGGATGTGGCCACACGAGGTTGCCCAGAACGCGCGGCCGTCGCTGCCTGCGCCTTCGTAGGGGTACGAGCTGTGCTGTCAGCGTGCGGCGGGGTGGCCGTCGGGGATGGGGATCAGTTAGGATGTAGGGGTGGGGATTAGTGAGGTGAGGGAGTGAGGTGGTGAGTGCGAGGAAGGTAACGGTCAAGGCTGCGTTGGGATACTGCAACGACAGACCGCGGAGGCAAGAGTCTGGCGACATGGAGGGCTAAGGGGTATGCAGCCCGACACAAACCAGAGCGAGCACGACAAGAACTCGAGGAAGGCCATGGGGTCGTTTGGCTGGCGCGGCGCGGCACCTTCCCCGGCGCTGGGGTTGGGTTGGGCGTGGTCGTGTCGGCGGGCAGGGGGATGCCTGCTGTACTCGTCCATCGTGGTCGCGCGAGTGTGCCAGGGCTTGGACGAGGGTATCAGTTGGGACGGGGTGAGAGGCGAGCGGTGGGAGTGTGAGTGAGCGAGTGAGAGAGAGAGAGTGGGTAGTGTCAAGTGCAGTCAGTTTACTTTGCAATCTTGATGACAGAGGGAAGGCGAGGAAGACAGTCGCCACTGAATGCGCCGGCGGTCCGTGCGTCGAGATTAGCTGGCCGGCCTGGTCACGCGCCTCCGTCGTGCACGTCGTGCGCGTCCTGCCTTCCTTGCCTTCCCTCGCTCACGGCGCCGCGCCGCACCTCTCCGCTCCCCCTCGACCTACGCCGATGCATCGTCTCTACTGTCGCGTCGCGCACTCGCCTCGCCTCGCCTAGTACGCGTCGCCCTCGTGCCGGTCCGACACAAAGCCCAGTGATGCCATAACCTTGTCCTTGACAATGTTATCCCGTTCTCTCCTCTTCTGGCGGGTCAGCGGCACACACGCGGCTCTCAACCCACCTCGGCGTCGGCAATCTTGGCACGGATCTCGTCGGCGGGGACGGGGCGCAGCGGGATGTTGTCCTCGGCGATCAGGTCCTGCGGCGTCAGCGGCGCGAGCAGCGCATGGCGGCGCGAGGTGACGACAGCTCAACCTCCACCTCGCACCCGGCCCACTCACCACCTCGCCGAGCGCGACGACATTCTCTCCGCGGATCAACAAGACGCCTGCGGTCAGCGGCGCCGGCGAGCTGGCCTACCAATGTCGACGTCAGAGTACTCGAACTTGAAGTGTAGCCTCTCCACCGCCGACTCGAGGAGGAAGTTGGCTGCGGCGGCGGCGGATGTGATAGCGGGAAGAAAGCGGCGAGGACACGCGGTCAGCTACGGCTCTGGCTCTCTGGCCCACCGCAGGCCCAACCCACCAAACTGGTCGTAGCTACGCAGCACGCCGATGAGCTTCCTGCCGTCGCGCAGCACGACGAGGACCTTTTCTGCCCGTCAGCGCCGCCGCAAGCACACACGCACTGTCCACGAGGTCGACCAGCGAGCCGGAGGTCGTGAAGGGGATGAGCGCGTCCATTGGGTCGGGTGGGTGACGGGTTGGTTGTTGTCGATGTTGTCGACTTTGACTTCGACGACGTTGGGTGTGTCGGTCGGTGTCGACGGAACCAATTTGGCTCGGCGCTGGGTGGCTCTTGGCAGTGTCGGCTGTGGGCTGTGGTGGTGTCGAGATCGGGGCCACCGCATGCATACGGTGCGATCGTATGCCGCAGCTATGCTCGCGTGCATGCTCGACAGGCCATAGACCACCTCTTCGAGTCACGAAATACATGATAGTACATACAATCTAGATGGCGCACCATCAACACCGCACAGCAACACTGCCTCGAATCTCGATCCCATCCCCGCTCGATCCCAGCCCCGCCTCACCCCTACCGCGACGCCCTGCGCTCTTCAATCTCCGCATATTCTCTCTCCAAGGCCAGCTTGCGATGCCTGGCATGGTACTCGAGCGTGTCGGTGGCTGTGCTCGTCCCGGACGAGCTGTACGCTGGCAACCGCGCCGAACTGGGCGGGACGCGGGGGTACGCGCCCGGGACCTTGCTGGCCACGCCCACGGCCGGGCGGCGCGGCGGGAGGTGCGGTGGCACTGGCCCGGGGCGGGCGGGAGACGACACCGGGCTCACAGGGTTTGAGCGGGGTGTGTACGCCGGGCTTGGGGGACCGCCGTTCGAGCGCGCCGCGTACACCGGGCTCGGGGGGTTCGAGCCCTTCGCGTACCCTGGGCTGGGGTTCGAGATGGTCGTGTACACTGCCGGCCTGGTTGGCGGCGCCCACGGCTCGGGCGCGCTGCCTTTGCGCGTGATGGGCTCGGATGCGCTGCCCTTGCGTGCGACGGGCGGCTTCCAGTCCACTGGCGGGTTGATCGGGCTCGTCCCGTAGTTTGCAGCGACGCCGGTGGCCTCAGCGGCGCGGTCGTGCGCCTTCTGCGCTCGCTCTGCGGCCTTGGCCTGTAGCTTCTCGGCCTTCTTTTGCGCCTTGAGCCGCGCGTCCTCGATGCGCTGCGGGGCCTCGAGCGCAATCTTCTCAGCCTTGGCCTGGGCTGCCGTCGCCTTCTTGAGCTCGGAGCGCGCCTTCTTCTCGGCCTTCTTCTTCTCCTTGAGCGCTTGGGACCGCTGCTTCTTGGCCTGGCGGATGTCAGGGGCAAACACAGCTCACGACCCACCTCCTCTGGCGTCAGAACCGGGGTCACTGGCTGCGAGCGGGACGAGCTCGACGCCGTCGACGGCGAGCTGGGGTCCGTATCCCGCCTTCTGGGCTCCTTGCCCTTCACGGCCTGCTTGTAGGTCGGCGGGGCCTGGGTGTCAACAGCTGGTCCCTCTGCCGATCCTCACTGTTGTGCTTGCCCCCTTCTTTGTCTTCGCTGGTGTCTTGTCCGCCTTTCTTCTCCCCTTCTCAGCCTTCTTCTCGGCCTTCTTCTGTGCTTTGAGCTCGGCCTTTGTCGGCGGGGGTGGAGGCGGGGGCGGCGCCGGACGCGAGGCACTCGAGCCCATGATGTGTCGACTGTGGGGCCAAAAGTTGGATGAGAGGTGGAGTGGCGGCGGCAGCGGCGGCGCGGCGGCTGATATGCAGGTGGGGTGGTGCCGGTTCGGCGTTCAGAACAAGGTGTGCGCGACGTCCAAGCCGCGGCCTGGTCTGGTGTATGTAGTGTCGAGAGTGCGACTGATGTGATGCAAAGAGTTGTTGCGACGTCGACTGTGTAAACGCTGACGTATTTGTGCGACCGACGCACCGCACCGCCCCGCCCCAGCCAGACTGTCGACATGGTCGACAAACATTTTGGCGGTGAATGGTGCTTGCCCGCTTGGCGCCCGAATCCGACATTCCACCATCGGGACACAACGAGCCTGGGTGGCCGATGGCCGCCGTGCTGCGCTGCGCGCGCACGTCGTTCCTGTTCACATCGTACCATGTACAAACGTGCGGCAGTATCATTCCAGCACCGCAGTCTGCATACACCCTAGAGGCGTGTGACTTGGCGACACTGCACACGCGTCGTCGACATGACCTCTTCGGCTCAGGCCGATAATGTCGCCGCCCCGATATCGGTTACAGCCCATCCCGCCAATCTCGGCCAACCGATAGACCCAAAGATACACAAAATGCTACAACATCTAAACGGCATGTACAGTACAAACGCATAGCGCGCCCAACCAGTGGGCCGTGCTTTGAGACAGCGGCGTCAACGCCGAGCCGATCAGCCTCTCAGGGCTCTACTCGTCCGGGTTGGCCACCAGCATCGGCCCCCGCCTCGGCTCGCGCTCCGACCTCCGCGACTCTGGCTCGTATCCCTCGACCTCGTGCCCGGGGTATGGTGGTGGCGGCTGGGAGGTTAGTGGGCGGAAATGCGCTGGGTCTGCAACACCCACCTCGTCAAGCGTGTCGCGGCTCGGCGCACGTGTCAGCCGACGCGGAGGGAGCAGGGGCACTGGTGTGTTCGGGGTGCTCCTGCCGCCGGAAACGGACGCGGCGGCCTCACTACCCTCCACTTCGTCCTCCGCCGAGGGCAGCGGTGGTAGATCGCGGTCGAGAGCCTCGCGGTCGATGATCAGGTTTGTTCTCGACCCCGGCGTGCTTCGCGCCTCGTACGGCGACTGCACGCGCGAGAACGAGAAGGGCCGGGCCGAGGTCAGCCCCGTCGGCGTCGCAGGCGCGGACGACGACGCGACCATGTGCTCCGGGAGTGGTGGCGGCGGGAGGTGGGGCAGCGGCTGGTCATTAGCTGGGTCGACGGACGCGAGGGCCCTCTTTACCCACCCGCTCTTGGCGCTCGAATGGCGTCACCTTCTTATCGCCCCGCGCTTTGCGCTCGATGCTCATCACGAGGTCGTACACCGGGTCGTAGATGATCGACGCCTTTGGTCGGCGCATCGCCCGCGTAATCTCGGACGGCGGGCCCTCGGGGTCGGACGCGTCGCGGTGCGCGTGCACCCCGGCTTTGATTGCGCGGGCAATGAGGAGGGCCATGGGCTGAGGGAAGGGGTGAGGACGGGTGAGGCAGTGGGAAGGGGCGATGGGTGAATGTCAAGTTGTCAAGGCGTCGTGTCGCTCTCGTCTTGCTGTGTGCTGTTGCTGTGTATTATGATGAGTAGTTGAGAGTCGAGGGTTGCTGCGCGCGATGTAAGTACCCATCTCGCTTCCCCATCTCCAGAAATCCTGGCGCCACAAGAGTGCGGGGCCGCTGGGCGGCAACTGTGGGAGATGGAAATTTGATTCCGTCACTTGTGACGTGTCATTTAGCCAAACTGATTTGGGTGGTCGTCATGTTCCACGGTATCAGACGCAAACTCGCCCTGTCCAATGCCTGCCTGGCTGGCTACCACCACTGCCTGCCACCACGCTGCACCACCGCACCACTCGGGGTCGCTGTCCCAAGTCCACCTTCTACTCGTTTCCAACAATCCCATATCGCACCCACCACCATGTCGATCGAGAACCTTACCCTTGAGGACACCAACACTGCCGGCGGCGTCACCGTCGACCTCTACTCCAAGCCCGAGCGCAAGGCTCGCAAGGTGATTATCCCGCCAGCCGACCGGCTTTGCACACGCTGCCATCGGCAAAGAAGGACACCGACACTAACCACCCCAGGCTCTCGAGGGTCTCGGCCTCAAGAAGGTCCCCGGAATCCAGCGCGTCACCCTCCGCCGCCCCAAGGGTGTCCTCCTCGTCGTCGCCCAGCCCGAGGTCTACAAGTCGCCCGGATCCGACTGCTACATTGTCTTCGGCGAGGCCCAGGTCGAGGACCCCACCTCGGCTGCTCAGATCTCGGCCCAGCAGCAGCTCGCTGCCTCGACCCAGGCTGCCCAGGCCGCCCACGCCTCGGGCGGCTTCAAGGACGGCATCCCCAAGTCGCTCGAGGACTTGATGGGCGGTGACGAGTGAGTGGGCCGTCGGCGGTCGTGGTCGCCCGACCGGAGCTGACTTTGCCAGCGCCCCCGAGCTCGAGGACGGTGACGCCAAGAAGCCCGCGTCGGGATCCGGCTCGACCGAGGAGGACATCAAGCTCGTCGTTGCCCAGACTGGCTGCACTGAGGAGGCTGCCCGCGCCGCCCTCGAGGCCGAGAACGTGAGTTTGTGTGAAGCCAGTGGGATCGTCCGCTGACGCACGCAGGGTGACATTATCAACACCATCATGAGGATTAGCGGTGCTTAAGCGGCACGCGCGGTGCGTAGAGATGAAAATGAAGGTAGACGCCTCCATGCATGGCATTCCATGTGACGTGGGGGGTGGAGGACGAACGAGGCGGAGTGATGGCGCTGGGAAGCACTGTTGTGGCAGCGACACGCACTCGTGAGAGCTACCCAGCCGCTGCACAAGACTCTCTCTCTCCGTCAGACCATACTGCCGCAACTACCGCACTGCCGCACCCTTGACTGATCTATATACATTGTGCTTGCGCTACTGCGAGCCGGCCAGCCCGGCCTCACATGACACGTATGCTGGTGGAGATGGTGCCGATGCTGATGGGGGTATACACGGGGCGGGTATCTACACTGCGTGGGGGTTACGCTCGCTCGCGGTTCTGGCTGTGGAACTGAGGCGTGTCAGCGGGCTCTCCTCGCGCTCTCCTCGCTCGCACGCACAATGTCCCGCAGCTGGCCGTTGGCCTCCTCGACCTGGCGCTCAAAGTACTTTGCCTTCTTGGTGAGCGCGTCAATGTCGGTGGTGAGCGTCTTCTGCTGCGCCTCGTGACGCGCGTTGATTTCTGAGCGGGGCTGCTCGATGAACCTGAGCGAGGGGGTCAGCGCGAGCTTGGCAGGACCGGGCACCCGGCGCGGCTGGCCGCGCCGACGCCGACGCCGACCAACTCACATCTTGCCCACGCCGCGGAACATGCGCGTGTCGCCCTGCGGCACCGTGGCCAGCTCGCGGACCGTCAAGTCGAGGATCTTGCGCTCCTTCTCCTTGCTCTGGATCTGGGCGCGCACGAGCGAGTGCTGTCGCTGCGCCGTGACGGCCTGCGTCTGGATCTGCTGCAGGATCTGCCGGTGTCAGCGGTGCTCCAGCTTCCGGGGGCGTACCTTGCGCAGCGTGTCATCTGAGAGGTTGGACATTGCGGTTGTGGTGGTGACGATGGAGGCTGAGAGCGTCTTGTCGTCGACGATGGTGGCCGCCGCAGGGGTGTCAATCGACGGCCGACGACTGGCCGGTGCGGGCGGGATCAAATCGCCGCGATCGCTTGACACCAGAGTGGAGGTGCACCACGCTGGTCAGACCAAAAACATGCTTGGCCCATCTTCTCCGACCGCACCGGACCATCTCTCCATCGCACACCACACCATGCCCCCCGCCATTGTCGACCTCGACGTGTACCTCGCCGACCCCGCGTCCCCCGCTGCCCAGGAGGAGGCGCGCAAGGCCGCCGAGTCGCTCATCCTCACCGGCGCGCTCGTCGTGCGCGACTCGCGCGCGCCCAAGGAAGCCAACGACAGGTTTTTGGACCTGTTCGAGGACTACTTTGCCCTCCCCGAGGACCAGCTTAAAAAGGACGAGCGTCCGGAGATCGGCTACCAGGTGGTGGGTCGGAGTTGAGCTCTCTCTTCACTTGCAGCTAACCCACCAGGGCGTCACCCTCGAGAACACCGAGAAGCCCAAGTGCGGCCGCGACGACGAGTGTCAGGCCATCATCGCCAGCCTCGACCCCGCCGAACGTCCTCTCGACCTCACGGGCCATGACGCCGACCCCAAGTGCCGGTGGGTGTCTTCCTCGGCGGTTCACTGACGACAGCTTCTTCCACCGCATGGCCGAGCGCCCGCCGTACGAGTCCAAGTTTCCCGTGTCGACCGCGCCCAACGTCGTGCCGAGCGCGTTTGAGGAGACGTGGGAGGAGCGCGTGAGCGAGTGGGGAGGGTTCATCAAGCAGGCGTTAGTTGCTTGTCCGCCAAAGTATAATAACTGACGCCACAGCGTCGAGGGTGTCGCCCGCATGGTGGCCGCTGGCCTTGACCTCGACGAGAAGACCTTCCTCGACGCGGGCCGCTATGGGTGAGTTGAATGTGGCCTAACCTTAGCTCACGCCGCAGATCCCACCTCCTGGCCCCCACCGCGACTGACCTCGTCAAGTTTGGCGAGCTCGACAGGTGGGTGTCCCATCCGATGCCGACTGACCCACCAGCATCTACGCGGGCTTCCACACCGACCTCAACTTCCTGACCATTCACGGCCAGTCGCGGTACCCAGGGCGTGAGCTTAGACGTAGTAGCAGAGCTGACAACAGTCAACATCTGGGCCCGCAACACTGGCCAGCGTATCCCCGCTCGCGTGCCCGAGGGCTGCCTGCTCGTCCAGGCTGGCAAGCAGCTCGAGTGGCTGACTGGCGGCCTTATCAAGGGTGAGCTTGTCGTGCCCCTGGACGATATCAAGCTGACAACTCTCAGCCGGATTCCATGAGGTTGTGTGCAACCAGGCGACGCTGGACGTACGTGTGCAGACAGATGAATCCAGCGTTTGGCATCTGACCCACACCACAGGCAATCGCGCGTCGCAAGCAATCGCACCCCGACCGTCCTCTGACTCGCATCTCGTCGACCTTTGTGAGCTCGCCAACGTTCTCGGAAGCTGACACCTCAGTTCTGGCACCTGACGCCAGACTTCCCCTTGGCACCGATGCCTGAGCTGAGGAAGCGCGCTGAGGATCGCTTCGGCCCGCAGAAGCAGTACGGCGAGATGCTCGTTGGCGACCAGGTCCGACAGTGAGTGGCTCGTAGGTGTGTGTCCAGCCATTCTGACCCAGCAGGGAACTCGGTCTCATCGCCTTGATGTCGTAGGGAGTTGGATGTGCCTCTTGATGATGCATGATATGACGAACCTTGTTAGCGGTATTGTACCACCTTAGCAGCGCCATCAGAGCCCCAAGACCACAGCATACTGTACAACTATACATGATGAGCATACCTCACGACTTGTGATTCTCTAGTTCCTCGAGCTGGGCGACGAGCTCGTCCATGGGGTCTGGCGCGGCCGCAGCCGCAGGAGCCCCAGCGGCAGAGGAAGACGGCTGCAGCGCACCGGCAGCCGGCGCCGCCCCACCGCGGGCAGTAGGCACGAGCAACGAGCTGGGGTTGTACCCCGGGGCGAGCTTGTGCAGGGCGTCGCGCTCGCGCTGCTCCTCCTCGACCTCGCGGGCGTGCAGGACGGCGGCGGCGCGCGCGCGCTTCTCGGAGATGGCGACGTGCGGCGGCGGCGTGAGGCCCACGACGTGTGTCTCGAGCGTGAAGGGGTAGACGAACTGGGCAGGGGTGAGCTCGGACCAGAGGGAAGAGAGGAGAGCTCACATAGGCCGTGATGTCGTCTGGGAGCGGGTGGATGTCGTTTGGCATCTCGACCTGGGCGTGAGCTGAAGAAGTCGCTGGGGGGAGCTCACCCGCGATGGGAGCCACAGCGCGGGCGACTTGACCAGCGGGACCGTCGCGGCCGCGGCGTACTGCTGTGGGATTGGCCCTGGGGTCGTCAGCTGTCGCCGCCGTCGGCGTCCTACCTATTTGTGTCGGCGCGCTCATCGAGTGTGTGGTTGAGACAAGTGACGCGGCCGGCAATGACGCATGAGGGTGGGGTGGGGGAGTCGGATTTCAAACGCCCATTAGGGTGGTGTAATAGCCACGTGAGCCGCATCATTAGTATTCCGTCCTAAAGGATTTTTCCGACTCGACGTTCACTTTGACCAGCACTGTTGTCCTCGTCGTTGTCGTTTCCAAAAGCTCAAAGCTCGTGCGCACCGCCGCAAGCCCCTCGACACAACCCCCACTCGCGCCACCAGGACTCAGCGCAATGGCCGCAGAAGCAGGTCTGGTGAGTTTTGCTCTTGCACTCCACTCGACGCGCGCAATGACTCACAAGCAGACCGAGGCGAGCAACAAGCTCGTCGACGCGCTCGTCGTGCGCCTGCGCCGCCGGTAAGCCCAGCTCGCCCGCCCCGCGCTGACTCTCAGCCAAATCGTCGGCTCGCGCAACGTCGCGCTCGCGACCATTGCCCTCATCCAAAACATTGTCCGCAGCGTAAAGTACAACACGATCGACGAGCTCCTGGCCATCATCCGCGACGTCGGTCGGCGGCTCGTCGAGGCCAACCCAAAGGAGCTGGCCGCCGGCAACATTGTGCGCCGAAGCATGAAGCTCATCCGCGAAGAGTACCGCGCCGCGGCGCAGGCGCGCCTGTCGCAGCCGCCCAGCATCCCGGGCACACCATACGTCGGGCCGGGCACGCCGGGGTTCGTCACCCCGCCCACGCAGTACTTTAGCATTGCGACGGCCGCGAGCGCCGCCGCCGAGCAGACGGCCCGCGGCACCGGCACGTCGTCGGGCCGCGCGAGCAGCAGCATACCCTCGACGCCGGTGATTACGCGGCAGGCGAGCCTGTCCAACTTTGTGGCCATGCGTCACTCGCGCGTGCAGCTCGAGCGCTCGGGGCTGGAGCGCCAGGGCTCGGTGCTGGATTTCAGCGCGAGCACCAACAGCCTGTTTGCGACGCCGCCGGGACACCGCGGGAGCCGTTCGGGGCCGTCGGGCGCCGAGGCCGAGGACCGCGCAGAGTGGGAGGCGCAGCAGGCAAAGGAGAGCGCAGAGTTTGCGCGCCAGGCAGGCAGGCTCAAGCCCGTGCTCATCCAGGCGATTGAGGAGGTCGTCAACGAGGTCGAGACGACACACGAGGACGTGGCCCGCGGTGCAAAGGAGCACATCCACTCGTCGGAAGTCATCCTCACCCTCGGCCACTCGCGCACCGTTGAGGCGTTCCTCAAGCAGGCGTTCAGAGACCGAAAGTTCACCGTCATCGTGCTCGAGTCGGCACCCAGCTTCCTCGGCCAGGCCATGGCCGGCAACCTGGCGACGGCGGGCATCCCCACCATCCTCGTGCCCGACTCGTCTCTGCACGCCGTCATGCCAAGAGTGACCAAGGTGATCCTCGGCGCGCACTCGGTCTCGGCCAACGGCGGCCTGTTCGCCCTCGCCGGCTCGCTCGCCGCCGTGCTCGCGGCCAAGACGCACGCAAAGCCCGTCGTCGTCACGACCGGCCAGTTCAAGTTCGCCCCAGTGTGGAACCTGTACCACGAGTACGACGCGCTCGACTTCCAGGGCCCTGGCCCAGTCATCGGCTACGACCACACGGGCGGCGGCGGCGGCTTTGAGGGCGTCGAGGTGTCGGACCCACACTACGACTACATCCGCCCCGAACTCATCAACCTGTACGCGACGAATGTGTGAGTAAGGCGTGTCCGAGGGCGAAGCCCGAGGCCGCGCACCGTCGTGCAAGACAACTTCTGACTCCCACAGCGGCGACCACCCCCCGTCCTACATCTACCGCATCATCAAAGAAGCGTACGACGACGAGGACATTGAGCTCTAGGCGGACGGGCGAGAGAGCGGCGAGCTGGGTACGGCCTCGCCGCATCGAGCAGCAGCACCTGTGTATGTCGTACAGTGCATGCTCGTGTCATGGTTATGCAGGGTATACAATCTATGCAAGATATGGCCTGTAGCGTGTCTCTACTGCCCGGCGGGTGCCCGTCTCTACTGCTCGGCGAACGTGTCGAGTGCCCGTCTCTGATGCTGCTCGGCGAGCACATCGCGCACGCGCTGTATCCGCTTCGACTCCTTCCAGCCCTCCCATCCCTCGGCGTTTCCAGGGCCAAACTTGGTCGTCAGCGCGTCGAGCGTCGCGGCCACGGTCGGTGCGTCCGAGTTTGTGGCGCGCGCAAACGCCAGCAGGATGCGGTAGATGGTCACCTCGCTGGGTGCAGAGCGCAGCCTGTTCGCGGGCGGCTGGAGCGCCATGAACGAATGGAAGAGGTCGTCGAGCGCGTCGTGCGTCCACATGGCTGCGAGCGTCGGCGAAAAGTTGGACGTGAAGGCCCCCGCGTCCTCGCGGTCGCCGCCCCACGCGCTCGCAAGCTGGTTCTGCGACTGGAAGTCGCGCCAGAGCGGGAAGGCGCTTGTCGCTCCGCCAGCCGGCACAGCTGGCACCACAGCGTACTTTGCGAACCCGCGGAACAGGCTCGCGAAATCGCCCACACCCGGTACGTGCCCGTCGTCGATCATCTCGCGCAGCACCTTGAGCGACGCGACGAGGTCGCCCCGATACGCCAGACCCTTGACGAGAACGGCGTAAGTGTTGCGGGATGGCCGGAGGCGCGAAAAGTCGATCGACTCGACACTGTACTCGCCGAGGGTGGGCGTGCGCGACGGACTGGAGCTGGACCGCAGGCGGTTGTACAGCTCGTTCACAAGGTCCATGTCGCCAGCCTTGACCCTATCCCAGATCACAGCGTTGACAAGGATGATCGCACTGCTGGGGTCTTGAACCTTGGGCAGCACCCTCGCTAGCTGGATGACACTCGCCACGGGGCTGGGGTCCAAGCTGGACGCGAGAACGCTGGTGAGGTACGCCCAGCTGTCGGGCTTGACACCAGCCGTGATCATCTCACGCCACCACTTCTGGTGTCGCGGAAGGTCTCGTGCCAACACGCACAGGTACAGTATGTGGTTGAGCGCCACCTGGTACTGTTTGAGGCGCACGGCGTCGGTGGGTACGGCCGGAAACAGCGACGCAAAGTGCTTCTCAGCCGTGCGCATGTCTCCGGCATGGAAGAAGCGGCGGTGACGGGCACTAGAGACGAACAGGACGGCCTCGAGGCCCCTGACAGCCTTGTCGTCATCGCCGACAGTGTCCTTGAGCGCACCGACAACCGTTTCGAGTCTGTCGTTGGCGTCGTGGAGGTGATGCAGGTGGCGCCTGTCCATCACGTGCATGGCGTGCGCAATGGCAGTCAGTTCGCCTGGCGTGAACAGGTGGTTTGGTGACGACAGATAGAGCCGGTTAAAGTCGGCGTAGAGGTCCTCTGAGGTTCCGGGTGATAGTTGCGTCGTCTGGACGTGAATGTCTGAAAGCAGTGATGCGCGCTGCTGGGGGGACATGTGGTGTGATGGGTAAGGGGGTGGAGGTACCGAAGCGGTCGGCACTGGGGGTTCTGGCCAAGGAGGAGGCAACGGCGGGAGCTGCTCACTGAGCCAGTCGCCTTGCACATGAGACCGTGCAGACGTTGCGAACGACCTCGGGCGGGACGACAACACCTCGAAGAACGCAGATTGAGGGATATCAATGTTGCCCGCGAGCTTCTTGAGGCGCTTCTTTCCTTCCTTCTGCTTGTTGAGGTGCTTCATCTTGCGCTCGTAGTGGCCACCATACAGCCCGGCCGTGACGTCTTTCCGCATGGCCGACAGGGTATCACGGGACACGACCTTGTTTCCAACGGCCGCCTGGATAGACAGCTCGAACAGCTGGCGGGGGAGGACCTCCTTGAGCTTTTTGGTCCATGCCCTTCCGATGGCCGGCGCCGCGGGACGGTGAACGATCATGGCGAGGGCGTCAACAGGCTTGGCGTTGAGCAGGATGTTGAGCTTGACCAGGTTGGACGCCTCGTAGCCGGCCTCCTCGTAGTCAAACGACGCAAAGCCCGAGCTCGCGCTCTTGAGGTCAGAGAAGAAGTCGGTGACAATCTCCGAGAGGGGCAGCGAGTACCTCAAAATGGCCCTGTCTGTTCCCTCGAGGAACTTGTACTCGAGCTGGATGCCGCGGTACTTTGAGCACAAGTCCATCATGTCGCCAATGTAGTCGTTGGGCACGAAGATTGTCGCGTTCACCATGGGCTCCTCGACGCGGTCGACTTTGAACCTGGTGTCGGTCACGTCGGGGAACTCGGCAGGGTTGGAGATGTACTCCTCTTTGCCGTCCTTGTACACGAGCTTATAGGGTACAGTTGGGGCAGTGACGATGACATTCGAGTCGTACTCGTCTTCGAGACGCTGTCTGAACACATCCATGTGCAGCGTTCCGAGGAATCCGAGGCGGAAGCCCTGGCCCAGGGCAGCAGACGACTCTCTTTCCACCGAGACGGAGCGGTCGTTGAGCGTTAGCCTGTTGATTGCCTCCTCAAGGATGGTGAACTCTGCGCTGTCGGTCGGGAAGACGCCTGCGTACACCATGGCCTTCATTGGCTTGAAACCGGGCAGGGCGTCGACGCTCTTGTCGGCCAAGCAGACCGTGTCGCCAATGTGAGCCTCCTCCGAGTTTTTCATGTTGCAGACAAGATATCCGACCTGGCCCTCTCGCAAAGCGTCGACCGTCACCTCGTCGGGGTTGTTGATGCCCACGTCGAGCACGTCGTACTTCTTGCCGCTCTGGAGGAACTTGATCTTGTCTCCCTTCTTGATCGACCCGGACATGACGCGTACCAGTGAGACGACGCCGCGGAATCGGTCATAGAAAGTGTCAAAGACGAGAGCACGAAGACGCTTGTCACTGTCGTCCCATCGGGGTGGAGGCAGGCCATCGATGATCTGGTTGAGCACATGCGGAACGCCAAGGCCACTCTTGGCACTGATGGGCATGTGGTCCTCCTTCCGCAAGCCGAGTGAGCTCGCAATCTGCTCTGACGTGGCCTCAGCATCGGCGTGTGGAAGGTCGACCTTGTTGATGACCGCCAGGAGGGTGAGATTGGCCTCGAGGGCGTGGTGGAACACAGAGAGCGTCTGGGCCTGGATACCCTGCGTGCAGTCGACGAGCAGCAGGCCGCCCTCGCACGCGCCAAGACTGCGAGACACCTCGTAGCTGAAGTCGACATGCCCCGGTGTGTCGATCAGGTTGATCAGGTACTTCTTGCCGTCCGTGTGCGTGTGGATAATCGACACGGTCTGCGCCTTGACCGTGATACCGCGGTCGCGCTCGACCTTGAGCTTGTCGAGGAACTGCGGCGAGGACTCGGGCGGCAGTGTATTGGTCATCTGGCGGGTGAGCTTCTTCGTATTCTTTCACTACCCACCTGGAGGAGCCGGTCCGCGAGCGTCGACTTGCCGTGGTCGATGTGCGCGATGATGGACAGGTTTCTGCGTGTGAGTAGGCGTGCAGAGGCACGGAACTCACCGTATCCTCTCCGGAGGGAACTGGGACATGTCTATTCTCGTCCTCCTCCCGTCTTGGCCTACACCCTCGTTGCCGGCGGCGGACGACGACGCGAAGGCGCGGCGGGCGATTGCCGGTGCGATGCGATGTTGGCGGGCCAGCGACGCCATGGAGGTCGCCGGGGCAAGGCTCGCGCGCGACGTTAGTAGGCTCAGCCTTGCGCTCGGGCGCGCCGACAGCGCCGTGAGCCGTGGTAGGGCTCGGACTGTCCTCATTGCGGCGGTTGAGTCTTGTCAACAGCAGGTCGCTCGCTCGAAAGTCGGAAGTGGACGACTTCTTCCTTGACGGAAAAGCGCCAATGTCCGTTTCGTTGAAGGGTCGGTGTCGCGTGGCTATCATGCGGTAGCCACGTGGCGTCCCTACTATCGGCGATCGGCGAGTTGAATCCATCTGGAACGTCATTACGATCCGGTTTCGAGCACGTCACTGACTTTTCAATTCGGAACGCCAGGCCGACAATTCCAGCTGCTGAGGTGCTCGAGATCAACGAGCCGAGAGAGACGAGATCGCACCCGCACCACAACGACGAGCAACATCATCTGACCTCTCTTACCCATCTCCCACATCAGAGTTTATCATAACGGCAGCCACAGCAGCCATGTCGGTCCTTCGCTCGGCCCTGCGCCCTCTCGCCCGCTCCGCCGCGACGCGTGCCTATGCCACTGCCGCGACTAGCCGTGTTGTGAACGGCTTTGTCGGCGCCGTCGGCAACACCCCGCTCGTGAGTGGGACTGTGGATGGAGTCGTGTGGGCTGCACTGCATGCTCGCCAGGCCCCTCCCCGTAGAGCCAACCCGGCTGACCCTCGCAGATCCGCCTCAACAAGGTCTCGGAGGAGACGGGCGCCAACATCCTCGCCAAGGCCGAGTTCATGTCGCCCGGCGGCTCGATCAAGGACCGCGCGGCGCTCTACCTCGTCAAGGACGCCGAGGAACGCGGCCAGCTGCGGCCCGGCGGCACCGTCGTCGAGGGCACGGCCGGCAACACGGGTATCGGACTCGCCCACGTCTGCCGCGCGCGGGGGTACAACTGTGTCATCTACATGCCCGACACGCAGAGCCAGGAGAAGATTGACCTTCTGCGCATGCTCGGCGCCGATGTCCGCCCGGTCCCCGCCGTCGCGTTCGACAACGAGATGAACTACAACCACCAGGCGAGGCGGTACGCCGAGAGCCTCGACAACGCCGTCTGGACAAACCAGTTCGACAACGTCGCCAACCGCAACGCGCACATCCTGACCACTGGCCCCGAGATCTGGGAGCAGACGGGCGGCAACCTCGACGCGTTCGTTGCGGCCACCGGCACGGGCGGCACGCTCGCCGGCATCACGCGCTACCTCGTCGAGAAGAGCGAGGGCCGCGTCGAGAGCTACCTCGCCGACCCGCCCGGCTCGGTGCTGTACAACCTCGTCGAGAACGGCCGCCTCGAGCGCGAGGGCACGGGATCGATCACCGAGGGTATCGGACAGGGCCGTGTCACCGAGAACCTCAAGCCCGACCTCGAGCTGCTCTCCGGCGCGGTTCACGTGCCCGACGCAGAGTCGATCAAGATGATCTACCGCCTGCTCGATGAGGAGGGTCTGTATGTCGGCGCGTCGTCGGCCCTCAACGTCTGGGCCGCGACCGAGATCGCCAAAAAGAAGGGGCCGGGGAGCACCGTCGTGACGGTGATCGCAGACGGGGCTGCTCGCTACCAAGCTCGCCTGTTCTCGCGAGTCTGGCTCGAGTCCAAGGGACTCCTCAACGCCATTCCCGAGAACTTGCACCACTACATCACGTTGGCATAGTTTTTGTACCTACTCCAGATAGGCATGCAGTTAGGATTTTGTACAAGCCAAGCGCAGATTGTGCCAGGCGGGCATCGTGTTCTGCATGTAAGTTCTGCGGCGAGGAAGAGCGGCACAGGCAGGATGCTTCTTGCCCGTACGCCTCCCCATCCCCCCCCCCCCCCACCCCCAGCCGCGCGTTATGGTATCAACATGCATGTTTACGACACAACCAAGACTATGCTATGACGAGTACGCGTACTCTATTAATCCTTGCCCCACTTGAGCTTGAAGAGGCTCTCCTTCTTCTTCTTCTCGCCGTCCTTCCTGCTCGACTTGGAGTCCTTGCTCGAGACCGACAGCTGCGAGAACCCGCCACTCAGGTCATTGTTCGAGTTCGACCCGCTCGGGCGCATCGTGCTTGACGACTTATGGCTGATAGCGGACGCTGGAGTTGGCGGCGCAAGCGTAGGTGGGGGGACTGGTGCGACCCAGTGACGGTAGTCGAGAATACGCTGATACGGAACAGCCTGGCCGGGTTGCCTGTCGATGCGGACTGGTGCCTGTGGGTGAATAGGGATGGGGTTTGGAGGGTTGCCGGCAATGCCACCACGGCCAAGAGACCGGAGGTCCTTCATAAAGGCCTCGGGTGTGACAATGTGGGTCGAGCCAATGTAGATGTCCTTGCCGAGCGCCTTGCTCAGGACGTAGGCTTGGCGGAGTTCAGAGTACGTGACACCTCCGGCGACGAAGATGACCAAGCGCTGCTTGCTATCGCTGTTGGCAGCACGCGCCGATGGTGCCTTGTGCCATGTCGGTCTGGCACTTCGGAGTGATGTCCCGCCGTTGACCGCTGCAGCCTGCGAGTGACCGCCCCGGAGAGACTGCGAAAGCTCTGCAGGAGTGTCGCGCATGAACGGGAACTGGTGCTGGTCCAGCCGGTTCGCCACCTGTTCCTCCACCATGATCTGCACCACTGGCTTGTAACGCGAGAGATCAAACTGGTCGTCGGTGTTGGTGTATTTCTGCTTTATCCTCGATCCGCGCACGCGTGTCTTGCTGTCCTTGACAACGGTAACGCCGAGGTAGATGAGGTTGTTGACCATGTCTTGCTCAGAAAGGGACAGTCGGGCGTGCTGGTACAGTCGACGACGGTCCTCGTCGGCGACACCGTCCCGGAACATGATGTAGAGGGCGATGACACGAACCTTGTCCAGGTTGCTGCAAGTCAGAACCAGGCTGCCCACCCCGTCAACTCACCTCATCGTACGGTCATCCAGCAACGGCACCATCTCCTCGACAATCGACTTTGGCTGCTTGCCGTCTGGTGTGAAGCCGGTCGCGCAGCACTGCTCCACGTTGGCAGCTAGGTTGAGCTTGTTCTTCTGGAAAAGATCCATGCACTTCTGCGCCATTTCGAGGTGGAGCGAGAACTGCTCGCGTTGTGTCTGGAACTGGGGCAAGTCGGCCAGCATGTCCTTGAGCACGTCGATGCTGACATTGTTGGCGTTGCCTCTGAAACCCGCATGCTCCTGGGCAAACCGTCCAAAGTCGGTCATGAGGTGGTCGATGGCATCCTTCATGTGCAAGTGGCGAACCGACACCCACACCTTGTCGTCGTCGTCGAGGATGGCCTCCTTGTCTTCCTTGCCACCCACAGTGTTCTCGTAGGTATATCTAGTCGGTCAGCAACGCCCACACCGGCAGCGCTCACCTGTATCGGATGCCGTCCTCGATCTTCAGCAGATCGTTGGCCATCGCCTGGTACCAGAACTCGTGCAGGAATGGAGCCACTGGGTCGATGGACCTGTCGACGACGAACAGCATTCCACGAGGGCGCTCTGATTTTATCGGGAACTCTGGGTTGTTCGCCATGTACTCGTCCAGGTCATTTTGCACTTGAACGGCAATCTTCTTGGGGAGATAGTCGCCAATGACCTCGGGTGTCCCCCTTCCACTCCCACCCATGGCTGCCCGCCAGCGATTGCTCTGCCCAGCTGGTTGGCCAGAGGGCGTTGACACGGAGGATGACGCGCTGGGCTGGTTGACGAGCGGGCCAAGCGGGGCGTGGTGCGAGGGCTGGTAGTATCGAATGTAGGGGTTCTCGTTGATAGTAGTGAGGACATTGAGGATCTGCAAGATGTCAGCTGGACTGCGAGAACATGGTTTACGCACTGTTCGGCTCGTGACCTTGAGATCATCGTAAAAGGCCTCGATAGACAAGTCGGCTGCCGCAACACCACCGAGGTTGCCAAACATGGAGTAGAATGACGAGGGCGTCTGCATCGAGAACACGCGCTGTTCAGCAGCTGTGGGCAGTCAGCGGAGTGTGCCAACGCGGTGATTCGCAGGGGCTGACCGTAGAAGTTGCAGTAGAGCTCCACAAACGCGCGCAGAACCCCGGATGGGCCAAGTCCGTCCGTCAGGCGCTGGGCCAAGCTGTCATCGATTCCTAGAGATATCAGCTCGCCGTCACTCCTGCTCACTCACCGTCGGTGAAGTACACATGCGCCGAGTTGTACGTCTTGCGCCCAACAAAGTCAGCAATTACGCGGTCAACGTTCTGTGCCGTCGGCGTGAGGAGGTACAAGCCCTCGACCTGCATCGGCTGGCGGGGCGAGTGGAGGGGCTCGACGGCTAGTAACACATCAGCGTCAAACTTTGGGGCACAGACTGGCCATCGCTGTGCGAAGGCCTGTTGAAACGCACAGGTCACATTCTGCTGGAGAATATCGTACTGGGTGTAGACCGAGTCGAGGAGCGTCTGAGACCACTTGTCCGTAATGAGGACCTTCCATGTACCGGCAGGGATCGATTGGATTGCGGTGGTGAATCCTGGGGGCGTTAGGCTGTGCTTGGGGGAAGGTGGTGCACTGCGTGTCGAGCGACTACGAGGTCGACGACGACGACGGCGGCGGTGGCCGAGAGGAGGGGTGGAATGTGCCGCTGTTGGTGTGCTACTCACGAGCCTTTAGCAGGTCCTTGAGCACCATGTCGACCGATGCCAGTTGATGGTAAGAGGGTGTAGTGGATGATGCCGTGTGTGCAGTGACGAGGTGTGGGAGGAGTTGAAAGGGAGGATATTAGTCGTCGTTGTGCAGTGCGGCGAGTGGGTGGGTGGGTCGATTGAGGCCAAGCGGGGGGTTGTGACGTGCGTGCGTGCGTGACCGGTCAGTCGGCGGACGACGGTGAACCCGGGGCGGGCGGAGGAGGGGGAAAGTGGAAGGGGAGGGACGGGGGGTGATGATGATGATGCAGGTAGTTAGGAGTGGCGCTCGGCTTCCCTTAACCTCTGTTCTTAGTTTTGTATTCATAGGTCATTGGACAACAACAATCGACAACGGCGCCCATCACTGCAAATGCTTGGCACTGTGACTGTTTGCTCTGCAGCTCTTGACTGTGCCTCTGAATACAAATGACTGTCGACGCTGACTTGCGTGCATCGCAAAAGAGGCACAAGGCGTCGACACGGCCTTCCGTGGGCACGTAGTACTGCCTTGTGAATCACCACCACCCCTCCTCCCTCATCCCTCCTCCCCTCCCCTACCCCTCCCCCCTTGCTCTATTCAACTTGTCCTGCACAATGTCGAGCATTGATAGATGGAGACAGCGGCCCATCACCTTTGGATAGAACGTGCAAAACGTCATCCCCAGTGCTTGCACTCGATCATCATCAAGGCATTCACACACCTTGTCCACGGAGATCACCCACACTCCGTGTTGACGCGTCTCTGCAGGGAGTTTCCGCGCGACCAAGACTGATCCAGGCCGATGCAGGTTGATCTCCACCACTCTACACACCCACAATGGCTTCAACCTCGGGCACAAGCAGCCCCCACCTCGACCAGCAGGTCATTGCCTGCCTCGAGGCCACCTTATCCCCAGACGAGGCGACAAGGCGCTCGGCAGAGGACCAGCTCCAGACCCTCTACAGCCACCCTGGTGGGTTCTTTACCTAGCTAGCCCCAGCCCACAGACCGCTAACAGCTTTGCAGAGGGCGGACTGAGCCTCGCGCGTATCCTCAGCGAGCAGGCCGTCCCGCTCCCCCAGCGCCAGATGAGTCCTCCGTGTGCCCACTACCTCCCATACTGACTCGCTGTGCACAGCGCCGGCATCCTCCTGCAAAAGTACATCGAGAAGCACTGGTACCCCGGAGCCGATGCCTACACCCCTCCTACCACTCCGGCCGAGGTCAAGGATGCAGTCCGCCCCCTCCTCCTCCGCACGCTCTCTGACCCCGAGCGCAAGGTCCGCGTCGCGGCGGCATTTGCGGCCTCGAGCATCGCAAGATTCGACTGGCCGGACGACTGGACCGACCTCCTTAGCTCGCTCGTCAGCCTCCTCCAGACCGGCAACCCCGACTCTGTCCACGGCGCCATGCGCGTGGTTATCGAGTTCGTCAAGAACGACCTTAGCGAGGACCAGCTCGTTCCTGTCGTGACCGACCTTGTGCCCGCCATCCTCAGCATCCTCGGCAACCCCCAGGCCCACTCGTTCGCTACTCGCGCCGAGACGGTCGCCGTGTACCGCCACCTCTTGACGCTTCTCGGCACGCTAAAGGACGAGCACCCTGCCGCTGTTCGTCAGGCTCTGGACCAGATTTCGCCGGTGTGGCTCGACGCCTTTAGCCAGCTCCTTGCTGTTGACGCTGCCGCCGACGTCGCTCAGAGCTGGGACAGCCTCGCGCTCCGCATCCAGATCTTCCGCGTTCTGCTGCAGTATCAGCTCAACTTCCCCCGGTACATCTCCAAGCATGTCCCTACATTTGTCCGCCTCTCCATCATCAACCTCACGTCGCTGCTTCAGACGTTCCACACGTACTACATCTCTTCGGACCCCGACTCGCCCAGCCCGCCCGAGCCGGCGGCTGATGCCCCGTTCTCGACCAAGATGGACCTCGACGACCTCGCCAGCACCATCTTCGAGTACCTGGAGCCTACTGTGCGCACCAAGGAGGTCAAGGACATTCTGGTCGAAGGTGCCGCTGGCGACGAGAGCGCCACGGCTGTCCTGGATACGATCGTCGGCCTCGTCCTCACCTACACGCAGGTGACGCGCGAGCAGGAAGAGGAGTGGCTCGAGGACGCCAACGCGTTCGTTGAGGACGAGGACGAAGACAACATGGTGTACAGCTTGCGCGTGGTGGGCCACGACCTGATGGGGGTGAGTGACATTGACAATGCCGGGCTGACACGGGCAGTCTCTCATCGACAAGTGGCCCCGAGCTGTCTGCAAACTTGTGAACGACTTCACCCAGCGCCGTATCCAGGAGTCGGCAGCAGCTCACAAGTCTGGCAACCGCGACTGGTGGAAGCCGGTTGAGGCCATCCTTGGCCTCATCGGCGGCATCTCGGATGACATCCGCACGATCCTCGAGGACGACCAGGATGCCGGCCGTCCCGCGACGTTTGACCTGCCCTTCCTCATCAACCAGGTCATCCCAGACCTGTTGCAGCAAACCGAGGCGCCTTTCCTCCAGGGCCGCGCTTTCGTCTTTGCGTCGCAGTTTGCTGGCCTGTTGCCAGAGGCGCTCGCCCAGGAGTACTTGTCGACCGCCATTCTGGCTCTTGGATCGCCGTACACCGTCGTGCCAGTCAGCGTCTCGGCCGTCAAGACGATCAAGAACTTCTGCCGCCATGTCGATGCGAGCATCATGAACCCCCAGGCGGGCAAGATCTTGTCAATCCTCCTCCCTCTGCTGCCTGACATGTCGAACGAGACGCTCTACCTCCTCATGGAGACTGTCAATTCGGTTGTCTCGCTCGACAAGGACTCGTTGACTGCGGAGACGACTCAGGCCATTTGCCAGCACGTCTATGCCGAGTGGTTCCGCAACACGACCGACCCGGTTCTGACTGCTATCGTCGAGGAGATTGTTGACAACATTGCCGCGTCGTCGTCTCCGGCCGTCGTCAGCACCCTGGTCTCATTCTTCGCACCAAAGCTCGCCGAACTCATTGTCACGCCGGTGACGGACGAGACGGTGCACATTCCGGGAGAGGCTGTCCAGCTCGCCAACGCGCTCATCAAGCCGCGTGGTGGTCCTCTGGAGGCTGAGCTCATTGCCACCGTCACTGTCGCCGTCATGACCTGCCTTCAGCAGACCGACGACATGGACGTTATTCAGCACGGCATGATCCACCTTACGCTCGTGGTCCGCAAGGACTGCGAGAAGTTGATCCAGTGGCACGATGCCAACGGCAGCAACGGCATTGCTCGCATCTTTGCCCTCCTCGGCCGCTTCCTCGCCCCGACGTTCTCGGAATCAGGAGGCATCTTTGTGGGCGACCTGATCATGCACTTGTTCCGCAAGGCTGGTCAGGCCATTGCCCCGGTACTCGGTGACCTCCTGCGTGCCGTTGTCAACCGCCTCGCGACCGCCCAGCTCAACTCGTTCATCCAGAGCCTGATCATTCCATTCGCCTACCTATTCGGCACGGAGCACACCCAGCAGACGATCGAGCTGTTGTTGTCGTTCCCTCCAGTGCACCTTCCCGACGGCAGCACCAAGCCAGCCCTTGACCTCGTTCTGTCGGCGTGGTGCGAGACGGCCGAGACGATCACTGGGTCGTGGAACATTCGCGTCAGCGACCTTGGTCTTGCCAAGTTGTTCACGCTCCCGTCGGACGCACTTCGCAACGTCAAGGTCCGCGGCGACCTGATCATCAACGAGCACAACCGCAACAAGATCATGACGCGGTCACGCACCAAGGCGACGCCCAACGAGTACACCCAGATCTCCTTCCCGCTCAAGGCGCTCAAGCTGCTGCTCAAGGATGTTTCCGCTGAGACGGCTGGCGGCAAGGGCAAGTCGAAGGGCGAGGAGCTGGGCATCGAGGACGACGATGGAGATGAGGAGTGGGATGATGACGACCCGCTGGCATCTGCCGGCGCCACCGACGAGTTTGCCTTCCTGTCCGACTGGCTGGACGAGGGGGGTGGAGAGAACGACGCGCAGGATGACGACGAGGATCTGAAGAGCGACCCGCTTGCTCAGATCGACCTCGGAGTGAGTTGAGGGCGGACTGTCTATGGCCACAACTGACACGCCAGGCCCACCTCACCGATGTCCTCCGCTCGTCATATGCGTCCGACAACAACGGCATCCACGAGATGGTGGAGGGGCTGACGGACAGCGAGAAGGCGACGCTGCGCGGTGTGCTCACTGTTTCCTAGATGCGTAGTATACCCTCATGAGTCGAGTAATCGAGTACCTCGTCATGGCCCAATGCATATATTGTACATTTTGCGTATGGTACAGTGGGGAGTCGTCAAGACTCGTTGTGATGCTGCTGGTCGCACACTACTCGTCGGGGATGTCGTGCGGCTTCTTGATGCCCCGCGAGAGCTTGTAGTAGACGACTGTCGAGTCGGTGGCCACGATAGCCATGTAGAGGGTATCTGGGTCGAACGATGCGGGCGGCGCCGTGACCTCGGTCTCCTCCGCGACATCGTCGAGGCCAGACGACGACGACTTGCCCAGCTGCGCCTGGAGCTCCGCGACCGACTTGGCGAGCGGCGGCAGTGGCGGGGGCAGGTTGTCGGCGCTGACGGCGGCCAGCGCGCCAAAGACCGCCTTGAGCTCCTGCGGCGTGAGGGAGGTCGTGTGCAGCGGGAGGGGGAGCACGGCGCGCAGCGGGTCCTGGCGTCAGCATTGCGGCACCGGCCACGACCCACCTCGGGGCGCTTGTGCCCGACCAGCACGGCCCAGCGCGTGCCAGGCAGCTGGAGGGCGCGGAGCGCGCGCCACTCGACGGCGAGGGCGAGGTCGGCGCGAGCTGTGCGCAGCGGCCCGGCTTGCGCGGGGCACGCGGCGGCGAGGGCGGCCAGCTCGGCGGGGAGGTCTGGCATGGTGTGTGGCGAGTGCGTTGGTCGAGCTTGATGCACTTCACGCTGAAGGTGGCCAAGGTCGCGGTCGCGCCGGAAACTTGTGCCGACTTTCCGTGCTCGCGTGTCTGCCACGTGACAGCCCCTGTGCGGCAACAGCGACCCCTCACGTGATGGGATAAAAAGCCAAAATGAATATTTGCGGCAAGCGGGGCGGCGGCGGCGGGCGGCACGGCGGGACGGAAGAGGACTGGGTGCAAGTTCGAAATGCGGGGGCGGATGCCGCGGCGACCCAGGCAGGCACAACTGCCGCCTGCCCGTCTCGAGCTCTCGTTGGGGCAGGCAGCCACCGACAGGGGCAAGAAGCCGCACGCAGAGCCAGCAGATTGTTAGCGACACGAGGACCACACCTGCAGCCATCCTCATCAAGGCCACATCTCATCCTCCCCCTCCCTCATTAAAACCATCGCAATGGCCTCCCGCGCCGCCCTCGCCCGCCTCGCCGCCTCGGCCCCGCGCACCCCGCGCGCCCTCAGCACCGCCGCCAGCGCCGGCCCCCTCGCCGTCTCGCGCGCCGCCCTCGCCGCGACGGCCACGCCCCGCGTCGCGCGGTCCGAGGCCCGCTTCCTCGTCGGCAAGGAGCAGCGCCGCGCCGCGTCCTCTGACGAGGGCGCCCAGACCATGGTGAGTTGGGTTTGCGCCCACGGCGAAACGCGGCCGGGCGGGCGTCACTGCCGCCGGCATATCGCGGTAGTTGTTTCCCCAGGCCCTTGCTCACACCCCCAGACCGTCCGCGAGGCCCTCAACGCCGCCATGGAGGAGGAGATGATCCGCGACCCCACCGTCTTCGTCATGGGCGAGGAGGTCGCCCGCTACAACGGTGCCTACAAGGTGTGTGGTGGCTGTGGTGTTTGATTTCTCAGCTGACGCCCCGCCAGGTCACCAAGGGCTTGCTCGACAAGTTTGGAGAGGACCGTGTTATCGACGTGAGTTGGAGAGTAACAGCAGCGCTGATACCCAGACCCCCATCACCGAGTCTGGCTTTGCCGGTCTCGCCGTCGGCGCCGCCCTCGCCGGCCTCCGCCCCGTCTGCGAGTTCAGTGAGTGCGGCGGCGTGGCGTGGACAAAGCGAGGACCCCGCGGCTAACCCACCCCAGTGACCTGGAACTTTGCCATGCAGGCCATTGACCAGATTGTCAACGAGGGCGGCAAGACGTACTACATGTCGGGCGGCAACGTCCCCTGCCCCGTCACCTTCCGCGGCCCCAACGGTGCCGCCGCCGGTGTCGGTGCCCAGCACTCGCAGTGCTTCGCCGCCTGGTACGGCTCGATCCCCGGCCTCAAGGTCGTCTCGCCCTGGTCGGCCGCCGACTGCAAGGGTCTCCTCAAGGCCGCCATCCGGGATCCCAACCCGGTGAGTGGCGGCGGCGGCGGCTGGCGCCGTCGACATGACACCAATGTGGCTTGCTAATGCTTCCCCCAGGTCTGTGTCCTCGAGAACGAGCTCCTCTACGGCGTCTCCTTCCCCATGACCAAGGAGGAGATGTCGGACGACTTCATCCTCCCCTTCGGCAAGGCCAAGATTGAGAAGGAGGGCTCGGACATTACCATTGTCGCCCACTCCAAGATGGTCACGCACTCGCTCGAGGCCGCCGAGCTCCTCGAGAAGGAGGACGGCATCAAGGTCGAGGTCGTCAACCTCCGCTCCATCCGCCCTCTCGACATTGACACGATTGTCGACTCGGTCAAGAAGACCAACCACCTCATCAGCGTCGAGGGTGGCTTCCCCGCCTTTGGCGTCGGCTCCGAGATCATTGCCCAGGTCTGCGAGTCGCCCGCCTTTGACTTCCTTGACGCGCCCCCTGAGCGTATCACCGGCGCCGACGTGCCTACGCCTGTGAGTGTGGTTGTGGCGCAGACGCGACGCGACGAGCGAGCACACACTGACCCCGCCACCAGTACGCCGAGACGCTCGAGGGCCTCGCGTTCCCCGACACTGACCTCATTGTCAAGACGGTCCGCCGTCACCTGTACCGTCAATAGATGGAATGCGCGAGTAGCCCGCCGTTCCTGCCCGACAACGCACGTAGTGTAATGCATCTATGGGTTTAGCGAGGGGGAGGGGAGTCGACGACGAGTGTCTTGCATTCGTTTAACAAGCCTGGGCTATTGACCCAAGTTCCAAATTTCGTCATTAGCCTGTTCCAAATGCTCACGTGCCACTTTGGCCAAAGGTGTGACATTACGTGGGCGGCGGGTGGTGCGTGCGTACAGTGGGCGGCGGGGCGGCGGCGGCGGCGGCGAGTCGGCGGCGAGGCGACTCTTGCGGCCCAACAAACTCATTCACATCGCACCGTTCCGTTTGCATCACAAACCTTCTGGCGCGTCCCACCACCACACCGCCAGCCAGCCCGATGCCGACACTGTCTGCCGCGAGCGGACCCGGCAGGCCAGCTGCACCAACGCCACCACCTACGCTGCGGGCGCGCACGCTCACCCTCACCCCACGGCGCGCGCTGCTCGCCACCGCGCTCCTCACGGCCCTCGGGCTCGCGCTCACGTGGCCCGCGCTACTGGCCACCCCTCCGCTCGCCAGCTCGCGCCTCGACACGCGCGCGGCGTTCGCGCGTGTCGTCGACCCCGCCGAGCCGTGGCCCGCGTGGCTCGACGCCGACGCCGACCCGCAGTACGGCACCGCCGACCTCACGTACGCGGGCGGCACGCCGTCGGCCGAGGGGTGGCTCACCCACTGGCTCAGCATGGGCGGCGAGGGCGCGCTCACCGTCATGGTAGGTCTTGGGGCTGGGCGAGCTGACGCTTGCAAGCTAGCACACACCGGGGAGGAGAGCGACAACGTGACGTTTCCGCACCGGCCCGCGGCGTTCCCCAGCTTCCTGCAGCCGAGCGCCGACCTCCCCGTCGCGGGCGTGCTCGTGCCGTTCGTGTCGCTCAAGCTGCCGGGCAAGCACGCCGACACGGAGGCGGAGGCGGAGGCGGGCAAGCACGAGGCGCCGGAACGCGCATGCCTCCCGCCCGCGTGGCCGCCCATCCGGCCCCACCCGCCTAAAGCCCCGTACACTGTCGCGCTTGTCGAGCGCGGCGGCTGCGACTTTGCGACCAAGGTCCGCGCGGCGCAAGAGCGCGGCGCGGCCGCGGTTATTGTCGGCGACTCGAGGGCGCGCGCTGATGAGACGGACGAGGAGGGCCGGAGTCGCGAGAACCTCATTACTATGTTTTCGCCTGGTGAGTGTGGTGATGGGGGAGGGGGGAGGGGGGTGTAGGTTGGGGGTGGGCGAGGTTGGTCTGGGAGCGAGGTTGCGGAGTGGGCGTGCTCGCGGCTGGACGAGCTCGCTTGGCGGGCGAGGTCAAGTCGCGGGGTCGACGACCTCGCTCGCTCGCCCACCCCACACCCCGGCGACGTCGCTCGGCTCACTCCAACGCCGTCGCGTCGTCAGCTCGACCCCACGCCGCCCCGCCGTGTTTCTGCCCCTAACACCACTGACACCCCCCAGAAGATACCACTGGCATCATTATCCCCAGCGTGTTCGTGTCCCGTGCCTCCTACCTCACCCTCCGCGATCTCCTCGCCAACCATACCGTCCACGGACACCCTGGTCTCCATGTGGAGCTAGGCGAGGCAACAGACGACGGCAAGTGCGTTTCGGAGCGCTGATCAGGGCGGAAGCGGCCGCTAACACCCACCCCCAGTGCGCTCGGCAGCTTACTCACCTTCGCCCTCCTCATGCCCTCCCTCTTCCTCCTCGCGACAATTGTGGCGCACCGTGTCAGGATTGCTCGGTACGTGACTTTGGTGTGCCTTTGGAGGGTGGAGCTAATCCCCCTCGCAGACAGCGCGAGGCCAATCGTGCCCCGCCAACCGTCGTCCTATCCCTGCCAGAAAGGGTCTGGACACCAGACATTGTGTGGGAAAAGGACGACTCGGACGAGTCGGACAAGGACACTGAGCCAGAGAACGCGGGAGCAGGAGACTCCGACATTAAGGCCCCTCGGTCCACCCCTGGATCGCCACTTACCACAGTGAGGGAGACTTCGCCCGTTGTTGAGGGCGATGGCGCGGCTGGCCCAACGTTGGAGGTGCCAGACGCCCCTGCGCCAGTGGCTGTTGTAGCCGACGACGCAGCAACGCCTGCCCAGTCACCAACAGCACCTGCTCCTACGCCGCGCAAGCCCAAGACGGCACACCGAGGCAAGAAGCGTCGTCCCAGCAAGCGATACTATTCCAAGGACGAGTGCGCCATCTGCATGGACAACTTCCATGCTGGCGAAGTCGTGCGCATCCTTCCCTGCGGCCATGTCTTCCACAAGGACGAGTGCGACGAGTGGCTCCTCAAGTGGCGCAAGCTGGTAAGTAGGGGCTGTGCTGCGCCTCAAATCTCGTACTGACGCCACAGTGTCCTACATGCCGCGCGGACGTCACCATTCCAGCAAGCGATCTCTCGTCGTCTGCCACTCTCACCCCTGTAGTGGACCGCTCGGATCCCACGGCACAAGAACCATACGACGCAGCTGGCAACGACGCAGAGAACGCAACCTGGCGTGATCGGGTAGGCGGGGTAGGCGCCAGGGTGGGTGCTGCTTTGCACTCGCTCCAGGAGTCTGTCCGCGCAGCTGTGCGCCGTCCTGCCGACGCTATCGACGAACGCACGCCTCTGGTGCCTCATGACGCGGTGTAATACCCCCCTTACGGTCACATATCACGATTCGGCTACTGGTATACTCGGCTGCCACTATCATCTCTAT
This sequence comes from Vanrija albida, assembly GCF_041260175.1. Classification (NCBI taxonomy): domain Eukaryota; kingdom Fungi; phylum Basidiomycota; class Tremellomycetes; order Trichosporonales; family Trichosporonaceae; genus Vanrija; species Vanrija albida. The sequence continues at coordinate 753,229 of NW_027191420.1, read as the reverse complement.
TCTACCAGGTCAGCAGCAGCAGCATCCCTGTTCTATTGGTTGTACGCCATTTTATGCCACACTCACCGTGAGTAAGCGAGCAGGTGTTGCAGCAGGCGTGCCGGGGGTGCCACTCGACTAGGCGTGCGATCTGTGCGCTGCTCACGCCGCCCGAATTGACCGGGGGAAGTGCCAGGGTGGTAGCATCGCCCTCTACACAGATTGCCGCGTGCTAGGACGGACGGGATTGTGCGCGGTGCTGCGGCCGTTACCCAAAACAGCGGACAAGTGCGGCCAAAGGACCCAAGGGGCCTGAGGGCTGTGGCTGTGGCGGCTGGGGTGTGCTCAGTGTAAAGGCCGAAGGAACCGCCAGTCGGCCATGACGCGAGGCAAAGGCACACCAACTACGGCCTCGAGGCTGGCTGGCGTGTCGACTGACGCGCTGACGCGACGCTCGACGCTTCGACCGGCCGTGATGGATCTCTAGCCGCGTCCCGCGTACTTGGTGTAACCATGACACGCCGACCGACGCAGACTCACACCCCTGACAAAAGAAGCTCAAAGCCTTGCAGCGTGCGTTATGGCATCTGACATCTGGCATCTGGCATCTAGGGACCTTGTGTGAGCGATGCACGGCGTCGACTAGGACGACGACGCTGCCCACACACTGGCCTGCGCCACACGGCGGGTGGGACCATTTGCCAAACATGCCCCGCGGCACGGCGAGGCACGGCGAGCAGTCAGGCCCGAGTCTGTCGCTTATCAGTCGCCTCTCCGCTTTTTCGCCACAGCCGTCTAGAAGGGTCACTGGCAGCGCGACGCGACGCACCGACCGGCCCGTGTGGCAAATCCCAGCTCGTCACTTTCGCACCGTCACGACGGCACCACACACCCCACGACACTGCACACTTCCCACCCTGACATGGCAAACACGTACACTGACGCCGCCACCCACTGCCTCTGAATTGCAGCGCATGTGCAGCTCACACGCTTGGCGCCGCCCGCCCACGCGCCGCCCTGCCCTGCGCTGCCCTGCCCGCCCCGCCCCCGAGTCGAGTCGATCGTGCCGCCGTGCGCCCCAGTCATGATCGGCGGGGCGGCGGCGACTAGGGCTACGCCCGACGGCGACGACAATGGCAACGGCGGGGGAAAGACTTGCACGCGCCGCACGGGGCCATTGTTTCGCGACGCTCGACGCTGGACGCTGGCTCGCACCAGCCGAGCGAGAGGCGGCGGGAAAGCGAGCAAGCGAGCAAGCGAGAGAGGGGGGGGGGGCGGGCAGACTGACGGGGCTGACGAGGAATATGGGCACGAGGGGGCAGAGGGGGGCAGAACTGGGGCGTGGGCGAGTTTTCTCTCTCCTCTTGTCGTCGCAGTGACGAGCGAGGAATGGGCGGCTGGGCGTGAAGGTGGGCGGGCGTGGGTGGGCCAAAGGTGTCGCTGCTGCCGCTGTCCAGCATGCACAGACAGCGGCGAGGGTCGAGCGATGAGCACCAGGGCGCTGCTCGACGACGACAACGACGACGGCGACGACGAGTTTCAGAAAAGCGAATAGGAGAAGGGAAGGACGAGGACAAGAAGAAGAAAAGTTGCGCGCGTAGCAAACCCAAGTGTCATCATCATCAGCATCATCGTCGTCTCCGCCGTCGTCGTCGTGGCCGGAGCAAAGCACGCACGAGCGGCCGAGGGTCCACCGTCTGTCGTTTGTGGCTGAGTCTCCAGAGGACACTTTATCAATCGCTTTTGCTCTAGACACACTGCTGTCCCTCCTCATCTCTTTTTTATTTCTTCAAGCTCCCCTCTCGCAACGGCGTGCACAGCGCCACGACCAACTGATTCGCCCCTCTCTCCTTCCCCCTCGCCGCCCGCTCCCTCACACCCCCCATTCACTCTTGATCACCCGACAACCTCTTGCCAACAGCAGCAATGTACCCGTTCTCGGCGGCGTACCTTTCGAGCGGCGCGCCGGCGCACGCCCATCCGCACCATCAACCACCGCCGCCGCCCGACTCGCGCGCGCCCACGCCCGCAACAGCAGTACTACAGCCTAATGACAATACGGCCCGATCCGCCTCGGCCTCGGCCCTCTCCCCCACCGCCGTAGTCTACGGGCACACGGGCCCGCAGGCGTCGCCGTCGCCCGCTGTCCCGCAGTCGGCGTCCGACGACGCCTCAGCGCCGGGCTCGGTGGCCAACGGAGGCGCCGGAAGCACACCCACCCCGCCGACGGCGACCCCGACTCGGGCCCTGGCGCAGGCCACGCTGAGCGCACACTCGTCCCCCTTGGTCAAGGTCGAGGCACTCGACCCTAGCCCCGTCAACGGCGCGCTGTCCCTCTCGCCGTCGCCTGTCGCCTCGGTCCACCACGCGCAGCAGCTGCACGCGGCACAGAGCGCGTACCCGCTCCAGGCACCGTTCAACTGGGCAGCCGGGCAGCAGGCGGGCAACAGCCTCGGCGGCGTAGACCAGCTCGAGCAGTGGGATCACCCGCAGCACCACTACCACCAGCCGGCGCACCTCCACAACGCTCACCACATGGCACACGCACCGCTCGGCCACGCGCCGCACCACAACAACGGCATGGTGTTTATGCCGTTTGGCAACGGGTTCCAGCAGCCCCAGCCGCCGCTGGGCTTTGCGTTTGTGCGTGGGCGCGGCGCGGCGCCGTCTGGCTCGCAGGAGCGCTGGCGCGAGCAACAGCAGCGCGAGGGCCCAGCAAACGGCGACGGCGCGCACGAGTACCTCGCGCAGCACGGGAACAATGCCGAGGCTGCCTCGCCGCTCCTCTACCACCCTGACGCAAGGCGCGACCTCACGCTTGGTCAGCACCTCCACCACCCGCACCAACTCTTCGACCACGACCGGTACCCCGACGCGCCGCGCGCGCCCGGCTCGGTCCCGCTGCCGCTCGTGCACCGCGACGTCGCGCCAAACGTGCATGGATACGTGCCCGCCCGGCTGCGTCCCGCCCCGCCGCGCATAGGCAGCCCCGGTGCCGGTACGTTTGTCGGCCCGCACTGGCCGCCGCTGGCGAGCTCGACCGGGTCGTTTGGCTCGGGCTCGTCCCTCGACCAGCACGAGCTGCCCGCCTCGCTGCCCAACGGCGTGGGAATCGGCTTCGCAGACGACCCCGCACGCTGGGGTACCGCACCGCCCAGCAACGGCAGCATGATGTCGCTTGGCCCCCAGTCCGAGCCCGAGGGGGTGCGCTCGGCGCGTGGCGGCGGCCGGCGCGCAGGCTCCGCCCCGACGGTTGTGAGTTGCTCGGCTGGCACCGGTACATGCTAACGTGAGAAGAGGAGGTTTCCGTGCCCGGACTGTTCGGAGGCGTTTACCCGCCGCAATGATTTGGTTGTGAGTGCGAGGGAAGGAGGGAGAGAGGTGGGAGCGAGGAGCGAGCTGACATGACAGCGCCACCGCCGCAAGCACAGTGGGTCACAGGCGCAGACTTTTCCGAGTGCTGACGCTCCCAGCCGGCGAAAAGCCGTTCCCCTGCCCCGTCTGCGGACAGCCATTCGTAAGTGCTATACGGCCACGGTCCCAGCGCGCCACAGTCCCATTACTATCGCTGCCATCACTAGCCCACACCAACTGCGCCCCGACACACCGCTCACACACCGCCACAGGCACGCAAGGACAAGCTCCTCATGCACGTCCAGCGCACCGAACATTGCCGCGCCCTCGCCCCGCCGCGTACCGGCCGAGGATCGAGGAGTACGGCCCCGACGCGCTAGTCGCCGCGCCCGCCCCCGCCGCCGCGCGCATCAATGTCATCATCATTGACCCCATCAAGCGATACCGTCACCACCTGTCGGCATAGACACGAAAAGTACATACCGTCGTACAATCCCCTGCGCCACACACGCGCCTGTCCCTAGTAGTAGTGCTCCGCTCTCTGCGTCTGCCCGCACCATTGTCGATTGCCCTGTGGGCGCGGTGCTGTAATATTATGTATGCATGGGTGTGGCGTGGGCGTGGGTGTGGGCGTGGCAGTGCCACGGGGGGTTGGGACGGCGTTGCGACTGGACTGTTCGGCACAGGCACCACGGCACACTATTGCAATGCATGTACGCGTGAGCAGACTGATGACTACTGATGACTGCTGATGTGGACGCGATGGCCCAGGTGTTATCTACTTGGGCTCCCCCCCCCCTCCCCCCTCCCTACTCCTCGTCGTCAAACCCCCACGCGTCGTCCCCGCCGTCCCCGCCCCCGCCGGCAGCGCCAAAGCCCCACCCGTCGTCGTCCCCGCCAAAGACCCACGACTCGTCGGCACCGCCAACGCCGTCGTGCAGCGGCTTGCGGACGACGAGCGCCTCGACGCAGATCATCTCGCCGCCGGTCACGGGCGCCGGCGTCTCGGGCGAGGTCGCGGCCGAGGGGGCGGCCGAGTCGAGGTTACGCACGTCTGCGAACGAGAGGGACAGGGAGTCGAGCGGGAGGTTGAGCCCGTCGAGGAAGACGTCGTCTGGGAGCCCGGTGGCCGGGGCTTCGTGCACCCCGCGCTCTGTGAGCGGGCTCGAGGCCGCCGTACTGGCCAGCGGCGAGGTCGCGGCCGAGCCGGACGCCGGCGCGCGCTCGAGCCGCAGGGACGACGGCCGCGCCGGCTGGTGCGGGAGTCTGGCGGCCAGCCCCGGCGCGCCGGCCGGCGCGTGCCCGATAAACTCGGCCACGGGGGACGAGCTGCGCTCAGCGTACGGCATGGCCGAGGTGCCGTCGCCGCGGAGCAGGTCGAGGCGGCGGGCCTCGCGCCGCGCCGCCGCCTTGCGCCGCTTCGCCTCGCCGGGTACGGGCTCAGCGGTGGGCGGCGAGGGCGTGGCGCGCTCCGGCGTCGGCGCGTCGTCCAGGTCGAGGCGGAACGCCGGCGGCTCGTCGTCGCTCGTCATCGACGACACTCTGGTGCGCGATATTCTCCCCGCCGACACGTCGCGCGATACTCTCCCCGACGACACGTCCGAGTCCGCCTCGTCGCTCGCGTCGGCCTCGCGGTCGAAGATGATGTGCCGCTTCGTAAACTCGCCGTTGGGCGGCGCCACCCCCGCTTCGTCCATCTTGTCGCGGTACCGCTCGCGGCGGGATTTGACTTCGGGCCCCTGGCCGTTGAGCCCGCGCGTGCCTTTGCGCGGGCGGCCGTGTTCGTCGAGGTCGGGCCGCGTGATGCGCCACGGGCCGGCTCTGCTATCCGACGCGGACGCGGCGCTGGCGCCGCTCGGCGAGTCGGGCTCCAGATTCGGCGGGTTGACCGGCGCGCCCTGCAGCACGATCTCCTTCAACACGATGACCGTCGCGCCGACCTCGGACGCCATGAGCTCGAGGGTGCGCAGCGACGCGTCCATCTCGGCGCGGGTCAGCCCAATCACCGTGCCGTCGTCGGCAAGCCCGAGCTCGTAGATCGCCTCGTTGCGCCCCTGCTTGAGCCGCCACATCATCTGCGTCACGAGCCGCTGGAACCGCTCCGGGCTCGGCTCGACCAGCTTGAGCTTGTACTCGATGTGCCCCTCCTTGTCGCGCTCGGCGGCGAGCTTTGGCGCGCCAGTCGGCGCGAGCAAGGGCGAGCCGTGCACGAGCGTGTGGCGCGTCACGTCGCTGTCGGGCTGGGCGAGCAGGCGCTCCCAGTCTCTGAGGGCCTGGCTCGTCGCCGAGCCCGAGAGGTGGAACGACGACGCGGCCGACTCGGCCGGGCTGGCCGGGTCGCTTCCCTCTGGCGTTCTGCGTATTGGCGTGTCGGCGTCGCCGGTCGACGCCGCGCGGTGCGGCAGCGACGTCGTGCTGAGCGAGTGCGAGATCTCGTGCCACGGCGACTGGCGGCGCTGTGGCCCCGCCGCGGAGGGGAACGCCGGCGTGGGCATGGCGGGCGTGGGGCGCGCCGACGGCGTCGCGTACCCGCTCGCCGGGTGGGAGCGGGGCGGCGTCGGCGTGGCGTGCATCGTGTGGGGGAGGGCGCGCACGGCGGCGCGGCGGATCGGCTGCAGGGTGGACGGCGGCGGCGGTGGCAGCTAGTGCGACCGCTGCGCAGTGGGTATTGAGGCGGGCGTGGCTGGTATTGAGGTGGGTCTTGCGGTGGGGCGGTTGGTCAGAGGTATGGCCACTGGGAGTCAGTGAGGACGCGACGCCGAGCTCACTATCGGTGGCGCGTGGGCACCGGCGTGTGGGGCAGTTGGGCGGGATGAAGAGCACGAGATGCTAGCGAGATGGGCGGGGCATGCGGTGAGATGAGACGTAAAGAGGTGCAGCGAGCGCGATGAGAGCGAGTTGGTTGCTGGGCGTTCCGTATCCGGACCACTGACAGCGGCGTCATCATCGACTCGGACCGAATCACGTGTTGTTTATTGCACCAGAGAGCGAGTGGCAAACGCATCCAGCGGCGACCTCGACGCGCCTCTCGACTCCATGCGGTGCACGCTCGACTCGAACGGCAGCCGCGGTCTTGTCGTTGCGCGCGGGGCGAATGCGAATGCCAAGCGATACTGCGGGTGCGGTGATCAGGCCACCTCCCTTGCCACTACGGCCTTCCCACTCGCCGCATCCGGCAGAAGCCAGTCGCGTTCGCAAGAACACTACTACTACATGCATGACTACGTACAGTGCCTACTTGGCATAGCGGTCGCTGCGGGTATCAGCAGGTGGTTATCGACACGGGGACGGCACCTACCTCTTCATCTTGGACCGGCGGTCGAGCATGGCCTCGGCGACGCGGCCCTCCTTGATCGCACGCTTGACCTCCCTCCTGTCGCCGGGGGCCAGCTGCGTCCGGTGGCCCTTCCAGCCCTGGTACTCCTTGCTGCACGAGTCAGCTCAATGACGGTGACCCTCGAGTCAACTCACGCCTTGCGCAGCTCGTCCTCGACGCTGCCGGCCGACGGCCCGCCCTCGAGCAGCCGGCGCTTGCCCGCGCCGCCCTCCTTGCCCTCGATGGCCGCCACGCGCGCCTTGAGCACAAACTCGCGCTGGCACTTGATCCGGAAGCCCTCGTCCTCGCCCGGGGCGTCGGCGTCGCCCCGCAGCTCGCTCTTGTGCGCGTAGATCTCCTCCTTTGTGAAGCTCGGGACGGAAATGTACTTGTCTGCGTGGGTACGCAGCGCGATCTTGGGGAAGAGGCCCGAGGCGTCGGTGAGGACGGGCACCAGGGCTTCGAGCGGGCCGCGCGAAGCCGCCGTCGCGCTCAGCACGCCGGACGGCGAGACGGTGAGGAAGGTGCCGCTGGAGCGTTAGCTGGGTACTCTCCTGCATTGTTTCGCTACCCACCTGCTCGTCCGCAGGCTCACGACGTCGTCGCTGCCCGCGAGCCGCGAGATGACCCAGACGTGGTTGACGTCAGACGGCTCGACGACCTGGAGCGTCTCGCTCGTCGAGAGCTCGTTTGCGCCCTCTGGCGCCTCGGGGACGTCGACGGCGGCGGCGTACACGCGTTGTCTCGAGGCGTCCCACTGGCGGTCAGCTCGTCCAGGGACAGCTACTCACGGCGAGGCAGGTGAGCGGTGTGGTCGGGAGGAGGATGTACGCGGGGCCCGTGACCTCGCTCAGCTCTGTGGGGAACATCCAGCCTGGGGCGTGAGTACGGGAGGAGCTGGAGGTAGGCACGTCGCAGCTCACTCACCACTGGGGTCGGCCGCGGCGAGCGCCTCGAGGTCGTCGCCGCCGTGCGACTCGCGGTACGAGCGCTTCTTCTTCTTGGGCTTGTCGCCCTTGAACTTGAGGCGTTTTGAGACGACTCCGGACATGGTGGGGGAGGGGAGGGTGGATGAGGGAGAGGGAGGAGGGGGGTGTTGATCGGCGAGGATAAGTGGAGGCTGCGGGCGGTAATCTGCGCTGGAATCGGCATTATCCTGCCCTCCTAATGCATTCCCACGCCGCCCTAATCCCCTCCCTCGACTTCCTAATCCGGCCCGAAACCACGACACACGACAACGCCCACACGACCGTCTCGAAAACTCCAACTCACCATCCTCCCAACCAACACGATGCCGCAAGAGCTCGTCTCCGCCGACGAGGTGGGTGGCCCTTGCGGTACGCGCTGACGCCCAGTTCCTCACGCGCCTCACCTCGGCCTTTGCGGGCCCCTCGAGCGCCATCTGGCTCTCGCACAAGCGGCGTGCGTTGGCTCCTTGTTGCTACACTGACGCCAGATACGCACGATGCGCAGGGCGACAGCGCGATGGACACGGTCGACGCCGGCGACGACGCCGAGCACGACGTGCTGATCCGGTGCACGCATGGCGCGTCCAAGTTTTCCGCGCGGGTAGGTGCTGGTGCTGGCTGGTCGCTCGCTCCGCTCGCTCACGCCCACGCTAGGTGCCCGCGTCATCACTGCACACGTTCCACGCGGCGTACGGCGCGCTGCTCAAGGCGTCGATGGCGCCGCACATGCGCAAGCGCGACAAGAAGAAGGAGCGCGCGCGCGCCGACGCGGCCGAGGCCCGCAAGCGCGAGCTGTTTGTCGACGTCAAGATTGGCACCGAGGGCAAGCGCGGCAAGGGAAGGCGGCAGAGGGTGCGTTGGCGGCTGTGGGGCTGGCGCTGACGAGCAGATGCGCAAGGTCGCCGCGCAGAAGAAGAAGGAGGCCGAGCGGGAGCGCATCGAGCTCCGCGACGCTGCTAGAAAGGCGCAGGAGTAGGTGGCGGCACGAAGGCCACCGCACCAGCAGGCCCCGGCGGGTCTCTGACTCATAATATGATGTGCTTCCATGCAGCAGGCTCGTCATAAACTGGCGCAAACCGTCCACTAACAGCGCCTACTGCTCTATCCCCTCTCATGACACATTTGGCATCGGTGGAGGAGCCCACGGTACAGAGTACAACGGGTGATTTACTTCGGTTCTGGATTCACGGCGAATGAGATGGGAATGGACAACACTGAGATGGACGTGGATTCTAAGACTCGTCTGCTGGGGCAGCCCGAGTATGGCTGTATCGATTGATTGGGTGGTGGAAGGTGCAGGGTGGAGTGGTGAATGATAAAGGTAGTGTCACCTCGCAGGCAGGAGGGTCATGTTTGGAGCTGGACAGAGTCGAACGTTCGGAAAGGGGGGCGGGCCAGTTGTTGTTGTTGGAACCAAAAGTCGTAAGAAAACAAGCACAGTCCATTGCTCATTTGGTGCGGCTGGCATCAAGCTTGCGCCGCACGCCATCAAGGCGGTCGCGGATGGACCCAATGACTGGAGGGTAAGCAAAACTCATCCAACAGCCACGCACAACACTTACGATGCTCAAAGAGGAGGCGGTCTTCGTTACGCAGCTTGACACCCTCGTACATTGCATCGTCCAGGAGGGTGTCAAGTAGCCACATGGCATTCTCGTAGCCGTCTTCGGCAGCGGCCAGGTCGCCGAGGAGCTCGGCCTGCGCAGACTGGCGGGAGATGTCACGGGCGCGGTCGTGCACGAGGCGATCGACATAGGGCAGCTCGTCGGCGCAGCGGGCCTTGGTCCATTCAGCCTTCTCGTACACCTCGTTGAAGCGTGCACGGAACCACTGAACGACTGCAACGTCAGCCACGATTGTTGCGCCGTGGACAACACTCAGAACTCACGCTCATTCAGCTCGGCGCTGGTCTGGTACTCGACATTACGAGTGGAGCGAGCCTCCCAGTACTGCTTGAAGCGCTCATGTCCCGCGCAGATGAACGCAAGCGACTTGAAGTAGAGAGCGCACGCATCACCGGCAGCTGCTTCTTGCTGTCTCAGAGCAAGAATATCACTGCTTGTCGAGGACGCCGACGACTTGCGTCTGCCGGTTATCGAGACTGGTGGCACGGAGAACGGGGGCGCGTTCGTGCTGGGTGGGGTGGTCGACGTAATGGTCGCCGACGATATCGACGACGGCTGCCTCGATGTCTGCGACCAAAGCAGTAGACGCTGGTCGGCGAGATCAAAGAGGACGTAGGCCTTGCGAGCGGTATCTTCCAAAAAGTCGAGAATAATGCCCTCATCGGGGTCAATCTCACCAGATCGTTCCACTAGTGGCCACTTCTTGGTGGAAGTCCCGGTGGCCCGTGCTATCGCAGTTGCCGCCGTGTTGGCCGACGAATTGAGCAGACGCACGGCAGTATTTGTGAGCACACGTGCGAGAGCGTTTGCAGGCAACGACGATGGGGACGCCGAGTGGCGGTCGGGTGAAATAGCATACGTCCCAGGCGGTGGGAACACCGTGGGCGTGCCGGGGAGCGACGGCTGTCGCGAACGTGGAACAATGGTCTGGCGGACAGCCGGTACAGCGAATGGAGGTGGCGTCGTGCCAAAGGCGAATGGTGGGGAGTAGGATGCCGCTGTAAGCTGCGAAGGCTGAGGAGTTGGCGGGCTCGAGCCGGTTGGACGGAAGGTTGACACAGGGCGAGAGACCATGCTTGTCTTGCGGACCACAGCGCCGACGGAGGGCCGCCTGGAAGTCTGCTGTTCAAGCTCGTCGGCCAGCTCGTTGATCTCGACCGTGCGCTTCTCCACCACGACGTATTCTCTTCCAACCGAGTCGCTAGCACCGAGTGCAGCGTCATCCTTGCCCGTTACTGTAATCGGAGGCGTTGCTGCAAGCGGTGAACTGCCGATGACAGGTCGTAGCGCATGCAGTGGCCCCGGAGGCGTGACGACTGGGACGTCATCGGCGCTGCTCCCAGCGCGCTCCATGCGTGGCGATACGCGGCCAGGCGTCGCAAAGGACGAGCCAATCGGGCGAGGGACAGCTGGAGATCCCCCGGTTGGCGAAGGCGAAGGAGGGCTGGGTTCCGCGGGCTCATCGCCAACGTAGTACTTGGGCTCTGAGCGGCGCACAGAGGGCGGTCGTGCAGGCGTTGTCACCGGTGTGGGCACAGTACTGCCTGGGCGCGAGATGTTGTGTCCTGACCCTGTGCGCTTCACCATGGCCTGGCCGCGTGTCGGTGATGCTGGGGAAGGTGGAACTAGTGCTGGGGTGAGCAGCTGGCGCTCCCGCTCTGCACTCAGGTCGAGGTCTTGGTGGGGGCTGTAGTATCCCGCGTCCGAGCTGTCGGTCGACACGTCGATGCTGGTGCTCACATCCGCCACCGACTCGACCATAAAGCCATCCCAGACGCCGCAGGCAAAGAAGTCGTCGAAACCCATACGCTGAGACGGGTGGCGCTTGAGGAGGCTGCGAATCAGCTGCTTGATGTCTGCCGAGACTGGGATAATGGGGGCCGGTGCGGAGCCGTCAGCGGCGGGAGTTGGAGCGCGAGATGACTCGTCTGGGAACTTGATTCGGTCATCGCCCCGCTCGATTCTTCGCAACAGCTCGACATGGTTTGGAGCTCTGAATGGAGAGCGTCCCACTGCCATCTCGTAGAGGACAGCGCCAATTGACCACAGATCTGCCCTAGCGTCGTACTTTTCGTATCTCAGAATCTCTGGGGCCATGTAGAGTGGCGAGCCGCAAAGGGTTTCTGCCATTGCCGCGGCTGGCAGAATGCGGGCGAACCCAAAGTCGGCTACCTTGAGGATGGGGATTCCTAGCGGGTGACCCTCGGAGACTTCCGTCGCAGTGGGGGGCTGAAGGAGGAGGTTCTGTGTGGTGCATGAGCAGGGTGGCGCGACGACAGATTGTGTGTCCAACTCACCTGGGGCTTAATATCGCGATGAATCAAGTCCTGCGAGCGAAGGAACTTGACGGCTTCGGCTGATGGGGTCAGATGGTTCCAAGTGGCAAGAGGGACTACTCACCAAGTTGGCCAAGGAAGCAGCGTGTTACTCGCTCGTCGAGACCACCGGTCGCCGGATGTGGCCAGAAGACCTTGCCCTCTGTCCTCGACGCGACCATGCCGGATTCATACACCCTGGGGACAAAGTCGAGGGTCTCGATCCGACCGCGGTTCTTCAGATAGATGGACAGATCGGCGCCAGAACAGTACTCCATGACGAGGTAGATATGTGTGTCGTTTTTCTGAGATTGCGTCAATCATTGCGCGTTGGAGTCGGGCGGGACGAGGCAAGACGCCAGACGTCTACTCACGAAGCAATCGATCAGCGCGACAATGTTGCGATGGCTAATGGCCTTGAGAATGTTGATCTCGCTCTCGAGATTATCAAGCAGCTTGCTCGTGAGCTTTTGGCGCGAGACCGCCTTGATCGCGACAGGGACCTTGGACTTCTGCTCAAAGGTACCGGTGGTCACGTCGAGAGAGAGAGAGAGTGATATGGCGATGGACGGGGCGTGGGTCGAAGCGAACGATATCGTCAGCACTGATAAGCGCGCCGAGGGAAGGGTGTGTGTGGGGGGGCATTGACTCACGGAGCGGTGTCCCTTGTACACTGTCGCAAAGCTACCACGGCCAATCTCGACGCCGACGACATAGTTGCCTATGCGTTCGCGGTGGCGAGTGGAATGACTGCCGCTAGTCTCGCTATCGCGCTTGCGCGCTACCTCGTCCTCAGCTGGCATGTCGGCGTGATTGACGAGGGGAGGTTGGGGGAAGGAGCAATGCCGCGATGCGGCTGATGTGTAGTGTTGTGCCAGATGATGACAGAGGCTAACGTGTGTGTAGGATACCGTCTTGGCGCCAGAGTGAAGTGAGGGAAGGCAAGCCCGTCTGGTCACAGGGCTGGATTGCGAGTCATTCGATTGTATGGGGCAGCCGTGAGATTAGGTCGCCGTGGGCGCGTATGCGTGGGCGTTGCGTCGAATGGGGGCGGGCAGGCGGCGGCGGCGGGGCGGCGTCGAACGGGCAGGGGGGTGAGGGAGGGAGGAAGGAGGTAGGGCGAAGTGGAATGTTGCGGCGCGCGCGTCGACTAGTTGTGTATTGCTGTGTGCAGTGCAAGGGAGAGAGTGATGTGATACAAGCGCAGTCTGGTGTGTGACGGCGCGTCCGAGGTGGACGGGGGCGGGTGCGTTGGTGCGTGCGTTGGGTGCAGGGTTGAGGTGTGCCCAAGTCCGGGGATAAGAGGGGTGGCGAGGTCGTTAAGGCAAGGCAAGGCAGGGGGAGGGGGGGCGGGGCGCGAGATCGAGTCAAGTGATGATGGATACGCGGCGGTGAAGAGGGGGTGGCGGCGGTGGCGGGAAGAGGCCGGGGTGGGTGGGTGGAATCGAATGACGAATGTGGTGGTGGTGGGTGAGAGGGGGAGCGGTGGTGGTGGTGGGGAGCAAGGAAGAAGGCAGCACGGACTTGCGTGTTGTGTGCAGTGTGTAAGAGTTGTGCGCGCAGCTGTTGTCGATGCTGGCGAGAGCGACGACGACAACGACAGTCGCGAGTAAAGGTGACAGTGTTACGAACGGTTGCGTGCTGTTGTAAAGCAATAATAATATAAAGTGAGCGATGAATACAAGGGGGGGGACCGCCTGGGGTGGGTACGCCGCCAGGGCGAGTCTGCCTGATGCGGACCCGATCGTCGGTCGATAAGGCAGCAGACGCAAGGGGCTGGAGACAACAAGGCGGGCGAGCCAAGGCGACTCAAGCACGCACCTCACCCCCTCCTCTCCCACTCAACGCGCTATTGCGACAGTCGCGGCAGGCAGTCGCGGCCTATCACTCGACTCGTAGCGCCGGATAGCATGAGACGACTACATACGCGTGGGGCAACAACAACAACAACAATGGGGACGGCCGGGCGGCAGTGACGAGCATGCAGCCAAGCACATGCATGCAGGCTGGCGAGCACGAGCGACTGCCGCTGCTTCTCTATCGCGCAACCTTGCCCAAAGAGGTCGTCAGCCAGCGTGACCTGTGGACCTGTGAGTAAACAAGACGGCGTCGCCCATGCATCGTCTGTCGCGCCTCGCATGCCATATCACACCACCCCACACCACCCACCCACCCCACCCCACTCCACCTAATCACTAATCGCTATTGCCCCTTGGCCCGCCATGTCTCACTAGAGCAACCGATGGTGGGGGGCAAGTGCAACGCTGCCATGCTGGAACGTGCTCCCCTGTCCCGGTGACACGTCGAGGCAGCAAACAGCGTCAATAGAGTTGACTCGGTGGCATCAGTTGCTCCAGCTCCCCGTTCCCTCCCCACGCTGCGGCGGCTACTTCTCCACACTGCCCCCCTGTTCTGGCCATGGACCCAGGGTGGTGGGGGCAGGTGCCATCGCCGCCTCGCCGTGCCATGGCACCACCCCCTGCGCCCACCTTCCCCGCTCCCCATACTTGCGAGGCGCCAGTGGCGGCGGCGACTGCGGTTGCGGTGGGGGAGAGTGCCGAAATAGGCTGTGTACCTTGGATGTATTTGGTCGCGCTGCGCTCCGCGGAATGGGCGGGCAAGGGCGAGGGAGGGCTAGACGAGGCGAGGCGAGGGAGTGGAAGCCGGGCGGCCGACGTGACCGTCTCGTTCGTCTCGTCGGCTCGCGCCTATTATCTGACGTATGTCGCAGCAGAGTCTCGGCCGCGACCCGAGCGGTGGACAATTCATTTTGCTCCCACGCGAGAGCGACGGGTGTGCGTGCGTGAGCTCTCGAGCTCTCGCCCAGCTAGCGCTATCTCTGCTGCACGCGGGCATTGGCCCGCCCGCCCTCGACTCGAGCGTCGACTGATGCCATCCATCACATGAGCGGGGTCTGCCCGCCGGCAGTAGGTACTCCAGCCTGACATGCATGCCGCACGCCGGTCCACATGATCGTCGTTGCGTCGTTGCTGCTCAAAGCAGCTAGAATGTGCCCTCCCTCCCCCACCGAGACAAGACCGACCGACCGACCGATCCAGACGGAATCTTATCGCCAGGCACGGCGACGCTTTCGGCCGGACGTGTGTGTCATGGCCTCGGCAGAGCAAGTGCGATACTTCACTCTGCTCCAACTCGTCTGCTGCCTGGTCGAGTTATCCCGCAACTCGGACGAGGTCACGCGATGGCGTCCACTCCACCTCGCCGACGTTGATCGTCCCGCAGACGACTGCTCGCGTGCACATCGATTCCAACTGTCGCCTCTCGTCTCGGTTCGCCCCGCTCTGCAGCCGCTCCACACTCTTCTGATCCCGTAAACCCCTGACGTCATTGTTTACGACGTCGACGACCTCCACTTGGGAGGAAGGTGGAGGAGGGTGGGCGGGGTGGGTCGAGCAAGGCGAGTAGAGTGCGACTTTGGACGCTCGCTCGCTCAGCTGCATGCACGATGCTTACACATCACACGAGCACGTCTATGCATGTGCATTGTGTTCGTTGAGAGCGTAGCAACACACCCCGTTGCATTGCAACAACGTTCTCAGCAGCACAGGGGTGGCCGAGCGCGTCACCGCCCCCACCTCGCCAACCCCGACCGTTCTCACCTTCGCAACCCGACGGGTGACATCGAGGCCAAGTATATAGGCCGCGCCGCTCAGTACACACTCGCGTGTTCTCATGCCTCTGGCATTCTGCGGCGACTTTGGCGCGGTGGTATACTCACACTATGACGGGTGGAGGTTGTCCACTGACACGCGTCTTGCTCACCACCGCTGACCCCGCCACAACCACCACACCTCTACCACGACCCAATGCAAAAAGATCTCAACGCATGTTTGGCTCTCGCCGGTCCTAGGACCCATGGGCTGATCTCTCGGATCCATTGTGCAATGTGTGGTACCGCTGGCCAGACCATAGTTACAGAGCTAATCCTGGCATCTCCCCACGGTGAGGGAAAGCATGACTCTCATTGCTAAACTTGCGTGGCCAGTGCCGGACTCGAACCGAGGACCCTTCGACTTCAGTCAGCCAGACGTGAAGTAACGCAAGTGTCAACAGCAGAGACCCAGTACCGTCAAGCGACGGCGGCACCATTGCAGGATGCTGGAGGGCGGTGCGACGTCCGTTAAGACAAGTCAGGCGCGTCGAGGGCGCATGGGCATGCGATGCACTCTGCACTCTGGTGCGATGCAGCGTGTGGGTGTGTGTGTGCAACGGTGCATGCACCAATGCACGCGCGTACGCCGGCTCGCACCTCGTGCACACATGCAACGAGTCGCACCCTCGCCGCTCGCACTGGCAGCAGCTTGCCCGCTCGGGCCTCGTCTTGTTTGTGCGCTCGCATGTCGTGTGTGCGACGGGCGACAATGACACCGAGCTGCAACCCACCCACGACACACCACCTCTCACAACTACATCCTTCAACACTTGCCATTCACTCTCGCCCACTCCTCCCCCAACCCCCGCAATGCCGCCCACGCCCCGCGCCAGGCCCCCAGCACTCGCCCTCAGCATCGACGGCGAGAGCGACACGGACACGGTGTGCATGGTGACTGCGCGCTCGCGCGCCTCGTCGCCAGCCGACACGGTGTTCACGGCGCCGCTGTGGACCGGGGCGGCGCGCACGCCCAGCACGCCAAAGCACATCCCCGGCGCTTGGGACGAGCGGTACTCTACGCCGCCGCCGTTCCCCGTGCCGGCGAACACGCCGCGCGCCGCCGGCGCCAGCGGCACGATCGGGCTCGGGAGGCCCCCGCGCCGCCGCGGCTCGCACGCAGGCAGCGAGCGCACGACCACGACGGTCGAGTATCCGGACGGCACGCGCGTCGTGTCTGGTCCGCCGGCGGGGTGGGTGAGCGCGTCGCCTCCGCCGGCGCGCAGCTTCTCCACGACGCTCAAGTACGCGTTTGCCGACGACGACGGCGGCGCGTGCCTGGCCGAGTGGGAGGCCCACCCCGGTGTCGAGGCGCCCGACCACGAGTGGACCGAGTTTGTGCGTGCCGAGATCCAGCGCATGCTGTTCGACGGCGTGGTGGCGGCCACGGGCCAGCCGGTGCAACACGAGGGGCCGGGCCTCGTCGAGCACATGCGCGAGCTGCGCGCCGAGATGGACAGCCTGCGTGCGGTCGTGGCCCAGGTCAAGGCGGAGCAGGGCTCGTCGCTGCATACGGGCTCGACGCCACACACCCCGGCGATGGGCGCCGGCCACGAGCTTGAGGCGACCCGCCTTCAAGAGCAACCCGAGGCCGCACACGCGCACGGTGTCGACGGGCAGCAGCACCACCAGCACCACCATCACGAGCAGCACCACCAGCACGACGGCAGCGAGCACGAGACCCGCCACGCCTCGGAGCACGACCACGACTCTGCCCACCACAGCGCCTCGGAGCACGACTCGCACAGCCAGCACGAGTCCGCGCACAGCTCGGAGCACGAGTACCACCACCGCTGCCCACCCCCACGCCCGCGCACACCCACGGCATCACGGTCGCCGGCACCAGCGGCCCGCTGCACCTCACGCCGACGACGCTGTCGCTCGTGCTCGAAGTCGTCCGCGCCATCGACCGCGCGCGGCACGTCGACCACCGCCCCGACGTCGCAATCTTTGACGACGACAACCTCGCCGCCATTATCGAGGACGCGCGCCAGGTGCTCGACGAGGAGGGCGTCAGCGTGTTCGGCGGGAGCGTGCGCAGCGCGCTCGCGTCGGGCTCGGACGGCTCGGGCTCGGGCTCGCAGCGCCGCCGCCTCGTGCCCTCCGAGGCTAGTGTGCCCGACGCGCCTGACGCGCCCGACGACGCCCGCACCGCGTCTGCCCCCTTCAGTCCGGCTGTGCTCGCCGCCTCGCCCGGCACCATCACGCCGCGCCCGGCACAGTCGCCTGAGCCTGAGGCAGACGCACGCGTGATGGCCGCCGCCACCCCGCCCGACGACCACCGCCACATCACCACGCCACCCGCCACATCCACCTAATCACCTGCATCTGATAGATACCGCCCATGCTATGAATCCAGTCTCTAATGCACGTCCTACGCCGTCGCGGCCGTGCGGATCACGTCGAACAGGCCGCCGAGGCGCGCGCTGCCGGCGCCGTACGCGAAGCGCACGAGGCCCTTGAGGAACGTCCACGGCTTGTCGCCGGCGGGCAGGGGGAAGTCTGGCCAGTCAGCGCCAGCCGCCACTGCCTCACTCACCAACAGGCCTGGGAATCGTCGTCTGGATGACGCGGAACCAGCGGTCCTCGATGACGGCCTTGGGCGCGCACAGCCCGCGCACGCCCTCGGGCCCGGCAAAGCGCCCGTGGCCCGACGCCTTGACGCCGCCGAACGGCATGTCCTGGTTGAGGTAGAAGACGCCAAAGCTGGGTTTGTCAGCGCGGCTGCGCGGATACACGCACTCGTTGAGCGACACCATGCCGCACTGCAGCGCGTCGGCGACACGCATGCACTCGCCCTTGGCCTTGCCGTACACGCTTCCGCCGAGGCCGAAGCGCGAGTTGCGCAGCTGCTCGAGCGCCGTGTCAATGTCGTCGTACGGCACGACCGTCATGACGGGCGAGAAGAGCTCCTCGGTCGCAATCTCCATGTCGAGGGTCACGTCGGCGATGAGCGTCGGCTCAAAGTAGGCGCCCTGCGGCCGCTCGGGGTGGTGGTACGCGCTGCCGCCGGCGAGGAGGCGCGCGCCCTGCGCCTGCGCGGCCTGGATGATGCGCTCGAGGCGCTTGATTGGCGCGTGTGAGATGAGCGAGCCGACGTCTGTGCCGACGCGGAGCGCCTGCACGCGGGGGAGGAGGAGGCTGATGAACTCTTCCTGCCGCGCACGCGGGACGAGGAAGAGCTCGATGCCGATGCAGTTTTGGCCGGCGGATTGGCTGTGGGGTGAGTTTCGTGCAGACAGCGCCGACTCACAAGGCCCCGCGCATCCAGGTGCTCGCAAAGAACTGGAAGTTGGCCGAGGGCAGGATGAAGGCCGGGTCCTTGCCGCCGAGCTCGATGCACGTCGGGAGCAGGTTCTCAGCCGCGGCGAGCGCGACCTTGCGCCCTACGGGCTCGCTGCCGATAAAAGTGATGTGCCGGATGGTCGGGTTGCGCGTGAGCGTCTCGGCGACGTCGGGCAGGCAGACGACGAGCTGGACAACGTCGGGGCTGAACCCGCTGGCCTGGAGGCACTGCTTGACGCCGCCAATGAACCACTCGGACGACCAGGCCACCTGCTCTGAGCACTTGACGACGATCGTGTTCCCCGAGAAGAGGGCGGCGAGGATGGGCGACAGCGCGTTGTGGAACGAGTAGTTCCACGACACGAGCGCGGCGACGGTTCCAAGCGGGACGTAGTGAACCTGGCGGGCGTCAGCCCAACAAAACCACTGTACGCACCTTTGAGATCTTGTGCGCGAGGAGCAGGCTGCCGGACCGCGTCTCGGGCTGGAGCGCCTTCTCGCCGTGCTTGAGCAGCCAGTCGATCTTGGCGAACGTCGTGAGGATCTCGCCGAACACGGCGTCGACACGCGTCTTGCCGGTATCGCGGCAGGCGACGTCGACAATCGCGTCCATGTCGCGCAGGATCCACGCCTTGAGGCTGCGGAGCAGGCTCTGGCGCTGGGCGAACGTCGTCGTCGCCCACGCGCGCTGCGCCGCGTCCGCGGCAGCGACCTTGGCCGCGACGGCCGCGCCCGAGTCGAGCTTGAGCGTCGCGATGTGGCTGCCCGTCGACGGGTCGTAGCACGTCACATACTCGCCGGGGTTGACGGCGCCGCGGGGCAGGAGGGTGAGGTCGCGCTCGTGCGCGAACAGGTCGGGGTGGGCAATGACCTTGCCCGTCCAGTCGGGGTCGGATTGCTGCGCGTCAGCACGGCCAGGCGTGCGGCTTACCTCGGGCGCGGGCCACTCAAAGTCCACGACGCGCTTGGACACACGCCGCGCCGCCCACCACGCGTACAGCGCCGGCAGCTTGGACACGAGCGCGATCACCAGCAGCGCCTGCTTCCACGGCTTGTCGGGCGGGTTGTAGACCGCCGTCCAGACCTCGCCGAGCGTGAGGGCCAGCAGGGCGTCGCGCCACGCCTGCAGCTGCGCGAGCGCGCGCATCGTCGTGGTGTACGGGCACACCATTGGGGATGGAGAGTTGGGCGAGTGATCGAACGACGAGATGAGGCTGTCAGGAGCAACAAATCGCGACGGGACACGCGCGATCATTGCGCGGTCGTGAGGCGGGGCCCCGGGATGGCCGTGATTCCTTTGCCTGCTGCGATGAGTTGAGAAGCGGACAGAGTGGTCTTCGGGGGGGCATGTACAGGAAGAATGGACATCAAGGAGAAAGACAGAGACATGCATGGCAGTGGCCCGCGCAGTGATGTGGCGCGGCGGCAAGACGAGTGTGAGCCACTCCGTGCGATGGGTGTCTCCTCGCCCCGAGCCCGCCGCTCCGTCCCCTCCACACGAATCCTTGCATTCGTGCACGATCTACAGACCACTACTGCTCGAGGATACCCTTGAGCTTGGCCTTGTCGAGCAGGTCGCCCTCGACAATGCGCGCGACCTCCTTGCCCTGGCGGGGTCAGTCGAGCCCGCGAGTCCCCGTTCCGTCCACTCACGCTCTCGTCGAGGCGCACAATGGTGGGGATGTTGGTGATCTTCCACTCGGTGCGCGCCTGGTTCTTGGGGTCCTTCCACCTGTCCTAGGTTAGCACGGCACCGCGGCGAGCCGACACCGCGCACACCGACGCACTCGGGGATGTTGCCGACCCAGTAGAGGACGGCCTCTGGTCCGTGTCAGTGCGCACCGAGCACCAGCAGCCATGTACTCACTGGGCTTGTCGGCGCCGCCAAACGTCTCCTGGACCACGGCGTCCGTGTTGCGGCAGTCCTGAGGTGTGTCAGTGGTTGTTGACAAGGGCGGGAAGACAAGCTGTGGGCTACACCAAGCCGACGAGCCTGCATGCACTCTGGCCACTCACACCACACCAGAGACGGCCGTCGACCTTGCTCGAGAAGAAGACGAGGAACTTGGGCGCCTCGGCGCCGGCGAGCTTGAGAGCGTGGGGGGCACTAGGTGGTTAGTAAGACAGTGGCCAGTGGTGGAGGCGAGAGGGGCCACGGCGTGACTATTGCCTCGACACGCACAACGACTCGATGAGGGGCATTGTGATTGTTGTCTAGCTGAAGTAATGTAGACGAGATGAAGAGCAAAGCAGAAATGCATGCATCGTGTCGTCGCTTGACAATGACCGACGGGTGGTCGACCCACAAGGCGGCCCAGACTCGACTTGTTGATGACGCCCCGTCGCGTGCTGCCGCCCGTTCGCTGCCGCCCGCCGCCGCCGCTCACCACCGACTCAATCCTTCCCTCCGTCGCCGACCCTGGCTGCGGTCACTTCACAAACCAACCAACGCCGACAGCAACACCCTCGACCCAGCCAGCCGGCACCCAGCTCGGCCCCCACCGGCTCCTGTACACCAGCGCAGGCGACCGACACATGCCTGCTCGGGCCTCGCCGCGCGCTGCGGCCTCGGGGCCCGATGCACCGGGCAGCAGCAGCGGCAGCGGCAGCAGCAGCGCCCATCACCCGATCCTCGGACTGACCCACCTCGCGGTCTCGTCGCCTGTCGACGCCGGGTCCGACGCCTCGTCTTCCCTCACGCCGACGTCGGCCGCGTCCCCCGTGTCCGCCATGCTCGCCGGCAAGCACAAGGGCAAGGCGCGCGCCGCTGCCGAGCCGGAGCGCGGCCGCCGCGTCCTCCCCGCACGCATCCGCCGTGCGGCGGGCGGAGGCGCAGAGGGTATCCGCGACATTGAGGAAATGGTCGTCGACTGGCTCGAGCGCTGGGGTGGGTACTGGCGTTATGCTGGCCTTTGTGTGGGACGGTGCGGACTGACGCCCGTTTGCAGGTGACATCAACACGGTTCCGCCTGATGACTTGCCGTTGCAGCTCACAACGCTGCCCTACGCCCTGGTCACGCCGCCAATATACACGGTCGAGGCGAGTGCGAAGCCACTGTCACGCGCGAGCTCTCCGACACGCAACGGCACGGTGCCAGACCAGTCGCGAATAGAGACGCCGGTATGGCGCATGGTCAGAGCCGGGGAAGACGACAAGGAGGAGGCAAAGGAGGAGCTCGCGTCGGGGCCAGGGCAGAGCCCGACGAAGCGTCTGCGGCGGGGCAATGTTGGATCAGAGGTGGGTAGTTGTGTGGGGCGGCATTCTGACGACCGCCAGCTCATCGAGGACGTCTCGGATCAGCACTATGCCCTCCTGCACCGCAAGTTTGAAGCCTTCGAGCGACGACAGCGGATTCGCGAGCGCGAGAAGCTCCAGTTTGAGCGATACAAGATGCGTGCGCGTGTCGACTTGCTCCGCAGCCTCCCTGCTCCACAGTGGACGAGCGTTGTTAGCGTGATTCTCGCGCGGACTGACGCCGGCGAGTCGTGGTCGCGCGGTCGGCGGAAGCTCGAGGCCGAGGGGGTCGACTGGCTCCGGCGCAAGCTCATCAAGGAGGGCGTCGAGGTTCTCCGGCGATATGACCAGCTGTTGCCCAATGACAAGAAGTAGGTTGGGATTGGGGGAGCGCTGCTGACCTCAAAGGCAAAGACTTGTCGATGACAGCAGAGTGTCGAGCCCGTCGGCGCCATCGTCCTTGTCACCGCCTCCAATGTCGACGCCAGATCCGCCGCCAGCACCCCGCGTGTCTGCGCTGCGTGATGAGGGGGCGAGCAGCTCGCGGCGCCGGCAGAGGCAGGTAACGCCGGTCAAGGCCGCCTCACCGGTGCCGATCAAGGTCGAGGAGCCCGACGAGCCACCGCCAAAACCCGTCATCAGGATATCGGCGCTCGCGTTGAAGCAGACAACTTTAGCATTCCCCAAGCTGGAGAAGAAGCCAGCGGCGTCACCACGAAAAGCTGTAGCCTCGCCACGCAAGGCGGCACCGCCACCAGCAAAGATACCCAAAATCGAGCACGTTGAGCCGGCCGACCACGAGCCATCACCTGTACGACCACCATCACCACGGCACACGAGGCCGCGCTTTGTTGCCCCGCAGACGGCCTCGGGCCTACCATGCCTCATCGAGGCGGCCCAGCGGCGTGAGAAGGCCATCGAAGAGGCCATAGCTGCCAACGCCAAGGTTGAAGCCGCGGCCAAGGCGAAGAGCGAGGGCCGGGTGCTGCCTGGGCGTCTAATTGCGCGCAAGAAGACACGCGAGAGCACTCGCATTACCCTGGCGACGCCGTTCGGCCTGCCCATGCCGGCGTCACTCGAGACCAAGTCAGAGGTGAGTAAATGTGCCAAACGCGGCTGACGCGCAGTTCTCGATCAGCGACGAGGAAGAATTCTGGCCCATCATCGCGGCAAGGGAAGCGGCAGCGACAGAGGCTCGCCGCAAAGCGTCCACTGCGGCACCTACGGACGAGGTGCACGCTGCGGGCGCACCTGCCGGCTCGCCGTCGTCCGAGGCGCTCGACATGGAGGGGGTAGAGGCAGCAGTGGTACTTTAATACATGCGTGTACATGATATGTGTGGCTCATGGCAATGTGATATGTGTCTTGTGGCGTCAGCGTCGTCACTCGCTCTTGGCCTTTGCGGCCATGTTGGCGAAGAGGGCGGCAGCGGGCGCGTCGGCGGCCTTGTCCTCCTCGAGGCCGAGGATGAGGCGGCGCAGGGCGCGGATGAGGTATGGGGCGATGAGGGCGCCCGCGAGCGCGAAGAGTGCGATGGCGGCGAGGGCGCTGGCCGCCGTGGCGGGGAGCACGCCGAGGATGAGGGGCTCGAGCACGAGGTGAAAGTCGGTGTGGAACGGCCAGTCGGCGGGTGACGTCGGGTCAGCCGAGTTGTAGTTGACGAGGCCAATGTCCTCCCAGCTGGTCCAGGACGAGTGCGAGTGGGTGGACGCGGCGTCGTCGTCGCTCTTGCTCTCGTTCTCGCCGAACAGGGCGCGGACGCGGCGGAGCAGCGGGTGCGGCATGCGCGGGCTGAGCGGGGCCGCGGTTATGTGGAGGAGGACGCCGCCGGCACCGCTGGGGTGGATATGCGCCGCGAAGCGCGTGGGCGACTAGCGAGTGAGCGTCAGCGAGCGAGCGAGCGGGCCGGGGGTACCCACACTGCCAGGCCACGACAGCCGCGCGGTCCAGCTCTTGCCCTTGTCCTCGAGGTCGAGCGCGACCCACACCTCGGGCTGCGCGTCGGACACGGTCAGTCCCGCCTGGCGCTGGGACGCGGTGAGGCTGGGTGTGAGTGGGCGCCGGGGGGGGGGGGGACTCACGAGGCGAGCGCCGCGCCGCGCGGCGGCGCGACCACCTTGCCTGTTAGGGGGAGGCGGAAGTTGACGATCTCGGTGTCGGCGGCGACGAGGGCCGCGAGGGCGAGCAGCAGAAGCAGGGGCCACGGCCTCATGGTGTTTGGGTGAGGCCGGGGTGGGGGGTGGTGGACTTTATACAACAACAATGTCGTCGCCCGTCAGGTCCGGCGACTTTGAGCATCATCGCGCCAACAACATTTCGCGACATCATCACGCTCATCGCCTTTCGTCATTCTCCTCTACCTTCCTTCTCTCACGCCCACACCCCACCCTACCCCGATGGACGCCAAATCCCTCCTGCGCGCCCGCAAGGCGACGGCGCGCGTCGAGCACCCGCACGCGGCGTACACGGCCGCCGGGCAGCTACGGTGCGCCATCTGCGCCGTGCCAGGTGGGTCAGGCCTTCGAGCTTTGCTGACCCCAGTCAACCAGTGGGACGCACACCTCCTCACCAAGCAGCACCGGCAGAGCGCGGCGCGCGAGAAGGCGCAGGCGGCCAAGGCGGCCAAGCGACGCGGCGGGGGCGAGCGGGACGAGAGCGCGAAGCGGGCGAGAGTGGAGAATGGGAGCGAGGACGAGGGCGGCGACGACGACGACGCCGGGCCGTCCCTGCCCGCTGGCTTCTTCTCGGCGGGCAACAAGCCGAGCGTGGATGACGAGGAAGCAGCTCCGGAGGCAGCGCCCGCGCCCGCGCCCGCCGTGCCAGAACCGACGGGCGACGCCGAGCTCGACGACTTCCTGGCATCGCTCAACGACGACGACGAGGCGCCGGCTCCGGCAGCGCCCGCACCAGCGCCGGCCGCCCCAACACGGCGCAAGGGGCTGGCGTACAAGAAGACGGAGGACGCGCCGGGCGTGGCGTCGTACGCTGCGGCGCCGGTGCTGCTAGCGGCGAACGGGGACGCGGCCGAGGCCGAGCCCGAAGAGCCAGAGGAGAGCGAGGCCGAGCGGCGGGCGCGCGTCGAGCGCGAGGAGCGCGAGGAGATTGTCGCGCGCCTCGAGGACGAGCAGCGGGCACAGTGGGTGTTGCGAAGGGGGAAAGGAGCTGACGCCGTGCAGAGAAGACGCCGACTCGCGCGTCGTGGCCCTCAAGGCGCGCATGGAGGCGCTGAAGAAGCGCCGGGCGGGGAAGAAGGCATAGGCGTGATGCATGGCATGTACTGGGTGGGGCGGGCGTAGGCTGGAGAGGGTGGGGCGGGCGTAGGCTGGAGGAGGGTGGAGCAGGTCAGACGAGGCGGATGGGAGGCGAGGCGAGGAGGTGGACAGTGGTCAGCTTGCAGGTGCCGGGGTCCCCCGCCATCGCCACCACGACCGCGGCCGCACCGTCGGCCGTTGCTCACACGCCGCGCCGCTCGCCCCGTATCCTGCTGCATGCGAGCTCACTGCACGCTCCGTCGCTGGCTGGCTTGTTGTTGTCGTCGCCAGTGATCGGCATGGTGGTGTTTGGTCCCGCGACCGACCGCCGGGCAAGCGACTTCTTAGCCCGCCTCGATCGCTCTTCTCGTCGTCGTCTCACCGTCCGTCCGTGTCTTATCTCGACTCGACCTCTCGCCACGCCCACAATGGGGCAGGTCTCGTCCGTCTTCGACCCGGACAACGACGCCACGGTGCGCCTCGCCGCGCCTCCCTCCCCCCCCCACGGCGCCCGCTAACGACCGCAGGAGACGCGCAACTACACGGTGCCCAAGTTTCCGTCGCTCTACAACCCGTCTATCTCGTCTACGATCCAGCAGCGCGGCTACTTTCTGCACAATGCCGAGGGTGCGTCGCCTCCCCCCTCCATGCGCGCTGACAAAAGCAATCTGGCGCTTCACGTTCTACTGGACGCTCATCCTCCTGCTCGGCACGTTCCTGGCCTGCGCGGCGCTCGCGAGCGCCAACATCGTGCTCAGCCGCACGCTCTTCGCGCCGCGCAAGGACGACGAGATGGAGCTGCTCCCCCGCCGAGGGCTGGTAGGGGCGATCTCGCGCGCGGCGAGCGCGGCGAGCTCGATCGCGCGGGGGAGGAGGCACCGCGCCCGCCGAAGGCCCCCGCTCTACCTCGTCCTCATTATCCCCCTGCTCATGGGCGTCATTGCGGCGTTCGTCGCCCTCGTTTCCGGCACAGTCGTGGGGTTCGCCCTCGCGGCCGTCTACTCGTCGGGCGGGTTCAGCATGTCCACCTGGGTGCCGTTCATGTGGGCGCTTATTCAGGTCGTCGTGCTCATCATCTCGTGCGTGACGCGCGGGACATGACTGACATTGCAGGAGTTACTCGTCGCTCACTCGCATCCTCTAGGCCGTGCCCGCGTGCCCACTAATAGATTATCCACACTCCTGCCGTTGTCACTTCCTGTATGCATTGTTGTTAGCATGTGCTGGCGCCTGCACCACGCCGTTTTAGTCGCTCGCCACTGACCCCACCCCCCCCCCCCCCCACCCCCCCAACCCCACATGCTGCCCAGACAATCAATGCATGTTGTGTACAACTCTTCGGCGCTCGCGCGCCTCTAGAGACTCTTTACTTCCTCCGGCCCACTAGAGCTTCGCCTTCTCGTCCTTGCCCGTCGACGCCGCCTCGCACACGCGGCGCATGTCGCGCAGCGCCTGCACAATGTTGTGCTTCAGGCGCGTCGTAGACGTCGTAGGGCACGACACCTTGGACTCGAGACCAAACTTGACAATGTGCGGCGCAATCATGTAGTTGATGCCGTATCCATCAGGCCAGGCGGCACCGAAGCCAGTCGCCATGAAGCGGATGCCCGAGCTCAGACCAGACGTCGACAGCTTCCACTCCTGCGACTTGGCGTACAGCTCGTCCTCGAACAGCGGGTGCGTCTCCCCAGGGCGCAGCTGCACCTTGAGGCCCATGAGGTGGCGGTCCCATCCGCCGCCGGCAGACGAGCGCTTGGTGAGCGCGTTGTGCTCGGCAACCGCCTTGGTCAGCAGCTCGTAGCGCTTGGCGTCGTCGAGCGACGCGTTGTCCATCGAGCTGACAAACGAGCGCGACTCGACGCTCAGCGTGCGGATAACGTCGGTACGGCCGTGCTTGAAGCCACGCGTCGACGCAGTCTCGTACGTCGCAGTCGCGTTGCCCTGGTCACGGAACCACGCGAGCTGCAGCGCCTGCTGCATGAAGCCGTCGGGCGACTGCTTGGCAACCTTCTTGATCCAGTCGCCGCCAAACTCGGCCCACCAAAGCGTGCTGGCGTCCGAGTCGTCGACAATCTTCTGGTTGCGCTCGGCAACAGCCTCAATCTCATCCTGAATGGTAGAGTCGACGACAAAGTCCTCGCGCTGGAAGCCCTGGCCAAGAGCGGGGAGAATCTGCTTGGTGACCGAGAACTGGGCGTCGTCGACGGGCTCGGCGAGCGCGTAGTCGACAATCATTGAGGGCAGAAGCGCATCGACAGGCGAGTGCTCGCCCATGACGGCGGCGCGGCCGTTGTTCTCGACAAGAATGCTGAGGGGCTTGTCGAACCAGCGGTTGCGGCCGCCGAACAGACCACCCTGGGTGTTGTGCATCTGCGCGTCGATAGGAGCCTGGCGCAGGGGGTCCTCGGTGGGCTGCGTGGGCAGGGTGTAGGGGTCGAGCGACACGACAATGAGCGACGAGTCGATGTTGGCAAGCGTCTCGCGGTTCTTGGGCGAGAAGAGGATGACCTTCTCGCGGTTCTGTCGACGTTAGCAGAGCTCTCCTCTCGAGGCAAATCTACTCACAACAGTCCAGGTGTCACGGTGGTCGGCCGAGAGGATGCCGACGCGAGCGGGCTGCTCACCAGCGTCCTTGCGCTTCTTGGCGTCCTCGACGGCGGCCTGGAAGAGGCGCTCAATCTCACCAGCGGGGATGGGCTCGGGGATGCCGTCGGCACCCTGCTGGAAGACATCAATCGAGTAGATGAAGTCGTCGATCATGACAGTGGTGTGGAGCGCCTGGTTGTCAATGACCGAGAACGCGTCCGAGCTAGGCTGGGGGATACGCGAGAAGTTGAAGATCTTGGAGAACTGCGACATGCACATGGGGCCCGCCTTGGAGACGTGGGGAGGGAGCTCCTCGCTGCAACCGTCAGCCTTGATCGCCCGGTCATGGCGGCTTCTACTTACCGGAGGATCTGCGTCCTGTACTCGGCAAAACGGCGCGTAAGCCAGGCGGCGCGGCGAACCTGCCAGTCGGTGATCCACTCGACCTTGGTCACATCCTCGTACTTGAAGGCCTGGTAGTAGGCCTTCTTGTCGGTGTGCGAGTCGAGCCAGGGCTTACCGCCGCCCTCAGAGCCGGCGGGGAGGTCGTGCGAGGGGTTGGCGTTGAGGGGGACCGTCGTCTTGTTGGTCGCGCCGTCGAGGACGGGGGGCGCCGGGTCCTGGGGGTCGGACGCGAACAGGAGCCACCAGTTCGAGTTGACGAGCATGGGCGCGCGCCACGTGTGGTACGCGAGCGCGAGCCACAGCGTGTCGTCGAGCCAGTTGTTGGGCGAGATGTGGTCGAGGTCTGGTAGGTTAGCCCCGTGCTTTCGCGCTAGCCCTCACCCTTCAGACGCTCCTGGAGGACGCGGCCAAGACCATCCTTGGAGGCAAAGTCCTTGGCGAAGAGCTTGCGCTTCTCAAGTTCCTTGGGGAGGGCGTGCGAGCCATACTGTGGGTGTCAGCGATGGCACACTACACTGCACACGACACACACCTTCTGCTCGAGCAGGGGAACGATGCTCTTGATGTAGCCCTCGAGCGACTTCTCGAGGTCGGGCACGGGCAGGCGGGGGAGCTTGTCCTGGTACTCGAAAGTCCTGGCGGGGGACTTCTTTGGTGCAGTGGTCGAGACCATCCTTGCGTGGGCAGTGGGGTGTGCTTGGGTACGAGAAAGAGCAAAGGCAGCAACGGCGGGCGATGACTTGGATGGTTTTATACGAGATGCGAGGATCCGGCTATTGACAAGAGGCCTGAGGGAGGGGACCGGCATTCTGCGGCGGAATTGGAGCTTGGGTTGGCTTTCGAGAGCCTAGGCGACGTGGGGGCTCGATATTCGGGGATGGGAGGGGGCAGTCGGCGTCGTTTCAAGCGCTGTAGACTGGGCGTTTGGTGACGATGAACGCAGTTGAGAGAGCGTAGAACGCAGTGACGACGGCACAGCGCGGGGCAGAATGCACTGTGGGGGTCGGTATGGATGGGGGACCTTGTGGAGAGGAGACTGCCGTTGTAAGATCCGATGCGTGTCAGAGACGGAAAGCGGACCTTGGAGCCACTTTGCCGGCACGGTGCGCTATGTTACCCGGCACTTGACCACACCCCCTCCGCCCTGCCGGCGCCCAGCTTATATTCCCGTGACGCGTCACACTCCTGCGCAAACATCGCTCGTCTTCCGCTCGCATGTAGCCCCACAAGACCACATCCACAACCCCGTCCTCACCACTTTCTCGCCTATGAATGTCATCGTGTTCCCCCACTGCCGCCATTGCCGACAGTTTGGAGAGCGGTTCGGACTGCGCTGGGGTCCGCTAATCTCGCCTCGGGCTGGCTGACGGACGTGCTTGACCATTGAGCCGTGGACACAAACGGCCACCGGAGAATGAGCGGTGCGAGGGGGGACCCACCGTGGGAAAGTTAGTGCCATACCTCAAGCCAAGTGTTGCAGTGCCACCACAGACGTAACACGACTGGCGCCAGTCGGGGCTGCGTGGTACGTTGCTGGGGGTAGAATGGGAGAGGGCTGAGCAAGGATGGATAACCGCTTCTCGCTCATGCGGATTCTGAGAATAGGTGTCGTTTGTCAACAAGTGGGGCGGCTGCTGGAGGGTCACAAGGCCACCTTCCTTTGTCAGGAGAATGAAGCATGGAGGATCGCAGACCCCCGAGCTGGTGAATAGCCACGTTCCCTCCCGAGATCAAGTACTCGCGTTGTTGGGCAGACATGTTTCTGATGTCGTGTAGACAGTGACCGCCCCCGCGACCCTCCCCCCCCCCCACACTTGATCAGACATGATGCCCTTTCGTTGACGACCGCGAGTTCAGCTGATGGCTACGACGTGTTCCCCTGTTAGTTTGAATCGAATCCTCTGCCTTACCATACCGCGTGTCAGAACTCCTTGGGGCCATCATTCCCGGAGTGCCGACCTGAGTCTTCTCTGGGTCTGTTTCGCCGGGTAGGCCAGCCAACTGCTAAAAACTCGTGGTCGTAGCCATCAACCGCACATGGCAGCTACCCCGAGGCCTCAGGAAGCACCTGGGAGTAAGGATACCGTGATTCATAAACTGCACCCACTCAAATGCAGACGGGGTTCTTCGCCTTCCCATCACCCATGTCTTTGGACAGAGCGACCTCGACTACAGTCAGGCCGGTGTGCCACTGGAGAGCCGACACACCCTTAAGGTCCGTGTGACTCCAAGGGAGCACTTCCAGGCTCCTCGCACTACAAATCAACAGAACAGAGCTCCATCAATCAGGCTCTGCTATCTGCGTACTTTGCACAAGACGCATGGATGTATAGCAACGATGGTGAACAGTCTCGAGGCTGCCTCTTTAGCCTTGGTGATGGTGAGTGTGTCGCGACGTCTACCGTGGGAGAGTTGACCACGTTGCCCACGTGTTTTGCCCCCTACCGCCTGCGGATCGCCCCCCCCTTGCCACTTCGCGCACGCGCTACGTCACGCGCTGACCCGGCTGCCCGTCCATCAGCCGCGCCCACCGCCTGGCTGCTCGCTCGCTTGTTGCCCCCACCCAGCCGAGTTCGCGGCGGACAATCAATGACCAGCGACCACCCTCGCAACAACCGTCGCCATTTCTTTCACTGTCGGATCCACAACCAATACTTAAAGCTATCATCACTTCAGACTCTTCATTCTTTCTCCTCCCCATCATAGCTTCCTCGCGACAGCCTCCTGCACCCTCAACAGCTACTGCCACCGGGCAGCGAGCCACACACCGTCCCTCAAGAGCCTGCGCCCTTCCCACGCCGCCGTCAAGCTCGTCCGACCAGACCACCTTGCTCACGGCCCACTGTGTCTTGTGACAAAGGAAACAACTACAGCCCTCCCACCGTCACATAACCCTACCCAGCATGTCAGGCAGCGCGGCGCTAGCCCAGCTCATGGACATGGTGAGCCTTCCTCCCTCACCTCACCGACTTTCCGCTGACGCGACTCCTCGTAGGGAATACCCATCGGACGGGCCAAGGCAGCACTGCTGCGCTCCAAGGATGATGCCATGACGGCTGCAGTGAGTGCGACGAAGTGCGAGCTGGAAAGCATCACTGACCACCTTCAGGAGCGCGTGTTCAGCGGCGAGTTTGATGACATTCCCTCTGAAGACGAGGACGAGGACGAAGCCACTGGGCTGCAGGTGGGTTCAGTCAGAAAAGCTGACATCATCCCGGGAGTGTGCTGACGAGCTGTACAGACACCACAAGAGCGCGGCGATGCGGCGGGACTGTCAGACGACGACGTTTACGACGACGACGATGTCCTTATGGACGAAGACGATGACGATGGAGGCTTCGATGACGACGGAGGCTACGATGATTTCCAGTTCGAGGACGGTAAGTCTGTGCAGGTAACGTGGGCGCTGACAGGTTTCCAGACGCGGGGCACGTCCCACAGGACCTTGACCCATACGCGGGCATCTTCTTTTCGAAGGATAGAACCGAACGCCTCATCGAAACTGTAGAGAAGCCAGTCTTCGTGGAGGTGCCTGTCGCCTCTGGAAGCGGCGGTGGGCCGAGCTACAGGAAGGAGAGGGTCCGCATTCTCTCCCGCGGGGAGTGGATGAGCGGCTGCCCAGAAGGCAGTGAGTCTTACTCGCGCCACAAACATCAACTCACCAACCCAGACGAGCAGAGTTTCCTGTTCCAGCTGTACGAGCTCGTTGCCGAGGGTGCGCTCCCCTGTGCGAACGGCTGCGGCTACGAGACCCCTCGCTCCCCAGAGCATTTCTTTGCACTGTTTGTGAGTTGACCTTGCCGCAACATTGCTCACGCCAGCCCACCTTCCCTGCCTACACCGCGCATCTGGCCAGCCTGATCGAGCATGAGTGCCCCAACTGTCACCACACGACATGCAGGGCCTGTGGAGAGGCCGTCACTACCGGATCTAGCAGCAAGGGCAAAGCCAAGGGCAAGAGCCCCAACTCTGATGGAGAAATCGAGTCGCTCCTGCACTGTCTCAACGCTCAGGTGGGTCAACCGGTCGGCACGGATGCTCACCCACACAGGGTGTGATAATCGGCGTTGGCCTGCACATGATCGAGGAGGGATTTTCGGCTGCCCCTGCCCTAGCTACACCTGACGAGAAGGACGAAACTCACCCGACCAAGAAGCGTAAGGTCAAGAAGTTGATGTCCAAGTTTGTGGCTGGGGGCAACGAAGACGATCTCAGCGACAGTGATATGTCCGAGACCGAGTCTCCCGCGCTCCCTGGTAATGCCAGAGGACGCTCTTACGCCAAGGGCACCGGCTATAGCGGAACGCAACACGAGGACGTAAGTGTGCGTGCCCAGCCGTTGCTGACATTGCAAGCGTTCCGGCCAAATCGCCGCAGAGCGCGCGCAAGCTCTCAATGACAGCAAGACGTCCACCCTTCTCTCGCAGGTGCAGGTGTACCTCCCAGCTTTGAACCGAGCCAGCGGTCCTCGTGCGTCCGACCACCTTGTCCACCCAACTGCGTTGGCCCACCTTCGTCGTCGCAGCGGCTTTGTCAATGATCTGCTTCGCAACGACTCGCTGATGGACATGTCCAACCGCGGCACTCTCTACCGTGCCCTGTTTGACTGGCTCGAGGTGGGTTGCGGCTGAAGGTCCGAGCTGACTGGTAGATTGTTTCCAGCCACGAGTCGCTGGCCAGCATGCTCGCCATGCCGCAGATGCGCCCAGTGAGGACGGAGCCCGGGCCGGACAAGGACACTGTCAATGTTGTCTATGAGGGTGGCCCCAGCCCCCGTGAGCTCCTCGAGAGTGTTGTTATTCAGGCAACCTCGGCACTGAAGGGCCTGACGTCGACTGCTGCGAAGGAGGAGGAGAAGGCAGTCGACCTCACACAGAGTGTGAATGCCCTCGACATTGTCCAGCCTCTGGCTCCGGTGGAAGACGACGACCAGAATGGTGCCCTGAAGACTTTCTGGTGGGTTGTTGCGTAGACTTGGCGCTGACTGTCCCAGCGAGCGGATTGTGCAATCGGCGGCGACCATTGACCGTTTGCTCGCCGACACCAAGGGCGATGCGTTTGTCAAGCGTATGCGCGAGTCGCTGCCCCGTCTTCACACTGCGGTGCAAGTGCAGGAGTCTGCAGACGCGACCAACGAGGCGATCATTACGATTTGTGGGTTGCGTCTCTGTTTGGTGGCTAAACCGCAGACGAAGAGTGGGCCCGAAAGGTCCGCTTCCAGTACACCGACTTGATCAACCCCAAGGACGCTAGTCAGGAGAACTACTTCCACTGCTACAATGAGCAGATCAAGAAGCTTGCTGGGATGGTGAGTGTGCGGGCGAGTTGGCGTGCTGATGCCCAGGACGCGCCGAAGCGGTCTCTTGCAATCGCCAAGGAGCTGGCAATCCTCACGACGAGTCTCCCGTCAGCGTGGCACTCGTCCATCTTCCTTCGTGTCGACGACTCTCGCGTCGACTGCATCAAGGCCATGATCATCGGCCCTGAGGGAACGCCGTACGAGAACGGTTGCTTCATCTTTGACATCTTCCTGCCGCTCGAGTACAACATCAAATGCCCGGCGGTCAAGTCGATGACGACGAACGGTGGCAAGTACAGGTACAACCCGAACCTGTACAACGATGGGGTGGGTGTGGAGTCGTGGGGTGAGCTAACGAGAGTAGAAGGTCTGCCTGAGTCTGCTGGGCACTTGGTCGGGTCCTGGCTGGGTGTCGGGCAAGTCTACGCTGCTGCAGGTCCTCATCTCGATCCAGAGTCTGATTCTGTGCGAGGAGCCCTACCTGAACGAACCAGGCTGGGCAAACCAGGCGGGGGTGAGTGGGGTAACCTGAGCCGGACTGACACTGCAGACTGTTGCCAGTAAGGCATATTCTGCGAATGTTCGCCGCATGGTCGTCGAGGACGCGATGGGCAACAACCTGGCCAACCCTCCATTCCCATGTACGTTGAGCGGAGCGATGTGTTGCTGACAAGCAGTCGAGAATGAGATCAAAACGCACTTCAGGCTGAAGGCGGACGTTATTCGCGCGCAGCTGGAGCAGTAGGTGTGTGGCAGGCGGCGTCGCTGACTTTTAGGTGGAAGACGATTGACGACGGCAAGTCGACGACGGGAGACTCGTACACGAGCGTGCAGAGCGCCACGTCTGATAGATCGTCGTCCAAGGCGACGTCGTTTGAGACTGCGGCCGACCGCATGCGCGAGCTGCTCGAGGAGCTCAAGCCGTCTGGGGCTGGGCCTGTGCCTGCTGCTGCCGCTGCTGCGTCTACGCCGAGACGCTCCAACCCGTTCCGCAGCGTCAAGAAGCTGTTGAAGTGATGCGTGGCCTGTGTATGGACTTGGCTGCTTGTATTGTATGTGTCTAGCATTGTGTCAGCATGCATGTGGGTGGGTGTGAGGGGGGGGCGGGGGCGGGGGTGTTTGTCAGCGAGAGTGTGAGCCGAAAGGGCCGAAGGGCCACTGGCTGATGAAACTGGCTCGGCACTTGGCGCTGGACAATCTAATCCGGATGGCCGACCGGCCGACGCCGCGGAGTCGTCTGCCGACCGGTCGACAGACTTTATCAGAGTCGAGTTGTTGTCGTCAACACATTACTCCATCACAATGCTCCGGAATACAGCACTGCGCCTCGCCACCCCAGGGCGGCCGCGCGCATACTCTACGGCCGCGCGGCCACCGCTCAAAGTCGCCGTGATCGGGTCTGGCCCGTCGGGGTTCTACGCCGCCTCGCGCATCCTGTCGCAGCTGCCGGCGTCGAGCGAGCTCGGCGCGCGCACCACGGTCGACATGTACGAGCGCCTGCCGACGCCGTACGGGCTGGCGCGGTACGGTGTCGCGCCCGACCACCCCGAGGTCAAGGTGGGCCCTCCCCCCTGGCAAGATCTGACGCCCAGAACTGCCAGCACAAGTTTGACGAGCTGGCGACCGACGCGCGCTTCGCCTTCTTCGGCAACGTGAGCGTCGGGGACACGCCCCCAGCGCCAGGGCACTACGCGTACCCGCACGCGCTGCACCTCCCCCTCTCTGAGCTCGCGGGGCACTACAACGCGCTCGTGTTCGCGTATGGCGCGAGCCATAGCAACCCTCTGGCCAGCGTGCCGGGCTCGTCGGCGTCGGCCAGCCCCCTGCCCGGCGTCGTGCCGGCCCTCGCCTTGGTCAGCTGGTACAACGGGCACCCGGCGTACGCCGACCTCGCGGTGGACCTGAGCGCGACGCGCACCGTCGACGTCGTGGGGCAGGGCAACGTCGCGCTCGACGTCGCGCGCATCTTGCTCCGCCCGGTCGACACGCTGCGCGGCACCGACATGCCCGACGACGTGCTGGCCACGCTGGCCGCTAGCGCCGTCACCAAGGTGCGCGCGGTGGGCCGCCGAGGCCCGGCACAGGTCGCCTTCACGACGAAAGAGTTCCGCGAGATGGTCAACCTCCCCGGCGTGGCGTATGCCGGCGTGGACGAGCGCCTCATGGCGCAGGCGCAGGCGCTGACCAAGGGGGACCGCATGCGCACGCGCATGCTCGCTCTCATGGCTAAGCAGGCGAACGCGGGCGGCGGCAAGACGTTCGAGCTCGATTTCCTGCTGTCCCCCGCCGCCTTCCTGCCCAGCGACGACGGGCGGCTCGGCAGTGTCAAGTGGGACGTCAACGAGCTCGTGTTCGCCGACGGCGCAGCAGCCGCAAAGCGCACGGGCGAGGCGCTCACCCGCGAGACAGACATGGTCGTCGAGAGCGTCGGGTACCGCTCCGAGCCGCTCGGCGGCTTGCTGCCCTTTGACGGCGCGCGGGGCCGTGTGCTCAACGCCGGCGGGCGGGTGGGGGTGGAGGGCGAAGTGCCGGGCGCGTACGTCGCCGGCTGGGCTGGGCGCGGGCCCGTCGGCGTCATCGCGAGCACGATGCAGGACGCATACGGCCTCGTCGAGGGCATCTTGGCCGACTATGCGGCGGAGGACGGGCCGTTCGCGGCCCGCCCGGCCGACGCGCCGATCCCGCTCGTGCCGGAGCTCGGCAGGCCGGACGCCGTCGAGCGCGGATTGAAGGATGGCACCGTCGTCCCCCTCTCCGGCTGGCACAGGATCGACCGCGCAGAGCAGGAGCGCGCACGCGGAACGGGCAAGGAGCGCGAAAAGTTTAGGCGCGTAGAGGACATGCTCAGTGTCCTGGGATAGAGCGAGACAACACCACACCACCAGCAACCCCCCGACCCCCGCCCCCCCTCATTTCGTACAGTCATGCATGTGTGTGTAAAAGTATGGGGCAAAGGCCAATGTGTCATAAGTGGTGGGCTGTTGCCAGCCCTGGCGAGGCAGCCTTAGTCGCTGCAACTCGCAATGTCCGAGCGCCTCAACCGCGCCGCGCTTAACGGCGGAAGCGGCTGGCGAGACCGCCGCCGTTGCCACGGTCCATCATCAGCACCGAGTTCTCGTCAGAGTACCCGGCGCTGACCTCGCGCTGCATGTTGGGCGGCACAGGGTTGATGGCCGTAGAGTAGGCCGCAGAGTCCTCGTTGCCAAACAGCGAAGCACGGGCCGCGTCTGGCGTCTGTAGTCCGTGTCAGTGCGAGTCCAGTGGCAGTGCAGACAAGGGCCACACGTACAGTTCCCTGAGGGAGCGAAAGCAGCGAGTTCTTTGCGTGCGACATGGACATGATCGACTGGCGGTACGCAATCTGCTCGTTGTAGTATTGCTCGAGCATGACCTGGTGCTCCTCGCGCGAGCGCCTGTGGAGGAACCACAGGCCCGTCATGACACCGACAATCACTGGGAGGTCAGCCTACCTGCTTCACGCCGCCACTCACAAGCAACGATCGCAATGCCCACAATCGCGTACACCCACGCCGGCGTGTGGAGGGGCTCGTCGGCAGCCTTGCCGCACGTGCCGTTCGGCTGGCAGTTGTACGAGATGCACTCCTTGTTGCCGCTGCACGCCTGGTGACGGTTCTTGCCCTTCATGCACTGGTTGGTCGAGCCGTCGCAGTAGTAGCCGTTGCGGCAGTTGTCACGCGACACAATGTACGCAAACTGCACACCGTCGTCGTTGGTTCCCGTGTACAGCGTGTTCTCATTCACACACGTCTGGCCGACCTGAGCGTCCGAGTAGCTGGGCGTCAGGCAAAGCTCTCATCCTCGCACTCACTAGCACGTAAAGTTCAAGCAGATCGAGCCGTTGACGTTGAGGTAGCCCGCCAGGTCCTTCGAGTTGGGAGGCGGCTGGCACTGGTCTGCACCCAGTCAGCATGATCTCTCGGCCCAGCACCCACCGTCACGGTCCTTCTGACACGGTCCACCAAAAGGCGACTGCTCGAGGCAGCGGTCACCCTCGTCGGGGCAGCTTGGCGGGGTTAGTACAGCACAACGCCGCGCTAGCACGAGCACTCACAACTGGCCCTGGGGACACAGTGGCGGCAGCTGCGCAAACGAATAGTTGCTGTAGCCCAATGGGTACTGTGGACGCGTCAGTTCAAGCTGCAACGCCCAACACGGCTGCTCCCACGCACAAGGTCCTGACGGCATCCCTTGGGCACGCAGTGGCCGGTTTCGTCGCAGTACGTGTTTGCTCCACAGTCTGTGGACAGGGCCCATGTGCTTGAGTCGAGCTTGCTGTTGGCTTGGCTGTTTGTGACAAGTCGCGACGACAAGGACGAGGAAGAGGGGTCAGCCGGCGCGACCAACGCGTGCGAACAAGGGTTCTGGTCATACTCACGAGCAAGTGTCGCCCCAAACGCCCTTGCCTGCGATTGCTCCAGAGGCGGCGACGAGTGCTGCGAGTACCAAGCGAGTCGTGACCATGTTTGGTTGTGACTAGAAGTGAATGGAGCAAGTGAGAGATGAATGAGAAAATGCAACAAGTCACCCCGAGTCTGGGTTGCTGTGTGACTGATGACAGGTTTAGCACCGCGCAATGCCCAGCCAGCAGCCACCCAACGGCCACCACCCAGGAGCGAGCAGGGTGATCTGCGCACGCCGACGTCGCAGCTTTCCCACCTCAGGAGCAAGTTAAGGGACCGCTTGATCACAAACCTGCAAGGCACGGGGGTCGCTTAATAGCGGGAGTAAATTTTCGTAATCCAAGTTCTAGTACTTACACCCAAAACAACAAAGCGGACAATAGCAAAGCCGAGGACCTAATACAGCGCCACTTTTGCTCCCATCCCATCCTCTCACACCTCTGTCAGGCACAGCCACCCACAGCCAAAACCCCCCTCTGCCCGATCACAAGCCAGCTGCGGCGACTTGGGCCGCAAAATCATGTCAACAATGCTCGTCGACATTGCCATCCATGCAACGCGTCTTGGCCCAACCTGACACGCGGGATATGACAATAGACGCGTGAAGTAGCAGTTCTGACACCTAAATCACGTCGAGCACGCTCTGACAATGAGCTATTGAGGCGCTAGTGGCGGCGTGTTTTATGTGACGCGTCTCCATCAATCTCTCCGTATGTGGCTCTCATTCGCGCTTGTGGCCACCGCCCAGCCATACCGCCCATGCCACACCCCCCCCCGCGTAGATGTACAGCGAGCACGTGGTCGACGCCGAAACAGATCCCGTCCGCACCACCGTCAGTCGTCTGCACCCACCCCCGTGTCGCCAGTCGGCCGCGGCTGCCAGCCGAACGATTCCACGGCCAAACCTGAGGCGAACGACGCCTCGCAAGCCAGCCAGGCAGCCCAACCGGCTCTGCTGCAAAAGAGCCAACGCGTGCACCACAGACGTCGACGCAGAAGGGGGTCTCCGGACATCCAAAAACCAACAACAACCCCGTCCCCCACCACCATCCACCTCGTCGTCGTCGTCACCACTCAAACAACTGCATCCATCCACCCCACAACCTGCATATCAACTGCAGCTTGCCACCACCAACCACC
Organism: Vanrija albida; assembly: GCF_041260175.1. Classification (NCBI taxonomy): domain Eukaryota; kingdom Fungi; phylum Basidiomycota; class Tremellomycetes; order Trichosporonales; family Trichosporonaceae; genus Vanrija; species Vanrija albida. The sequence goes on along the minus strand of NW_027191420.1, from coordinate 714,380 downwards.
CACCCATCCAACCTAAACAACCCACAGCCTATACCCATACACACAGCACACAAGCATCGCCGCGCAAATAATAGCCAGCACTGCCCCAACAGTGCTTGCACGCGCGCTGAGCGTCTCACGTTCCCACCGCCCACCCCCACCGCCGAACACCCCACCACCACCACTACCACTCCAACAACCACCACCCACCACCAGTCCACCACCACCACCTTGACTGTCGGATGATTTCCACCCTCCTCAACCCAACAGAACCTGCGACGCCCAGCTCTTCTGGGCCACAGTCACCACCGTCAAAACGCAGGATCACTCCTTCAACCCTCACCTCACCTCAAAAGCGTGCACCAATACAGTCGACTCCAGACAACGGCACGCGTCCATCCTCAATGACACCGTCACGCGCCGACCTGACCAACTTGGTTAACGCGGACAACGAGCCACCTATTGTCTCGAGGTCTGCACACAACGACGAGGAGGAAGAGGAAGCCGACGTGACAATGGCGGAAGGCGCGATCGGCGTCGACCCGGACGAGGCGATGGACGAGGACATTATTGTGGAGGAAGCCGGCGAAGGTGACGGCGCTGAAGACTTGGGGAGCGAGGACGACGAGGATTATGACGAGGAGGAGGACGACGACGACAGCGGAGACGACAGTGACGATAGCGACAGCTCGGTGAGTCACTTTTTGGTCGCGCTGTTGTTGACACAATTCTAGGACATCATCGCTATCGACGGCCCCGACGGCGAGCCATCAGCCTCCGCTGCAGCTCCAAACGTCAAGACAGAACCAGGTGCCGACGAATCGACAGAGCCGAAGAAGGACGCCGAGGGTGAAGGCGAAGTTGTCAACGAGTTGAAGCCCAAGAAGAAGAAGCGCGCCCGACCCCGCTCACCCTCAGAGGATGAGGACCTTCCTCCTCCGCCACCAATGCCCACGATCCGGCTCGAGATTGCCCTCCCCACGGACGATGAAACCCTCGACTGGAATTTCATCGAGACTGCGGCCAGCGCTGGCTTTGAAGGTGTCTTCAATGCATGGGGCGAGGACCCGCTGGCCGGCGAGGGCACCCCCCTCAACCCCGTCGACCTCAACGGCGCCGCAGCTGATGGAGACTCGAGCACTCCAGCAGCACCATCAGCAGCAGAGCCCCCTCGCCCACCAGGTTTCTCTGATGAGGAGTGGCGTGAGATGCAGGAAGAGGCCAGGAGGCTCGAGGCCAAATATGAGGAGCCGAAGAAGAAGAGAGTGAGTGGCGCCTGGGGGCACGTCTCACACACCCAGGTGATGGCCAAGAAGCGCAAAATCGAGTACGACCTGTCGGACCCCTTCATCGACGACTCGGACCTCGGCATCGACGCGCCGACCCATGTCGCGCGGCCAAAGAAGGAGGGCTTCTTTGTCCACCAGGGAGCTCTGGAGCTCATGGAAGGGTGCGTCGGGCGCGCATGGCTGTCGCTAAATATCAGGTCTCCTATCAAAAAGCCCAAGGCCAAGACGTCGCGTGCAAACCCCAAGGCTCCCAAGGAGCAGCGCAAGAGTCTGTCAGAGGCCGTGCGCGAGCGCCATGCCCCGAACGGCAGCCGCGCCTCGCCGATTCTCATCGGCAGCGACGACGAGGCTGGGCCTTCCTACATTCCCGACCGTACGTGGCTCTGGGAAATGGAGCTGACAGTCACCAGGACGCTCGCCTTCTCCCGTGGACGCACCGGAAGACCGCTACGCTGTCGACAGAACACTCTTCAAGGCTGCGTCTCGAGAGCCAAAGGTGGGTTGGCACAGCCGTTCTAGGCTAACCGCCAGTATCTGCCTCCCTTCGACGAATTCCCCGATGATGTGGGCCACCGTCTCCGCAGCCTGCGTCGCGAGAGCAGCAAACGTAAGTCTTGGGGCCACAATCGAGCTGACAGCATAGACGTGTGGGATCTTAACAACAAGGGCAAGTTCCCAGAACACCTCAAGCGTCCCCTACAGCGTGCTGGTGTTGCGGCGTTCCATCACGACTTGCTCTGCATTCCCGACAAGGAGACGACAGACAGCGGCTATGAGCGGTTCTCAGAGAAGGCGTTTGTGACGGCCTTGTGCAGTGTCCTGCCGTACAACCGGCTCACACTTGGAGTGAGTTTAAGTTGATTCTGCTTCACCACTTACCCTTCCAGAAACTCGTTCTCAAACTCTGCTACACGGAATACTGGAAGTGGATGCAGATGTGCGAAGCGGAAGGACTGCGCCAGTGGAACGAGCTTCTCAAGCCCGAGATCCCGGCCATGCTCGAGCAGTACGAGCAGGCTGTGCTTGAGCATGCGAGGCAGGGTGAGTGTAGGCAACCTCTCGTTGCTGACGATACCAGAAGTGTCCGAAATTACCGAGCTTGAGGACGACCAGAACAAGGCCAAGTCTACCGACCCCAAGAAGCTGCCCACCATTACTCAGGAGATGAAGGACATCTTCAGACAGCTTGTGGAGAACACGCAGGAGATGGTCGACATCAACAAGAAGATGGAGTGGGTGTCGGGTTGTGGGCGCTGCTAACGACTGCAGGGACTGGGGCCAGAAGTTTGAGGGCCAGTCGAGTGAACTGAACATGCGCAAGCTCCTGTACAATAAGGTGAGGAGGAGGCCACCCGAACACGCTAACGCCTCAGATCGCCAAGCTCTACCCCGAGGGCTGGATGACTTCGTTGACGCTGTCCCGCCAATGTGAGTTGGGTCTGCCTGTCGCACCACTGACTCCGCAGACACAAACTACAAGCGACTCGGCCAGGGCTCGAAGAACTCTGGAGCCAGCGGTGGCGATGGACAGGCGCAGCAGGCGCAGCTTACGCAGCAGTAGATAGATGTAGGTGCCACTATGTAGTTGGATAGCCCGTCGTACTCGACCAATCGATGTCAATGGTGTATCCTGTAGTTGCATTATCCAAAGCGTCCTCGTACATGTACAACAAACAGTAGTATACAGATGATGACTAGACGGCCACTGGGCTGCGTTGAGCCTGGTTGGCTTGGTGGTGGTCCAAGAGGGTCATGGCATCGTCGGGGATGACCTGAAGGAACTGGACCCGCGAGTAAATGTTCCACCACTCCCAGGCGTTCTGGCTAAAGTTTACGGGCTCCGTCGTCATGCTCAAGAGCGTGAGGATGATGCGGAGGACCTTGCCGCGCTGGGGGTCAGCTCTACCCCTCGGCGCCACTCACCATACTCTCGCCGTTGGACGCGAGCAGCTCGATCGGGATGCTCGACAACGTGTCGTACGCCTTGCCGGCCATCTCCTCCTTTTCCTGGCGCGTGTCCTCGTCTGGGCAGATGGACGCGCGCAGGTCGAGCAGGGCAAACTCTGCACACAGTGCCGTGATGGTGATGTTGGCCTGCTGGATGCCAAAGTCGCCGTACTGCTGCGGAACCTCCTCGCCGTTACTGTCGACCTCGCTCGCGCCGAACCTCAGCCGGAGCGCGGGTGGCAGCCCGTCAATCACCTCGCGCAGCCGTGCCTGCGCCGTCCCGATCCAGCGCCGCAGCGCCGACGGGTCCTTCTGCTCGTCTGGGTCCAGGCTCGACTTGTTGGCCCACGCGCGCTGCCGGTTGATCGTGTGCGCGAGCACCTGGAAGACGCGCATGATGGCCACATACCCGACGAGCGTGGACGTCTTGCCCTTGGGCTGCGGGAGCGCGCCCTCGGTTGTGATGTATTCGTCGTCCGTTTCGAGCGGGTGCGGCGGCACGCCCTCAAAGTCGTGTAGGATGATCGGGCGGCCCGACATGGCGTCCGTCTTGTCCTTTGCGTAGATGGTCCAGTAGATGCGCCGGCTGAGCTCGACGTCGACCGTGTTGGTCCCTGGGCGCGGGGAGGATTCGTTGAGGCCGAGCGCGTGCGCCAGGCGGGTGGTTTCGGCGACGAGCAGGTCGCACACCTGGGGTTTGCCGACCGCCTGCGCCGTGATCCAGTCGAGGATGGTCGACGTGATGAGTGGCAGCGAGGGGTTGAGGCGCTGCCTGTGGCGGATGGCCTCAGCGGCTTTCGTACACCGGTGTAGCATGACGACGAGGTGCGGCCGGTCATACACGCCCGTCATGTTGCTCATCGGGCACTGGCAGATGGTGAACGCGATGATGCTGTACAGGAGGCCACGGAAGGATTCGTCTTCGCGGTCGCGGCGCTTGAGCACGTCCTGCGAGAACGTCGGCTTGTGGATCAGTGGCACGAGGCAGTGCTGGCAGGTCAGGTACATTTTGAAGAAGAAGGACGCGTCGGTCCACGACAGCGCGTCCTCGAGCCGCAGGCCCTTCTCGTACTCTGTGTCGGTGGGGGTGAGCGGGGTGAGGGGGATATCGAGCGCGGGGACAGAGGGCGGGTCCGACGCCGGGGTCGTGGTCGGAAGGAGGGGAGTCGCGACGGTCCCGTAGGTGCTGTCGGCGACACCGACGCCGTTCTGGACGGGCAGGAGTGGCACGCTGGCCAGCGATGGATCGAACAGCGGCACAGGCGTGAAAGAGTACGTCGGGTAGAGGGCGTTGCGCGCCGAGCCGAAGATGGAGCCCTCGGCCGGCCCGGTGCCGTTTGTGTGCGACAGGACCGGGTCGTCTGCGACCGCGATCTCGGGAAGCACCGAGGGCGCAAGCAGCGTCGTGGTGGTCACGGGGGGTCGCTCAACCGCAGGCGTCGACGACAGGCGGGGGGTCTTCCTCGTCGACGTCCTACCTCCCGATCCGCCGCTCCTGCCAGTCAGCTCGGCCAGTTGATCCTACTCACCCGACGGGTCGCCCGGGCTTCTTGTGTACATAGTCGTGCGTGCACTCCTTTTCCGCCTTGTAGCACCCCTTGCAGCGGTTGCCGACGCCGCGCTTGCGCGCGTCGACGAGCTCGGCCTCGGTGAGTGGAGTGCAGCGGACTTTTCTGGACCGGCACCGGTCGCACGACGGGTTTGCCGCCGCCGATAGCGACGCCGACGAGGCTCGCGACGCCATGGCGAGAATGAGGGCCAAGGGAGTGGGGGTGGGGGTAGGGGCTACGGGCTACTGGTCCTGCTGCGTGCTGCGAGCTGAGAGATGGAGAGTTGTGGAGTGATGTTGTCGGCCTCGGCAGATTTGTGTGGGGGTGGAAACCTTCCGCGTGGTGTGGCTGACGGCAGGCGCGGCGGGTAGGTGGGGGCCAGTCTGTCAACCCGGCTTCAAGTATGCCCCGGCGAGTTGTCTCTGCGTCGAGACTGACTTTGCTCTGTTGCCTCGCACGCCCACTATTGAATGCATCGAGATTACAGCTGCGGAGGCTCCTCCGCATTGCTCAAGAAACCGCCCGCTCCATCTCACCTTCCATCTGCACGTGACAAATGACCTCATAAGTATTCTATTAGGAACGCGATAAGGAAGCCATTTCAACCCGAGCAGAGGCAAATCAAATCGACCAACCACAAGCCCGACAACAATGACGTTCGGTACTCTCGCGCTCATCACCTCGATCATCTCTCGACTCGCCGACCAGGCAAGCGACCGCAATGAACCGCTTCGCCACGGTCTTATACCCGTACGTATGGGCCCTAGAACCCCGCTCACACCCCCAGCTCGCTGCCGGCGTCCGACACGCCCACCTCGGCCAACGTCACGCCCATCGACTCGGCTCGCGCCGCGTCCCCCGTCGAGCCGTCCCCGCTGCAGTCTGCGCCGCCCTCGGGTCTCACAAGATCTCTGTACGATGACCCTCGGACGACGCGGCATCCCTCTGCGTCTCCTCCAGGCGCTAGAGGGAATGGCCGCGCGGTTGCGCTGCGGCGCGATGACTCCCCCGGCCCGTCGTCCGGCGCATCGACGCCGACGAACCGCTTGCGCCGTGGGCCAGACCGCAGCGTCCGCATCAACCTCATGCAAGTCGCCGCGGCGCAGCCCAAGTCCAAGGGGCGGAGACCGCCGAGCGTGGCTGCGAGCGGCCGGCTGACGAGCATGGCCCGTGGCCCCGGCATGCGCTATGTCATCGGCGGCGGACAGTGTGAGTGGAGGGGGACTGCTGCCAGGGGGTGCTGACGACAAGACCTGCGGGTGCTCGAGATCACCGACCCGGCTGGGCCGTGGGACAACGCCGAGCCCCAGCCCGAGCCAAAACCCTCGACTATTCGCGCTGCGGCTTCGCCCTTCGCCCGTGGCCCCGGCGGATCGACAATCGGCGAGATTGTCAACCTCTGGAAGGGGGCCTGGGCGATTGGTAAGGGTGTCAACGATGTCGACTGGGGTGTGGGAGGTAAGTCACTGCGAGGGGTTTAATCGCTAACAAGTCAGCGTTCGAGACCAAGATTGTCACCGCGACGCCTAGCGGCAACTTTATGATCTTCGACGTGAATCGCGGCAAGCTGGGTAGGTGGGCGCAAACGGTGCGAGCTGACTCCAGACCGCGAGGTGATGGGCGGACACCCCCGCCCGATGAACGCAGTCACGTTCTGCAAGTCACCCCAATACTCGCACCTCGTCCTCACCGGCGGAACAGAGGGACAGGCCAGACTATGGGACCTGCGCGACAGCGAGCCGACAAACAGAAAATACTACAAGCACAACGCTCCCATCAGTGCCCTGACATTCTGCGTCGACGACCCCCACCTTTTTGTCGTTGGAACCGAGGCTGGCGGCCTGTTCCGCTACGACTACCGCGTGCCCAACAAGGCCGTCGGCAAGATCTGGGGTGCGCATGGCTCCAAGCCCGTGTTCGACCTGAAATGGAAGGTGAACGGCGAGGGTCATGGGCCTACAGGCCATGGATGGCTGGCGAGTGCCGGTGGCGACAGGACTGTCCAGGTGGGTTTTCGGTCCTGAACGATCTAACTCGACAGATATGGGACATGTCACACTCGTGGGAGAAAGGAGCAACCCCTACACATGCTCTCCACACCGCGTATCAGATCCGCTGCGTCGACTGGCGACCCCAGCACCCCACTGAGCTTGTGGTGGTGCCCTTCAACCAGCCACTGGCTTCAGCGTCGGCTGAATCACCAAGCATATCGACGACACCCGCTCCCATGTCGCTCCCACTTTCCGATGACATTGACTCGTCCCTGGAAGTATGGGACGTTCGTCGTCACTATGTTGCCAAGTACGCCCTTCCAGGGTACGACGGGAATGCCGTCGCCGCGATCTGGGACGACGACAACTCGATCGTCGCCTGTTATCAGAACGGTGGCCTCGTGCAGATCGACCTGGAGAGCCGCGTGTCGCCGAGGACCATACCCTTGGAGACGATTCCCAGGCAGGTCGTCGCATGGAGTGTGAAGAGCGAGCTGGCGTATGCGATTGACCGCTTCAAGCTCGGCGAAATACCATTTGACGACGTGTAAGTTGTGCAGGCAGTAGCGTTGACTGACTTTGTAGGCGCCCAGAGTTCTCAGGTCACTGGCAAGTGGGCCGCCCCCAGCACCGCAAGGGTGTGGCAGACCCGCCTTATGAACCCCTCCAGGCGTCCGGCACCATCCCTCTGAACGACGGAAGAGATCGAGAATTCCAATACATGGCTGATCACTATCGTTTGGAAGGAGAACCAGAGGCCGTCTGCAAGTGGAACAGGGAGGTGGCCAAGATCTGTGGAAGGGAAGACGAGGCGAGACTTTGGGACTTCCTACAGGGCCTCATCGAAGAGTTTGCGTCGGCTCCAGAGGGCATCTTCAACGAGGCGGTCTTCCAGTCGACTGCAGCACCCGCTCCAGCTCCTGTAAATCCTCCCTCCCCACGGCGAATGGACAGCCGGCGCGCTTCAGACTACGCCGGCATCTCCCTCGACGAAGGCGACGGTATTGTGGCGTCGGATGCCGATTCCGATTCCGAGACCAGCATGTCTGGATCGTCAATCTCTTCTGGTCCTCATACTCCCAAGAAATCACGCTTCAAGGCCTTCATCCCTCCTACAGTGGCCGGCAAATCACAGCCACCGGCGATCAGGCCAATCCTCGGTGGCCGCAGCGAGTCGTCGGCAACGGCAGTACCGACCCTGGGAACGTCCTACCCAAGCCTGCTTTCGCGATCTATGACGAAGAGGCTAACGATTGAGACCCCCAGTGAGGCCGACACGACGCCGAATGGTGGGGAGATGGACTACCCCGACCCGTACGGCATCGCTGCGGCACTCGAGTCGACCATGACTAACCGCGCCTCTACTGGCGGGCGGATGCCTTCCACTTCGAAGTCTACGCCCCAGAGTACTCGTCCTCCATCACCTTCGGAGAGGGACCGATTAGACCGATTAGCAGAACGCGCCGTCCCCGCCCGACTTTCCAGTGCGGCGGCTTCCATCGTGAACAGCGCGCGACCATCCATTATTGCCGCCACGAAGGACCGCATCCAGCCGGGCACGATCACACGTCTGGCTCAGAAATCTTTCCCGTCCACTGAGTGGGAGTTGTACCGAGAGAAGCGCTGCACGGCGTTGCTTGACTGGTGGCGGTCATACGTCGAGGATGTGAGTTGATCGAACAGCCACGCTGACTCGACAGGGGGAAGCTCAACTCGCCACCACTGTGTTTGTCGTGGGCTCAATCGTTGTCGATTTCCCGCAGAAGCAGTCTCAGCGTGTGCTGGAAGCTTATCTTGGTGAGTTGTTGGACCGTGGGCACCGGCTTACTTCCAGAACTCCTCGAGCGGTACCGACTGGCGGTCCCCGCCGCGTACATTCGTCGGTTCGCAGGTATCCTCGACGAGCAGACGATTGCTGCTCAGGAGGGCATCACCCACATTCTGTATTGTGCAAAGTGCGGCAAGTCGACAGGGTCACTCGAGGACACGGCGGATAAGAAGCGGTTCTGGTGGTGCACGCGGTGCCGTCGCGGTGCCCAGAATTGTTCGGTGTGGTGCGTCTCACCCGAGATGGCCCAGCTGACATCATCAGCCATGAGGCAGTGAAAGGACTCTGGATGTCGTGTAACAAGTGTCATCATGGAGGGCACACGGTGAGTCTGTTAGCGTGGTCCTCGCTGACGTTGTTTAGATGTGTATGCGCAAGTACTACTGTGAGTCCATTGCCCCCCTTGACTGGCCTGGCTGACGAGCGCGCAGTGGAGACCGAGACAACACCACAGATCATGGGCCGTGCGAGGTCTTCGACGCCACCGCCGCAGAGACACTCTCTCCTCATCCAGAGTGCTTCTCAGGAGTCGGGCCTGACTCGCAAGTCGTCCGATCTGTCCCACGCTCATGAGAGCGACGCCACCATTGATGGGCAGCATGGTGTATTCACCAATACGTGCCCAACGGGATGTGGCTGCCGTTGTCGGACAGCCAGTGGGCTGTTACGGTAGTCGGTGGCGTTGCTGGGGCCATGTAGCTTGTTGTTGTTGCAAGCTGTGCAAAGCGTGGACGATGAGGAGTCGAGAGCAGTCGACTCGAGCCCGGCCGAGCTGTGTGGGCAGCAAGCAGCCAGCCGGCGAGCACCTGCGTCATACTTTGAAGGTTCTGGGTGGCAACTTTTGTTGGCTGTTAAGTGGGGGTGGCGTCTAGAATTCCCGAATTTTGCCACCCAAACCACCCAATGGGCGTTTTTGCCACCTAGTTGGGGGGAACGTAGGCGGGCTGAGCTGGCTGGCTGCAGCTGGCTGGGCAGTGGGCAGTGGGCGAGCAGCCGCGCCGACACTGCACACTGGCACACACTCCCACCTCAGCCTCAGCGGCCGCGGACAAAGAACAACCATCTCGCATCTCAACTTTGCTTTTGCTTTGTCACCCTTTCATCCTCTCCCCCATCAATTCCTTCTCTCCCACTTGATCACGCTCCACTCCACTGCCCACTCGTCATTCCAACAGGTGGTCTGCGCGCGCTCACACGTGGAAAAAGACACTTGACCGCCGCCGACCGACGCCTTCCCTTCCCCACACCCCACAACACTGCCCACAGAAGGCCATCTCACTTCTCCTTCCTTCGGGCCATCCACACTCTTAATACCACCCCAAGCACTCATCTACACGAGGCAAGTATCAATTCGGAGCCACCCTCAAGATGGTGTTTGCATCCAGCCCGCCTTCGTTCGCTTACCTAGTCCCAACAGTCTGGTTCGACCAGGAGTTTGCCGGCTGGGAGACGATCTGCCCGCTGTTGCTCTCACCCCAAGCCAAGGTCCAACCCCTGCTCCGATCGCGGCGACTCGTCTCTCCGTCACCGAGCATGTCGAGCGACGACGAGCCGACTGCGACAAACGGGACAACACCGCGCGCTGCGGCCAAGCCGGTAGCAGTGCCGCCGACTGCTATTGCAGGCGGCGGCGGTAGCGCCAGCGGCAGCGCACCCAACTCGGCTGGCACAGGTGACTCGCCTACCGGACCCGCGAGCTCGAGCAGTTCCTTCTGGCAATCCTCCACCCTCTCCGCGGAGCCCGAAGCCACCAACGGCACGAATGGCTCTGCGTCACTTCCACCACCACGCTCGCGATGGACAAAAGCCCGCTCGACATCCACCGAGTCGTCCTTATCCCTTTCGGGCATGACCACCCTCGGGTCCATGTACAACCAGGACGGGTTTCCCAACTACCCCCCTGGCCCCACGGACAACGGTGAGATTGCGCAGCTTGCAATGGACGACGCCACCATCGCCAAGCAGCTGGCCTTGACTGACGAGGCGGTCCGGTCGATCAACGGGACACCGGGCGTTGTCCAGGCACGCAGCCTGGGCATGATGGGTGCGCCCTCGGGCCACACATACGAGCTGCCGCGGTCCATGGCCGCGTTTGTACACCGGCACACCGGCGGAGAGGACCGAGACCTCGCCACCGGACGGTCGTTCGTGTCGTCCGGCTCGTCGACGTCGTCGGAAGAGTCGGAGCACCTCGCCTCTGTGCAGTGGGTCAAGCAAGTCTCTGCGCCTTCCCCGTCCTACTCGCCATTCAACGGCTACTTTGAACGCCGATCAGATTCCAACCCCAACATGCCCCCTCCGACATCCACCAACCGACGAGTAGCCTCGCCCCGACGAAACGGCCAGGCGCTACCCAACGGACCACAGTCTCAACCCCAGGGATTGTCGTTGCCCGCCGGTCCTGCGCACAGTGCGTTGCCTACAGGAGTTGCAGGTGATGCCCCCGGGGACAACGACGACGATGACCAGACCGTCGGCGGTGTTGGGCGTGAGGGGAGCCCCTCGTCGTCCTCCGCCAGCGGCCTCGACCTCCTATCCGTCGCGGCGGCCCACCACGAGCGCAGCCGATACAGCACCTCGGCAAAACGTCGGAACGGAGCAGAGGCTGTTGCTCAGTGGCGTGAGAGTGGAATCCCCACTGGCACGAGCCGCTTGACAGACGTGCGCGCCGGATCCGGTGGCCGCGACTCACCCGGCTACGAAAGCACACCGAGCGACGGGCAAGGCCGGGGAGATACCCCCGCCGAGCCCCCAAAGAAGAGACGGCGAAGCGAACTGCAGCTCGAGCAGCCCGACAACCGATTGAGGCAAGTCACGAGCCCAACGGACAACGGCGCAGAGTCCGATGGCAACTCGAGCTACGAGGACGGAAGCGGAGAGGATAGCGACTACGCTGGCAAGGGCCGCAAACCCGGAGTCAAGAAGATGGCCAAGCCTGCCAAGATGCGAGTACGGGCGATTCCTGTTCCTGCAGCTCCTCCATCCGCCTCCTCATCCACTCCTCCGGCCGACAAGAAGAAGGGCCGCAAATCTTCCCCTACTCCTGGATCTGCAAAGTCGGCTGCTCGTCGCCTCAGCGAGAGCAGCGGCAAGGCTGGTGCCATGGGCGCCGGCGTCCAGTGCGAGTACGTCAATCCCCTCCCACCCTATCAGCGATGCCCCGACATCTTCACCCGCAAGTATGACATTCCCCGACACATGGCTCGCCATGCGCGCCGCGAAGGCGACTTGGTATCGGAAGGCAAGCTCTCGGAGGACAAGGCGCTGCTGTGGAGGACTATTCGCGACAAGCCACGAATCCGTTGCAAGACGTGTGGCGAGTTCTTTACGCGCCAGGATGCCCTGAAGCGACACCAGGCCAAGCAGCACCACCACTAGGGCGGGTGCTGTTGGCGAAGGACTTGTGACATACATATGCCAGTAGAGAGGAGGGTAACGACAATGCTAGGCCATTGAAAGTAGTACACGCAGTAGTGTAGTTCACGACGACGCGCGAGGCGCAAATGCATGGGTTTAAGGACGTGCCACACTCGGTGAAATTGCATCCGCCGCTTGGTTGCTGGGTGGGCTTGGCTGCAGGCCCTGGCTGCCTGGGTGGTGGCGGCGGCGAGGGGCGCAGTGTTGTGACGTGATTGCTGGTCACCTCAGGCCGGCCGAGCTTCATGACTGAGACACCATTGTCCTTCCTCACACTCGACCCAGCCAGTCGTCACACGCGGCATCCACCCCACAGCACAGGCATGGACGACGACAGGTACCGCGATGGTGAGCATGGATGGCGCGCGGCAAGGACGGCACAGGAGCTGACACGCACGCTACAGAGCGGCGGCGAGACCGCGACGACGATCGTGAGAGCGAGCGCGGGTCCCGGCGGTCGCGCGACCGAAGTCACAGCTGGGAGCGCCGGCGCGACGACCGGCACGACGACGAGCGCGACCGCACGCGGCACCGCGACGATGACCGGAGCAGGGACGAGCAGCGTCACCGCGTAGGTCGAGGACCTCAGCGGTCGCGTCGCGGTATATGAGCTCACGCGGGGCGCATCTTCCCACCACCAACTCACAGCGCCGCTCTCGCTCGCGATCCAGGACGCGATCTCCCCGCCCCCGCAGATACTCTACCTCGAGCCGCGACCGCGACCGCCCGCTCGACCGCGCCGACCGCTCGTACCGCCCCGACCGAGACCACGACCGCGACCGCGACCGTGACCGCGACCGCCGAGGGATGAGCCCGACCCGCCTCGACCGCCGCAGCCACCCCGGCACGGGGTTCCACCGCGCCGACGGCGCCGGTGGGCCGATGAACGCGTCGCACGAGGAAGCCGAGGCTCACGCGCGCGTCAGCAAGCGCGAGAACAGACTCTACGTCGGCAACCTCAGCTACGACTGCACTTATCGCGACCTGGCGGATTTCATGATTGGAGGTGCGTGGGGGACAAGGAGGCTGGGATTGGACGGTGCGGCGCTTGGATGGGCTACTGGGCGTGCGGACGTGGGAAGACTGGCTTTGCAGGAGGCTGGTAGCCGTCTGTACCCACCCAGTGATGTTGCATGGTGCTGGCGTCGGGCTCGGGCTGCGTGCGGTGGATCGAAAGACGGGGGCTGGGACTGACCAACAGCCGGAGGGAACGTGGTCTTCTCAGAGGTCCTTGTGACCCCAGCAGGTGCCTCAAAAGGCTGCGGGTGAGTGGTCGGGAGCCAGTGGGCGCTGACGTGTAGTATTGTCGAGTTCGAGACCACCGACGAGGCGCGCCACGCCAAGGCCGAGCTCGCCGACAAGCAGTTCATGGGCCGATCAGTCTTTATCCGTGAGGACCGTGAGGAGACTGCGCGCTTTGGAGCGCCCCCGATCCCAGGTAAGATGGGCATGGCGAGAGGCGAGGCGCGCTCGTTCCTCGGCGGCCAGGCGCAGGCCATCGGCACGCGCAACTTGTTTGTCGGCAACGTGAGTCGTGATGCATCTCGCAATGCTGACCCCAGCTCCCATTACAAGCCTCGTGGCAGGACCTCAAAGACCTGATGCGCCAGGCAGGCGAGGTCATCCGCGCCGACGTCGGCGTGAGCCCAGACGGCCGGCCAAAGGGCAACGGGACGGTCGTGTTTGCCGACCCGGAGGCGGCGCGCGGTGCGATTCGTGAGTGCTGCGCAGGCGACAACATGCTTACCCCGCAGAAATGTTCAACGGATTCGACTGGTACGGCAGCGTCCTCGAGGTCCGCGAGGACCGCTTCGCCAACATGCCCTTCCGCGGACGAGGCGGCTTCCGTGGCGGTGCCTTCCCGGTGCGCGGAGGTGCCTTTGGCGCGCGTGGCGGCTTCCGGGGTGGCTTTGGCGGTGGCTTTGGGGCCGGCGCCAACGCCGCGCCGGTGGGGTACGGTGCAGGCAACGGCAACGGCTTTGGCGGTGGTGGCTACGGCAACAACTTTGGCGCTGGCGCTGTGGCGCCGGTTCCAGCTGTGGCCCCTGCGCCTGCCAAATCTGGGCTGAAACCTCTGTCCGCCGAACCCAACGAGCAGATCCTCGTGCGCAATGTGAGTGGGATGGGGGTTCGTGACGCACGCCTTGCTAACATCTTAGCTCCCATGGTCGACGGCCAACGAGGACCTTGTCGAGCTATTTGAAACCGTCGGCAACGTCGCCCTCGCCGAGATCCTGTACGAGGGCGAGCAGAGCAAGGGCGAGGGCATTGTGCAGTTCACCGAGACGGCCGAGGCGCAGCAGGCTGGGGAGCGGTTCATGGGGTATATGTACGGCGGGCGCCCTCTTGGTGAGTTGACGCGTGTGAACCTAACTCACACCCCAGACGTCCAGTTCAACCCCCAGTGGCACTCGTTTGGCGGCTCGGCGGCGCGCGGAGGACAGGGCGAGGAACTTGCAGCTTAGGGAACTGGTACTTTGTAGCTGTTGCCGTAGTGTATCTGCTGTATGGGTATGGGTGCGAGGGGGCGTTGAGGCGGAGTGGCAGTCTACGAACAGGGAGGTCAGAGATGAAACGAAACTCAATCGCGTCGACACGCCTGCACCTCGTAACCCAGCCAACCACCGTGACGTCAGTAACATTCGATGGTCGAGTCGTTTGGGCGTCCGAGCTTCACAGCAAGGTTGTCCGTTCGACTCGCTGGGACCGGTCCGCCGGCACCCAGTCGCACCGTCCGATTGGCCAGGGCTTCTTGGTTTAGTGGCAGAATTGCCGCTTCGGGTTGAACAGATCCCCCGCAAGTGCGGTAGACCCGGGTTCGATTCCCGGAGAAGCCCAGTCTTTTGTGACTTGCACTCCTTTTTGCCTCCGCCTACGTCGCTGGATTAAAACCCAAAAAATAAGCCTGGGATATTCACCCACTCGGGGCTGACGGACTGATCCTCCTTCATTCGCCAGGCTCGTCGGACTGACAACGATAGGCATCTGGTCGTACTCCATCACCACCACCACTCATCGACGTGAGGAGCCCGCCCCCTGCCTGCCCGACAACGACTGACGCGCACAGCAACATGTCAGGCTTCCACGGCTTCCGACAGTGCGTAGGGAGGAGGCGCGGCTCGCTCGCCCGCCGGACCTCGGAGCCGCTGGCCAGCTGCTAACCCACCACAGGGACATGCCCCCGCCCGGCGGGTACGAGACGCTCAAGTACAAGCGCAACCTGCCTGTGCGCGGCCCGGGGGGCCTGGCGCTCTTTGGCGGGTGCGCGCTGATCTGCGCGCTGGGCTTCTGGCGCCTGGGCGAGGCGAACTTGGAGAGGCGGTGAGTCGAGCGCCGAGCGCCGAGCTGCGCCGAAGGCGCGGCGAGGCCGGGTCGAGTGGGGCGGCCTGCGCTGTGGGCCGAGATGCCCTGCCTGCCCAGGCCCGCCCGCCCGCTCGCTCCGCTCGCGTGCTGACGCCCGCAGCGAGCTCCAGCGCGAAAAGGCCTGGTCGCGCATCTACCTCGTCCCCGCCATCCTCGCCGAGCAGGACCGCGACGCGCACCGCAGGTCACTGGCCGCGGTGGCGCGCGAGAAGGAGATTATGAAGGACGTGCCGGGCTGGGAGGTGAGTTTCAGCACAGCAGCGCGGGCTGCGTGCGCCGAGCGCGGAGTTGGCGCACTCGGCGCCGGCTCCCCGCCCCTTCAACCCCCCTGACATCCGCAGGCCGGAGAGTCCGTCTACAACACCAAGCGCTACACGCCCAGCACCATCGTCGTCCTCTAAGCTAGAGTGGGCCAAACAAATGTATAGCATTGCACGGGCGGGGTGGGGGAGTGGGCGTGAACGAGGCGAGGACGAGCGCCGACAGACTGACATTTACTTCTGACACCCAAGCATATGCCACCAAGATGCATCTATCTAGTACAAACCCCCTACGCCGCCCCCTTCTTCTTCTTGCGGCGCTTCTTCTTGCCCTCGCCTCCCTCTCCGCCATCCCCACCGGCCGCTACTGGCACCTGCACCTCCTGCACCTCCTGCACCTCCTCGCGCTTGCGCTTGCCCGAAACCGCAGCGAGCAGGCCAGCCGTCTCGGGCTCCTCGCCGCCGGCAGTGGCCGCCTCGGCCGCCTTGCGCTGGCGCTCCTTCTTGCCGGCGCGCTTCTTTGGTTCGGAGCGCACGCCCAGCGCGACAGAGTTGGCGCCGCGCCCGGGCACATGAGGCCCCTTCTTCTTCGACTCGGCGGGCATGTCGTCGCCCCACTTGCGCGAGCCGACGCGGTCCTTGAGATCCCGCAGGCGGCGGCCGAACCCGCGCCCCTGGAGACCGAGGCCGCCGCGGCGGTATGGCGCGTAGTGCTTGACGCTGATGAGCGCGTTCAGCTCCTCATCGGTCGCCATGAGGATCTCGGCAGGCGTCAGGCCGTACGATACCGGCGCAGACTTGGTGTACTTGAACCGTGTCTTGATGCCGCCGACCTCGTCCTCGTGGTCGAGCTCACGGTACTCGTTCATCGCCGCCTTGACCTTTGCTGCCTTCTCGGCGACACTGAGACCCTCGGTGTCCTCGGCCGCATCCTCCTTGCCCTTGCCCTTCTTGCCCTTCTTCTTGTCGCGGCGCGCCTTGGTCTTGCTGACCGCTGACTCGGCCTCAAAGTCGGCGTCCATGTTGATGGGCAAGTCATCGTCTTCGACGTCGTCGCCGGTCCACTCCTGTGGCTCGACCCACTCGCCCTCGCCCTCAAACTCGCCGTCTTCGGGGTAGTCTCCGAGGTCGTCGTCGTCCCACACGGGCTTGTCCTCGTCGTCCTCGGGTGTGTCGTCTTCCTGCATCGTCAGCGTACGCCAGCATTTGGTGAACTCACCGCCTCTGCCTTGGCTTGCAGCATCGCACCCACGACCCGCTCCCACTCGCTCTCGTCCCACTCGCCCTCCATAATCTTCTCCAAGCCCTCCCAGTCGACATTGGACTCGCCAATCTCCTGTTTTAAGCTCTTGACGAGCTTCTCCATCTCACGGCGCTTCTCGCCCTTGAGGCGACGCGTCTCCTCCTCGCGCGCCGCCTTCTCGGCCGCCTTGCGCTCCTCCCTCTCCTGTCGCTTCGTCTTTCGCGTGTCGTCTTCCCGGCGGACAAGAGTGGCAATGTTTCGGGGGTGGGTGAGAATGGTCGAGGACCCGGGCTCCTCGAAGCGGAAGTTGTACTCGGTCTCGAAGGCGTCGGCCTTCTCGTCAAACTCCTCTTCCTCGTCCAACACGCCCCACGGGTGCTTGCTCTTGCCGTCCTCGCCCTCGCTCTCGTCCTCCGACTCCTCATCTTCGCCGCGAGCCCGGCCCACAATCTCGTCGAATGTGGGGACGTGCTCGGCCGTCTTGTCGATCCATCCACGGTTGAGGATGTAGCTGGAGGTGTCAGTCTTCGTATCTCTCGGCCAACTCACTCCATGAGGAAGTCCTCGTCCGCCTGCGCCTTCTTTGCCCTCCGCTGGGCCTTCTTCGCCTCCTTCTCCTCCGCCGAGAGCTTCTCCTTCTTCTTCGATTTCTTCGTCTCCTCCTCCTCGTCTTCGCTGTCCTCGCGGTTGTGGGTCAAGGGCTGGTCGGCCATGCTGAGCGCATGCCGGACCTCGGCCTCGCCGCCGCCCATCTCGAGCAGGAACCCGCGGTACGCCTCGTCGTCGTCGTCCTCTTCGCCATCGTCCTTCTCACGCTTCTGGAGGAAGCCCTCGTCGTCCGAGTCGTCGTCAGACTCGCCGACAGCCTGGAAGGCCGATACCGCCTCGGCGCGTGCGCGGCGCTCCGCCTCGTAGTTGGTCAACGGCACGTCCTCCTCGTCATCGCTGTCATGCTGGACACCGGAGAGCAGGTTATCGCGGTGCAGGTCCTTGAGGAGGAACGGCTGATGGGTTAGCACAGGAGCACGTCGGACCACCCACCTTGCTCTCCGCCTTGCGCTGCGCCGTCTTCTCTGGAAGGCCGCGCTTCTTGGCCTGGGCGCTGGTGGCTGCGAGCTCGGTCTGGAGAATGTTATCGGTGCCGTACACGCCCTCATCCTTCCTGCGGATCTTGGACAGCGTGCGGAGGATAGCCGCGTCCATGGCGGGCGTGAGCTCGTCGCCGTCCTCATCCTCGATCGTGTCGTCGGACGAGTAGTCGGACTCGGAGCCAGACACGTCGGGCGTGGGCTCGCGCTTGGGCTTTGACTGGGGCTTGTCTGCGGGTGTCAGGCTGACCCCGGTCCCATCTCCGACCCACTCACCTTTGGCCATTGTGCTTGTGGTCCACAGTCAATGTATTTGTGAATGAGTATGCCACCCCGCGCACACCGTAGATGTCATTGAACTTTTAAGTGGAGGTGTTGTGGCTTACGTGTCATTTTGTTATCACCATCGGCACAGGCTGCGTCAGAAGTCAGAAGTCCGCCTCGCCCCGTACGTCGCTCCCTGCCCACCGTACGTACCCACCCACCTGCGGTGTGGCTGACCTTTCGGCCAATGTTCAGCGATTCCCGACGACTTTTCTTTCTTTTCCGACGATTAATTCAACCTCATCTCGTGTCGACAACCACACCAGCAGAGCGCTCTCATCAGCCTCGCTCTCGACCCCCAGGCTCCCTCCCCCATCACTCGCAGCATGCTTTCAAGGGCATCGAGGGCAGCGTGCCGCCTGCACGCGGCATCTTCCGTCCGCCTCGCGGCGAGGGCGACCCACTCGTCGGCCCCGCGCCCGTCTGCCGCGGCCGCAGCCGTCGCCAGCTCGCCCACGGCGTCGGCGAGCTCGTGGGCAGCTGCCACCGAGTCGGCGCACTCGGTCCTCGTGCCCCCTCCCGTCGCATCCTCGTCCAAGGCCGGCCGGAGGGCAGACTTTGACGACCCCCTCGCGGCGATCACGGCAGAGATCGGCGAGCTCAAGCACAGCCTGTACCACATGCTCGGGTCGAGCCACCCCTCGCTCGACTCGGTCGCAAAGTACTACTTCAACGCCGAGGGCAAGCACCTCCGCCCGCTGCTCGTGCTCCTTATCAGCCAGGCCACGAACGGCATCGCCGGCGACGGCTGGGCCCAATCTTTGGCCAAGGCCAGACAACAGGTCTTGACGCGGACAGGTGGCGTCGACGACTCTTTGACGAGCCAGGGAGGCGTTCTCAACGACTGGAACCCCGAGTCCATGGGCCCCGAACTCGGAGGCGAGATGGTGTTCGCCCAGCCGTACAGGATACCTCCCGCCGGCTCGCGTCCTCCCCCACCAATCACCCCCTCTCCATTTGCCGACATTCTTGCGACTGGCGGACCCGACAGCCCGACCATTCTGCCTACCCAGCGCCGACTTGCGAGCATTGTCGAGATGATCCACGTCGCGTCGCTGCTGCACGACGATGTGATTGACGCGTCATCGCTTCGTCGCGGCGAGCCGTCCGCACCAGCATCGTTTGGCAACAAGCTGTCGATTCTGTCCGGTGACTTCCTTCTCGGCCGTGCGTCGGTGGCCCTCTCGCGCCTTGGAAGCACCGAGGTCGTCGAGCTCATGGCCACGACGGTTGCCAACCTCGTCGAGGGCGAGGTCATCCAGCTCCGCGCGACAGCCCGGCCAGCGACCGAGCCCACGACGGCCGGCTTTGAGGAGTACATGCGCAAAACGTACCTCAAGACGGCCAGTCTCATGGCCAAGAGCGCCCGCTCGGCTGTTGTCCTCGGCGGCTGTGGCTCCGACTCGAGCCTCGACACAGTATGGGTCAAGGACGTGGCCTACGGCTTTGGTCGTAACCTCGGCATTGCTTTCCAGGTGAGTTAACCGGAGTACCTTATCGAGGCCCAACTCACACTACAGCTCGTCGACGACATGCTCGACTACTCGTCGACCGTCGACCTCGGCAAGCCCGGTTCCGGCGCCGACATGCGTCTGGGCCTTGCCACCGCCCCCGCCCTGTTTGCCTGGGAGGAGCACCCGTCCCTCGGCCCCCTCATCGCCCGCAAGTTCTCCGAGCCCGGAGACACCGAGATTGCGCTCGACCTCGTCAACCGCAGCCGCGGCATGGAGCGGACGGCCGAGCTCGCGCGCAACTTTGCCGGCGAGGCCCGCCGCCTCATCGAGCTCCTCCCTCAGAGCCCTGCTCGTGACGCGCTTGTCGGCCTGACCGTCAAGGTTGTCGACCGCGTCAAGTAAACCAAAGCGCCCCTTTGCACATCATCACACTTGGGTTAGAGACGGACGACGTAGATCCAGTTGCACCGCTATGCATTCACATCTTCAGACAACAGGCCAGCTATTGTCTGAACAACGCAACTATGGAGGGGAGGGGAGTGTGATAGTGTGACAGAGTATGGCAAACAGGGAGACAGACCAAAGAGCCTACGGAGGGTTGTGAAGGACGCCAGCGCCCGTCACAATGCGTGTGACAAGCGTCCAGCGCCGATCACAGTTTGCGATATTCACAGGGGGCGCACCACGAATGGTGCAGGAGGGTTGTTTTTTCTTTGTTTGTAGTCATTGGCTTAGCTCAGGACGGTGAGGGTGTAGTCCTTGAAGTATGCCGTCTGCTCGGAAGGAGGAGCGTACTGGTTGCCCGAGCCTCCGAAGAAGGTGTCGGCCATGATGCCGTAGAAGGTAACTTCGCCGTTGACGCGCTGCTGCAAGCCCGAGACCTTGAGCTTGGACTGGCCGTTGAGAACAATCTCTTGCTCTCCGTTCGACTGTCCAACGTCGTTGAGCTTGACACGGTGAGAGATGACGTTCCACTGGCCCGCGGTGAACTGGAACGAACCGCGGCCAATAGAGTCGCCGTAAGAGGGGTTGCAGACCGACTTGGGCGGGGTGCTGCAGTAGCCCGAGCCCTGCTGGGCCGAGGGAGGGTAGTAGTTGTAGATCTCGCCCTCACCGTTCGAGCGCCACATGACGCGGGACGAGAAGCACTGGTCACGGTTGTCCTGGCGACCGCCCGAGCAAGTCTTGGCCTGCTGGAGGGACGAGCCACCGTAAAGACCGGGAAGCTTGCCGCCGAGGACGTAGTCGAAGCCGGCGTTGAACCAGACCGAGTACGTGAAGACGACTTCGTGGGCGCCGGTGATGGACA
Source organism: Vanrija albida (assembly GCF_041260175.1). Lineage (NCBI taxonomy): Eukaryota > Fungi > Basidiomycota > Tremellomycetes > Trichosporonales > Trichosporonaceae > Vanrija > Vanrija albida. The sequence goes on along the minus strand of NW_027191420.1, from coordinate 693,338 downwards.
CACCGCCCTTGTCGCCCTCAGTGTAGAAGTTGAAGCCCTTGCCATACTGGCCCGCGGGGTAGACGTTGATGTGGCAGTTGGAGCCATCAGGAGCCGTGGCCACCTGGGGAAGGTGGCCGAACTGGACAGGCTCGAGAGCTTCGGTGACTGAGGGGCATGAGCGGGGAAAATGGCTTGTTTAGCTTGTTTCACTCACAGGTCAAGGTGTTGGAAGATCCTTGAGCGGTGGACCACGAGGCGAGACCTCTGCCGAAGGGGAAGACTTCGCCGCCGTTGCCACCAGCACCACCCTGGCCGCCGGAGCCCGAGGTGCCAGTGCCGCCAGAGCCGCCCTGACCACCCTGGCCACCGGTCTGGGTGCCGTCACCTCCATCACCGCCGTCACCACCATCGCCGCCAGTCGAGCCGGAGCCGCCGTCTCCTCCCTGGCCACCAGCACCGCCGACGGTGCCGTCACCACCCTTGCCGCCATTGCCGCCCTTGCCACCCTTGCCGTCCTGGGAGCCGCTGGTCGTGGCAGGCGCAGACGACGAGGTAGCGGAAGCGGACCACTCGGTGGAGGACTCGGTGGAGGACTCAGTCGAGGACTCGGACTGGGTCCACTCAAAGGTAGCGGACGAAGAGCTGCTATTGTGGGGCGCGGCGTTCAGGTTGGAGCCGAAGGAGGATGCGCTGCCAGAGCCGGACTCGGACGAGGCCGAGGCCTCTGGAGCCCATGATGACGAGGACGAAGACTCGGCCTCGACCGAAGAGGACGAGGACGCATCGCCGTTCGACTGATCGCCCGAGCTAGTGCCATTGTTGTTGCCCTGGCCACCCACGAGGACGTGGGAGACGGGGGGCGATGGCGCAGCCGTCGGGGTTGAAGCGGCCGTTGTCGTCGAGGCCGAGGCAGGGGCCTTGCAGCGCTTGCTGAGCTTGCGGCGGCGGACCTTCCTCATGGCAATCGGGGCAGCGTGGCCCAGGCCAGAGCGGCGGGATGCTGCGTGAAGAGTAGCGAGGTTTGGGGGAGCAACATCTCGCTCGGCCGACTTGCCGGCGCTGACGCCTCGTGGCAAAGAGTGGTCGACGGTGCCGATAGAGAGTGCTGAAGCGGAGGCCGCGACAAGAGAGAGAATGAGAGCGGCGCGCATAGTGAGATACAGTTGTTGGTCGCGTTCACAAGGGTCGAGTGGATGTCGTGGTCGTTGTGTTGTCGGTCAAGAAACTGCAAGAGAGGTCGAGGTCGAGTTGACTGTTGTCGAGTTGTTCGTTCGCTAGTGGCCAGCACTGGTGAACTGAAATGAGTGAATAGCCGTCACGGACGGGGTTGAGGTGTAGTAGAGAGACAGGAGAAAGAGAAAGACAGGATGTAATGTCGTGGATGAAGAGGAAGGGAGATTGGGGGGTGAGGGGGGAGAGGGGTGAGGGGTGCAAAGTGTATGGGACAAGGGCCAGGGGAAGACGCATGGGCGACAAGGACATGGCGGCGGCGGCGGCGTCGCCCCGTGCGTGCCGTGGGTGCCGTGGGTGGTGGGTGTGACTAGAGATGGCGGTACAACTGGTTGGGCACCATTCCCGTCAGTCGCGCGCCGTTGTGCCGCCGCCGCCGCCCCCCCCCCCCTGCCCCGTGCTGCCCGCCGCGTCGTCTGGTCGCGCGCGAGACACGCACCAGATCCCTGGAGTTGTTGTAACTGGGTTCTTTTTCCAGCGGCCCAAGATTGGCTTGACCCCCTTGCCTTGTCCTTCCCTCATTGTTGTGCGAGTCATGCCTCGTGCCAGTCGCCGCAGCCCTGTGTTGTTCATGTGCAACAGGCCAGAGGCACTGCGAGTAGAGTAGCGTGTGTGTGGGCATAACCCTAACCAGAGGCGGAACGGCCGCAGCGAGTGCAACACGACGAGGCCTGGCAGCCCGCGACAGGGGAAGCAGGGGGTGTGGGGTGGGGTGGTGGTGGTGGTTTGGTCGCAGTGCAGTGGATTGACTGTACGCAGTGTTGTTGCTTTGCTCGCCACGCGCTGCATTGCACGCTATTGGACCCAGGGCAACGGGCCAGTCCCGTGCGACGCGCCGCGCTCAGGGACGCGTAGCGCGAGGGATTCCTCGTTTCAGAAAGTGACCATTGGCTTCCAGGGTGAAAAGTGGTCATAGGGACTCATACGCGTTCAGCCATCACAAGCCAGTTCCTCTGCTCGTGTGCTCTATGTCGTGGTGTATCCCTCAAACAAGTTGCCCTAGTGGCGCGTCCATACGACGTGGCTTGCACTGCAGGGCAATGCGCAAGCGGCAAGGCGCGTCCCCCTCCTCCCTTGCTGCTTGTGCTTGCTGCTTCCGTCGCCCCTTGGGCGCGCGTGCATTTTTCATGTCGCCATTTCGAAGCTTCGGACGCGACCAAACATGGCCAAAGCGTACAGTGGAGTCTCCAGACATTGAGCGGGATCAAAATCGCGTGGTCGACCACATTACTCCAAGAGGACAAAGGGGAGACGCGTCGCCACCCACATTTTGATTCCGCTTCGAGCGACTGATTTTGATTCCCTGAGAAGTACATTGAACGGTGCAAAGCCCTCTTGTCATGTCGCGGCCGCCCCTTCTTCCCTCGACTTCTCATCAATCCGCCCTTGTCCTCTGGTTTCTTGACTTTGATCCATCCATCCGCCAACTCGTCTCTCGACAACGCCGTCGCCCCTCTGCGACGCACCGCACACGCGACTCTCGACCACTCGCCCCTCGCCACTCGACGCGCATACACGAATCGGCAATTCAGTGCATTGGAAACGAGACGACGCGAACAGTGCGCCAGACGCGCCGATCCTCCCACGCCCAATCGACCAGGCCTCGACTCTTCGACAGCACAACGCGACGTGTCCACCTCATCCACTGCTCACGGTCACTCACTCTTTCGCGTCGACAACGGAAATGCTCTCTCCCCTCCCCAACGCTGCTCCTCTCGAGGCCCCTCGGACGGTCGAGCGTCGCCGCCGCGGTCGTGGTATCGATGTCATGACTGCGTGAGTTGCTTGCGCCTTGCGCGCCTTGTTGGCGCCGACTTGTACTCACACACACAGACATCCAACCCCGCCCCGTTCTCACGAGCAAGGCCACCTCCCGACCCCGGTGACAGAGCGCCGCTCGGTCAAGCACCACGGCGGCAAGGGCGCGCGCTCAAGTACCGTGTTACCCACCCCGCAGACGCTTCCGCGCAAGGTTGCTTCGCGCGCCGACTCTGGTTCTGACAGTGCCGCTTCGCTCTCACCACCATCCCCAAGTGGCCACACGACGTTCTTCTTATCATCAACGTCGGCAACGTCATCAGACAGGGTTGCACACGGTCGCAGGCCTGGTCTGTTGTTTGCGCAGCAGATGGGCCTTGCAGCTGGTCCGTCCACCACCTGCACCGTCAAGTTTGGTGGTCGCCTCGGCGCTGGCGTGGGAATGGGCGGCGGCGTGCGCAATGCTGCCCATGGTCCGATCGACAAGATTTCCCTTGGCTCGGCACTCGAGGACAACCCATTCATCGACACGCCCCAGTTGGCCGACTCGAAGCGTCGCGTCGCGTCCTCGACCAACCCGTTCATCTCATTGTCACCTGCCCCACCCCTGGCCTCGCCCGGTCCAGAGACGAACTACATCCCGCAGCTGTTACGCCCCAGTGCGGAGAGGTCGGTCTCGCCCAACCCCCCTCACCATGTCGACGAGCTGCAGGCGATCACCACGCCAACGAGGCCCAAGACTGTTGTCAACCCTCCTCTGCTGTCTGCACGTGACGACACGACACCACCCCGGACGCGTGCTCCACGGCGCGAGCTGATGGACTTGGACGACAATCCGTTCATTTCCAAGCCTGGCGAGGTTGTCAAGCCCCACCCAACGAGCGAAGACCGCCCGCTTGTCACCTATGTCTTGTGAGTTTGCCGAGGGGCACACGACACTGTTGCTGACACTGTTTCCAGCCGTGGTGCCAAGAAGGTGTTTGCCAACCCGTTTGTGCACCCCAGCACGCGATATCCGGCGTCGGAACTGGACGTGTCACATCCCGAATTTGACACGCACCCATGCCCACCACCACGACTCCTGTGGCCGACCGACGACGCATCGAACAAGCGTCGTCTGCCGCGTGTCGAGTCGATGGAAATGGAGGTTGACGCCGGGGTGTTTTCCGAGGACGACGACGAGTTTATGGCAGCGTCGAGCGATAGTGACGACGCTCCGACTGTCCGCCGAGGATTGCTGTTCGGCCAGCCGACCAAGCGTTCCGTCGACGAGGGCACGCCTCCTTCTTCGCGCAAGCGTCGCCGCAGCGACTTTTAGATGTTAAAACCGAGCCCCCACCCCCGCATTGTCTGTCGGGGTCGCTCCCCCACCCCCTTAGTAGTAGAAGTCAAGTTTCTTGCTGCTTGATCAGTAGTCATTAGTATTGTTCGCCCTCTTTTGTAGGTAGTCGCAAGGCAGTGGAATAGCAGCCACATGGAAGCACATGCAGCAACATGTCATTCCTTAGTACGACTCTGGCTCGCCACACGTACTCTGTCCGTACAATGCGGTGTTTGCGGAATGTCATATTGAGGGGGATGCCTGTAATATACCTCGACCCGTGCAAATTTGATGGAAAATGGAAGTCGGATGCAAGTGATTAAAGTCTCGCCCCTGCTCGTCGCCGAGCAACGGTGGTAGCGAGACGGCAAGGATGGTAGCGAGATGGCACGGGTGGCACAGTAGCGAGATGGGTATTGTGGTCGGGCTATAGATAGGGAGAGGAGAGATAAGTGCGAGGACACGGGCGTTGCAGCGTGCAGCTAGATAGCCGGACAAGCGGGCAAGCGGGGGTGGCGGGGCGACTCGCACGAGTTGGGTTTCCCGGGATTCCACACGCCCACGCACACCACGCACACCAAAGGCAGCTGTTCAGCGTCGCACTAGTCGTATCCAGGCTATTATTTGATTGATATGGGCCTCATCAACAAGGGGGGCATACCACAATGATGACGGCGGGCCAAGAGGCAAGCGGACATGTTACGCCCGACGCCGTCGAGGGCATCGCATCGCATTGCTTTGCTTTCCCCGCTCGGAGAGAGTGGAGCAGAGCACAAAGAGCACACACGAACCCGACCCCACAGAAACGACAAACGACCGTGACGGTCACTTGACCAGGCAGATCTAAGAGTGGGGCGGGCGTGTGGGGCTGCGACGATGGCCTGTTGTTGTTGCAGCATCGATGACATCGAGTGTTTCAGTATCTATTGTGTCGCGGCTGGCGGCTATGGTGGAGTGTCGGACCGGGGCCTCGCTTGGTGCGCGCAGCGTGCCAGCAAGCGGCGGTTAGGTGGGCTCGGAACAAATCGGCGAGTCGTGGGGTGTGGGTGTGGGAGCCAGGCGGCTGACTGGCCTGGCTGGCGCTGACTGGCGCGTGCACAGTCACCTCGGCCCGAGAGGCCTCTGGCCAGCTGACGTCCCTGGTACTGCCCCTGGCGCTGGGCTGCCTCTCGCTCCGTGCCGCCTCGCCCTTCTGTCGATCCACCGCCGTGGTGCCGCGGTCCCTCCGCCATTCCCCCCCCCAAAGGTAGTCGTCAGGTCCAGGCCAAGGTTGGCCCTTTTGGGTCAGGCCTGCCCTGCCTGCCCTGCTTGCCCTGCCCCTGGCCGAATAGCGCCCCGGAGCAGCACACCAGCACAAGACAGGGTGGGAGGCCCACCGCCGACGGCGACCGCGCCGACACCGCGGCGGCTCTGCTCTGCTTTTCCGGCGTCTCTTTTTCCCTGCTAAAAGGGGCAGTAATTCTGGGCCTTGGGCCGTTCAGGAAGCCAGCTGCCTGGCAATCAGGACAATGGGCCACACGTGGGAGGGGGGGCGTGGGGCGTAAGGCGTACAGCGTACGGCAAGCAGAATAGTGTAACTGTTTGTAGCGGGTGAGTGCACATGCCGGGGCCCTCGCCGCCCTCGCCGCCCGCTCACAGGCCCGCCCGCACGCCCTGGGCCTGACTCTGAATAGGTCGCCGGTAATAGATGGCGTGTGGGTGTCTCGCGGCGGCACGGCGCGGGGCGGCGGGGCGGCGGCGGCGGCAGCGGCAAGCGGCGGTTCAAGCACCGGCACGCGATGGATTGGTGGCTGCTTCTCATGAACTGGTTGCGGGGAGGTTAAGGGGCTGGGCCAAGTTCTAGGTCGGACTTTGCTTTGTACACCAGTCACGCCACGCATAGCGGCGGCGGCCAGCCAGCAGCAGCCAGCACAAAGGCCCGGCCCACTCGCGCAGCAGCACGCACACCCACCCCGCACCGCACGGCACCGCACGACGCCAGAGAGAGAGAAAGAGCTATCTCTGTCCTGTTCGGCTGACCCCAACCGACATGGCCGATTGGTGCAGCAGCACGTAGCGAAAACCCAAACTACACCACCACTCACCGACCCACCGACCCACCGACCCACCCTCCGGCATTGGGGGAATCGCACCTCTTTGTTCATTCTCTCCACTCTCTACACCACTCACGCCGCTCAACATTGCGTGCAGCACGCTCGCTGCACCGACGCTTCGACTCGCCGCAAGGCATCGCGCCCACCGCCTGGACGGGTAGCAACTCTTTTTTTTTTTTCTCCTTCTTCTTTGCCCCGCTTGTCGCACGCGCACGCACCGACCGCGCGACTCGTGTTGAAGGCGTGATACGACCTCACCCGGCCCGCAATCCCGGCTCATTGTCTTGGAGCCGCTTTTCACTCGACAAAGCCATCGCCTGCTTGCACGTTACCACTGCAAGCATCGACTCATTGCATCAACCCATTCACCGACGCATTGCCACCACTGTCGTCGACGGCCAACACACGCTGCTCCGAGCTGCAAGCCCAAAACCGACTGTTAGGACAGATCCGAGGCGCCGCCAACGGGACGATCTTGTTCCAGAACGCGTCTATTCCCACCCCAGCCCGCTCCCCTCCTCCTCGACTCTACCCGTTCGACCTTGCTCGAGTGCATGGAGCTGCTCTTGCTTGCTCTCACCACTCTTGATCAACAGCGGCGGTGACGACAGCGACAACTCGACTGGTGCTCCTCCCCCGGGCCGGTTCGAGTGACCGCGTAACGCTTGAGACTGGACGGCGGCTTTAGCCCCGCCGGACCAACAAGCCCACAAACTCCGTGAGTAGTAGAAGCCGGCCATTCCATTCCACACCACACCACGCCCACTTGCACCACAACAATCCGTTTCAAGCTGCCATCTTGTCGTACCCCACCCACCGCTTCGCATACTCCGAGTGGCTCGCTCGTCGTCGCACGTCGCCACTGCACAGCTCTCTGCAGGCCGGCGGGCAGGCGGCGTCGTACAGCCTGCCTGGCAAGCGCAGTGACGCCCCGATCAGAGCACACACATTACGCAGGCTGCCGGGGCCCAAAACTGACGCGACCGACCCAGAGCGTCGGCCATACACGTCGATCTCGGCAAAACTGCCCGCCTAAGCAGGCAGACACCGCCACCCAAACGACGACGACGACGACGACTACCACCACCACCATAACCCTGCATCCGACTCCACAATGGATGACCTCACCTCGTTTGAAAACTACTGCATCGTGTGCGACCGCCTCATCGTCGCCGCACCGGCAGCCCCAAATCCATCAGATCCAGTCGCAAAGCCCAAAAAGAAGGCGCAAGGAGCCATCAGGGTGAGTGCTGTTTCCAGACTTGTTGTGGTCGTCGGCGGCTCGGCCATTAGTTGGCAGCGCGTCTAGCAGCCGAAAAAGTGCAGCGCAGCGCAGCGTGCAGCGCACCACCGACGTACCTCGCCAGATCTCATTTTCGTCGTGGCCCCGCACATGTTGCAACGCGACGTCGTTGCTAACCACGCATGCCAGATAAAAAACCCTGATGGCACCACGACGATTCGCACTGCAAGCGGCGTTAAGACGACAACAACTACGCGTCCTACGCTCAACAACTTGCGTCGCACCAACTCCACCGTGCGCTTGGCAGGGCAGACTGGTGACAAGTCGACAAAAAGATCAAGTTCTGGATCAAGTGGAGGAAACAGTGGCAACGAAAGTGGCGCGCCACCCTCCCCGCAACCCATGTCCTCCATCGACAAGCCGACGGCCACGGCGACGACGACTACACCCAACCCCAACGAGCCGCCACCCACCCCGCCATTCGTGTCCAACATCTACTGCTCGCAAGAGTGCCAGGACAAGGATGTCGTGTCGGCCCCCGCCGCCTACGAGGACATGGCTCGGGCATTTGGCCTCGGCATCAAGACTGACTTTATGGGCGGGTTTGCCGCCAGAGTGTCGCCCGTGGGCCCACCCTCCCCTCTGCTAGGCTCCGATACGGACACCAACTCGTCGACGTCAGTGTCGATTGCCGCCACGATGCTTGCCCCCAAGCGTCAGAACGGCTCTCACAATGACGGCTTTCCCGCAGCTTCAGCGCCAAAGACGATGGAGTACTTCCGTATCGGCCGCGATCTGCCCGACGAAGTTTGGGCGGATCTGGAGCGCCAGCGCCGCAAGTCGATCTCGAATGGCCAGACCAAGATTGGCGGCACCGGTGGTCAGCTGCTTCAGATGACCCGCCAGCGCTCTGGCCAGTCCCAGTCGGGCACTTCGAGCGACTCGCTGTCGTCCCTCTGGCACGGCAATCCCGACGATGTCGCCGTGCACCGTCCTGGTTCGGGGAACGGCTTTCTCCGTGGCTTCACCGCAGCACACCCTGGCGTTCACCGTTCGCTGTCGGCCGCGTCGGTGGAGGCGTCGGCCGGCACGCCCCCTTCCTTGGCAGCCGGCGTCCGACCGATCCCTCGTTCGGCGCTTTCGCAGACTTCTCTCGGCGGCCTTCCATCTCCCGGCCCTGGCTCGTTTGCCGAGGTTGGCTCGGCGCCGTCGCACAATGCCTTCCTTATGCAGGCGTACGCATCCAACTTCCCTAACCGCGACGGAGCGACCGCTTCGGTCAAGGGCAGCTACTCTGGTACCAGCACTCCCAACATTGAGAGCGCCCGCAACTCGATTAGCGGCGCATCCTTGCAGCGGCCGACATCGGGCACGATCCGCTCTCGCGGCCGCACCAACTCTGGTGCTGCGACGTGGGATTCGCTTGGCAAGGCCGAGGTCATTGAGCGCAGCCGCCGATCGCGACTCGACTCGACCGGCAGCGACATTGAGTTTGAGTCGCCCGTGTCGCCCGAAATGACCCGCGGTCGCTCTGCGTCTGTGGCGTTCGACGTCACTCCCAAGCAGTCGCTCGAGATTGAGAACGGCAGCTGGCAGATTCGCTACCCCGCGCCAATGGCCAAGTACGCCATTCGGGCTTCATCGAGAAGCCGCAGCCGCAGCCGCCCTCGTCGCGGCTCGTCGTCCCCGACCGAGCCTCCCATTGTCGAGGGCCAGCCGACGACGCACGCTTCGGTTCTCGCTCTTCCTATCCCGTCGCGTGCGACGCGCGCCTCGGCTGCCGTGCTCGCCTCGTCCAACTCGACTGCGCGTGCTCGTACGCCCCAGCAGTCGCGCTCCGTTCACACTCCACCAGTGCTTTCGTCTTCGACTCGTCTCCGCACCTCGTACACTGCGCTCCCCGACCTTGCTGCTCTGCGCATTGGCTCGACTGGCTGTGCTACGACTTTTGTCTCCCCCGACCAGGCCTCTTCTGTGCCATCGCGAAGTGCTCCCCGCCCCGGCTTTGACTGGGACGGCAAGTCGAACCACCTGACGTACGAGCTGCCGACCGGCGTGGTCGCCAACCCCAACAAGGGGCTGTTCTACTTTAACGCGTAACACATTCTACAACCGGACAAAAAAACGATACCCGATAATGCTGCTCTCGGCAACAACAAGTACTACACACGCACCACAAACCCCCAAACCGTTTCAATTGTCACAATTACTGCATATTCCCAACGCATTTTCATTCCATTAGCAGTTTGTACCCAGCCGCGACAGGCGGCCACGATGGCGTTGTAGTGATGACAGAGGCATGAAAGAAGTTGCATCGAGCGAGAGTGGGGTAGGAGTGTGGGGTTGGGTGCAGCTGATCATGTGTAGGTACAGTGGGCTTGAGTACAAGCTTAGTTTGTGCACGCTAGCGGCACGGCACTGCTCTGTGCCTGCACTCGGTTGCAGGAACAGTTCCTCGTCCGTCGCTTGAGTGGTACTGTGCCTCTGTGACGTGCTTGCAGTGCACGTTGCGGTGCGGTGTAGTGCGGCGGTGCGCAATGTGGGGTGCATGGGGTGATGGCCTCGCGCATGGAACACGGCAAGCACATGTGGCATCTCAGCTGACAGCGGGCGTCCAGGCATGGCCAGCCACCGTGCGGCAGCATGGCACAAGCACATGGTGCGCGCGTGCGTGCCAGTGCACTGCGCACTGCAGGTGAAGTTTTCGCTTGGGCCGGCACGCGAGCTGCGAGGCAGAGCACGCCGGCCGACGCTATCGGAAGGCGACGGGCTGACGTCGGCCCAGGCCTGTCATCTTGGCGCTGGCGAGCCAGCACGCTCGCTTCCGGCGGCGAATCGGCGTCCTCTTGGGCCACGGCGTGCCCGAGGGCCGGGCGGGGGTAAAATCTGCACGGGGTGGGTTGTTGTTGCTTGGTTGCTGGGTGGTGGGAGCGGCGGCCGACGGGCGCGCGGTGCAGGGAAGGGTGGGCGGGAGCAAATGCACTGACTGCAAGGGGCTGCGGCTGCGGGCGGCTTTGGCTGCGGGGGTGGGTGTGGTGCCATGCTGCTTGCTTGGGCCGCTTGGGCCACCTTCCCCCCTAGTCCCCCACACCACCCACGGCCCTGCCCACCCACCGCCGGCCACCCACCACACCCACCACACCACACACACTCTGGTTGACAAAGCTGCGCCGTGGCCGACGAGGACCACGCAGACTCTCTCTTGTGACTTGACCACTGTACTGCAGGGAGCAGTCGCCGACAGACACACGCCAGCACCAGTCCCGCCTACATATCCCATTGCATCGACCCGCATCCCCCCGCAATGCAGTCGTAAGTTTGTTCATTTCCTTTCTGGCACACCGGCACCACGAGCATACGCACGCGTCGTCGACTTTACTGCGGCGGCGGCGGAACGACGCCCCCCAAACCACACCCACCCACACATCCCCTTTGCGGCGCGCGGCGGCGGCACACACGGTCCTTGTCTTGTCGCCTGGCTGCCGCATCCATCCACTGTGCATTGTCGCTCGCAAGCTGCACTGCTCAGACCACTACGCCATCGTCGTCGTTCGACAAAGCAGCCAGCCAAGACCGACGCACGCGACGGGTGCCGAGTCGCTCCACTCCCACCCACCCCCAACTTCACCGCCTTCCTCCCCCCTCCCTCCCTCCCTCCCCACAACCCAACCGCCCAGCAACATCGCACGCCTCGCTGCTGCTATTGTCGACACGCCCCGCCTCGCTCGCCGATCTCTTCTAGCACACACCTGCCTGCCGCCCCCCACTAGTTGCTGACACTGCACGCGACCTGTTTCACCCCCATGAAATCATTCAACCACCAACAATAACTGCCACCACCATCACAACTTCCCTCCCTCCCCCCTCCTTCCCCCAACCCAGGCCATCAACATCAGTTGGACGTCCGCGCCGGTTGCGCTCACGCACTGCAACCGTCTCGTTTGGCCAACCGAGCTCGACAGCACCATCGTCGTCCCCCCCGCTCATGTCTCGCGACCCCTCGACTGGCATGATGTCGGTCGTCGCCCTAGCCCCGTCAACAGACGGCTACGACCCCGTCGCGCCCATGCGGTTCGACGCCGGCCGCCTCGACCCCTCGCGCATCGTCGTCGGCAACAGGAGATCATCAAAGTCGGTGTCGGGTGCCCGGCCACCATTGTCGACGAGTGCGGCCAGTCATCGCACGTTCGAGTCGCCGGGGCCGTCGAATGCCAGCCTGCAGCCAGTTGCCGCCGGCCCCAGCACACCAATAGGTGCTCCAGGTGCTCCGACTCGCCGCAACGGACTCAAGCGCCGCATCTCGACACCAAACTTGAATAAGCGGGCGCTCCTCCCAGAGGAAGAAGCCGACGCCGCCCCCGAAGCCTTCAGCCCCGACGCCTCGGCAGCCCCAGCCAGCCTCTCGGCCGCCACTGCTTCAAAGGTGTTCGAGACCCGTGCACGCTCCACATCCACGTCAATAGTCGTGCCCCAGTCGCTCGACGAGTCGCCAACAGAGCCGGTGCAGACCCTAACAGCGCCCCCGCTGGTACCACTGCGCCTCCCCCTGCCCCAGTCGTGGTCAGATCTCGACAAGGACACACCAATACCCCAGACAGACTCGCCGTCCTCGACCATTCTCGAGTCGGCATATGACCTCGGCGATGCCGTCGTGTCGCACCTCATCTCGTGGACAAAACCACGGTCACATCGCCCGCAGCGTGACAGGAGATCGTCGGATGAAGATTCTGAAAAGGGTCTCGATGGCTCCGAGGAGGACGAGGCGTTTGACGACGACGATGGCCAGATGCGCGTGGGCATGGGCCGAAGGGGCAGCCGTTACTGGGGATTCTTCTCGCCGCCAGAGGGATCCGTCACGTCGCCTGAAAGCCCCAACAGCTACTTTGCGCTTCCAACACGCCCTGATGAGCGCCGACGTAGCTCGCTCGCCTATCCCCTCTCGCTCCCGACTCCGGCGCTCTCCACCCAGTCGCTGTCCCACAGCACGTCGCGGACTCGCCGCCGTGCGGCGTCGCGCGCCGCTGCGCTGGCCGAGCAGGAGCCCGCCGACGGCTGGTGGGTCAAGGTCTACCGCACCGTCACGGCCGGTGGCAGCGGCAAGACGGCCGAGGTGCTGCGCGAGCTCGGCTGGACCGTCTCCATCCTCGCTGGCCTCTTTGTCCTGTCCTTCTTGCTCGTGCTCTACACGCTCCAAAGCTTGCCCATGTGAGTGGTTTCGTGCGACCCAGGCGGCGACGTCACTGACATCCTTAGCACCCAGCTGAAGTCCCTGCCAAAGTCGACAACCGACCTCCAGCTGCTGTCCGCAGAGATGCGCGCGTACATGGCCGGCAGCAGCTCCGGCTGGTGGCACACGGTCCTTGTGCTCACCTACGTCGGGTGCTGGAAGCACGCGTGGAGCGTACCCGGAGCCGTGGTCCTCAACATTCTCATCGGCTCGGTGTTCGAACCCGTCGCTGCGCTTGGGCTTCTCACTCTGATCACCGCAAGCGGATCTCTGTGCGCCTACATGCTTTCCCGGCCACTCGCGCCCCTTATCGCCGTCCTGTTTCCCAAGCCCCTTGCTCTTGTGCGCGCGGCATTAGCGCCCGAGTCTGTGCCGCAGAACGGCAACGTCCAGATGGTCCAATTGGGCGAGTCTATCACACCGGTCCAGGTATCGCAGGACCCGGCGGAACCGCCGCTGGGTGCGCCCGAGGACCGGCCAAACGTATGGCGCCGTCTGCTGCTCATGCGCGCCATGGGCTTTGTGCCTTGGTCGGGCATGAACGTTGCATGCGGTGTTGTGGGAGTCGACTGGCGCACGTTCTGGCTCACGACGGCCGCCGGCAGTGCGAGCTGGAGCTATGTGACGGCGTCGGTCGGCAATATCCTGTCGCGCCTGGCCCTTCCGTCGAACGCTGCGAGCCTCGAGGACGGCCACGGCGAGTCGCTCACGTCGCTGCTGCGCGACCCGTCGCTCATCGCCAAGCTCGTGTTCCTCACGCTGCTCACGATTGTGCCGGTTCTGCTCAAGAAGCGCACGGCGACTGCCGACTCTGATGACGAGGACGACGAGACCGAGGAGCCGACCACGCCCGACACGCCGTCTGCTCTCGGCCTTGACACGTCGTCGCTTGGCCACGGCCGCGAGGTTTACCCGTCCGAGCCGCCCTCGCCCCTGGCGGCCTCGCTGGCGTCGTTCACACCGACCCCGCATGTGTTTGACCTGTTGAGCTTTGGGCGCCAGGTCATGCGGCAAGGGGTACGCGTGGTCGTCGGCACTGCGCGCACTGCCACGACTGGGGCGCGGCGACTGGTCACGAGTGTGGTGTCGTAGGCGGCGTTCGTGGGCTCGGCCCGAGCCTTTACTTTACTTTAATCGCATTGTTCCATCCGCATCGTGTAGACTAGTCATTCATCATGCTCCCGTAAACTTAATACCGCTGTGCGGCGGGTCACCTCGGGGAGTGGCTGTAATGTTATGATGTGTATAGCAGCACCCAGCGAGCGAACGAGCGAAGCGAGTGAGTGAGCTGTGTGTTGTGCAGCGGCGAGCGAGGCAGTGAGCGAGCGAGCGAGCGGGCTGTATTTGGTGGGGTCATGCGTCGCCTTGGCATCGGCGCTCGCGACGGGTGCCTATTGCGCGGCCAGCATGCCGTGTGCGTGGCGTGCAGTGCGTGACGTGCAGTGCGTGGCGTGCAGTGCGTGGCGTGCAGTGCATACCGATGACGATGCAGTCGGAGGCAAGTGTATGCATATGCGCCAGCGTGATGGTGATGCAATGTAGCAACAAGGATGCGTCGTCGCCATACAGCGTGCCTTTACCCAGCGGCGGCCGCCACACTTGACGAAACCGTGGCGTGCGATTGGCCGGCGGATCGCCACACGCGGGGAATCTCGGCGTCGCTCGCGGCCGCCTGCTTAGAATGGGCCAGCGGTGAGTGGTGGGCCTGGCTGGGTGCGGCAGCACCAGCACCGGCACCACCACGACCACCATCTACATCGGCACTGACAACACTCTCTCGCACGTCCACCACTCCACCATGTCCCGCCCGCTCGCGCGCCTCGGCCTCACCGCGCCCCGCGCGGCCACCGCCGCCCTCCCCCGCCCCCTGCTGGCCGCCTCGGCCCGCGCGTTCGCCTCCTCGGCCGTCCGCCGCGCCCAGCCCACCCGCGACGACTACGCCAGCGGCCCGTCGGCCATCGACAAGGCGGCCCAGCTCTTCTTCTTCACCGAGATCTTCCGCGGCATGTGGATCACGCTCGAGCAGTTCTTCCGCCCCCCTTACACCATCATGTACCCCTTCGAGAAGGGCCCGTTGTCGCCCCGCTTCCGTGGAGAGCACGCGCTGCGCCGGTACGCGAACGGCGAGGAGCGCTGTATTGGTACGTTTCTCCGAGCGCCGAGCGCCCGCAGGGCGCGAGGCGGTTGCCACAGCCGAGTGCCCGCCGGGCGCGGGGCTGGCTTGGGGCGTGTGGACGGAGAGGGAGAGGGGCGCGGCTCCGAGTCGTGTCCGCGGTAACGGCCTGTTCCGACACCGCGCCGAGTACCGCGGTGCCGGCGGGTGCTTGACGGCCCCGTTGCTCGTCATGACTAGCCCAGCCGTGACGTGGCCTGCCTCATCCCTCTGCCTCCTTCCCCACCCCGCCCGCCTCGCACTCGCTTCGCTCGTGCTCGCCGTGCTCGGCTGACAACGTAGCGTGCAAGCTCTGCGAGGCCATCTGCCCCGCCCAGGCCATCACGATCGAGTCCGAGGCCCGCGTCGACGGCTCGCGCAGAACAACCCGCTACGACATTGACATGACAAAGTGCATCTACTGCGGCTTCTGCCAGGAGGCGTGCCCCGTCGACGCCATTGTCGAGAGTGAGTCGGCGTGGGGCCGCGCGCCCGCCTCTGCATCTGCTAACCCACACCCAGCCGGAAACTTCGAGTACTCGACCGAGACGCGCGAGGAGCTCCTGTACAACAAGGAGAAGCTCCTCGCCAACGGCGACCGCGCCGAGGCCGAGATTGCGGCCAACCTCCAGGCCGACCACGTACGTAACTCAAGCAACAGGCTGTTGAAGCTGACGTTTAGTTCTACCGATAAACCTAGTACCTATTCCCCAACCAAAACAACAAGCAATGTCGCATAGGCCGTATGAGTTGATGCATGCGGTGGTTAGAAGAGAAACACGGTCCATGCGGTGGCTCGAAGAGAAACTCGAGACGGTCCATAACACGTGCACATTTTGTGTATTGTCTACTCTACACATGGCTATTCGTCTACTCTGCTGACAGTCTAGTGGCTCACCCTACAGCTTGGACACGACAAGCGGCTCCACAGGCAGCGCCGCCTTGGACGGCGTGAGCCCCGCCTTGAACGCGCTAATGTCCTTGACCTCGACGTTTCCGTCCTTGAGCTTGACCTCGGCAGTCGCAGCAGGCTCGACGCCCTTGAGGTTGTCGGCCACGGCGCGCAGCTCGGTCGTCGCCTCGGCCGAAAGGCCCACAGCCCCGTCAATCGCCTTGTTGACAAACTCCTTGACAGCTGCCAACGACGGGCTCGTCTGCAGGAGAGCACCAGCAGCAGCCTGGTCGACGTCAACGTTGTGTTTGCCAAACGCGGCAAGGACAGCCGGGCCAGACGCCACGTCAAACTTGACGACATCGCCCTTGTGCTGCGACACCATGTGCGTCGAGAACTTGCGACGCGTCGCCGACGACGGGTGCACAGTAGTCATGAACAGCTCGAGCACCTCGGCCTTGGTCACGTTCTTGAGGTGCTCGACGTCCGTCTGGCGACGGCTAAACTCGTAGTGCCCGTCGACAATGCGGTTCCAGAACCGACGCGACTCCTCGCCCAGGTTCTTGGGGCTCTCCTCCTTCTTCTCGATTAAGCTCTTGCGGTGGCGCTCAAACTCCTCGTCAGAGGTGCCCTCGATCGTCGCCTTGAGGCCCTCAAGGAACGCCTCGATGCGCGTCTCGACGTAGATCGGGTCCCGCTCAGACTGCACGAGCACCTGGAATCCCAGCGTGCTGGGGTTGCCGGTTTGAGACGACTGGCAAATGTATCCGAGCTGCTCCTTGGTGCGGAGAACGTTGAACGCAGGCTCGGAGGCAATCTGAGCGAGCAGGGCGAGGCGGGCGCGAGCAACGGGATCGGTCGACTCGCCAACCTGGGTGTAGTGGATCACGCAGTTGTTGACCTCCGCTGGGTTGGACACGGGGATCTGCCAAAAGTGCTCCGAAGCAGGTGGAAGGAGGAGCTGGCGGAGGCCGACCTTCTCACCGGGTGCCAGGGCGCGTGGCTTCAAGATCTTCTCAAACGCGTCCTGCAGGCCCTTGGCCTCCTCGGCAGTCGTGTTGCCGTGGACGAGCGACTCGACGTACAGGCGCTGGAAGAGCTCGCTGGCAAACGCCTTGACGTCGGCCGGAGTCACAAAGTCGATCTCCTTGAGCTTTTCCTTTTGTGTCCACTGTCCTTGGCCCCGGACGTAGGACGCCCAGTACGACGCCAGCGAGTACGGCGTGCTGAGCTCAAAGTTTCGCCAGTGGAGCTTGACCTGGTCCACAACCTTTTCAAAGCGAATGGGGTCGATCTCAAAGTCGACAAACTTGTTCAGCATGGTCTCAGTCATGAGTGCCAGCTTGTCGGTGTAACCCCCGGCGCTGATGCTGATCGAGTCGCCGGTGTAGTACAAGTCGAAGGTGAGGTCGGCGAGCGAAGCGTCGTAGACATCCTCGGTCGTAGCATCCACAAACAGGTCGCACAGGAGGCGGCCGAGAACAGCTGTGCGGGGGCTGACGTAGAGGAGCGGGCTGGGTGTGAGCATACTCCAGGTACGCCAACTTACGACTGGAGCTCGACGTGCATGTTGGTCTTGGGGAGCCAGAACCGGTCGTCCTTCTTGTACCAGAGACGCGAGACCTCGCTGTCGCGGAGGAGCTCCGGTCGGAGGGCAGGCTGCTTGACATCCTGCCTGACAACGTCGAGCTTCTCGGGGACAAAGAGGTTGGGGCCCGGAAGACCCAGCCCCTTGATAGGAGCACCTGCGATCGCCTCCTTGTAGAAGGCGTCGTCAAGCTTTTCCTGGTGGTACTGAGTTCCGTAAATCGTTTCCTTCTTGTCAAACGAGGCGGGAACGTTCTTGGGCAGCTCCTGTGACGTGACACCCAGAACAGCCGAACGAGGGTCGAAGAGCGAGTACACCGACGAGACGAGCGACTCGTCCCAATCGCCAAGCAGGTAGTTTGAGGACACAATCTGGTCACGCGGGACAGGAGCCTGCAGCCAGCCGCTGAGCTGGGTAACGTAGTTGCGCGTCTTGCCGCGCTCCGCAAACTTGAAACCAATCTGGGAGAGCTTGCGCATCTCGTCGAACGCGGTTTCGCTTGGGGCGACCGAGCGAAGCAGTGAGATGTACTTGAAAACGGCCAGAGCGACGTCCTTCCAGTGTTCTAGATTGTCAGCTATGCCCCAGGCCGCCGCACTCACCCAGGCCCTCAGGAGTGAGCTCGAGCGAGATCTTGAAGAAGGAGAAGCCAGACGCCTCGTGCGAGTTGCCGGCACTGAGGGAGTTGGCCCAGCCCTTCTGCTTGAGGTACGAAAGCAGAGAGCCCTTGCCTTCGTGGCCGATGAAGTGGCCAACAAAGTTGTAAGGCTGGGTGTAAGCAGCGCCCCACGCTCCAGTGCAGACTCACCTTGACCTCGTGCTTGTGGTGCAAGTCGGGCAGCGGGAAGTTGATCTCCAGGGCGCGCACATCCCTGACAGGCTTGACAAAGGTGACAACCTAGATGATCAGTGGCGCTAATGTTTACAACTTACACCCTGCTGCTCGGGTCCATAGGGGTGCTCGTCAAAGGTGACGCGGACACCATCGCGGCCAGTGAGTGGCTTGCCCTCGGTTCTGATAGGGACATTGGCGAAGCGCTCACGGACCAGGCGCTCGAGAGTGTCGAGGTCGTCGCGGCCGGCAACGGCGAGCTTCATGCGGCGCGCACAGTACTCCTTCTCCCACCACTCGATGAGCTGCTTGCGGGGGTCGCGACCGGCCTCCTGAGGCTTGGTCCACAGCGACTCGAGGTTGCCGGTGCCAAACTTGCCGTACGGGTGGCCGGATTTGGAGAGCGACTTTTCCAGCTGGAAGAAGCGCTGTGACTGTTAGGGATGCCCACGACTCCCACGGCCCCACGAATACTCACCCACATGTCACTCTGGAGGTTCTTCTTGTGCTCCGAGTTGACAGCGTTGATCTCGCGCTCGGTGCAGTCCTCGGCGAACAGCGGCTCGATGAAGAAGCCGGCGAATCGGTCCAGCGCGCCCTCGAGCGCATCGGGCGCGACGTCAAAGTAGTAATTTGTCGACGTCATGGCCGTCCACGCGTTGGACCCTCCGTTGTGCGACGAAAGGTACACAGAGTAGTCGTTCTCGGCCGGGTACTGGCGGTCAGTGCATGGACAATAGGCCTCGGACCAACCTTCTTGGTGCCCAAGAACATGAGGTGCTCGCTGCGGAGCGGTCAGCTTTCCACTTTGAGCAGCACTCACCAGAAGTGGGCACAACCGGGCAGATCGTCGGGGTCCGACAGGTGTCCGACGCCGACGTCCATGCTCGCGGCGGCCTTGTCGGCATTTGGGTCGGACACGACGACGACCTCGAGGCCATTGTCCAGGGTAAAGTAGCGGTGCTCGCGGTCCTCGGTGGGCGGCAGCAAGAGCTTGACCGGGCCCGTCGCCTGCGGAATGGGAGGGCTGGGAGGGAAGACGGGGGGCGTGACAGTCATGGCGGGCTGCGAGCTGCGAGACGAGAGCCAGGCAATGAGCACGACTGCGAGCGACACGAACAGCCACGTAGGGGGCTTTGCAGCAGCGCGCGGCATCACCTTACGGGCCGCCGCAGTGGGATGCGAGCCGGACCTACGGTGCAATGCTGGCGAGGCCGCGGCGGGCAAAGGTGGAGCGGAGGGGGAGAGAGGGGGTGGGCTGGAGGGTTGTCTTTGCCAGCGTTGCCGCAGCGGGGACTGTGCGAGCAGAGAGAGTTGTGCGGCGGGTGGCAATGGCAAAGGTGGAGGGGGAAGGTGGAGTGACGGTTGAGAGAGGGCGGACAGTTGCAAGTTGCAGTTGCTGCTGCAGCACCAGTCGTGTCCTTTGCGAGGGCAGACGCGGTTTGATAGAACCGAGCATGCGAACGGGGGCGTGGTGCAAGTGCTTGCTGTGCGTGTGGGCTGTGTGTGGGGTGTGTCGAGGCGTGTGTGGGGGATTACAACGACGACAATAGACGACGACTTGGTCTGCCGAGCAACTTGGTCATTGTTCTACTACACTCGGTCGGCGGAGTAGACGGAAGTCTCCGCTGCCTCCATCCACGTGAGTGTAACGTGGCAACTTAGGCACGCGAACAGAAGTGCGCGACTAACCACGTTCTTGCCGCCGACTCGATTCCAAGGGGAGCTTCAATTAAACCTGCGCCTAGTGACGCCTGAAATCTCAGGGGGGAAGGGGGTAAGGGGGGGAACAGTGACGGGCAGGATGGTTTCGACGATAACGTCGCGTCGTCACTGGCGGCACCGACGGTGCAACTCTGTCCCCCTCGACGCCGCTCCACGCTCAGACACGCGTCTAGGACGCGCACACCGGGTCCGCAGCACGGTCTTTAATTTAGTCTCTGTCATGCATGCAGCCAGGGCTGGCTTGTCCGTCTTCGACGATGGTGCCTCCAACTCAACTCGTTCTGATGCTAATCTATTCATGCTCTCTCTATATCAGGTGCCCGACCCAACAAGTCTATCATTTGTTTGTTACAGAGATAATTAATCTATGGCTGGCAGAGTGTCCGGCCTTACTGGAGGGTGGTCCTCTGTGTTGGAATGTAATTACAACAGGTGCCAAGGCGCGGGTCGGTCCCATCTTAGGGAGCGAGGCGCGAGGCGAGAGACTTGGGAGACTTGGGAGAGAAGGAGTATGTGTTCTACTGCGGATGTTTGGCGACGGTCGGGAGCCCTCGGTAGCCGCCCGTTTCCCAGAGTCGCTGGCGCGCTCGCGCGTCGCGTCGCGACAAAGGAGAGCGTGAAAAACGGGGGAAGGCGAAGGCGAAAGCGCGTCGGGCCGCTGCCGAGGGAACGGCCATCTGCCCGTCCGTGGCCGCCTAGATGGTCACAAAGGCAGGCACTATTGTGTTGTCCCGCTCATCGTCTAGGAAAAAGTGGTCGAGACTTTGAGACGGTCAGTTGAGTTTGAGCGTATTTGTCTTTCGACCTACAGTTGGTCCCTGGCTTGCGGAGACATGTCGTTGGCGTCTAGCCAGCCGGCCACGCCCACAAGCTCAGGCGATTCCCAAAGAACCTTTGGGTCCCACTCACCCGAACCTGGTCCAAGTTCAGACGCGAGTGTTGGCTCGGAGGAGGCCCGGTCTGCATCGACAACGTAGGGTTGGAATCTCGATGCATCAGGTGGAGTTGGTATCCCCGATGTAGTAGACGGCGATGGCAGAGGAACGTGAAGCTCCAAGCTGCCGTGAGAGACGGGCATTGTTCCCTGGGGCATTACGTGGTTGGTCTGGACCTGAGGACGTGTTGCCCGGCCGAGGTGGGAGGGGGAGATTTCGGGGGCATGGAGATTTCCAGGGTAGAATTGCGGATGCCATGATGGCACGGCGACGCGAGGCATCATTTGCTGTTGCTGATGCTGGGCGGTGGAAACCGACGCGGCGGGGTGGTATGGCGAGGCAGAAGTCGCGCCAGACGCCGAATCAGACATGCCGAGTGCCGGGTCGATGGGGAACGCGTCGACGCTGCCGCTGCCACTGCCGGAAGGCGTCGTAGAACGGATGGGGGCGTGCGTGGCGTGCGTGGAGTGCGTGGCGGGAGGCGGTGACATGGCAGTGTGGCCCTGCATGACCTGTGGGGGTGGCGGTCGGTAGTGCTGGTGGCCGTGGTGGTGGGCGTGGCCGGGCATGCCCACGGAGCCGACAGTGCTGACCATTGGCAGGGGATAGTGCGATGAAGGCGTGTCGGCGTAGGACATGCGGGGAGTCATTGGAGGCATGCCAGGCATGCTTGGCTCTCCCATTGACGCGGTGACCATGCCGTCGCGAGCCGGACCCGGAGGGTACATGTATGGCGTGCCGGCCAGACCGTGTACCGTTCCCGGAGCAATGCCGTCGCTGTGCGGTAGTGTCGTGTGCATTGGCGCGTGTGGAGACGCGTGCATCGGCATGCCGGGCTGCTGCTCGTTGGCGGCGTGGGCGGCGCGCAGATAGCCCTCAAGCTCTGCCACCTTGTCTTCGAGCTTGCGGACGCGGCTTGTAGGCTTGCCAGAGTCGTAGACGCACTCGCGCTTGAGCTTGGTGCAGTGGTGGCAGCTGGGCTTGGTGGCCGAGCACCTGATGCGGCGCTTGCGGCAGTAGAGGCAGGCGTCGCCACGCTTCAGAGGGGGAGGGCGGGGGTTGAAGGGAAGCTCGGATGGGCCAGCCGTTGAGGACATGGCCACGCCCGAGGAAGGGCCGGCCATTGGCGGAGGTGGCGTGTGGCGGTGGGGGGAGGTCTCGCTCTTTGGCATTGTGGGTGAGGGTGTGTGTGAGGGAGTGGGGAAGAGGTGGTGTAGAAGAGGTGGTAGGTGTCGAGCGACGACGAGGGCGTCGGGTGATGAGGTAGCTAGGGGTGGTGACCTGTAACCCGGTGAGGGGGGATAGACTAGATGCTGGCGGACAGTGTTATCTTGTGTGTGTGCTGTTGCTGTGGGGAAACAAGAAGGTCGCGTCGACTAGACTGGCCTTTTATGTATGGCTCGCGAGCTGACTTTATAACACGTCAGGTCCCTTCCGTCGCGGACCGGCACTGGGGATCCGAGGAGGGAGGACGATGGAGTCGGCTCGTTCTGCTCGCTCGCACCAATGCCCATCTCTCTGGCTGTCGTAACGGGCAGAGGTGACTGGGGTTGTCTCCGTGCCGTCGGTGGCGTAAAGGCGTACAGCACGTTTTTCCTGGGCTGATCCGGGAGGCATTACCCCTGCAGCAGCACAACACGCCAGGGCGAGACCCTATGGCGATGGCCCAGGCAAGTACGTACGCTGCTGGTTGACGGATCATCAGACGGCCAAACGGTCGCCAAAGCTCTGCCAAGGCAATGCAGCAAAGTATCCGTCAAACGGCCAAATGAAACTCTTGGCTCCCGCAGGCTTGTAGCACGAAGCCAGGTCCAAAAGCGGCGGCACGGCGCCAGCCCAGGGACTGCACCCACTCGACTGGTGCTTCGTCCAGGCACAGCCCAGACGGACAGAGAGAAACCTTGGTGTGTACTGCCCCCGCAGTGCTTCTTCAAACATGCCGCGAGGGGGCGGGGGGGACAAGGGGGGATGCTACCACCACAGCCCCGCCTCCCCTCCTCCCACCCCACCCCACCATCAGCCCCCGGCAGCGCTAGTGCCCGGCTGTAAGGGTCCCATTGTCGGACCAGCGACTCACCCCTGAGCCTTTGGTGCATATGCGCCAACCCCAAGTCAATTACAATTAAGGATGAGGAGTGGGTGTCACTGCTTTGACGCGGATAGCGTCGAAAGGGAACCGCCACACCAACCTAGCTCGATACTGCCTGCAGACGAGACGTTGCATGTGATTATGATCGCACACACCTCCCCCTGCGACCGGGAAGCTTGTTGCACCGGTGACTGCACTGGCTGGCACTGGTGTGGCTGTGGCGTGGCTTGCTCGCTCGCTCGCTCGCATCGCACTGCAGACGCGTCGACTACGACGTCGTCGAGTCAGCTGCGTAGGCCCGGCCCCTCTTACAGCACCAGTGTGCGAGGCGAGGCATTGGGGTGGCATTGGGGTGCCGAAGAGGTGGCGCGACGCGCGACGCTCTCTCCCCGAAAGACGTGACCTTGTCCGTGACCCGAACAAGGCTTATCCCCGAGAGAGGGAGAGAGGAGGTAGACACGCGAACAGTGTTGCGGGCGTGGCGTTTAGCGCGCAATTGTCCGTGAGAGTCTGGTCTGGTCTGGTCCATAATGCAAGAGGGACGGGTTCAAGCCTAATGGCCAGTAGTGGCTGACGTTGGATGATGCCTAATGGCTACTGCTTCCATGACAATGGTACCATCTGGCGGGCGGGCTGATCTATCTGGTGATCTACTGGCTGGGCATTTATTCTGATGCCGCCGAGCACGTCGATCCTAGCCTGGGCTCCGACTTCGCCTCCACCCTAGACCACATGGCAAAATACTCCCGTGTCCATTACCGCGTAGGCAGTGGGCCTCTCCCCGCGTATGCCTGCTCGCTCTGCCTACAGCTTGCAGCCACCGATGACACGTCGAGACAACCTTGGTCTTGCTCCAACCCATCTACCACAACCCACTCACCCACCCCCAAGCCCCCAAGCCCCACTCCAAGCATGGCGGAAAACTACCAGAAAAAGGAGCTTCTCACGCTCATGGGCACCGGTGCAAACAAACGTGAGTAGCTGCGTAGACGGCCATTTCGTCTCCCTTTAGTTTCACCAAGCTCTGCAAAAAGCGGACATGAACCAAAGTATGATGGCTGGTTCCTGGCTGGGCGGTGGCTGCCTGCTATCCGCAAGCACCGCCTCGGCACTGCAAACATCCAAACCGATGCTTTTGCAGTGCATGTGCCGCCAGCCTTGCCTGCTCCTTATGCTTATTGCCCCGTTCCTCTGTGCAGATGAAACACACTGATAGCAGAGTCGAGCCGATGCTGATACCCTGCATGCAGTGTGCGTAGACTGCGGCTCGCCATCCCCACAGTGGGCTTCCGTCTCGTATGGCACCTTTATCTGCCTCGAGTGCTCGGGCATCCACCGCGGTAAGTACACACCGATCGGCCCGATGCCGCATGCACAGCTAACGGAGCTTAGGCTTCGGCGTTCACATCTCGTTTGTCCGCTCCATCACAATGGACAAGTGGTCCGAGGAGCAGGTCAAGAAGATGAAGGTGCGGCTGGCTGGTCCATCCCTGTACGGCCACGGCAATGTTGACTAACCTGTGCAGCTTGGTGGGAACGAGGCTTTCAAGCAGTTCCTCGACAGCTATGGACCCGACGGAGGGTACACCAAGGGCATGGGGATGACTGAAAAGTACAACTCGTGGGCTGCATCGCAATACCGCGAAAAGGTGGGTCGGCCTACCGGGCGATGGAGGGCTTCAACATACTAACGTGACCAGCTCACGGCCGAGTGCTCGGGCCAGCCGTGGTCGCCTTCGGCTGCCCCTCCACCAACATCCCGGCCCGAGTCGGCTGCGGCTACTCGCAAGTCGCGTGCCGGTGGTGCTGGGTCCGGTGTCCCGAGCCGGACCAACAGCCCCTACCAGGACAGCCCTCCCAGCCGTGGTAGTGGCAACGAGGCGTTCTTTGAGCGTCTTGGAAATGCCAATGCCTCGCGCCCCGACCACCTCCCTCCGTCGCAGGGTGGAAAGTACGGTGGATTCGGCTCTGCCCCGCTCGACGATGAGCCCTCGCACCCCAGCTACCACCTTAGCTCGCACGCTGCGCCGACGCTCAACGACTTCCAGAACAACCCGCTCGGCGCGCTTTCCAAGGGCTGGGGTCTGTTCTCGTCGGCCGTCACGACCGCGAGCCGCGAGATCAACGAGTCTGTCGTCAAGCCGGGCATGAGCCGCGCGCAGGACATGTACCAGCAGGGCGCGAGCGACGACTGGAAGCGCTACGTCGACTCGGCCACCACGCAGGCCAAGGGCGCGGCTGCGTGGACCGCCAAGCGGGCCGGCGAGGGCTGGCAGAACGTCAACGACCTTTCCCGCCAGCACGCCGGTCTCGACATCAACGAGCAGTTTGACAAGCTCGGTCTCGGTGCGTCGCGGGCCCGCGACCAGGGCTACGGCCAGTTGAGCCAGCACAACGACGCGCGCGAGTACCACGACGGCCACGATGACGACTTTTTCGAGAGCTGGGACTCGCAGCCGCAGTCGGGTAGCAGCAGCGCTGCGGCGTCCAAGCCTGCAGCCAAGCCCGCTGCGGCCACCAAGGCGCCGGCAAAGGAGCAGCCCAAGAAGAAGGACAACTGGGACGACGACGAGTGGGCAGACTTCTAAACAGACTTCTAGGCATTAAGCATAGCGTCGCATTATAGTATTACCAGCCAATAGATACCTCTAGCATACTAGACTCATTACAACATTGTCATATGCAGTATTGTACAGTGGGTGGGTGGGGTGGGTCGAGGCGCTCGGCGTCCTGGTGGATCGGCGTCCTGTGGATATCGGCGTTCTCGTTGAACTTCGGTTGTGCGCGGCGGCATGCTGCGAGTCGTCATGGCGTGTACCGGCCGAAGGCCGCCGCGGTGTGCGACCGCCGAGTGCACGATCCGAACACGAACCGAAGGGAGCACGACGCGCTCACGCAACGCCGCAGCGCGTGCCGCAGTGACGGATGCAGACGGAGATCTGCAAGCCACCTTGCAACTCTCGGCCGGCTCCACCCCGCAAACTCAAGCGGACACTGTGTCGTGCAGCGCCAGCTCGGGTACGAGGGTAGCGACGACCGTGTCGTAGAGCATCCCCACAAGATGGGCATTGCAGCCCGCGTCGGCGAGGGGGTCGACGAGCTTGTCCGTGTCCATGTGTCCGTGCCGGAAAACTCGGGTCGCCGAGACGGCGTTGCGGAGGCGACGGTCGAGCGCGGCCGCTTCCTCCGGGGTCGGGTCGGGCGGCGACGGGCCGGGGTAGCCGTCCGGGAAGAGGACGCGCTCGAGCAGGTCGGCGACTCTGAGCGCCGTGAAGGGGGTGAGGACGCGCGTCACGCAGAGGTGGGGCAGGAGGCGGTCGATCGCGGGGGAGGCGAGCCCGACGACCGCCTCGACCGTGCCCCACGCCAGGCGGGTGCTTAGCGGGGCCGGCTCGAGCCCGGCGCGCTCGACGAGCCACGCGCGCCCGAGCGCGAGCCACGGGTCCGCGAGGCGGCGGTAGCGCGGGTCGGGGGGCGGCGAGGCTGCGAGCGCGGCGCGGACCCACACGGCCACGTTCCATAGCGCGAGGAGGCCGGCCGCGAGCTGGACGTAGAGGCGGAGGA
This sequence comes from Vanrija albida, assembly GCF_041260175.1. Classification (NCBI taxonomy): domain Eukaryota; kingdom Fungi; phylum Basidiomycota; class Tremellomycetes; order Trichosporonales; family Trichosporonaceae; genus Vanrija; species Vanrija albida. Next base: position 666,707 of record NW_027191420.1, on the reverse strand, counting down.
AGGCGTCGGCGAAGCCCTTGAGCCCGGTGCGCCGGGGCGGCGGAGGCAGGCGTGGCTTGTCCTCGCTGAGCAGCTTGAGGAGTATCTGCGCCCAGAACCACGGCTGGGCGAGTCGCCGGCCGACAGTGGAGAGCACTGCGCGCGCGAGCACCTCGCGCACGATGAGCCGCTCAGCGTCGGCGGCGTACTGCTTCTGCGGGAGGCGGAGCGCGAGCAGCGCGTCGGCCAGCGCGGTGAGGTACGTCGGGGAGAGGGCGTAGCCCTCCGCCGTGGGCGCGACGGAGAGCAGCGGCAGGCGGGCGTGGTACGCTGCGTCGAGGGTGAGCTGCTCGCCGTCGTCTCCGCGCGCGATGCCAGACGCGACGGCGGCCCGCGCGTGCCAGTACGTGCTGACGTGTGTCGCGGCTATCACGGGCACGTGGAGGAGGAGCAGGTCTGCGGCGGGCGTCGGGTCCTCTGCGACGGCGGTGAGGAGCGGCGCGAGGAGCGGGACGAGCACGTCGTTTATCGCCGGCAGCAGGCTCCGGTCGCGCGGCGAGATGCGGATGTACCATGCCTGCACGTAGCCGCGGAGCGCGAGCGCGACGAGGCGGTACGCGCGCTCGTGGGCGAGGAGCGCGCCGTCCGACGCCGCGGGGAAGAGGGGCGGGAGCGGCGTGTCGGGCGACGACGCGAGCAGGCGGTGCGCGAGCGGGATGCTCGGGTCCAGGTCGCGCCGCCTGTGCCGCGCTGTCGTGGGCGAGGCCGGGGCGGGGACGGGGGCCGCGGCGACCATCGGGGGTGGCTTGGGTGTGCGGTGATGACGGCGGCGGCAGCACAGTTTGGAGGAGGGAGGGCGAGTGGGTGACGCTGATGGGGGGTCGTCAGTTTTGGCTAGGCTAGCGCTTGGTCGTGTGGCGCGTGTGCTGCGCTGTGCCGCGGCTGCTCGTCGCTGGGCTTTGTGGGCCCGAGTGCATCTCACGCGACCTGCTCGACGGCGACGCGGCGTGCGCGACGCGACGCGCGCGCTGTACATTGCAAGTCATGTCGACGCCAATGGACGTGTGGGCGCGTTGGGCTGCACTGGCTGGCTCCTGCTGGGCCAAATGGGCGCCGGCCGTAAACAAACATGTGCTGGCCAACGGGCGCAACGCCGTTGTGATCTCGCTCAAAAGTCACGTGACGGATCACACGTCACCCGGCGTGATTGGCCCAGGCGATTGATCTTGATCAGTGCCGATCGCTGGAACCGCCCAACCTTATCCGCCCCTCCCCGTTAGTGTCCCACAAACATTGCGCCGCTCGCCACTGCCGCGCCATCCGGCGACGACTACTTAACCCCCAGTCCCGTCATCGTTTGACATCTCATCCCACTCAACAACACCCAAAGCCTCGGCTTCACTACTACTTCCCCTCTCCTACCTCCCCCCAACAACAACTCATCAACAATGTCCGGCCGTGGAAAGGGTGGCAAGGGTCTCGGCAAGGGCGGCGCCAAGCGTCACCGCAAGGTCCTTCGTGACAACATCCAGTGAGTTAGCTGGCGGCTACGACGGGAGCCTGCAGCTAACACGCACCCAGGGGTATCACCAAGCCCGCTATCCGCCGTCTCGCTCGCCGTGGTGGTGTCAAGCGTATCTCGGGCCTCATCTACGAGGAGACCCGCGGTGTTCTCAAGATCTTCGTGAGTCGCTCCTCCATCCCTCTCTCTCGAGCCGCTCTAACACTTGCCCAGCTCGAGAACGTCATCCGCGACTCGGTCACCTACACTGAGCACGCCAAGCGCAAGACTGTCACGTCGCTCGACGTCGTCTACGCTCTCAAGCGCCAGGGCCGCACCCTCTACGGTTTCGGCGCCTAGGCTGGCCCGTAGCCGCTGCTCTGCGTGCACCTTCCGCATGCGACCGAGCACGAGTGCATAGTACTTTCGTTTTCGCTATCTCTCTTTGTACCGCCCGCTGCGGCGATGATGTACCCGATAACAATAATGGCAAGGGGAGGGGTGCCGGTGGTGACAAGTGGCATGAGTGGTGGCTCCGTGGTCGTTTTCTCTGGTTCCCAGAGTGGTGGCTGGTGGGTGGCTCGGTAGTGGCTACGGTGGCGGTGTACGTCTGCGCCGTTTTTTGGGGGAGAGTGGGGCCGAGGGGGCAAGGGGACTGCGGTATATTCGAGCGACGCAGACTGCTCGCTGCCTGCAGATGGCCGGCGCAGACGAGGCAGAGGAGTCGAATCGTCCTGCCTCACAGCCCGCACCGACCGCGGCCGACCGACGACAGTGGCACCGCCCATGATGAGAAAACCCGACCCAACAAGTCTTGCACATGACGCCAAACCGTAGTGATGTAGTCACAATCATCAATGCATGTCTTCGGGATATCGCACGAGCAGGGGAAGGATGTTTCGCAACTGATACCTGCCCGTCCTCTATGCACCTGGCGCTGGACTTGGGCTTGGCGGATGCCCACGGTGCTCCTCAACCCCCAGAGCCAACTTGCATGCATGCAGTTGTGTACGTCGGCGCGTGAAGACGCTGCAGGCCGAATGCATCAGTAGTGGCTACAAGGCAAAAGCCGGTGGAGGGTGTCGAGGGATGTCGATTCAGGCACGCCACGCCGGTGACCCAGCCACCGCCAGCGTCACTAGCTGGCTCGCCGACGCGACGACGACTGCAATGTGCGACAGGTGCACTTCAAAACCAGCAACACGTCGCCCGAGCTTAATCCCACTCTCCATCCCACCATGGGCAAGAAGAAGACCAAGCAGAAGAAGACGACGGCTGCGGCCGCGGCATCCAAGACGCCAGCAACGCCGTCGCCCGCACCGAGCGAGGTACGTGCGGCCGTCGACAGCGCTGACACGTAGCCACCGAGCCAGGGCGATACGCGTCCCGCGACGCCAGAGTCTGCGGCCGGCTTGCCGGCGCTCGAGGGGCCGCCTGCTGCTGCTGGCAACGGCCCGAGCGTCGAGCAGGATGAGGTCGCGCCAGAGCCAGCACCAGCAGCACAGCCAGAGCCGACGCCAGAGCCAGAGCCAGCGCCAGCGCCCAAGCCACTCGAGCCAGAGCCCCGCGCGCCTTCCCCGCCGCCCCCGGCCGACCCCTCCGCCCCCTCCGCCTCGGCAGAGCATGTGGCTGGCGACCTGGGCGCCCTGGCCATCGACAATGCGCCTGCCCCCTCGGCCCCCTCCCCCTCGGCGCCAGATTTCCACGCGCACACATCCGACGAGCGAGCCCGTTCGACCTCCCCTCCACCCGACGACGACGGTGACATTGGCGTCAGTCACCCCCGCGACGAGGCCGGTGCAGACGAACCTGCAGACGAGCTTGCACCCGTCCCTGCTGCTCCCGAAGAGCCGCCAGAAGCCGACGACGACGGAGAGTTTGGAGACATCAGCTTGTCGACTGAAGACGGTGAGTGCCGCGTCGTGGGCACAACTGACGACAGCGAACGGAGACATGGCGCGCACGCTATTCGCCAACGGCAAGGCCCACGGCTTCGCTGCTGAGCGGCTAGAGGACACCTCGCTCTCATCGCGGCGCGAGCCGCTTCTCCCCCCGCTTGAGCTCGCCCAGCCCGGGGAGAGCTCCGCCGAGCCTCCCTCCCCGCTCGTCGACTCGCACCGCTCGCTCAAGTCCCCCACCTTCTCGGCCTCGTCGCGCCCAATCTCCCTCACGTTCAGCCCAGGTGCCTCCTCGCCCCGCAGCTACCAGTCACCTGCGGCCCGCGTGCACGCCTCCCTGCCGGCTTTGACGGTCCCCGACAGCCCTCCACCGCCAGAGTTTGCGTCGCCCAACGAGGCGCCCTTCGAGTCGATATCCCTCGACGCCGAGGGCGAAGCCGCGCCGCCTCCACAATCTCTGCCGACCGTCCCCGCCGATCCGTCAGCAAAGCCCACCAGCCACGTCAAGCGCGAGTCGTGGGGCGGGTACGGCATCGACAGCCACGGCAAGCCAGAGGCCCACGGGGTCCTGCCAGTGCACCCCGACCCGCCTGCGTCCGAGGGAACGAGCACGGCCGGAGCGAGCACGGCCGCCACGCCAGAGACCAGGGCGTCTGGGTCGTTCTCT